>NC_092819.1:80805339-81405339 GCF_023375885.2 Dermacentor andersoni
AAGGTGACGACACCGTGGCCAGGACCTAAGCTCCGTACAGCCGGCGGTCATGTTCTCACGCCGATCGGCAAATGCACTGCGAGGGTACAAATTCGCGAGGTCACATTTGTTGGCTCATTTATTATACTGGCAGAGTGCTCTAGGCAGGTCATACTCGGCATGGACTTTCTTCGGGAGTACGGCGCAATCATAAACCTTCGCGAGTTGCTTGTCACATTTTCCAGCGAACACGCAACTCATTCGGACGACTACCACTCACAGTCCACGGTGTTACGCGTTTCGGGTGACTGTGCTACTTTACCACCCCGGAGTACTGCGTTGATCACCGTAGAAACAGACGATGATCCTCCCCATCTCGGAATCGCTGAAGGCAATCTGTCAGTCTTGTTGGCTCGACAGGTTTGCGTAGCCCGCGGCATCTTGCAGCTGTCGTCACGGACTGCTCAGATTTTAGTGACCAATTTCAGTCGTGAATACCAGCACTTCGCCCCACGAACTGCCATCGCCTATTTGGAGCCAGTCAGTGATTTTCCCGCTTGTTTAACTGTAGGGCAAAATGATGGAGATTCTAACTGTGACGTACCAGCCAACAGCAATATTGATGTGAATTCTAAATTATCAGGTGAACAACAGGCTAGCATTCGAAGCCTTTTACAGTCTTTTGCGGACTGTTTCGCTTCAACATCGAAGGTCAACCAAACGCCTACTGCGAAACACAGAATTATTACAAATCCCAATGAAAGACCCGTGCGCCAACGTGCCTACCGTGTTTCTCGTAAAGAGCAAGACGCCATCCGGAATCAAGTCAAACAAATGCTTACCGACGATATCATACAGCCCTCCACCAGTCCATGGGCGTCACCTGTGGTTCTGGTGAAAAAGAAAGACGGCACACTGCGTTTTTGCGTTGACTATCGCAAGCTTAATAACGTTACGAAGAAGGACGTTTATCCCCTTCCCCGCATCGACGACTCTTTGGACCGCCTTCGAAATGCTCGATACTTCTCATCGATGGACCTTCGCAGCGGCTACTGGCAAATAGAGGTTGATGAGCGTGACCGTGAGAAAACGGCATTTATTACGCCTGACGGACTCTACGAATTCAAGGTCCTTCCTTTCGGATTGTGCTCTGCGCCTGCCACTTTTCAGCGCCTGATGGACACGGTTCTATCAGGTCTCAAGTGGCAGTCATGCCTTGTCTATTTAGATGATATCGTTGTCTTTTCGGAAACTTTTGAGCAGCACCTCCAGCGCTTACAAGCAGTTCTTGACGCAATTCGTACTGCTGGCCTGTCTTTAAAGCCTGAAAAATGCCATTTCGGGTATGACGAACTCAAATTTTTAGGCCATGTCGTCAGCTACGAGGGCATTCGACCAGACCCCGACAAAACCATTGCTGTTGCTTCGTTTCCAACACCTTCGAACAAACACGAACTCCGCCGTTTTCTAGGGCTTTGCGCTTATTATCGACGCTTCGTGGCAAACTTTTCACGGATAGCCGAACCTTTGCAGCGGCTGACTAAAGATAATGTTCCGTTTGTCTGGGAGCAGGAACAACAAGAGGCCTTCTGTGAACTCCAGAATCGTCTGCGCACACCTCCTGTTCTAGGACACTTTGACGAAGACAGTGACACCGAGTTGCACACGGATGCCAGCAACGTTGGCCTTGGTGCCGTCCTCGTACAGTGGCGAGATGGAGCCGAACGCGTCATTGCGTACGCAAGCCGCACTTTGTCTCCAGCTGAAAGTAACTATTCCACTACGGAGAAGGAATGCTTGGCCGTTGTGTGGGCAATTGCTAAGTTCCGACCATATTTGTACGGCCGATCGTTTCGAGTTTTGACAGATCACCATTCATTGTGCTGGCTAGCCAATCTGAAGGATCCATCTGGCCGTCTTGCACGCTGGAGTCTTCGCTTGCAAGAATACGATATGACAATAGTGTTCAAGTCCGGGCGTAAACACACCGACGCCGACTGCCTGTCACGTGCTCCACTTCAACCGTCGCCATGCGAGTTTGATGAAGAGGACGCATTTCTGTCCATTATCTCAGTATCAGACATCAGCAAGCAACAGCGCGATGATTCAGAACTCCGGCCTCTCATCGACTACCTTGAGAACCGTCTACCGGAGCCGCCTCGTATGTTCATCCGCAAGTTCTCCTCGTTTTTTATCCGCGATGGCGTTCTCTACAAATTGGGTTTTCACTCGACCGCAACCGCCTGCCTCCTTGTAGTGCCTTCTTCACTACGTGACGACATCCTGCGGGCATCTCACGACGATCCATCTTCGGGCCACTTGGGATTCGCACGGACGTTTTCACGCATACGCCAAAAGTACTTCTGGCCTAACCTTCGCCGTGACGTCAAGCAATACGTGAAGACATGCCGCGACTGCCAGAGACGCAAGACACCACCCGTGCGTCCCGCTGGTCTTCTCCATCCCGTGGATCCTCCGCGGATCCCTTTTCAGCAGGTTGGAATAGATTTGCTTGGACCATTCCCCACGTCGAGGGCTGGTAACCGTTGGATTGCTGTTGCCACAGACTACCTAACACGTTACATTGAAACCCGAGCTCTCCCACGAGGCACTGCAAATGATATTGCGACCTTCTTTGTACATGGTATCGTACTCCGCCACGGTGCTCCAAGAGTGGTTATAACCGACCGGGGCACAGCATTTACAGCGCAGCTCACAGAAGATATCATGCTTCTCAGTGGTACCGTTCACCGCAAAGCCACTGCTTACCATCCCCAGACGAACGGGCTCACAGAAAGACTAAACAAAACGATCGCTGATATGATTTCCATGTATGTTGACGTCGACCACAAAAACTGGGACGACGTTCTCCCATATGTTACGTTTGCATATAATACTGCCGTTCAAGAAACTACCGGCTTCACCCCTTTTCGCTTGGTGCACGGCCGGGAAGCTGTCACAACGTTGGACGCAATGCTCTTACCCACCTACTGTTCTAATGTTGTCAATGATGCTGCCGAATTCGCTCGATGCGCCGAAGAGGCACGCCAGCTCGCACGAATGCGTATCCGCTACCAACAACACAACGACGCCGACCGATACAATCTTCGTCACCGCGACGTCACTTATCAACCCGGTGACAAAGTATGGGTGTGGACACCGATTCGCCAGCGTGGTCGGTCGGAGAAACTTTTGCGCCGCTACTTTGGACCTTATCGGATCGTTCAACGACTCAGCGACGTCACATACGAAGTGATTCCTGAAGGAGGAGGCACCGCTCGCCGTTCCCGACGCCCAAGCCTGTCCGATGTCGTTCACGTCTCTAGATTGAAGTTATACCACTCCCGCTGAACGCTAAGTCCCACGCCTCTCTCACCATCTACGTCCCTCTTAACAGCATCCCCGTGGCAATCTCCAGTGCCTCAATGTTCCGCATCGAGACGATGCTTCTAGGGAGGGGGGTAATGCCACGGCCTCGACACAGCTGACAGCCACTCGGTGCGATTCGGTGCCACATGCTAGGCATGTTGGGTGGCTCCGAGAAGAAGAGAACGACGAGGGTGCCAGGACAGCGACATATATAAAAAGATCTTTAGCGTCGACCGAAGTCTTTTGTGGCTTTGTCTGTGACAATATATATATAGTGCAGCTGATGGCGGTTTGCTCCGGACCACTGTCGGTTAAACTTCGCTCCTCGAAGAGGCAAACGCGTGTGTCCAGCGAGCTTCTGAACAACACTTAGAAATGTGGTCAGTGTGGTTTAAATCATGGATCCTGTGCCTCGGGGAGATGCGACGTAACGCTGCCGCATTGGATTGGATTGGACAAACTTTAATAAACGTCCTGCAGGACGCACGTCAGCGCGCAGTGGGCGCCTCCCACGCAGGGACTGACGCATCTCTCTCGCAGTTACCGCTAAATCGCTACTAAATTTTACGAATGCAGGCACTGTTCTTCAGAACTTACATCGTTACATACTTTACGAACAGTTCTTGCGCGCAACACTCAAATCACGTGAGCACTCGGAACACAGAGCAAGGACGAAGCAGAAACAAAATTAATGAAAAGATAAGTTGGTGTTTCTGTTCGCGCTGTGCTCCCCCTGTTTCTTGCTTACTTACTCTCTCTACGCTTTGTGGGACTGTGTTACCGATATACTTAAGCGAAATCATCCAATGTTCGGGATGCCTTTTGACATTACGACTTTTCAGTACTTGCTGGCGCACATTGACTTAATTTTCAATGCGAATGAATGCTAGAGAGAGACGCGATAAGACAGGTTAACAAAGGTGGAGCGCGGAGAAAATATACGAGTACAACAGTAGAAGAAATTTTCGCAGCAAGCAAACAACGTACACACGCAGTTGTTTTGTAAAGACTACTGTAGAATACGTTCGAGGACCTCGCGCTGACAGTGGGTCGTGGACGAGCTTTTTGACTCGTGCCGCGTTCAGTGATTTCACCATGGCATGAAATCATCATGGAGTTCAGTCGTGACGAAGCATTTGCTACATCTTACGGGAGAACGAAGTTAGAATGTTTTTTTCTAGTAGTTGGTTAGGAAGTCAAATAAGAGTATCTAAAAAAAAGTCCTCTTCACCCTCGTTTGGCTACGTTGGCTCACCACAAACTGCCCGAAGGAAAGTGACATTGACTAGGCGCAAGAAGCAATGAATTATAAAGTTGACCAGGCAGCTGTTCCAGTGTGTCTTAAGTTATTCGTATCTTGCCTATAATGAAAGTTTCGTCACAAATGTAGCGAGCGCCTTTCATTCCGAACAGCACCTTCACATGGCGAGGGAAGACAGTGTCACGTGGACTCGTCCTCGATGTTGCAACACGTAAATGCATGTATCTTTTGCGGTAAATTACCTGCAGAGAAACTCTAGAAGAACATCCTTGGTTGTGGGCATAACCAGGCGAAACACGCTGTCTAAGAAATGAATGGTAACTCAATAAAAAAAAAACAAAAAAAACGGAGGGGGTGTATTTGGTGACCTGCAGCTTTAGGGCTATACCTCCAACAGTTCCGTGACGCTACGAACGGTTTCCCAGTTCAATTGAAGCAGATAAAAACATTTCTGCCTTTGATCTTCAAGGTGGGGCAAAAGTTTTGCAGAAAGAAAAAAAAAAATCTCGAAAGCAGCCTGCAAAGCGGGTTGAAATGCAGGCTTCAGAATGAGAAGTAACGAGATGTACTTGAGCAGCTAGAAAATGGAGGATAAATTAAAAAAAAATTATGCGGTTTTACGTGCCAAAACCACTTTCTGATTATGAGGCACGCCGTAGTGGAGGACTCCGGAAATTTCGACCATCTGGGGATCTTTAACGTGCACCTAAATCTAAGTACACGGGTGTTTTCGCATTTCGCCTCCAACGGAGGATAAATTACCTTCGAAATTGAACCCCTTAAAGAGTCCAAAGAAACTTTTTGATTGCAACCCTTAGCACAGAGTTGGGTAACAAAGATTTAAAAGGGCAGCATTAATGTGATTCCTGCAATAAATTTGGGCCAAATTGTACACAGATTCACTTGCTGCTCACGAAATGCATGCTGAATGAACGACCACAAGGCCAAATTTCCTTCTATAGTCCGTGACAACCTAAGAATTCGGTGCAAGCTCCACCCACACAAACTCAATGCAGCTGGCATTCCCCTCTTAAAGAGAGCCGAGCGAGCTGGAGTCCGCTCACAGCTTAGTGACATTGCTATGCTACTGTAAATGCTAGGCTAATGGGAAAAAAAAAAGAGCTCGTCGTTTCAAGCTGAAATTTTAATTTTTTCTGGGCACTGATCTCAGGATCAACCACAAGATTTTCCAAGACGTTCAGGTTTCATCCTAAAACCAGCGACACAAAGACAGATCGATACGAAGAAAACGGCCGGATAAATAACGCAACACCGTGTGACGTCACGGAAATAAACGAACCCAATTGGCTGGCACATCTTTCTGAGCAAAATGTGTTTGGTTTGGACAGCGTAGATATCATCTTTTATTCTTAGATTGTGATCGACCGTAGTGATCGTAGTACGTAACTCTGACTTGCGGTTCCCCACTTTTTCTGTTGGCGTGCGCTATCACGCGAAGTCGGGTGGCTGAGGTCCGGAAATATCGGGATAGTGTGTCAGAGTTGCGTTATGCCGGCAGCTCCCGGGCTCCATTTTTAACCTTTGAATAAAACCCGGCTGCTGCTGAAACCGGACGTTGAAATGTGAAAAACGTGACACTGCGCTGTTTCCTGCCGACTGGTGACGCACAACGACGAAAATGCACACCGCCCGGTTGATATCACTTTGACGGGGTCTTCTGTTTACTTATGCATGCATTTATAGAGACTGATGTAGGGAGACAGGCTTTGATGAGATAGCAGGAAATGGGGTTAAATTGAGAAGAGGGAATCGGAAGTGTACCGTTCACGAAAGCGAAACCTTCTCCGAGGCCACCGAGATCGGCCAGTGCGCACCAACGCAGTGGGCGATAAACTGCAAAAAAGGCAGGTAACAATCAATGACAAATGACTGGCTTTAGACACTGGATCACCATAATTGCCATTAAAAAAGCTTCCACGAATGGTCTTTCAACTTTAGAACGTGGTCTGAAAGCAGCTTTGCAAGCAGGGATGGCTGCTGTATGACTAGCTTTCCGAAAACGCTAAATGCCGCCGACAAAAGATCGAAAGTTCTGGATGCAGAAAAATAAAAGAGCTACGAATTTGTGGGCCGTAGACACATGTGAAGGGGACCATTGCAAGGGAAACATAACCGGGCTGTAGCGTAAAAGAAAACTTCTACATGACTATATTGTCAGAACTAAAAGGCAGACCGCAAGGAAGAATCATACGTTTTCACGTAGGCTTCCCTGGCGATACCGAAAACAAAGCTTGCATTACCCTTTTTGTTTCCGCACTACTTCGAAACTTTTTGTTTTTGTCTGACTTCTCATTATTTGCGGTACTTAGTTTAGCAAAAGGAGAATTGTAACAAGATTAACATTTGGTTAATGCAAAATATTTTGTTACTTCCGAACATTCGAAAATACCGAACATTTATTTTCCGAATACTAATATGACCAGCTGGCGCGTAGTGTTCCAATCGTTTTCGAAAGTTTGCATATTCGCCCATCCCTAAAATTTTCCCAACCCTTCGTTTCCGTGGTAATTGCTGCCGTGGTTAGATTTTTCCAGACTACAAGTAGAGAGAAAAAAAAAAGGAAAACGCGCGAGATTTGAAAAATAACCACGTGACTAGGCGTTTGCACTCAGGCGCATTAGTGCACTCAAAAAGGGTACGAACGAATGATGTATGCTGCGCGCCATTTAGTTACTATACTGACTCTAAAGGACAAGCTACCCATAGGGCCCATGCATTGAAATCGGGAACCGCAAGAGCGCCGCCATTTTGCTACGCGCTCAGGTTACCAGCTTCTGAGACGCTTGCTAGACTTGGTGACAGTAGTCAGTTTTAATCTGGCAACCGTAGCAGCGTAGCAGCATGGCGCCTCGCTTGTATTATGGTGATGTGGTGTGCGTGCAGCCGTGTGTTTGGGCTTCATAAGTTGGTTCTTTATTATATGTTGCGGGATGATATCGGTGTGGTCGATGTTGGTGGCAGGTGCAACAGAAGCATGATCCTGTTGAAGTTTCCGGCGGTATGCGGTTTTCAGCGGTCTCGCCTGTTGCAGGAGTGTCACTCGACGAGGTTACGAGTTAGGAGCTCGAAGCTGTGGTCAGATTCCTCGTTGGCGTTCTGCAACTCTCTTCGCACTGGCGCGTTATGTTGCAGAAGCCGCTGGGCGCTTTTTTCATTGCGGGGTGCTTTTCTCGTCGCGACGATAGATCGGGTTCTTTTTTTTTTTGTACAAGATCTGATCTAGCTGTAGGGCACATGTAACCCACAAACTGAAGTCTCAGTAGAGCACCTGAGATTATAATAAATTAGGCGGTGCAGGAACTTCACGGCACCCAAGGGACAGTGGGGGGATCAAAGCTCGAAGCAGAACGGTACGTAGGTTGGGGCCGCCGCGGCAGGTGTGTGCCGGGGAGTGTTCGCACGGGCAGCTCCCCTGGCACGCGCAGCGGTGCCTCGCAAGGTCGAGAAACTTTAAAGGCACCTACGCCCATGATCTTTCGTTTGCCTCGGTGCAGTGAGTACGATTAAACAGAATAACAGGTGCAGTCGCGAATGCGAGTCATGGCATATGTAGCTCGCGTCGCCGGGCGTATGTAGTAATATCAGAGTTAGTTGCATGAACTTTATGCATAATACGCTTTGTTACGGTACCTTTAAGAAAGGGGTCTAAGGGACAGTGTTGGTACGTTTTTTGGTATCACCCTAATCCTATACCCCTCCCCCCCCCCCCTACAAACACGCACACATATCCCTTTTTTCTATTCCTTCCCATGACGGATTGACCAGTTCAAGTTGTCAACTTGTCAATAACTGTCATAGGAATTACTGTAATAAACACAATTCCACGATGGGATTGTTAATTTTTTTATTGTAGCACTGAAAACTACATAGAACCTTATTTTGTATATGTGAGAGAAGTATAGGCCTTCTGCACATGTGGATATCACAAGCTTAATCCAGTGTGCAACACACAGACAAAGCAGCTGCTACAACATGAACTGCATTGAGGGCTACACAACACATATGTAATTAAAGGTGAAGAATATAGAGCGAAGCTTCAAAATACGCTCTATAGCATTGCAATGTATAACATGTATGTGTACACTAAATGTTCAAGAAAGCAATGCATCAATGTCCCATTTGCCTTCAAGTTTATTATCAAGTTCAAGTTTACTCAAGTTTATTATGGGCATATACAACAGGAATCTGCTGGCACACCCGCAGTCAATCTGGCTGTTCGAAGTGTGCTGGCTGCCTCAGCGTAAGAAAAAGAAAGAAATTCGGGGAATGTCAGCACCAGTGCTCCTGCTTCTTGCCTCTGACCTGCAAGTGCCTCCGCGGCATCTTTTTTGGTGGAGCCTGCATGAGGGAGCTGCTGTGGCTAGGCGTAAGCATTGGCTAAGCAAAAAGAAAAGGCCATTCAAATGGGGAATTATGGAAATGAATGCAGTTCTTATGTCTGCTTCTTGCACTGTTTTTGCCTAAAAGTTTTCAAAGATAGTGTCCAGAATACACTAGCACTTTGACTGCTTTTGCTTTTTACCTGCAGGTGTTGCTGTGAGATCCTTAGTATGGCTGCGTGCAGCATTGTAACACTTGGTGGCGGCATTTGATGTGGTAGCCAAAAATATAATGATTCATCCTTGTCTGCATGAATGCTTTCAATTTCTAAATGCGTGTTCTCTAAAAGTTGCGTGTTCAATTTCTAAATGCATGTGCGTGTTCTCGAAAATAATTGAATTTTGAAAATGCTCGTAGGGATCTGATATGCATATCTGAAGTTTATGGATGCATGTAAAAGACTCAGCATCAAGTGCAAATGAATGGTCCCACAGGCCCGGAGTCGATTATGCAAATAGATTCGGTTACCACTGCATTTCTAAATGCAGTGGTAAGTATCACTATTTCTGCAAGGTCCCCACATCTATGCGGCAAGTGCCATAGCTCGAAACTGAATTTTTCCTTTAGTGTTTCACAAGGTGTCTGATGTGTCCACATTAGATGTAATCCGTTTCTTTTTATTTATCCCATTGTGGAGAGAGCGTAATTAAATTGTTTTATTTTTTATTTTTGTGTGGCTTGTCTTTTTTGTTTGTTTCTGAATTTATCAAGCAGCAGTCTCATGATGCTAAAGTGACTCATGTAATGACAATCATCAACTTTTGTTTTGCAGAAAAACAACGCATTTCCTGAGCCATTGCTTGCTATCCCCTTACTCGCATAATTTTGCAGAGTATTCTACCTATATTGACTTGCTTGACCTCTACTAAAGAGTCTTGCATTTTCAAATACCATTTTTTCCTTAAAATCATTCGACACTTCTAATAATTTCTGTACCTGGGGCTTCTGATACTATGTATTCACCATTTTTGCTTGTTGTTTCTGACTAGAAATGTCTTATTAATTTAGCTTAAAGTTTACCTTTGGAACACACAGAAGGGCTTGCCATTGCGTGTCTGCATAACAGGGAAACATGTTTCATTAAACATTTGCGAAATCCACTAGAAGATTGATGAATGCAGCTTGCAGTGTGATTTGACTGAATGAGCCATTAAAGTAACTCATCTCACTTGGTAAACTAAAGCACATATTAGTGTGATGTACATCGTATGTTCACTAATGTGGGTTCTCTTGCCTATACAGCAAAATAATCGGCGCGCGAGAAAAGAAATATTTTTTGCATACCCCTTGTACACACTGATTTAAGGAAAATTAACTGGAGCTCTCCACATGATCTACTTATTTTACCTGCGAGTATACCTAACAAAAATGTGTCCCAGCTGCTTAGTGGTATTTGAGATTATGTCAGTATTGCATATGTGCGTGTTCTCTAATATAATTGAGTTTTGAAAATGCTCGTAGGGATCTGATATGCATATCTGAAGTTTATGGATGCACGTAAAAGACTCAGCATCAAGTGCAAATGAATGGTCCCACAGGCCCGGAGTCGATCATGCAAATAGATTCGGTGCACACATTTGAGACCAGAAAAGATATGCCACATGAAATGGCATGCAAGGAAGTGTTGAAAATATTGCACAATTAAGAAAACGCCTACGCTAATAATATGTGGGTTCATGCACTCGATTTCGTCCATATTAGGCACTCGCCTATTGATTGCTTCGTGGCACAGAAATACTCGGCATCAGGCTGTTTTTCAGCTGTGGCCTTTGTAGAGGCACGGCTGTTCAAAGTGCAACATTAAAACAGATTCTATGACTTGCTTGTGGATACGCCAGTACAATTCCGGTGCGCTGGTCCGCCTGTCCAGCAATTTCCTACTAAAGGAAAACCTGCAAATAAAAACACCACTCCGCATGTGAAAAAATGCTCTGTACTGTGACGCTTGTCAAACGATTGTGATGCATCACAAGAGCTGTCTACTCGCGCGCGTGATGTTCTGAACAAGAAGATACATTCGTTTACTTACATGTGAAGGTATATGCCAGAACACTTCGGGGTTTGGGTGGCACAGAAGGCACGAATGTGCCATAGTGTCCGATGTTGACGCGCGATCGCATGTCAAACGTAAACTGTACGAAACTACTACGCATCCAAAAAAGAGAGATTCGAAGCCGAAATTCGTGGCATCCTTTATTGCATAAATGCGTACATCGTGATTTGCATAAGTCACACACTTAGCAAGCGCTTTCTGTAAACTTAATATTAACGCATCACCTTCATAAAGCAATCAAGTATGTGTTCTTAAATGACAAAGCATAAGGTGACCTGTACTTGTTTTCAGCTCTTTCAGTAGTAACTGCGCTGGCCACATTGACCAGTAGCAACAGGGCGGCGCCCTAGCGTTTCCCACTTTTTCGGGCCAGCTGTTCCTCTAGAGTTGGTTATATGCTACGCGCAGACCCGCGATTGAATACTCGTGCATTAGCGCCACCTGCCATCTGCAGAAGCAGGCGCGCAGTCGCTTTTGGGCTCCGCCTTTTTTGCTTTAGTTGGCACGCGACAAGTCTGCCGAAACAAAACAGAAGCGTCGTCCCTGTCCAACAACGCCGCGCTGCCAGCGCGGGCGACGGCGGGCTGCGGTTCTATCTCCGAGTATAGTGTCTGTCCTCGCTAACAGAGGGCGCAGGCGAATCGGGAGGAATAGGGAGCATTTTTCTGTTGTTTAAAACTGCGCTTGCGAAAGTATGGCTGTGGTATGGCAGCGCCTAGCGCGCCGACGATTCAGGCAGTAGTGATGCCTTAATGTGTCGTCATTTGTTGTATTACTTATAGTAAGTTCTCATGTCTGTTTGCAGCGTTCATAATGACCTTGATTTGCAAGAAAGATTCCGCTGTACATGTTCATGAAGTCGAATAAGCACTCCTCACTGCGGCGCCGAGTTGGTTAGTCTGCTTTAGTTAATTTCATTGCGGTAGCGGCTCTCGCTCTGTGACGAGAGTCGCCATGGGTCAGGTATATTTACGATGGCGACTTCAACTCATTTGGGTGCGCGTTCGGTAACCGGAAGAATGACAACGCGGTTGTCCAAACTGTACTAAATTTGTGTTGAAGAACGACCGGTAATGAAGTTCATGTGTGGATCCGCAATGACGCGCCCGAAACCTTATTGGTTTACGCCAGACAGTCAGTTTGGATCGTTCCTTCGGGTGTATACAGGGATGTCGCACTTAACATTTTTGGCGTACACGCCGAGGCCGCGTTTCACCATGGTGTATATTATTAATATAAACCACCGACCACAGTGTCTCGGAAAGCGGTGGCTGCTGCATCGTGCAGCAAAGAAGCATCCTCGGAAATGTGTACTCTTGCGTGCGGTTCCACCCGTTTATTCGAAACTCGCAGTTCGTACTCCTCGTGAATGCATAAAACGAGCTGGAGCCTTGTAGAAATGGTGCGCGGCAGCTGCGCGATCACGTGACATGTTTTGAGTAGTACTGATTTTGGAAAAAGATGCAGCGGCAACGAAACAAATCGAGAGCGCGCACACGATTCACGGGCGAGCCAATTTGGAATACATTCTTCAAACTGAAAAAAATGAAACGAAACGATCATTACTTTCTTTTTCTTTTTCTTGGTGGGGGGGGGGGGGGGGCTATAACGTTAACGGCTTATAACAACCGCGTAAGTGACATACAAGAGATCATGACATGCAGGTCACGTTGTGCATATCTGATACGCACAACATGCATATGTGTATGCATACTGTGTGCATATCTGTATGCCTATCTGTATGCATACCTGGTATGCACAACATGACCATGTGATAAGAAATCAACACGACGGCATCGCGATGGCGTAAGAACACAGATAGATAGATAGATAGATAGATAGATAGATAGATAGATAGATAGATAGATAGATAGATAGATAGATAGATAGATAGATAGATAGATAGATAGATAGATTCAGGGTGCCGAAAATTGGCAGAATAAGGTAATCGCAAATAAAAATGAAATCTGCATATCCCACGCAATATGGGAATCGCTTTAAGCGAAGCTTTGTATGCTCTTTACTTTGATTGAATTAGCGGTGAAGTTGACGGCCAATGTCTAATTTCTTCCACGTTTAGTCCAATACGAGAGTGGTGAGCTGATGTTAAACGTCACCTTGCGTGCGTCACTGCTGTTTGTTTGCGCATTCCACAGAACACACAGGGAGACGTGTTTGCTTGAGGCATTGTTGTGCGTCATTGTTCATAATCTCTGAGAGGGCTGAGCATTATCATTGCCTCACATGGCACATAAAATCGTGGCAGGTGTTACACTCTAATTGAATTATGGGGATGTACATAATTCCATTGATTACTTGCGTGTATGCATTGTATGCATACATTTGCGGTATGTACCACGTTTCGCTGCGTAGCGAAGACGCTCCTGTTCCGCACGGCGCTTCTTTCAGGCACGGGTGTCCTCGACGTTGAGTGCATGCCTTGGAGCCATTTTGCTGGCGCTGTCTGCGTGCTCCTTCTGCATACGTGATCAGCATGCTGTTGAGACGCCAGCTCCCAGCGCTCTGTTCAGGGTACGGCGGAATTTAAGCAGTGCCGTATTCTCCTTTCCCTTTTCCCCTTTTCGCTCTTCTTTCCTTTCTTTTTGTGACGTCTCTTCTCTATTACTTTTTATTAATCTTTTATTCCCCTTACCTCCTTTCCCCGGCACAGGGTAGTCAGCCGGTCTGAGAACTAGCTAACGCCCCTGTCTTTCCCTCTGTTCCTGCTTCCTTCCTCCTGTCAGGCTATGGACGATTGTAATGCTTACGCTATCATAGCCCAGCACGCGACCTCTGCAGCCCAGCACCTTAATTTTTGTCGCATAGGGAACCAAGCACATCACGTGCCATACGCACAAACTGTGCAACGCTGCCGTGGCGGTGACGGCCGGGATACGCGGAGGCGAGCGCAAGCTGGTGGTGTTGCAAGAAACTCGGCGGTGCGCGAGATCATGATGATGATGATGATGATTTATTGGCATCCCCTTTGAAACGGCGCGGGTACAAATCATCAATAAGGCTGCTCGAGTTACTCAAGTATGCTGTCAATGCTTTCTTTTTCCCCTGCCAGCATTCTTGTATTCTCCTCTTTAATCTTCTCTATTCACCTTCTACCACTGCCTATGCCTGCAATACCAGGGCGCGAGACGAGCAGGCGAGCGCCATGTGGTGGTGTTGCAAGAAACGCGAGGCGCGGACCACAGCAGCAACGCCTGGAAAGTCGGGAGAATAGGGAAAGAAAGCATCGCTTTAAAAGCACAAGGCACAACGACGTGATGCGGGGTAGTTTTCCACTAGTGTGTCCGAACGAGGGTCTCAGTACAGACATTTTTTTGCAGATGAAACCTTAGGCAGAGCCGTAGCGTTGCAGCTGTACAGATGCGTGTGGGCGGGCAATCAAGCTGTCCGCTGCCGATTACGCTGCCTACGCGCTCTTTTTGGCCGTGTGTGGCGTTCTTGCTTTCTAGGGAAGCGCCCGGTAGCGACACGAAAATAAGACGACGGAAATAGAAATTCAGTGGAAGGGATGGAATCATCCGAAGTACCGAAGCCAATCTTTTGGGAATGCAGTAAATAACTCGAGAATCAAAGCAAAAAGGAAAACAAAAGCTGGAATTTTATATGAACGCAATCAAAACGAAGCTTTTTCTGCCTCTACCCTCTCCGGTTTGGCGTCGGTCACTATCTCGGAGGATATATATATATATATACACGAAGGTTTGTGTGTGCCGAATTAAATCCCTGCGGACGGGCTTATATATAATCGTTCTACGGCTGACCAAACAAGTAGTAGAAGTAGGCGCACTTCTGTTCTGCGTAAACAAGAAAGAAAAAAGAAAATAAACAACGTCAACAAAAAAAGAGATAATAATAAATTGCTGCGTAAAGCGTGAAAGGTGGTGGTTTTGGTTAGTTGGTTTTCTCTAATGTCAAGTGGTGCAGCGCGAAGCAGGGCAGGGGGTCACGGAAAGAACGAGGACGAGCGCTTATTGCCAACTGAAATTTTGTTGTTTGTTACAGAAGTTTATATAAAAAAGCAACAGAACAAAAATAAAAGAGGCGAAAATGCGACATTACACAGAGATACCACCATTGGCCACTGTTCTTTTTTATTTAAACTTCTCTATCAAACGATAAAATTTCAGTTGGCAGTGTAAGCGCTCGTCCTCGTCCTTTCTGTGTCCCCCTGTCCGGCTGCGGGATGCACCACTTAACATTATTAAAACTTGACCATATAATGTCGGCTCACATGTTTCTCTAGAGCTCAAAGACCTGTGAATTGAATAGTGCATCATTTAATGGACTATCTGGTTTGCCTGATTCCTTCTAATTTAGCCGTGCGGCACATCTGACCACTGGGTGTTTGCCTATTCTTGGCAAATCTTCCAGAATGGGTATGTTGCCTCTGCGACGCAAGACTGCATAATACATGCATGATAATAAAGTTGTGACCTTTGTAGTAGAGTAACACAAACATTACGCGAGGTTTCGTGTTGGACAGGACGAAAGTAAACAAAATCGAACGCGTCGCCGTTAGTTAAAGCACTGAGCCAACTCTTCGCTTCGCATAGATTCCAACGTATGCGTTGGATATGCATATTTTTCAGCGAGACACTTAGTGCCTTGAAGAGGAGTGTTACAAGCATTCGACACGACGCACAACACGAGCTGCGGGGTGGTCTCGGACCATCACGTGGGGTGAGAGACTGTCAATCAATGAGACTGTCACGTTTGTAGAAGTGCGTGTCGCGCGCTCTTGTGTGTGCGCGCGTGCGTTTGTGCGTGCGCTGGTGCATCTTCTTTCTTTCATCCCTCTCCATCTCACCTGTCGATATAGGCGAACATCCCCGAATACCATGAATGTTTATCTCTCTGCCTCTCTCTGAAGACAGAAAATGATAGAGGGCATGCTGGTAGATTGGGGTTCTGGAACACGTATGTCTGTCCATCGGCACCTTCTCAGAGAAATTGTTAAATTTTTTTTTTAAGCGGATACATGTCGCAGATGTTTCTTTGCTTGAATTTTCCCTCAGAAACGGGGCAGCTATATGGCGTCGGTCTGTTTGGTGCCGCACCGATGTCTTCACGTCATCGGACATCGCCGATTGCCTTTTCGCGTAGGAAAAGTGCTAAGAAATTTAGGCGCTGACCGTTTCAATTCTCATTTTAAAAAGCCTGCAGCTCGTTTACCCTAAATATTTCACCTTTACCTCGCGCCTCGGTTGGATTCCCGGATATATGAGCCTTCATGCGTTGAAATAGCTTCCGAAATTCGGCGGTGACTTAACGCTGCCTATATCCTCTCTTTAAATGGCTCCCTTGATCGTTCTGGGGTCTCTGTCGGAATATTCACCTGCTCTGTGTTTCAGAAATTTGAATGCTGTTGTGCGCGCACGCGCATCTCCTGATCTCCCTTTCCTTCTCCATTTTCTTTTTGTTCCATCTTCCCCCTCCACAGGGGTAGGGTAGAAAACCACGTGAAACCTGGCTATCGCCCTCGCATTTCCATTTCTTTCCAATACATGTGCTTTCATATGTCCAAACTGCTTAGGTTAGATTGCCGGGTGTCTGGTCGGGCTTCATAGAAGTGTACTGCGCTTTCTTTGCTTGAAGACAACGAATGTCGCCAACTGCATGCTGATCTAACGTCACAGTATACGTGGTTGGCCAGTTTTAATCGTAATTATTCTTGTGCGTAGTAGCAGTAATAGCAAGTCTAGGGTCGTTGGCCGTGCCTAGTGCTCAGCACTACTGCTTCTGAGACATATATCACGCATTAAGAGCGTCATCTACGCTACAAGTATCCATGAGCTAAATTGCAGGCAGGATTACGTCGCACTAAAACCCGCACTGCTGGTGCGGCTGTCTCCTCGTTTTTCTTTTTTTTTTCGTTTTTCGTACTTTCGTTATTCTGCTCGCACGCTTACCACGAAATTGCGCGTAAGTAATGCATGGATCACTACGCTACGGTGGGCTCATTTATCATGGTAATAATGCCAGAATTATAAATCAACTGATGCCGTTTTCGGCAGTATTTCTTCGTGCATATTTATCATGTCCTTCATTGCTTCGCAGACGAGTTCGCAATTTTCCACAGTGCATTTACACATATTTCTATGAGAGCGCGGTTTAACTGCCCAAGAAGGCTCATTAGCTCACATTCTAAGGAAAAAACAATAAGTACACTGCTTTCTTTTCCCCAGGACTTTGGGTGAACATAGGTAGAGAGAGAGAGAGAAAGAGAGAGAAAGGTGACAAGAGAAAGGGAGGGAGGTTAATCAGGCTGAGTTCGGTTGGCTATCGTGAAATGAGAACGGGGGAATGGGAACTTAATAGATGAGATCCTGAAGATGGCAAAAAAAAGGAACTTCACACTACGCACGCCCACACTTGCACAAGCGCTCATCGTTCGTCAGTCGCAAGCGATCGTATAAGCTTGTGGATTTGTAGAAATTGCAGCAGTACACAAGGCTAAGGTCCCAGGATCCTCTGCTCCGTGGAAGGGCTGTCATCTACAGAATGTTGCATACTTAATAGCACCTGGTGTGCATTATCCATTTTTTATTCAATGACTGGCTTGTTCACGCTGATATTTTGCACAGAGGTTATACTTCGCAGTGAGTTTAGTTTAATACCACGCTTGCAGGCACTACTTATGAGCAGTTTAGTGCACTATAAATTTGAAGTAGGTATCGTCTGTGTCAATGGCATTCAAATCGTTTCTTTTTATTTCACTGCAATGAAACTGTGACACTATCTGTCACTGCTACAGCGAAAACACTGGGTTCACCGTAGCCACGATTGATGGCGCTATGGTTCTGTCGTAGTGGAATCGACATTTCTTGAGCGGCGTCGCCGCAGACGACATCCACCTGGTTATAGTGTTGCCGTAATGGGCAAGTAATGACCGCAAATGGGATAATTAACTAATCCTACTGCGAAACCCGACCTCTGTGAGAAATTTGAGTGTAAGCTATAGCCAGCAGTTTAGTGGGAAAGATAATGTATACCTGGACCTATTATTTAAGCAACACTCAGTAGTTTCACGAAAGCAGTCCGGACGGCAAAACCTCTGATCTTCCTATGATGGGCAGTTCCTCAACAGGTACTTCGGTGTTAATATTTAGAAAAATTCGGTTAAATTATCGATGTTGCCTGCGCGTTCAGTCAGCCGATATCGCGCTACGGCTCAAACGAACACTTCACGAGTTTCGGTCGCTGCTTGATTATATAGTACACTTCCATTTAAGTACTACTTGTATCCCACGGAAGAGAAAATTTTAAAAGTAGCTTTTTTTAATCTTTATCCTTTCTGTTTTCGCGAGCAGCTGCTCTCGCTATTTCATTCTCCAGTCAAAGCTAAACTATTGTTTCTTCATTCAGCTGTGGAGAAGGGTGAGAAGAATTCTGACTTCAGCACTTAGATTGAACATGACTCTCTGAACTTTCTGCACGATGTGCGTTATCCATTTATATATGTGTTTCTTGTATTGCAATGTCGTAAAATAGCACCTACAAATAAAGGGATCAGGGATAAAACCAATTTCTTGATTGGAGTAACTTCACTTCGGAACAAAGACTTTCTTCCGACGTACGTGTCACCCTTTAAGTGGGCGGATCTATTCTTTATGCAGTGTAGCCCGAACCAAAATTCAGACCTTTGTGTTAACTTACCAGCTAGAGGGATGTGGAAACAGTTTCATCAATTCTCGGCTAAGTGTGCCCTTCGCCAATCACTTGCTACGTTAAATAGGGCGTGCTAAATCGTCACCACATGCCAGATGAGGTGAGCCAAATAAGGACATCTCACATATAGTCTCATCCTATCCGCCTTGTGCCTATAGTAAAGCAAAAACTTTGTGTTAAGTTCAATTTCGATTTATGAATTTATGGAATATGGATTTAGGCGCTCGATTTAGGAATTATTCTGGACCGCGGTCGTCTCCAGACTTTGCAAGAAGGGCATTGTGTGCTCCATGGTCCTTTTTTTTTTTTCGTACAACCTACACACTAAAATTTCAGCAGCTTTATATGTGTATAAGGATTCTACATCACAGGAGAAAGGACACCACGTGACGTTTCAGTGGCTGCCAAGTCACTGCGGCGTCACTGGAAACGAAGACGCCGATAATGCCGCTCGGGCAGCTCTTGAAGACGCACAAGAAGAGGCCATACCGCTTTCACGATCCGACGCAGCTAGCAGACTTCGAGTGCTTGCACAGGAGATGACGCTCTCTTCATGGTGCACACCAAACAGCCAGACCAACCAGAGCAACCGGCAATACCACCTGCCCTCTTTGATGCATCTCTATATGCCAACTGGACTCCGCCGAAGCGAGGCGACTCTGCTTTATCGCTTATGGTTAGGGGTGGCTTTCACGAAATCTTACTCATTCCGCATTGGAATGGCCGACAACGCTCTCTGCAATGCCTGTCTTTGCGAGGAGACGCTGCAACACATTCTGTGCGACTGTCCTGAATATAATGTTCAGCGACAGTCCCTGGCATCCGTTCTCGCGCACCTTGACACTAGACCATTGTCCCTCGACACGATTTTCACATGCCGCCGACAGAAGACATCGCAGGTGAAGGCGACGAAGGGACTACTTCAGTTTTTGAAAGAGACGGGATTGGACAAGCGGCTCTGACAGTGTTATCACGTACAATGCCAGATTGATGGACTCTACCGGACGATGTTTGTGTGCTGTGATATGTGCTCTCTCTCGCTCTCTCCCCCTTCCCCATCTTTCATCGCCCCCATCCCTCTCCCATGTGTAGGGTAGCAAGCCGGTTACGCTAAACTGGTTAACCTCCCTGCCTTTCCTTCTCTACTTTTTCCTTCCTTCCTTCCTTCCTTGGTGAATTTTTTATCTTCATTTTCTTTCTTACCTTTTTGGAGGCGAGTGAAAGTCAGCATAGCTGATGAAACAGACGACACGAAAACAGCATAAAATAAGCTTTAGTACTTATCTCTGTCGAACTCTCGTCTCAGATACCAGGCGGTCAGAATTATTGGGCAGCTTTAAGATACGGCTTCTTTCACTGCAGGTGTAAATCGGAGCTTGCTATCGTGTACAATAAAAAAAATTATAGCTGTGAGTAAAAGAGTTTTGCATGGAACAAAGCAACAACATTGATAAACATTTTTGCTGTGAGCCTGAAAGTACTGACAGTGTGCACGCCGTTTAAACTTGTTATTTCTTATTATTTCTTTTTTCCACAGGTTGGCCTTTAGGTGCGACACTACTTAATGCCTAATTTGTACAATTTTCCTTCAAATTAATGAACTTTTTTAAAGGAATATTTCATCACTCATAGCGCCTTATCTCAAATAGAGTAAACCGCGAACAGCATGCTCCCAACCTTCATACAACGAATCCTTCAGCTAACCATATCTAATTGCACAAACTTTCCGTTCCTTTGGAAGTTCGCGCCTTCTCTAATTTCACAATGCACCAATTGGCGGTGAGGAACAAATCGCTCGCAGCTCTGATGGCGGCTCCCATTTGGGCGCTGTTCCGCGTGCAATCAGAGCCTTGTTATATATCTATAGAAGCGATGACTCTTGAGAATGATAAACAGCCGCTTTCCATGGCAGTAAATTTACGTACTTTTGCTGATGGTTAGGGTTTCAAGGCGGAACCTGCCAGCAGATTGTCTAAGCAACTATAATTAGCTCTGTGTGTATACATCTTCGTTTGTCCTGCTTTCGCTCTATCCATTTTTACTTCTTTCTTTACCACCCTTCTCTTACATCCTGTACAGGGTAGCAAACCGGACGGTCGTCTGGTTGACATCCCTACCTTTCCTCTGTTTACTCTCTCTCCCCTCTCTCTCTCTCTCTCTCTCTCTTTCTCTCTCCGGCACTGCATCTTTGATGATGATCAACGGGCTGTGCACGTACCGACAGTCCATTTTCGTAAGCAACGAAACCTCAGCGACTATGCCTTCAATAATAACGCACATGAAAAAAATTGCTGGCTCTCCCATAATCGAAGGTAGATGGAAGCACGAAATGGCAACCGGCAAAGGAGATTGGTTAGAGATGATACTAACCACAATCCTAAAATGCCTCTTAAGTTTGGGTCTAATGCATGCTCGCAACGGCACACCCAGTCACACCACACCGAACCACGCCATACCGTGCACTGGTCTATATGAACGCTGCGTAGCTTGAAGAAAAAAACCGTCCGAAGGTCGCACGACAAGCAGCGAAAGACGCCAGGAGGACAGCGCACTGACCATCTAGAAGAACATTTTATTGAATTCTGAGGTTTTACGTGCCAAAACCACGATTTGATAATAAGGCATGCCGTATAGTGGGGGACTCCGGATTAATTTTGACCAACAGGGGATTTTTAACGTGCACCCAGTGCAAGAGACACGGGCGTTTGTGCATTTCGCCTCCATCGAAATGAGATCGCCACGACTGGGATTTGATCCCGGGACCCTGTGCTTAGCAACGCCACACCATAACCGCTAGGCTTCAGACGGTAGGCGTGGCACCATCTCTCGAGGCGACGCAAAATCCGCGCCGCGGAAGTCGCGAACCGTTGACGTTCGGCGCTCAGCGCCGAAAGATGACAAGGAAGTGTATAGGGCCCTGTACCGGCCTTTTGAACGTCGCCTTATTGGAAAGGACAAATAAAACTTCAGGGTACTAGAAGTTACAGCTTGAGTGATATTGTGAACAAACATCAGTAAGAACCCGGAAGCAATATTTTTACGACGAAAAGCTGTATATGGCTAGTCGGTTCGTCCGTACGTCCGTCACCTCTACGTCGAAAACTGCTCCGGTGCAACGCCATGTGCATGCACAAAAAAAAAAAAAAAAAGAGGCGTCCAATTCATTGCACGAGCAGTGACGTCGTTGCTCTCCGTCGCAGGCGAGCGTGCGCGCAGCTGTTTCTCTCGGGCTCCGAAATGGGTAGACCACGTGTTATATGTGCTCCTGAGGAGCAGGAAGCTTTCGATCAGCAACGCCGCGAGCAGAAGCGGGAAAGAGTACGTCTACGCCATGCTGATGCTGCAGCCCGGGCACAAGAACAGGCTTGTGCCGCCGAGCGCCAGCTACAACTGCGTACTCAGGATCCGGTAGCCTACCAAGCTGTCGTTTAATGAACCGTCGAGATTAACCCAGTGATAGACACCGCGGCCGCACGTTTCAGCTTCGCTGGTTAACCATCTGTACGGAGCGCTAGGGCGGTGATATTTTGTAACTTGTTTGGGTAGTAATTACCGTATGTAATACGGTCCTGTACAAAGGGCTGGGCGCCAAAGACCGCATTTTTTATACTTTTGACTGATTGCCCGGATGATCTCGTTTTGTTCTCGCAACTTGCCCGGATGTTCTCGTTTGAGTGCCCCGATAACGGCTCCGGCTTTTGCCTCAATGTCACTTTGAGGTCGCCGACAACGGGAGCCTAAAGCATTTCATGCTTAAAGCTTGTAGTGAACTACACCTCGTCGGAGAAACGTACCTATAGTTCTTACTCAAAAGGCAAACCATGAATGAAAGGAATGAAGCCAATTGGTTGCCGAATAAATAAACTTGTGCTAATTCCTTTGAGTGTCGGAAATATAGTCGATTAGAGAGGAAAAAAAGAACTATATTGGGTTTCATTCCCCAATATGCCACAGATACACAATGCATACATCCACGCTTTAGGAAGCATATACGTGAGAGTGACATCTGTGCCCCGTGGCTTAATCTATTCAGCAGATACAAACTCAGCCCGGTCGCACTACTAGCTTCTTGAATTTTATGCCTCATTGCTACGCACAAACTGTGTTCTTCTGTTCCTATCTTGGACAACTGTCACCTATAGCGAACTTATTCTACGGATGACTAAACGAAGAATGTTCTTGGAAGTTCAGCCTCCAACGTACTCACCAATCGAAATAGCACCAGTGTTTTGCCTCTCATGTAAATGTTGCTTTACTTTTCACATCACTCCGTAACTGAAAATGCTGCGTCCTGCTGAGTAGTTTGCATCTGTAATAGTCTAAAGCTGCCGAAAAGTCTCCCATTTGCACTCCATGCTTATGGTCATTCAAATATGCCAGTTCAAACATTACTTCCTCTCTAATTAACTAAAAGATTTCAAAATGAGTGGTTTCACTATACTTCTGCATATGTAATCTTCGTTATTGTACATTATTCAGTTTTTTTGGTATTTTCTGTTCCATAACACACCCGCCGTGGTTGCTCAGTGGCTATGGTGTTGGGCTGCTGAGCACGAGGTCGCGGGATCGAATCCCGGCCACGGCGGCCGCATTTCGATGGGGGCGAAATGCGAAAACACCCGTGTGCTTAGATTTAGGTGCACGTTAAAGAACCCCAGGTGGTCAAAATTTCCGGAGTCCTCCACTACGGCGTGCCTCATAATCAGAAAGTGGTTTTGGCACGTAAAACCCCAAATATTATTATTATTATTATGTTCCATAACAACTATTTTTATGCATTATCATAATTTGGCCTGTGTCTTTTTGTATCCAGACTTCTTTTTTCTCCTTGCCCTGCTTAGTTAATAATGGTGCTTGTACGTTTGCATTTATTGTTGGTGTTGTAAATAATAAGCAAGCGTGTCCTTGCATTTCCTTAGTATGAGAGCCTTGTCTGTATTGCATCTTGCCTAGTGGATTGTGGCTTAAACGAATAATGAGCTGAAACGGACATGTGTTGACCGATGGAAGCCGTGGCGTACACTTCGTCAGCGATTCAGTACACCGTGTTTTGCCTTGCAACAATCTGTTTGTGTGCCTTGCCGCCGATGACGGCCTCGGTCAGCTGTGTCCCTCTCGAATCTTCTGATGCGCATTCGCCCCATATCTTCGATATAAGGGCACGCACACGAAGACGCAGTTCAGCCACTGCATCCCCGAGGCGTTTCGCAACTTTGCGCCGGAGAGTGGGTTGACACGGTCGTCTATGCTTTCGTGGGAGGCTTCGCTTCGGCGCCGGAGTAAACAGTATTCTTGCCGGCTGAGCTCTGCATTTCGATATGCGACATCGCCAGATCCGCCTGTTCGGTGCACGTTTCGAGCGTTGGTTTCGGTGAAGGAGATTGAAGAGCTCTTCGGTTTCGGTCATCGATATTCATTTGTTTTTTGCGCATCTGTGACACTGTGTGCGTTTCAGGCACTCGTGTGTCATGTATTCACTACCGAAATGCGAGCGTGATGCGGCTTTCCATCTTCCGATTCGTGTACGGCGATGTCGCGCCCTGCAGGTAGCGCATAGGACACAGCCAAGTATATAAATGGAACATTGACGATTCGCCATAGCCGGCGGTGACGTTTCGCGTAAAACAACAGAAAAGAAAAAGAGGGAGAGCAAAAAATAACAGGAAAGGAAAAGCGGAAGATAAACAGGCCTGCGGGGGCGCACCCAAGAGAGAAAACACCGACCTTTTGCTTTTGAGATAGCACAGCGGCGTTATATCGAGCTGCTTCACCGAGGTCTGACTTGCTTGTTCTGTATAGTGAGCTCCCGAAGAGTATTGGAAATGTCATGAGACGCTGAGATGCAGACTTTATTAGGTTCCCTCCCCTCCCTCTATCTCATCTTTCTACTTCCCCACTCCCGTCCCCCAGAGTAGGGCAGCCAACCGGACGCATTTCTGGTTAACATCCCTGCCTTCTCTCTTTATTTCCTCCTCCTCCTCATTTCTTCCTTTCTTGCATTTTCCCCCCCAATATACTGCAGGCCAGCATTTCTGGCACTAGCAGGAGTGCCCTACATGAATAGAGCATACAACCTTTCTCCAATACCTCGAGGGTCTTGGTGCTGGCGCACTCGACAAAACAATGCGCAGGCAAAACAGTGCACGCACACACACACATACACACTCTTAAACAACATTAAACCCTTTGGGTCGTATCTTGCCGCACAAAAATAATCGTCGTCTGTATTGCCCGTATTTCCTTTCTTTAATGCTGGGAGCCCGGTACTTACAAGTCACGAACGACATGCGAGTTATCAGCATGACAGAGCATTCTCCACAGGAAAGTAGCGAGCGCAGGGTTTTCAAGAAAGGAAACGCAAGCAAGACAGATGACGATTATAGGTGTGTGGCAAATATACAACCCAAACGGTGTAAACTTTTTTTAGAGTGCACCCATACACATGCGCGCACACATAAAAAACTTCGCGAATACATTTTAACAGAGCATACAATGTGTACACGAAGAGAATACAAAGCAGAACTAATAATACTAATATCAATCAACCAATTAATCAATCAATCAATCAAGCAATCAGTCAGTCAGTCAGTCAGTCAGTCAGTCAGTCAGTCAGTCAGTCAGTCAGTCAGTCAGTCAGTCAGTCAGTCAGTCAGTCAGTCAGTCAGTCAATGAATGAATGAATGAATGAATGAATGAATGAATCAATCAATCAATCAATCAATCAATCAATCAATCAATCAATCAATCAATCAATCAAAAGTGCCCAGGAACGACCTCGACGGTCTTGGTGCTGGCGCAGTCGACAAAACAATGCCGAGGAAGGACAATGCAAGCTCATACACACATATACCCATACACAAGCGCGCACACATGAAAAAAAAAAGGAATAATTTCGCGAATACCAATTTTAACAGAGCATAAAATGTACACGAAGAGAATATAAAGCAAGAGTGGAGAAACAGAAGAAAAAATTACAGAATGACGGAACACACAACAGATATGAGAGTTTTTGTTCAGTTATTGAAATTCCTCTGCAGCTACTTTCAGGAAAATATTAAATTTAGGCAGGAAGATATCCAGGCGTTATGTGTCGTCTGCATGGGCGTTATGTGTCGTCTGCACTGTAGATCACACAGAAATCTGAAGGCTGAAAGGCGCGCTGTTTCCTTGGGACTTTCTGCGGAATGTAAAAGCGCACATTAGAAAGCAAGTGCGAGCAGCAGATTTTTCCATGTATTAATATGTGAAGAAAACGAACACCCGATTTGTTGCGTCTACAGGCGAGGGTAGGTAACATCGGTGTCTGTGTTAGCTCTATTGAGATGGAAGGCTTTTGACAGAATCGAAGTTCAATTATTTCTTGCACATTTTCGAGAAGTTCACAATTTGACCTACAAGTGCCGCCCCAAACCACGGAGGCGTACTCAAGAACTGGATGGCATACGCTGTCGTACAAAGTTACAAATGGCCCAGATTGTTTGAAGTATCTCGTCACACCAAATACTGTGCCGAGCGGTCGAAGTGCACGCTGCCTCGTCTGTTGAGCGCGGGGCAAGAAACTCAGAGGGCAGTCGAAGTACACTCCAAGGTCCTTCGCTCCCTGAGCTCTTGGCAGGAGAACGTCTTTAACGCTATAGGGAGATAAAGTCTGGTTAGTCCTCCGCGCGAAGCTTACAGCTTTCGTTTTCGATGCATTTATGGCCAGCTTGTTTTCAACGCACTATGATGCAAAATTTGAAATGCCCTTCTGAACAGCGGCGCTTTCGTTGACATTTGTTACCGCTTCGAAAGGTTTCGCGTGATCAGCATATAACAAAACTGAAGAGCTTTTAATGACTGGCGAAGCGTCGTTAATAAGCAGCGAGAAAAGAAGAGGGCCCAGGATAGACCTTTTATAAATACACTTGTAACTGCATAATGTTCTGACGACATTTACGGTAACGTAGCAGTAGCGGTCGCGTAGGTATACATATATAGCTTCTTATCAGCGCTGTGGCAGAGTGGTGCATATAAAGTTTTGTCAACTTATGAAGGAGTATTTTGTGGCATACGACATGAAACGCCTTACTGAGGTCAAAATAAACGACATCCAGCTGTCCTTCCTTGTACACTGCTTGAGGGACACGCATCATGAAGCTAACGAGGTTGGTAGTTGCGGAGCGTCCCGATATGGATCTGCGCCGCTGAGGAATGAGAGCATAATCAATAGAGGAGGCAATTATTGAGTGCAGAGTTGACTCGAATTTATTTATTTATTTATTTATTTATTTATTTATTTATTTATTTATTTATTTATTTATTTATTTGGTATATCTACATCGCCTGCACGGCATTATCTAGGGGGGTTAAAATACAGGTGGACACAATGGAAACATATTCAGCAACATCAAAAGAATACATCAGTAAATACAACATTGTTTAAGCACTGAAATTCGCAAAAGCGGAAGACAAACCAACAAAGTACCAAACAAAGTAACAAAGTAACTAAAAAAAAGTAGCGTATGTGCAGGTGAGTGTGTGTGAATAATTTAGATGCTGCGCATAGGATAGAAATAGGTCTGTAGTTAGTCGCACCAGTTTTAGCCCCGGACGGGAACGACCCGAGCTTTTTCCAAGCCTTCGGGAATGTGTTCATCTTTAAAGCGGAACGAAAAAATACATGTAAGCACTGAAACAAGCAAGAACCCGTACGTCTTATTCAACGCAGGTGGAATGTTGTCAAGACCACACGAAAAAGGCAGTTTTATGCGTTTGGTGCGGTTGATGCTTTTGGTGCGTTTAATGCGTTTGATGCTGAGGCTGATAGACTTTAATGTAGGGAAGGGGTGATTGGAAAGCTTACTGACTCCGTCACTGTACCCTTCATCGTACACAGACCTCAAGTGTGGGGCGAAGGCACCCGCGATATCTGCGATAGGCTGGCTGTCGCTACTACGAATATCTTGTTTCGTATTGTTCGATGACTGTTCACGAACGTGTCTCCAAAAATACTTTGAATTTTAGAAGTACTAGCTTCCACGTGCGCTATATTTATGGAATGATCACACTTGTAGATACGTTTAGAGAGTGCCCTGTATATCTTAAAATCTATATGCCAGTGTTCCTGATTTGTACGCTGTGCATTCCTGTGAGCACGGTCTTTTAGCTTCAAAGTTGTTTACAGTTCAACAGATAGCCAGTGGGGAAATTCAGAGCGTTTAGTACCTTTTAGTGGTATAAAGTTCTTCAGTCCAGTGTGACTAATATTCGTGAATGTTGTGACTTGGTCATTAATATCTCTTAGTTCTACTACTGAATACCAGTCCGCATTATTAACATAGTGGTAAATACCCGCCTAATCTCCGCTTGAGAAGTTAAAACACCGAGGTGTTGCTGTATATTTTAATCTCCTGCTACTATAAGTACCGCAAATTGTAGTGAAATATGAAGCGGGGTCTGATATTTATCTGGCTTAACAAGGGGGTAGTCACCACAGGACACAATCACAGCTTCTGTGTTAGTAAGGCAGGTCTGGTACATTGCCACAAGAGTTCAGAATATTCTTAAATTGGTGCACAGACGTAAAAGATACAAGTTCAAGTAACGAGTTGCACTTGGCAGATAAGCAACAAGAATGTGTTGAAATTTCACCAGTTTGCCAGGAAATTCCTGGCGTATTATGATAATCAATTATGAGTATATATATATATAATGGTTAGCATGAGGCGATATAACATTTTCAGTAGTGGCTAGAATGTTATATACATCTCAATATCCATATCAGGCGCTACATAGAAATCCCCCACTAATAGCCGAATACCTTACGTTTTACCAGCACCAAACATCTCCGCCCAGACACATTTCGTGGCACATTCTAAATCAGGGCGCCGAACGAAGCTGAATGATTGAGTGATCGCAATCAGGACCCCACCGCCCTTTGATTTCGGTGAAGAAGGATAGTGGTCTCGTTGCAAAACTTGACAAGTGTGCGGTAAGTATGAACTGAATCGTATTTCATGGCACAACTCGGTCTCGGTTGAGGCAGTGATGGGAAAACAAGATGAGATGACGTTGGAGAAAAATTCGTTCACCTTTGTGAATAATGATAGAAAACTCTCATATCACTGATGCCTCTTTTCATCTTGTTGAACAACAACAACAACAACAACAACAACAACAACAACAACAACAACAACAACAACAACAACAACAACAACAACAACAACAACAACGACAACAACGACAACAACAAATAACAACAACAATTAATAATAATAATAATAATAATAATAATAATAATAATAATAATAATAATAATTGTTGCTATATTGCAATCTTCGTACATCAGAAGGCAGGCCCGTCAAAGCCGAGGAATTGACTTGCGTTAGTTGATCCGGCACGTCAGCAAACAAAAACAACATGGTAACATGTACAGCAATGAAAAGCTGGTGAAACTCATCACAACAGCAAAATGAAACAGAAACTCAGCTGAAATCAGTGACAACAGGAATACAAAAAACGAGAAAAAGAGAACAGTATTTAGTATTATACATAGCTTATTGTTGCTTTAACAATTTTTTTTTTCAAGTTTCGTTTCGTAGTTGCAGTAAATATATGGTCAGGTAGGTGATTGGATATTCTTGGGACATAAGAATACCTACTAGCTTTCTCAAATCATGTGTTGCAGTAGGGTACTATTCAATGCGATGTTTTTCGTAGGGCACGCCAAGCGCTACATTCCTGTTTGAAATTCGGGTTCCATTAATACCTTACCACAACCGTTTGAGCTTGCAATTAACACAGTAGAGGAACACCTCATAGGAACAGGCCTCACATGCTCTGCAGAGAAATCTGAACTTCTTTTATACCGCCCCACACTAAGCGGCAGGCCTCCCAAAGGATACGACAGAAACAAGGCTCATGAGGAAATCAAGCTACACACCAAGGACGAGCGGAATATCCCAATAGTCAACCAGCTCAAGGTGCTGGGTCTAGTAATCGAGAACAAAGGCACAAATGGGGAAACCATAAACAAGTTAGACACAAAGGTAAGAAACACCATGAGATTAATCAAACGTATTACTAACAAGCACCAGGGTATGAAGGAAGAAAGTACCATACGGCTGATACAATCATTGGTAATCAGTCAGATCACATACATAGCAGCCTTCCACAATTGGTTTGCAGCTGAAAAGACTAAAATTAACAACCTGATTAAAAAGGCATACAAACTAGCACTAGGGCTTCCCATCAGTACGAGCACGGATCTCTTGCTAAAGTTAGGACTCCACAACACAATGGACGAACTCATAGAAGCACAACAAACATCTCAAGTAGAACGACTAACCAAAACCAAAACGGGACGGCATATACCAAGCAAACTAGGAATGAATTACCACAATCTCTACGGGGAAAAGATGACGATAACGAAAGAAATTCGTGACAAACTCCTAGTACCAAATATACCCAAGAACATGCATCCAGGTTACAACGACGGCAGACGCAAAAGTAGAGCAGAGAAAATGATCCGAAGCTTTGGGTCAGACGACAGAGCAACCTTCGTAGACGCGGCTGAATACCCACACAGAAAGAGCTACGTAGCAGTAATCGTAGATCACACCCAAGAACCCCTTACCAGCGTATCAGTTAATACCAAACATTCCGAGACAGCAGAGCAGGTAGCCATTGCACTAGCATTGGTCTCCACGAATGCTCAGTACATCATTAGCGATTCTCAAGCGGCCATTAGAAATTATGCAAAAGGTAGGATCTCTCTTGAGGCATGGCACATCATCAGAGTCAATGAAGTAAAATTCTCCAAAGCAGAGAAGAACGGCAGGCAATTGCTCTGGTTCCCAGCGCATACAAGTCCAGACATTCCCGCAGTCAACCTCAACGAGGTAGCACACCGCGAAGCTCGAGGTCTTACTCGCCGAGCTGAGCAAAGAGTGACTTCCATCGGTCAGGAGAACGCAGAGGAGGAAATCTGGAGAGAAAAAAATAGATTAACAAGATTTTGTGATATTGCCAAATTTTATCAAAATCGGAGGCGAGTATTACCACCGCCTCACACTAAACTGAACAGAGCTGAGTCCGTTGCATGGAGGCGACTACAGACAGAAACTTATACGAGTCCCGTGCAACTAAAAACTTTCTACCTCGATATATACGAGAGCGATATGTGCAAGCTATGCAAGTCTTTTGGAGCCACCCTTCAACACATGTTGTGGGGATGTGAAATATACCAAAATAAAATGGCAGTCTCCCCAGAAAATATACGGGCGCGGTGGTCGGCCGTGCTGCTCACCTCACAACTGCAAGACCAACTTTGGGCCGTCCAGCGAGCCAAGGAAGCCGCACGGGAGCCGCAGCTCCCAGTGGCCCTCTAGGCGGCCCCAGGCCCGGGCCTCCCAATCGACGGATTTCAAATAAAGTTATCACATCACAACCGTTTGAGTGAACAATGTCTTAAATGACGGAATACCCAGACGTATAAACAAGTTCACGTTGTCAGCCGAGGAAGATTTATATGCAGTGGACTTCAACATACTTTTTAGAATTGTGTGAATTTGGCACTGCCATCGAGGAGAACAAAAACCGAGCAATGTAATGCCATAACGTAAGACGCTGTATGCTAAGGCGTGCATGATACTGATTTTTAAAAGCACCGAAACAATGGATTTAACTTTAGAAGGCAGCGATGAAACACTTCTGAGTGTTCCGCTAATATATGTCATGTGATCATTCCATGAGAGGTCATTGTCAAAGAAAACACCAAGGTGTTTAATAGAGTTTATATATCCTACGGGGGCACACTGACACGACTGGCAATTAGGACAGTGCAAAAACAGTGGTAAGTTTGTAACCGTCGTTAGCAAATCAGGTTATCGCATCGTACACACTCTCTTGAAGTAATGCAACTGGTTTTGAGTAACAAACATCTTTTGTTAAAAAGGCAATATCATCTGTATACTGAAATATCAAACACTTCGATACAGCTGACGAAAAATCATTTATAAATATGTTAAATAGAAGAGGAGACAAAATAGAGCCCTGAGGCACTCCAGCTTTCAGAGGTAATTTGTTATTGATAAATAACAGGTTTTCTAAAAATATCACCTGCAAGCGGCCGTAGAAGTAGTTTTTTAGGATCTGGTAAACTGGCCCCCTTAAACCGAGCAGGTATAGTTTTTCAAGCAGGAGTTCGTGGAGTACGCATTATCACTTCTAGCTCCATGCAATCCAATGCCTCTTTGTTACTTCGCGCGTATAATATCTTGCCTATTAATAATTTGTTCCAGTTTAACATACTCGTCTTACTTCACAAGTTGCTTCATAATAACCTTACGTTTCCGTCCATTGCAACTGACCTTTTGCAGAATAAAGACATGACCAGATTTGCGGCTAACAACAATTTCTTATTACCCATGGTTCATACCAATTACGGCAAAGAAACATCTTCCTTCGCTGCAATTTCTCTTTGAAATGAATTACCATCAACCATAAAATCCTGTACTTCTCTTGCAATTTTTAAAAATCACCTTAAGCATCATTTCCTGCGATAACTTAACTACGATCTGGCGGTGTACCTTTGACTTTTATCTCACATGTCATTTCTTGTATTTCACCCATGCTTTTTTCCGACTTTCTTTTATAACGTGGTTTTTCGTGTTTGATTGTAAATGACATGTCTGATGATGTATATGATCTGTAGTTGTTGTTTATAATACGCTAATTTGCTGACTATTGATATCACCATCAATGTTGTTATTATTAACCGAGGGTCCCACTACAGTTCTTTCACTTTGGGACTCTCGTCTGTATATTTGTCACGTAATTACTTCTGTTTTTGAAACCAATAAATCTGAATCTGAATCTGATACAGCAAACATGCTGTATACATGCAAACATGTTTTGTTCTAAAGCTATGTTTAATTCGTCTGAAAATTGCTCGAGTAGAGCAGTGGTGCGCCGTCCCGCCGCAATATCAAACTGACGGATTGATATGTCTGAAAAATTATCTAGAAATGAAGTCACGGCTCCTAAGAGAAATTTTTCTATTATTTGAGACATGATAGGCAAGATCGAAATAGGTCGGTAACTATCCACACTACCCTTCTTCCTTCCTTTAAAGAATGGCGCTACAATGGCCGTTTTTAATTCCGCCTGCAGTGTATCTGTCACTAGGAATTCATTATTAATAATAATAATAATAATAATAATAATAATAATAATAATAATAATAATAATAATAATAATAATAATAATAATAATAATTACTACGACGTCTTGGCAGTCATTCAGAACTCTTCAGTTGTGTTATATGCTGGTCACGTGGAACTTTTCAAAGCGGTAAAAGATGTTAATGATTGTATAGCTCGTCAGAAGGATATTGCCAATTTTGCTTCATGGTGCGCTGAAAACAAGCTGGTCATAAATGCATCAAAAACGGAAGTTGTAAGCTTCATGCGGAAGCTAGACTAACCGGACTTTATCTCCCTATAGCGTTAAAGACGTGCTCCTGCCAAGAGCTCACGGAACGAAGGACCTTGGAGTGTACTTCGATTGCTCTCCGAGTTTCTCGTCCCGCGCTCAACAGACGAGGCGGCGTGCACTTCGACCGCTCGGCACAGTATTTGGTGCGACGAGGTAGCACCAATTGCAAACACTGACGTTGGATCTTGTTCTAGCACTGTTGGATTATTGTCATTACCCTTACTTTGCTGGCGACGTCATCGCGCTGACTTTGTTTATCTTCAAACTGCTTCACGGCATCCTCACCTGTATTTAACTCCTCACTTGTGTGATGCCTCGTATTCCGCGCAAGATCACCAGACAACATAGACTTGTCCGTCTATCGGCAGAGTTCCACCGCTGCAGGTTAGACCCAACAATTTGTTAATATTTAGAACAGGGTGAGGGAACGCAAACTTGATTATATATATATATATATATATATATATATATATATATATATATATATATATATATATATATATATATATATATATATATATTATTTTGTAGTAAACTACAAAAAAAACAATGCGCCGTAGGCAGGACGCGCTCGGTATGCACGCAGATGCAACTCTACACGCCGAATCACATCCGCCGTGAAGCGACAGCTGTTATATACAGCGCCGGACGATCGTCGGCAGCCCGACAACGCCGGCGAATCTGTCGCGTGAGTCACGCGCTCGCAGAGAGGTGGCAAGGGTGCGTGCGCTATATGGGAGGACAGGTGCACAAGCGGACGGCGCTGGAAGCGCGGCACAGCGGCGCGTGTCGCGGCGTCCTCGGCTGCACGCGACCGGCTGCGCGCGGCGTACGTAATAAACGGGCGCCGTGCCGAACCGGAATTGCCGGCCCGCGCTTGCTCCAGTGCTTTTTCGTTCTCTTTTCGCCGCTTTCAGTCCAGTTTTCTTCCTTTCTTTCTCTCGCCATGGCAACCGCGTTAGTTTTGGCCGCACTGCAGACGCTCGCTCTGCGTACATGTCCGCCCGCCTTAGCCTCCCCGTAAGGTCGTCCCTCTCGTCTCGGTTACGTTTCGCTCGCGTTTATTGTCGTTAATTTTTTTTTTTTCCTGCGATCCTTGTTTTCTTTAGTTCTGTACTTCGCGCTCGGGTGACGGCGGCAATCGGGAGAAAACGAGTCAGACGGCCGTCTACCGGCGAGCTGCGTAGTATAGGCCGTGGTCTCTTGCACGACGAAAGAAGGCGCGTAGCGTGGCGGACGACGTGGACCGCGGTGTGGTACGCCATCGCGTATGCGCAGCGGACACAGTACGTGTGCGTGGGCGACTGTACGCACTCCGAGCGACTCGAGCCGCGATGTCGTCACGTGCGGAGCCTCTCGCACGGTCGCCCCCCACTACGCGGCATCTTGGACGGGAGCCGGACGCTGACCAAATCTGGAGCCGCTGACGACGGCCGGCTCGCGGAAAGTGCGCTCGCCGAGGACGCCGGCAACGCCTTCCTTCGAAAGACTGTGCGTGGGCTCCGTTTATAACGCCCTCGACAAGGACACCTCCGAATCGGCTCCGCGGACTCGCCGTCTGTGCTCATATATGTGCGGGCGCGCGCGCGCGTGTGTACATGCGTGTGTGTAACGTGTGTCCCTTCCGTGCGATCAGAGTCCCTGGCTTCGCTTCGGCGCAGTGCGCTTACATGCGCGAGCGTCCTCGAGAAAGGAAGAGAATCCGCGCCGGCGCGCGCCGGATGTCGTCGTCACAGGCCGTGCGCGGCGTCTAACGGCGTACGTGTCGGGTGTTTTGGAGCCGGTCGTCATCGGCGACGGTACGTCAATTTCTTTCGCGCGCCGCGCTATAGTTGCGGGCTGCGGTGTTTGTGTACAGTGGCGGTGCGGGCGCATGCCGTGCTCTCTCCTTGCGCAGGCGAAATTCTGTCGCTTGCTCGGATTCCGCACGTACATCCGACCGAGCGGGCGCATCGCCTTTTTTTGGACGCACGCACTGTTAACGGAACCTGCGCGATCTTCAGTCCTCCAGCATAGTCTTCGTCGCCGTGCCCGTCTGTGCCGTTCCACCGATCGCCTGCGTTGAAGCATACGACGCACGTCGTTCGTCTTGCGCGCCAAGCCTGTCTGTCATCGAGTCAGAAATCTGCTGGTGTTACCGGCGGCGGCTTCCGCGAAGTCTCTCTCGGTGATCGCCGCTTCGAGCCGTTTCTTTTTTTTCTTTTTTTGCCCTCGCCGGACGTCATCTTCTACGAGGTGAGCAGTGGCGCACGCCTTCCCGTAAATGGTTTCGCGTAAATGGTTTCGCCGAGCGGCGGCGAACGCTTCGGTTTGTTGTCACGCAGAATAAATATATATGCCGTGGTTTCACTTGCGCCGCCACGTCTGTTCCCTGATGTGCCGTATGAATCAGCTCTCACCTAGGATCAGCAAGGATACGGCGTCGAGTTTTGGTCTAGAATATATAGCGAAGCGGTTCGCTGATGCGTATATGTTGCGGTCGCGCGCCTCTCTCTCCGAAGAAAGAAGGAGAGAGAAACATCAGCGGGTGCGGAACGGCAAGCGAAGCGCGGATAACGGGTAAACAGTGAAGCCGCAAATGCGCTCCCGATGGAATTTGTCCCGGCATCGGGTATCCGTTCCTCGTCTTGTTGTGGCACCACCGAAAAACCTGTACGGGCCAAAACAGGGTTGTTTTGCTTTCCAGTTCGATAGGCTCGAATAATGTTCGCATGATTGCGCTTTTGCATCCGTATTACTCGGCATACTTGCGTATGACAAGGTTAAGGGAAATATGTAGGTATATATACCTACGATAAAGTGCGGCACATATCATACTTCTTCGGCTCTTTTAAGGTATGTTTAGCAGCGCAATGCTCATAAACATTGGACGTGAATATTGATAAGTTGCCGGGTGCTTTAGAATAAGATGAAATGAAATTTTTGTCGCTACTTGCCAGAGTCACTATCTGATCATAGCACACGCAAGGACGGAGAGGCTACATCAAGAGACTGACGGAAATGCGCATCAGTCACAATTGAAATGCTTGTTGAACGCACAGACTATAGATGTAGTGAACAGTGCCTTGCGCACGCACTGTAGAGCGTGGAAAGAAGGCCTCCCCGTTATTATGCGTATGTGTTCGAGTTTCAAGATCTTTCTATTATGAATATCGACAAAAAAAAGAAAAGAAAATCAGATTCGCTATCTTGAAGTTTATCGTTTAGTATGATTTGTTCCTCTGTTTGTAGTATATATATTACCCGCAGCTTGCTCATATGCTTAATCTACCTTGAGATTTATCATTACGTACCGTTAATCGATGATGTGTAATGAGTATGGCAAACACAACGCTACAACGAAGTTCAGCTTTCCGTTCCATATATTTTTTTACGCCGTTATACTTTAGAAGCGACCAAATTATGGCTTTTAAATCAAGTAAGCCCCACTATTTTGCTGGTAATAGTAAGGCGGTTGTGTTGTTAACGATTACCACGCTTTGTAGTTGATAACAAATCGCCGTAGGTAACGGGCACTGCCTTTCCTGTTAATAAACGTTAGCAACGCTACCGTTACTAACGGCAGCGATCGTAACAACGAAGTGAATATTGTGGCAAACAACTCACTAACGTAGGGCGAGTAGCTGGAGCTATCTTTTGTTTTGGAGGAATGTGCGATCGTCCTCCTCCTCCTGGTCAACACACGTCACTGCGCGTGCGCCTCGCCACGTGGATGCCCAATTATCCCACGTGCGTGCGTCCTATTACGGAGAACGAGCGAGGCCGCTGCGATCCTGTGTCAGTGCGACCGCAGGTCCCCAAGGAGAGCACACGTGTCTTAGCAGGCAGCATCGGCCGAAGAAAGCGGCAGGTCACATTTCCACTGATAGAAATCGCCCACTGTTGAAAGTATATATATATATATATATATATATATATATATTGGCTGCTCACTTAGCACTTGGCGACCAGCAGTAGAGAGAGATAAATTATTGTGTGAGAGGCACAGAGGGTGGCCTGGCCGATGTTCTACACAGGAAAAGGAGGAAAGGGAACAAGAAACAGCCACGAGAAATGCCGATAAGGACGATAAGCAGGGATTCGTATGTATGTACAGTAATCACCTAACGCATTGGTCTGTCCTAAAGACTGTAGAGTCTACTCCAGTGTTTTGCGAATAGTCTAGAACAACACTGGAAGCTGTTTCTTGCGGCTGTGCGGTCACACAGACGGCACCAGAATAGCAACTTCTGAGAAACTTTTCACGCTTGGCAGCGTAGGTGTCGATCATTACCTGCCGCTGTCGCAAGTAGGCAAGACAGTCGTAAAAAGATAGCTGCATCGTCTCAGGTTGTATTCGTGGCTGTATTCACAGTTCGGGATGTTCGCTTGGCCGATATGTTGGTGTGACGAGAAGGGTGTGACGAGAAGTAAACACGCCGCTACAATTGCAGCATGTTCAGTAAAGTAATTAATCAGAAATTGAAAGAGTGAGTTTTGATAATTGATTGAATATGGGCTTAGGTTTATTGTGCTGGCAATGTCCGCCTCTTCGAATAATATCGCTGAAGTGCCAGCATTATGCTGTCTGGAAAATTTTGCTAATGCTCATTTCACATTAAGCTAATTCCGGAAAACTTAAAAATTGGCACTCCGTATACATTAACGCACTGTGTACTTCTATATACTTAGACGTAGAAGAAAGGCTGTGATGGTGACAGAGGTGAAATGAAAGTAGCAAACAATTAGATAAGGACGTAAGAAAAGATGAAACTAAGGAAGGAAAAAAAAGAAACCAGGAAGTGAAGTAATTGTTTTATCCAAGAAACGGACAACGTTCATACAGGGGAGTTTGACTGCTTAATGGAGGTACACTTTACTGTTTGTTATATGTCAGGTGCGTTTACTGCCATCAACGATTGTAAATGGAAACGGCAGGGCGAGTACTTATTGCGCAGCCTAGCGAAACGCAAAATGGTGTGGTGATGTGTGTAACCAGTTGGGAGAGGTGTCACGGACAGTGCTCGTGACAAATCACACTCTCTTCTACGTCACGGGTGAGTTCGTATAACCGCACGGTGAAGTGTAACAGCGGGTAATCACCGGAACGTTAAGGGCGACTAAGGCTATTACACGAGTGTTTGTCCTGTCGCTTTCACTGCCTTCGTGTTCCGTCCGTTCGCTCTGTTGTACTTTACGATGTCAACTCTATTGTCTGGCTGATGGCGTCCGGTTGTTATGCGGGGCAGTCGCTGTCCAGGGACGACAGGCAACGGCTTTCCTGTCCGGCCTATGTGTGGGTGCTTCTGAGCTGGCATCAAAGCACGCCGCAGGAAGCGATCGACTGAGGATTTGGCGCCGTATATAGCCTGGGCGCAGTGTCCCTACGCGCTCCTGCCTTATCTCGAGCTTGCAGAAGTGCTCGGAACGGCTGGCTTGTTTCCTGCGCAGCTGCTTATAAGAGCGATCGCCGACACTTCGGAGGAGGGGTGGCAGAGTAAATATTCTCGCCCACGTCTCCGAGAATGCAGTGCTTCGGCAGACGATGTTTTTTTTTATGTTCGTGCTTGTAGGCGAACGTTGGCAAAAAAATAATGTTTTCTGAGTGTTCTCTCTCTTCGGATATGTAGTAAACTAAAGAAGGTGTCTATTTCGATGCGTAGCAACGCGCCATAAATGTGGATCATCATAGAGAAAGCAAATATTTGCTCTAGCCCGTCGTTGTTACTTTCGTGCTCGTGTATATTTATCCTTTTCTTTGTTCGCGGGACGCCTGTTTCACTTTTCAACGGAATTATTAGAATTAATGATACCTCGCCCCGATTTAATATTTTTTACTGTGCATCGTACTTCTGAGCTTAGCCAAGATAAAAAACTAAACGTAGCCAAGATAAGTTACTAAATACAATACGAAAAAGTGTTTGAGTATTAAATGCCCTTTTTTTTAGTACTAAATACTCAGAAACGTATTTCGTTACTTCAAAGAGGCAAGATAACTTTTGTTACGAAATGTAAACATAAGTAAAAAGATGTTGGACGCTTAAGCTTCGCCTTTAAGAGTGGGACGTGATATCATTCAAACATCTCTGGCTACTGCTCACGCTTTCCGTCAACTGGAGCGTATGTAACTGTAATGTGTACCGGGAAACGCTGGCCGCGAACGCTATGTATGGAGGCGGGCTTCCTGGCAGAAGCGCGGCCTCTTGTGTGGGCCGCGATGGATGGATTAATCGATGTTATGAGCTTCCCCTTCGGAACGGGGCTGTGGGTTGCGCCACCAAGCTCTTGCTAGATGGCGCTCTTCTCCGCCGCGATGCGGTAAAGCCCCTTAAACTTCGTAATGTACTGCCACGCTTTGAAGAATTCCGCCACCTCCTCGCGCGCTCTGGCCGAGGCCGACGCCGCGTAGCTATTGGCCTAATAGCATCACGTGGGTCCTCGCACCGTGCATCAGCGCCATTTTTGCTCGAGAAGCGTCTACGAAGTGGCGAGGAGCGCATGTTGGCGCCGTTGCTACGCTCGAGCAGTGTAGGCGGCGCCACGGTCGAGGCGGGAGCGTGAAAGAGAGGAGAAACGAGGAGGAGTGAAGGCGGAAGAGGAGAGTGTCACTACTTTATGAAATTCAAGTGGTTTTACGATGCAGCGCAGGAGAGCGCCATCTGGAGGTATTGCAAAGAACCGGGATCGCCGCTCCGTGGCCCCCGAGATACTCACGCGCCGGCGCGCGCGAATGGCGGATGCTATGGCCGGTCTATGCTTGGTAGAAACGTTGGAAAAGGTTTTTTTTTTAGTTTTCGCGTAGCAGAATTATGTTTTCTGGTAGAGTTAAATTAGAATCTGACGCTATTATGTCTGTAGGTAGTATGTGAGTCGCACTTTAAAGATTTTCTACGTATTTTAGCTTGAGAAGTTCAATTATTTCAGTAGCTTCCTTGCACCACATGGAGGGCCTGGGTATGGGTGGTTCGAAAATCTTTTTTTCTGAAACGACATCCGACGCCGGGCTTTCTGCGACACGGGGTTCTTAACGCTCTGCCATAAAAAGGACCTAAGTTTTACCAGAAAGATTTATTGGCTCGCAGACAGAGCTGCTTTAAAGTGGCTATCCTACAATTTGCCCCCGTTTTCCTTAAACGCGTTCCCTCCGACGCTGAAGGGGCACTCCAAGGATGCGCTCGATGCCAAAGCGCCGTTGCGTCATGCTCAGGTATTCGGCACTGCTCTTCATCAGTGGGAAGTTTAGGCAAGTTCACCATTTCCTCCATCACGAGGTCTACAACTTGCTGGAGTTCGCTTTCCTCCATCCATGGCAGATTGAACCAAGCAACCAGGGCAGCGCTGGCAATAACATATTGTCCTTTAATCATGCCTCCAAATCGGAAAAGTTGGCAAAGCACGGTCGGTTTTACTTTTGCAGCTTGAGAGCCACACTAATCTTTTTTCCTTAACTCTGCCGCTCTGAACATTTGTGCGGCAGACGAAATGGGCGGGGCCGGTCATCTGCGCATGGTGGTACGCGTCCACCGTGGCGTGCTCGTTGCGCACGGATGCCGCACCTGACAGTGGCGAAGGGCTTTTCTTATCTGCTGAGTACAAGATACTCTGAAACGTACTGAAGTTACAGCAAAAATGCGGAACCACCAACATTTTTAAGCGATATGAAGTTTTATGAGGAACGCCGTAGTGGGGGACTCCCGAAATTCGGACCAGCTGGGGTTCTTTAACGTGCACCCAAATCTAAGTACACGGGTGTTTTCGCCCGCATCGATATGCGGCCGCCGTGGTCGGGATTCGATCCCGTGATCTCGTGCTTAGAAGCCCAACACCATAACTACTAAGCAACCATGGCGGGTTTGATACGAAGGTACTTTGGAAGTTATTTAGGATACAGTATTTTGAGTAGAGTACTGAATTTACGTAAATGACCTGGTAATGTTTAATGCGTGTAGCAGAGAGTTATAGCTAAGTGGGTTTATGGGCGAGCGGAGACTCTACTGCGCATGCGCGGCTCGTTGGGGCGGCCATGGTGGTTACGGAGTGGGCCGCTCGCTCGCTTGTCTCCTTGCCCCAGCGGAGCGCGCGCAGCGAACCAGCGTTTTTGCGAAACAAACATGGCGACCACCGGTCGCACGAGCAGCAGTGCCATCTCGTCGGCGTCGTCTTGAAACGCGGCGCTGGCTCGCCTGCAGGCGAAAAACGCTCGGGCATGTTGCAACACTGAAGAGGACCTCTGCATCCTGCGAGAGGTTTCAGCAACGAGGCCGTTTGGCCACGATCTTAAGTAGATGACCGTGATCGAGAACCTGAAGCGACTGCTTATCCGCGAGCTGACGCTGCGTAACAGGCCTCTCCTACCGCTGGCCCGTAAACCCGCTCAGCTATGGGAAACCAACGCTGTCCAGGGGGCGCTCGTGAAAAACGGCCTGCAGCGCCGTAAGTGAGGCAGTGACGCAACATTTAGTCTCCCACACGAACGCGGGGCAGTAAGGGAGTACGTTGTTCTTATGTTTTACAAAACTGTAACCTTAGCGATAGAGGTTGGCCTACTTTTCTTTTTCCTCCCCGTCTTTCTTCCCCTTTTGTCTCTCTCTCTCTGATTTTATTTTCGTTCCTCTCAGGGTGCATAAAACGGTGAAGGCGCTAGGATCATCCAGGACGAAATTACTTGCGAAAAACGCATGAGAAGTGTCCTGCGCAGAAAACTGCGTGAGAGCCATGCACCGGCAGCTGCAAGCTTATACCACCGATCGTGTTGCGGTAACGTTTCGAAAAGACCGACTCGCTGTAAGAGCTTCTTGAGGCAAAATAACTCGAAAAAAAGAAGGATTGCATAAAATAAGTTGTTTTCTAGACTGAGAAATTGACACCTGGCAACGGCGGTGCAGGGTTTCAGCGAGATACAATTATGAGTGAAAAGAAGCTATATAAATGTCGTCGGAACTCAAATAAGCGATCACTAGTTCTATTTCTGCTATTTCCAGACTCAAGTAGTGACAGTTCCTTGAATAAAGCTTCGACCGGGGCTATAGTTGGTATGACATTGTTCTGCTTGCTACACTATACTGCTTATACGAAGGACAAAAAAGAGACAGACACACATGTGCGCAAACTTCCAACTGTTTATTATTCGCAAGTTCACGTCGTATATAGTCTCCCTTCGTGTATATATTTGACGTGCACTAGCGAATAATAAACAGTTTAAAGTTTGCGCACATGTGTGTCTGTATGTTTTTGTCCTTCGTAGAAGCAGTATAGAGCAGCAAGCAGAACGACAGTTCCTTCGTAGGCACAGTGACGTTGATTTCGTTGGAGCCACTTACGGTGTCCACGGCGTCGGAATCCGAAGGCGCGTCCCCGCTATAGCGGCACGGCAAGCCGCCGCGCACCGTTTGCAGTTCGCCGGGACGACGGTGGTCCCGCTGGCAAACGACGAGATTTGCCTGCGAAATCTCCCTGCGGCACAGCCGCGTGGCCATTCAGCGACAGAGGAATGGTCGCGGCTTTAGCTCTGGCGTCGCCGACAGCCTGACAGCCGCTGATTGCTCGCCACCGATATGGTCGCTACGAGTTTTCCGGTTCTCTTCGAGTTTGTAGTAGACGGCGCTTCAGAACGAACCGCCGACGCTCCCAAGCAGCAATGTGTTGTTACCGTTGTTGCCGCTTTACCCTCTTCTCGCAATAATTTCGCACGAAGAAGAAAACATGCTGATATCTGCGGCGCCTCCAGCTGCGATGCTAGCACGGCTTAGCCGGTTCGCTGTCCGCCGTCGGTAGCCACGCACTGCAAATGAACTTGACTTGCATCGGAACTCTCGTTGGTGCTAAACGTTTGACCGTGGACATGTGTTTTTTTTATAAAGTGAAAAATTACGTGTCACTTTACTCTAGTGGACACCATTTTGTCTGGAATAGAAGCTACATAACCAATGTTCGTGTCGCCTGTCGGCGGCGACGTGTCGGTGCAGCGTCGATGCGCTATCTCTGCAGTAAACACGAATTGTTCACCGTTTTTGTTCGCTGGGAGAATGTACAACTAGCATTGCCATTTTATCCCTTTTGTCACCGGGCACTGTCAAAAGCACCACGCACTGCTGGAAACCCGGTGGGCATTTATACCTCGTCAATTACAGCGCAAACATAGACGGAGGACAAAAAAGACGACGTAGACAGCGCTTGTCTACGTCGTCTTTTTTGTCCTCCGTCTATGTTTGCGCTGTAATTGACGAGTTATACCATGGAATTCCAACTAGCCCGTAGTCAGACCTTGCTTCAGGGCATTTATACACTGGCTGACACTAATATTTCTCCTAGTGCCCCAGAAAAAAGTGCTGGCGTTATATCTTCTTGTACTAAAGACATGTATATATTTTTCTACTATAGAAGCATCGCAATTTTCACTTTTCATATAGTATACACACGGATATTTTACCGGAGAAGCTGTAGAAATACCTGGAACGCGTCGTACGGTCGCGCCTGCCTGAACGCAACGTCGCCGTCGCTCGTGGTCGTACTTTTCACGAGAAATAATGGAATGAGGGGGCTATATTATACGGCGTGTATAGTTGTGGCAAAGAACCACGCAGGAATGACAACGCCCTCCAAGTTTTCTTTTATCTTGCTTTTGCTTTTCGTGGCTTTGCACGTCCCCCACCCTATACCGCCGCTGGCCGTGTTTCTGCTGTCTGCACGACTGAACAATGCAAGCGATGTCCGCAAGGGGGTGCTGTGTGTCAGGTCGAAACTAGGGCTCCTTTATTTTGCACGCGCACCCTCTCGATGAGTCGACCGAGCAGCTCTAGCAGACGATGCGCTGCCCTCTCCCACGCATTGCGCGGCCGCCTGAAAGCGGACTCAGTGTGCACTTGAGCTGGTTCATTGTTAACATTTGTGGCCTATATTGCTCAGGAAACTTAGGACGACAGGGACAGTAAGTTGAACTAACCCGGAGCACGTTTAATGTTGAAATAAAACGCTTGCGTTTACGAAGCACCTCGTTCTTCTTAAAAGTTTTGCACAGCGGCGATCGTGGAGGGCATTTTCTTCTTCGTTGTGCTCATATCTTGAAATTCAGCGCAACTTGAAGTAGAGATGATATTTCGGTCAGCTGATAGTGCTTCCTTCCTTGCTAGCAAGAATAGGCAGGTTGTGAGCTTACTGCAACTTTTGGAAACAGCTATGCACGTTGCGCGCTCTAGTACTGCCCCGTGCATAATAAGCGCTACTATCGGTATCGTTGCGTTTGTCAGTGTTCGGCAGTATTTCCATGGTTACACGGTGTCTTTAATCTAAGGTCATTTTGTTTAGATAGTAATGCTCTAATAGCTTTACTTAGGAGAAAGATTCGCACTACATGTGTGGATTATGAGCAGCCTAGTACCTTCCAATAACTAGGAAATATAGCATGCCTACTAGTGTCTATGAAGCGCCGATTTCAATTTTCATCTGTTCTTTAAAGGAATGCGTTTATTCCAAGCCTTCCCCCGTTTACTACACTTACCACCTCCGTTCCCCATGCATATAAGGGTATATAAGGGTAAGCCCAGCCAATATAAGGGTATGTTCGCAATGTTAATGCAAGTGCAAATAAATTTGGGGTATTTCTGAACCTGCAGGCTCTCAAACAAAACTGTAACCAGAAAGGCTGAGTTGGGTGGTTTTTTTATAGAGTTGTAGGAGAATGAAGGAACACTTGTTTAAAAATTGGCTCCTATTGCAGGAATGCAGAACAAGCTTTTTCTTTGAAAGGCTTGTTGTAAGCACATATTCATGTCAAATGTCCTACAGTAGAATAAAATTTAAAAAAAAGCAGCAGTTAGCAAATAACACCATTGTAAATAGCACCACTGTAGATGCTGTGGGATCTAAACTTAATAAAATGGCGCCTACACCTGAAAAACATGCTGCGTGACACGCCCCGACGCGTTATGCACAAAATAAATCATTAGCTTATATGGCTGTTCTAAACAGACAGATCAAAGCAACTAAATGGCAAGGGGCACTCTACAACATTGCTGTAGGCCTCTTGATTTACTAATGATTCAATGCTCAGCCGACACGCCAGCTGTTTATCACCGACAAACGTCGCGTCACAGTGAGATAAACAAACGGACTTGTATTGGAATCCCGAGCTATTTGTGAGAAATACGGGGCGTGCAACGACGATGATTATAACCCACAAATGTGCAGTATAAAGAATGCCGAAGCAATAATAGCGTTGCTATACATCATGTGCTCGAACAAAAGCAAGCCGGCCAGACGAAAGGGCTGCTTGAAGGTAAGCCTATGACCGTGTTTACAAAATGACTTACTTCGCATAGCGGCGAGGGTTTTCAGTGGGCACAAGACATTTGCGCCCGATTATGTGGAGCTGCAGATGTTATTCTGGCCGCGAGGAATGGTAAATAACTGTTTCCGTCCTTCGCGCGGTTGCGACAACCGAAGGCACTGCAGCCCAGCAGACTAGCACGTCGCGCTGCAAACACTGAATTCAAATATTTAATTACCGAGTCCGCTCAAGCATCAGGTACACAGACACTCATGTAGCTTCCAACAACAATGCTACAGAGGCGCGTGAAGTAGTGCCTTCTGGTTACCAAAATCGTCCAACTCCAGACTCGAAAACACAGACATCCGTACATTCCGCGGGCACAACGACAACTGCTGGACCCGTGGGGCGGGGCGCAAAGGCGAAAACATGACCTGACGCCAACCGGCATATCGCAGGGCCCTGCGGCTATAGATCAAAACCTTTCGCTACTTTGGAAAGACAGAGGGGTTTTTTAGTCCAAACTCCAGCGCTGCATTTTGTACAGGGAGTACACTCCCTGTTGTAACAGCTTTTCCACTGTCACGTCAGTCATAGCAGTGAGCGCGGTCGTGCTTTATTTCATATCGAGGATGACTGACAATATATATATATATATATATATATATATATATATATATATATATATATATATATATATATATATATATATATATATATATATATATAAACCCTGATGAAGATCGATCAAAACTGTTGAAATTAAATGCTTGTTCTGTTTACCTTGTAGCGCCGCTTAAGTTCTTTACGTTGGAAAGGTAGCCTGAATAATTCCTCTTTACCTACTATATATATATATATATATGTGTATGTATGTGCGTGTGTGTGAGTGTGTGTGTGTGTGTGTGTGTGTGTGTGTGTGTGCGGGAGCACTAAAGAATCTCTGGTGAAATGAAAACATCCTATTAAAACGCAACGCCGAGAATGGAGATAAACAAACACACATGATAAAACTGCTTCTTCTGTAGTGCTTTGCCTTCCCATCTTCCTTAAATATTAATAATTATAATTAAAAACACTCGTTCGATATATGGTCTGATATTGGGCCTTTATTCATTTCAACTTTCCATCAGTGTCAATAGCGCGGTCCCGAAACTCTTCCGGGAGGGATTGTTTGCCTCCGGTCTTATGCGATCAATATAATCCTCTGAAGGTCATTTCTAATTGGACGAGGAGTGGGAGCGCAGCTTTGTTTCCTTGTTTACTGTGAACGGCCCATGAAACGTGCGTTAAGTGCCGAGTATGTAATAATGAAAATCTGTATAGGATGCCGTCGGGCGAGGCAACCTTCAATATGGGGAATTGAGCCACGCAGAATGAAGAATAACGGTAGAGGAAGAGTGTTCTGCTTAAATGATAAAGCCTGTTGAAATATATTGCGACGTTCATTCAGTGAGTCATGCAGGGTCCCTTACGGCTCTAAAACCATCGTGCGAGTTCATCTGGGAAGTAGCGACTGATAGTGGCTGTCAGTGAAATTCAATGTATATGGCGGACGCTGCAAAGTTAAAGGCCAACGGCAGCGAAACTTCAAATTGGCTAAATGTGGTATCAAGCTACCTTGGCAATGCCGCAGGGTTGGTCATTGTGTTGTTTTTTTTTTTTGTCGTTGTTAACAGCCTTCAAACCGCACCTTAGCACACGACGTGTGCACCTGGTGGTCGTCGTAAGTGCCAGCACGCTGGCTTCGAGGTGTTTCAGCGCGCCACGGGCAGCCGTGAGCACCGCCTTATCTCGGAGGTGTATCTATGCGGCGTATCACTACATTGCTCCAATGCTAATCGCACCATACGTCGACAGGCATCATGACACGGGTGCCGAATTGCACGAAGGAGCCAGCATGACACGCGTGGACCATGATTTCATAAGCGCGAAGCTGCGCGAATGGCAACTACTTTACTGCGAACGTATTCATCTTTTCGCTGCGCATCGCAAACGAGCCTTGCTATTAAACTGCCACTTCCCACACGTACTTGTGGAGCTTACGAATGGAGGTTTCAAACGCTGGGGGCAGTTTGCAAGCGGGGGATTGAACCTTGGGAGCAAAACCGTTGTTCGGCTTTGGGCGGGAGCGTGCCGCCCCCTTTCCGTCAATAATGCGTAAGGATACTTGTTTTCTTCTGTAATTACTTATTATCATGTTTGACGAAGGAATCGTGCAGTCATTTTCGCACGCTACATTGTTAAGAGTTTGTGCGTACTTCTTCCAGCGATTATTGAGCACCGTAAATCATTAGACCTTTAAATGGTATCCTCTGACCGTGCTCCTAACGAAACTTTAGTTTAAGTTATACTCATTCTGTCATAATTTCTTAAAACGTATGAAAAAAAAAAAAAGGAAATCCTACGTTGCCGATACGCGTGCCTTTGTATTGCGCGAAAACAAAAAATGAACAGACTTGCTATCGCGTCGAAAGTCACCAAGCTGAACTTTCCTGCAGAACGGCAATGAGCGAAGTTTGAGCGCCAGTGCCGCAATCGCGCGCGTTCCGCGCATTCTCCCCGCGCTGACATTAATTGGTGGAAGGCGTGTCTCTGAATTCGATTATTATGGAAGCGAAGCAAACGCGTCGCAGCGACTGCGGGACACGGGGCACCCGGCGTCGCAGTTATCGATTCCGAATTGTCTAGCCGAAACAAGCCAGTTTCAGCTTCGCGCGGTGCGCATTTACCTATTGGAAAAAAAAAAAAAAATTTCCGATGCTAAATGGGACCGGCCGTTTCCCGGCTTTCGCACACGTGGCAGCTGTGAAGTTACCTGGCAGCGGAAAAACGCTCTTGAACACGTCCTTAATCAAGGCGCACTAAGCATGTCACTTGACGAAACCTATTTGTTCGCCCGTCTGTTAAAGTGAGTGTCACCACGATTGGACGAAGGCTCTGAGTGGGTCGTAGCCTCTTCTGCGATTGAAAAGGAAAGAAACAAGAAAACATAAAAATAAATCTACGAAATGTGGCGCTCGAAAATTATGCTTCTCTGAGAGGAAGTTGGATGGTGCCAAAACTGCCCAAGCGAATAATAAGAACAACGATACGCTTTGTCGAAGGGTTGAAAAGAACAAAGAAGAGGAAAAATGTAAGGAATATACACTGGTAATTTAGTTTACGGACGCTTGTGTTGTGGAACTAGTAGCAATACGAAGTTTGAAAGAACGCTGGGAGTGGCGCTTCGCGCGCGCCGTTCTGCGCATGAGCGACAAGAAAACCTTGTTGAAGAACTTTGTACTGAGCGAGACGATGGCAGGGAGGAATCTACAGCAGCGGCGCCATAAAATCCGGTTTGGAGAAAAATGGGACGAAGCGCCACCCCGACGTAACCGTAACGAACCGAGCGATGAACACGATGAACGCACAACTCGGTCTGTTCGATTTCCGGAAGGTTGGGCACGTTGTGCAGCAGCACATGACAAAAAAGGAAAGAAGTCTAATTGGACAGAGCTTTGGCCACACCTGAGCCTGCACCTGAGAGACAAAGATGAGAGGCGCAAGCGCTTTGAAGATTCCCCATGGTTTTAATTTGATTTGCATCCCCTGGGAATGTCAGATACTTTTCGGTATGTCCATCCGTATCTAACCTCTTTCACGCCACCTTCGGTCACTGGGTATTTGCCACTCGGTATGTACACGAACAGACAACTTGGTCCATTGGGTACATGCCAGTGGGCAGACAACCCTACGTGTGTGAACATTGTTTGCCAATTCCCTATAACGGGCGTGCGGGTCACTGCTTAGGTGCGCGGATAGACAAGCAGAACAAGAGGCAAGAAGCAAAGAAGTCGGCATCACAAAATCGAAAATGTCAGCTACAGGGAAGTGACACAGTCGGCATCAAGAGCAGCCGACTGTGGAGACAAGCGAACAGACAGGCACCACGACACATATTGAGCGTGCAGCGTCGAGCCCGAGATTACTGAAGATGTGGGTAACAGAAAATCGAAGCAGTTGGCTGCACAGAAGTAAGGAATTTGGCAATACGGTGTGTCGCTACATTACTTCAATGTTAATCACGTTAACGTCGACATTCAGGGTGAGATGGTTTTTGCAGGAATTCCTTCTTTTTTTTCCGTATTTTGATTGAGCTTAACTGTCCCTGCAACCAATGAGCGCCGGCCTCCCAGCGACACGCCCACAACTCGCGCTGTTGTCCATACGATCAATTTACTCGGTACTATAGTATACACTATACGGTAATGAGCAGTACACTTGTCTGCATAGTGTCGTGCTTAAATACTTTTTTTTGTCAAATCTCTGGAGCCTGATCGATTGCATTGACTACATTTACATTGATTTCTGTGGACATATCTGCTTCGGTTCACCACCCATTCGGTTTGTGACCAGTGTCACGGAATGAATGAAGTTCGTGAACAAAGGTACCACTGCATTTATGTATAAGTGCACAGCTTTCTTTCTCTCACTCGGTTCTGTCATTCCTTGCGCAATTTATTGGGCGGCAGGTGACGATGTACAAAAGGTGGAGAGGAGGGGGAGGGACTCAGCGTTGTTACTTATAGGTAGGTTTGATTCAGAAGCATTAGCCTCGCCTGGTGACCTTGTAGGGTGGAATGGCGCTTCACAGATTGCAGGGTTAATTACCTCCGAACCTGAACATTCAGCGTTGGTGGTATAGCGAAGCCATTTCAGTATTGGCCTCCCTAAGACGACGGCTTCGTCCCGCGCGTGGTAAGATGACCGTGCGGGGCACTTACCGACATGTCTTTGCAACACAAAGCCCGCGTATACGTAGCTATGAGGCTCTTTCTTGCCGACATTGCGCAACGCAAGGTGCTGAGACGTTCTGTGAAACCGGAGCCGTGGTTCTTTGTTGAGATCCGTGTTCCGAGAGCTCAAAAGGGGCAGGTGCATGTAGGATTCACGAACCAAGAGCTTTTGGCACCTCGGCCTCGCATTTCGTAGAGGCAGGTAGATGCGATCAATGTTACATTACTGTTACTAAGAGACCGCCTCAGCTACGTGGTGTCGTCACGTGCGTGTGCCCGCTTTGTCTTTGTGTCCTTTGTTCTCTATTTCTTCACTCTTCTTTCCTATCCCCTTCACTCCAACGCAGAGTAGCCAACAGTGTTCGACGTTGGTTAACCGGCTCTTATTTTCTACCCCTCTCTCTCTCGTCTTCCCTAAGCACCCGAAAACTCGCCCGCATTGCGATAAAGTTCTGTCTCACATCCTTTAGGACGAGTGCCTTCATCACCTTTGGGCGTCGACGGATACGAACTGGGTAACCGCCGTCCGTTGCGAAAGCCTTACACGTTGCGTTAACGTTACGCAGTGAACGTGGCTCGCGCAGGACTCACTCATTGCAAAAGAATCCCACTCTCTCTCTTTCCTCCTTTCCTTCGGTTGGCATGACTCGACCCGGAAACCACGCCGTGCTGGTTTTTGGCGGCGCGACAGCCGTTTTATTTCCGGCCTGTTTATTCAACCCCGGCTGGTCTGCCGCGGTGCTTGCGCCCATGGAGCGCACGGGGCAACCATGGCGCTGCGGCGCGGGTTCGAGAAAAAAAAAAAAAATTCAGCCCCTCAAACGGCCTAAGGCAAAAAACAAAGAAAAAAAAAGGAAAACAAAGGAAGCTGCAAGAACGGAGCAGGGACGTCCGCGTGTGTCAGGAAACGATCCTGTCACTTGAATCACTTTAACTTGTTTGCCCTTTTCGTTGTTTTGTCTCGGCTGAAATGTTTCTTTTTCCGAGCTCAACGTAGCGTCTCTGGGAATTTAGAGTGTCCCGCGTTTTTTTTCCCCCCTACGGCCGAGTTCGGCCTCAAAAGTTAAATATAGAGTGAGCAGAAAAGTAAAGGATACAACGCTAAGGGTGAGCAGAGACCGCGGACGCCAACCACGTCTTCAACGAAGCATCCTGGCTACTATGGCAGCATCCGGCAGGCATCGATGCCTTAAATATAGCGCGCAGCGCAGCGGTTACTTCCCTCCGTTCGTTTTCTCTATGACGTCACTCGGTGCGAGTGCGATAATTGGTTGTCCCGAATGCGCTCTTACCTCCTTTCTCTCCATCTTGCGTACGTCAGCGCAACGTCGCCCCTCTCTCGCCCCCCACTTTCGTCATCCGGCATCCAGAACGAAGAGCGCCAGCGGGCAGTTCCACTTTTGCGCACGACACGCTGCGTGGGCTTCAAGTGCGGTGTGTGTGTCGTTTGCGGTGTGACTCGCGCCGGTGTCTGTGCGGGTGAGGGAGAGGAGTGTGAAGAGGAGTGTCTTCCGATTGGGATTCGCACACTTACTGGAGATCGTGGACCCGCGCGGAACACTGGGATGCCGACGACTCTGTACGTCGACTCGCCTCGCCTCCCTGTGCACACTGCACCATCGGATATATATCTATATATGTATATATCTATATATAAATTCTGTCGGCGTCATCGCAGTGCCGTGTGTATGTGCGATCCGCCGTCTGAGCTGGGCCTACACCGCCGTCTAGCTTCCCTCACACCTCTCTCCAATCTCCAAATGTTGCGTTTCGTTTAAGCTTTCTCTTTGGGAGCTCGCTCTACGAAGCCTCGCGCTTCCCCTCGCATGTCGCTGCTACAGGGAGTGTTCCCACGCCACAAGCTGTCGAAATGCGCCGCCGTTGCGTCTGGCGCTACACCCGACGTTGCATCAAGAATCGGACAGTAAAGTTTTCAGGCTGTGTCTTTGCAGCGGGTCCGCGTGGGCAGCGCTATTTTGGCACTCCGGATGATACAAAGCCTGGCCTGTTTGTTCAGAAAGCGCCGCTCGTTTTGCCTACGTTATCCTTTGTATAGTGATGCGAAAGGGCACTCAGGGAGCGTGGCGACCTTAAGTCGCCCTTGGCAACGCCATGTCCTTCGAACCTTATTTTGGGCATGTGTTTTGAAAGGCACATTTTTGCACTTTATCATTTACACTATAATCGTCACAAGCGTGCACAGACAAATAAAGACCTCTCCCGATGGCTTGCAAGCTGCAGCAACCAAATTAGCCAGCCATTCCGACTTGACTCTCCCTATGTTGTACCTCTATACATGACCAAGCGACAGTTCCCTCTGATAAACATAAAAGAATATTGAATTCTATGATTTTGCAAAATGCATGTGCTGGTAGTAATCACGGTTCCGGAAACACGTCATGACCACCATGTTTTAGACATCACCTATTACCTCCGTTGTATATGCAACCTTACTAAACGAATCTCTATTTGTTCCAGTAGTATCGATAATGCTTACTTCTCGCTGGTATCTAACTTTTCTATAGAAATTAATGACCTTGCTATTTGTGGCAGTTGGTGCATCCGTGTTGACTTCTACACCTTGGTCTTTATTCACAAAAGCTTCTTTTTACGCAAGAATTATTTGCGGGGGAAAAAAAAAGACCTTTACCTGATCCTAATGCTGGGCATAATACTACAGCAAACGCGACAGAACAATGTCAAAAAAAAAGAAAACGCTTACGATATGAAAGCTTTGTGAATGCAGCCCTTTGCTCTTGATCTGATCGCGAATATCAAGTCGCGGTTATTCTATAACGCATTCCTTCTTTTTTCCACGTTTTACGTTACGGTAATACCTATTTCCTTTGTGTAGATCCTTCTCACTTTTAGTTTTGGCGTGTTACATTTGCAGCAGGCTCTTGCTTTTCGCGAGTTGCTTCAGGTTGCATAGACGTGCGTCGCTTTACTGAGTGGCGTAGCGTTCACGGAGCAAGCCTCGAATAGAACGAAAATGACTCCTACGAATTGGCTGGTGGGAGCAGAAGCGTACGTTCAGGAAATTGTTAAACGCCTGATCAGTAGCGTCGATGGGTATAGTTTCTATCACGGGATCAACCTTATTGTGCGACATAGTGAGGTACACAGATGCTGATAAAAGGGATGCACTCTCAATCTATAGGTGCAAGCAAAAAAAGAAAAAGAACCCTCGTCGCCCGGAGGAGGCAGGTAAAGTTAGATAAAAAAAATGAGATAAAAAACATCTTTTTCCCGACCTCCCCTATTTCGACCGTTTCGGGTCTAGGGCTGTTGCTACAGGCAGTGTTACCCTGGCACTCAATGCCGGCGATTTCTCCACCTGACGGCTCGGTTGCAGTGGGGCATTCGGCGTCTACACAACAGTCACGAGGAGATTTCCTGCCACCGAAGTGCCGCTTCGTTCGCATTGCTCGTCCTTGGCACCGCAGGAGCTGCTGCCACTCCTCGAAATACCATGGAAACAGGGCAACTGCACGATATCCTATTACTAGTGCTACTTGGCGAGTGCTTCCACTTCCACAGCGCCCCGAAGTAACCTTGCCATTTGCACCAGTCGCACTGGGAGGATGCTGTACAAATTCTGTTTATGGTAACGACTGTGTTCATATGCGCTTGTGAACAAGACACCTAAAAGACTTTCAAAAGCAGAGAGCAAGCAAAGCACGACGAGCTCTCCGAAAGGAATATTCTTCGCAACTTTCTTTTTATTTCGACGAGGGCTACCTTTAGGCGCAGCATAGTGTATTACAAGCAAAAAGCTATGGGTGCAACACAGAGCACTAGCGGTTCGCATGACAACGCACGACAAAAGTGTGTTGGTCCGCCCTTTTAGCCCTACCCAGTTTCCCAGCCTCGTCAACATTGTCAGTGTGATTCGACAGGCGTGACAAGTCTTATCTGCCTGCATTCATCGCTGCAGCTTTCTTTGCTAGGCCTGCGAGCTTCCATGTGCGCGGTGTCTTCACTCAGCTATTTGTGTACATCAAAAATCATCGTCGGTGGTTTCTGCACACCTCTTTTTGTTCTTTTTTTGCTTCAGCTTACGTAGCTCCCTTGAAGCCAGTCTGCATGTTAGCGACGATAATAATGAACAAGATAACGAGAACAATGCAACAATTCACAATTTTTGATGTTGTCATTTCAACCTGTCTATTCCAATGTGGTGAACATTTTCTGAACGTAATCTTAGTAAGGCGTGCCAAGGTTTATTCGCCACTTGAATTATTATTTTCCTTAACACCGTGGACAGGGCGCTGATCAACAAGCTCATCTTTCCCTTTAATCACAGCAGCATTTTTTTTCTCAACATGTCTCAACGGAACTAAGCGGTGCCTGCGACAAGGAACATCTCGTCACACACATTTACGACACACACACACACACACACACACACACACACACACACACACACACACACACACACACACACACACACACACACACACACATATATATATATATATATATATATATATATATATATATATATATTTAGACGGGCTTTGCTAGAAATGTCCTGGGGAAAAGCTGCAGGAGAAGATGGAATAATAATGCAACGAACGGGGCTAGTTAATGGACATTCATGAATGTATTGCGCTTAGTATTGTACTGACGGAAGAACTTGAAGAACGAACATACAAGAACAAGAAATAGACGTGCATCGCACAGGTACGCCCATTTCTTGTTCTTTTATGTTTGTTCTTCAAGTTCTTCCGTCAGAACAGTACTAAGCGCAACACATACATGAGTGGAATAATAGACGATTTAATCAAAGATGGAGGGGGGGGATATAATGCTTAAAAAGCTTGCGGCCCTTTATACGCAATGCCTTACGATTTCAAGTGTACCAAAGAGCTGGAAGAATGCCAACATTACACTCATCCATGAGAAGGGAGACGTTAATGAATTGAAGAAATATAGACTAATTAGCTTGCTTTCAATATTGTATACAATATTCACCAAGACAATTTCCAATAGAATCAGTGCAATACTTGACTTTAATAAACCGAGAGAAGAGGCTGACTTAAGAAAGGATATTCTACAGTGGATCACATCCATATCATCAGTCAGGTTATTGTGAAATCTGCGGAGTACAGTTAGCCTCTTAATATGGCTTTCGTAGATTATGAACAGACATTTGATTCAGTAGAGATACCAGCAGTCATGGAGGCATTACGCAGTCACGGAGTAAAGGTGGCATATGTGAATATCTTGAGAAATATGTGCAAAAATTCCACAACTACCTTTATTCTCGACAAGTAGAAAATTACCCATCAAGAAAGGGGTCAGGTAAGGAGGCAGATAATCTCCAATGCTATCCACTGCATGCTTAGAAGAAGTATACATGCGATTATACTGGGATAGCTTAGGAGTGAGGATCGAATATCTCAGCACCATTCGGTTTGCAGGTGACGTTGTCCTGTTCTTAAACGCTGGAGATTAATTACAAGTGTTTTAGGACCTTAACCGAGAAAAGGCAACTGTGCGGTTGAAGACTAATATGCAGAAGACAAGGTTAATGTTCAATAGCCTGGCAAGGAAGCAATAATTCATGATCGCCAGTCAGTCTCTTGAGTCTGCACAGGAGTACCGTTTTCTAGGCCAATAATTCCCAGGGAACCTTGACGATTATAAGAAAATTCACAGAAGCATAAAAGGGTTTGGAGTACATACGTCAGGCACTACAATATCCTGGCTGTCAGCTTACCACTGTCGGGGAAACGAAAAGCTTAGAATCATTGCGTTTTATTGGTGCTAACAAATGAGGCAGGAACTTAGAGGTTAACAAAGAGGCTCGAGAACAAGTTAAGGACAGCGCAAAGATCGATGCAACGAAAAATGTTATGCGTAACGCTATGAGGCAAAAAGAGGTGTTTGGATAAGAGAGCAAATGGAGATAGCCGATATTTTAGTTGATATTAGGGGAAAGGAACGGAGCTGGGCAGGCCATGTAATGCGTAGGGTAGATAACCGGTGGACCATTAGAGTTACAGAACGGGTAACAATGGAAGGAAAGAGCAGTCGAGGACGGCAGAAAATTAGGTCGGGTGACGAAATTTGGGAATTTTCAAGCGCAAGTTGGAATCCACTAGCACAATACGTAGTTGTGTAATTGGAGATCGCTGGGAGAGGCCTTCGTCCTGCAGGGAAGATGTCTAAATATAGGCTGCTGCTGCTGATGATGATGTAATGACAGCTTAAGGTCCTTCTCGGTTTGAGAGAAGAAAGAAAGCAAAGAGAGGTAGCGAGGTTAACAAGACGAGCGCCTGGTTTACTACCCTAAACTGGGCCAAGAGAAAAGGAGATTAGAAAGAGGAAAAGAGGAAACGAGTTCAAGCCTTCTGAGCTTCAACGTAACCTAGTCATGCAGTGACACCGATTTGGATGCCGCCAGCCACATATCCTAGGTGTTGACGGTAAAGAGAAGGCTGAGGACATTACCGGAGCGGCGCGTCCTTTATTCCCGTCTGCTATGTGAAACTGCGCGTGGGCTCCTGCTCTGTCTGGCGGGTCCCGTACACAGCGGCGCCGTATAAATAAACCTTGGCTCCTGTTCGCGGCCTGGGCGCCGTGGCCCGCGTTTCTTCGGCGCCCGCTTGCACTTGGAACGGGCTTCAATGTCTCAGTGACCGCCGGATGCTGCACAAAGGGGCCGGGAGCTGACATGGCAGTCGCGGTTAAAGTTCGCGCCAGTTTGCGCGTCTGCGCCGTTAGCGCTCGGCTCGCTTGCCGAGCGCTTCTTTATGACCGCTTCATTCGCGATGCCAGGTCGTGCCGAAAATAGGCTTTTCAGTTTAGCAGAACATGTATCTATAGTGAATCTCGTTGGCCAGTGCACAGTGAGAGACGTGGATTGTGCGTGGTGCGTGCCCTTTGATATCTTTAAGCTGTCGGGACACTCCTTTCTGTCTCTTGATACCCCTCTCCCCCGTATAGCCAACCAGGTGTATAGCTAGCCAACCTTTCCGACTATTCAGACTCTCTCTCTCTCTCTCTCTCTGAGAAAGACAGATTAATATACACCCTTTCTTCTTTTCTGGTGAATGTGTGTTGCGGTGCAAATAAGTGTGAAATCTAGCTAATAAACAAATATTAAACGCTGCCTTTGCAGTCCTCTCTGTTGAGGTGCATGTCTTCTTAGAGCGGTTGCAGGATACCCCGAACGGGAACGTGGCTTGATGTGCGCACAACGCGATTTGTCGTCACCGAACAGCGGTTCACGACCCTCGTTCCGCTGCAAAGCCTGCTGGAGTAAAGGTAATGGCCCTTTGACTTGGCTTCTTTCTTGATTTGAAGCCATGCGCAGCCGAGTTCACCGCGTGCTGGTGGTCTCCTCGGGAAAAAAAAAGAAAAAAAAAACCTCCGCTTATTGAAAGCCTGAAACCAACGCAGGGGCCACATTCTTGATCAGCTAGTTTCAAGGATACCCTCGCTTCGTATGACGCCCAGTGCGACGCCTCACTGGACCGACGAGCATTAGCGATGCACCCGAGGACTACAGTCTTGAAATAAGTCAACACAAGTTCCACTAAGTGGATATTTTAATGAGAAGCTTTGTTCGCCTCCTTCTTGGCAGTTTGGCGTAGGTAGGTTCCTGCCTTGACGTGATTTACAAAAAAAAGAAGGAACAGTGCGTGACCGACGCTGGAATCGAACCTCTGCCGTGGATTACAGCAACTCGGTGCTCCAACTACTGGGCCACGATCGCTCGCATACTTCTCTCGTTCCCATGGCAGTCGGCTCTTTGAAACACTCGGCCGCGTGCTTTATGCGCCACTTTCTTGCGTTGTGACAGCTCACGCTCTGAGGTGCCGTGGTAAGCTGCACTAACTCCGGAACAGGCCCACTTTCCCCAGCACTTTCCCGCAGCAGTTTACGCTATTTACAAACTGTGCTACGTTGTACCAACTTCATGGTCGCTCAAGGTAGTCATGTTTTAAAATGGCGCTCACTTCGGTGAGGCGGCCCGTCCTAATAGTATATGCAATATTTTGTCGAGCCTCCATACTGCTGAATTGAGGGGGCTCCTTTTCATTCCATCGCATATTATGCGCACAGAGTTTTGCTAGTCAGTGGAGGGGAGAGACAGTCGAGAGGCCTAGTCAGGGAGGGGGGTGGGAGACCTAAGGCCTGCACCCCGGTTTACGCGACGGGTCGCTTCGCTCCCCTTGGCAGGAGCCCTCCGTGTCAGGCGTCGTGGTGCAGCCTAGGACACAAGAACAAGTACAACAGATGTCAAACGAGAAAAAAAAAAAATGTAAAGCAGCAACCTTAAAAAGAAATTTCTCACAACGAGGTTTGAACCCTCTACCGCACAATTGCGAGGCTGACGCTTTTTCGCGTCGCCATAAAACCAGACGCAATAGTTCACAATTACAAAAGTTCTGGATCGTGTGCTGGAACGGCTGCAGTGAATGGCCCCCTCACTATAGTAATATTCCTTAAAATTTATTTGCCAAGGTATAAATATAATCATCGTTGGAACATACACAACATTACATATAGCCGTAGGTACGTGCGCTTGAATAACACATATTTGCTGATAACGTCAGAATCCCTGTTTATCTCGCCTTCGCTCGTCCACTACCCATGTAAACCCAACAATCGTCATGTCGTAAGCTACAACCGGCGTAGATATATGCCTGTGCTGCCATACGATCGTCCTCTACATGGTTGTCTTCGTGCTGTCGTCACGCACACGTGCGTTCGGCACCTGCACAGACAACTACTCAACTTGCACAAACACGTTGGTTCATCTTACAGCGGTTTGCGGAACCCCCGAACAATGCTGTATATGCACGTACTCGCAAAATCCTTCTCAAAACGTCGATTTGAACAGTGCGTGGAATCTGCGCAATTTATTAAGAAAATCTTACGCTTACTTAGTGGAACTTATGTGGAAAGAGATTAAGCATGATATACGCAATGAGAAAATAACGCGATGTGATTTTACATATGGTGCGCCAGTCATGTATAGCCCATATACTTATCCGCTGGCTTGGCCATGCAAAAGCGCGCTGAAAGTGATATCGCTGGAGGAGAAAGAAGGAAAGACAGGAATGTTAGCCAATGTGAATACCGGCTGGCTGCCCTGTGCTGCGGAAAGAGAATAAAAAGTGATGGAAGGAGAGAAGGGATAAAATAGAGAAAGGCACGCACCCAAACGCGCTACAACTCTTATACTTGGTCATACAGTCCATATGTCCTCACGTTGCGGAACAACGCATAAAAACTGTCTGTGTTGAACAGCGTTTGGACAGGTGTCCCAGGGTTCTCTCCTGCGTCGGAAGTGTTCAACTGAGAACACGGCATCCGGAGATATCTGCAGGGCCTGAGCGCGTGGACTGTTGTGCGGAGCTGGCCGTAACCAATGCTAGGCTAAAACGGTGTATGCTTGAGCAGTCCGTAAACTTGGACGATGCACAGTTGTATCGGTGTCAGTTAGCCAAAGGCGGCTACTGAAGCAACAGGAAACAGCGACGCCATAGCCAGAAGCCGAAGATGAAATAAAGAGGGGCCGTTATTGCTGCACGCTCAAGAATAGAACCACACCGATTGGGTCCACGCGGCGACCGTCTGTGGCGGTGTTGTTCGGCCGCTGCGCACAAAGTCTCTGGATCGAATGATGGCCGCGGCGATAATATTTCACTAAGGTTCGGAAGCAAGAAACATCTGGACGCTTTTCTTGTCTTGGCTCTTTGTTTTTTTTTTTTTTACGCACGGAATCCCAAGCATTGTTCTTGGATCATCAAAGCGCCCCTAAAACACTCTAAACAAGAAGACGAGCGAACATTCTATCTCTCCGCTCCACTACCATAACCTCGTCCGCGCTCTGTCCACTTCGCCACGTACTTTTCTATAGAAGACCACATGGACATACGCCAGTATTATGGAAGTCACGTCGTCGCTGTTTCACATTTAAAGACGCAACCAACTTCCGCTTATTAGGACTTCGCACATTTCGGCTGCGTGCGGCTGCCGTCGGACACGTAGTGACAAGCAGGCCACGCGAGGTGACATCAGTAGGTCGCGCTCGACGGGCAAGCGAGACGACGGGGGATAGGGGCCCTGCGATTGCAAGGCGAAGGCGTGGTTGTAGACGGATTGGAACTGATCTCCCACGTGCATAAGGTCGAGTCGACAGCGTCTACCCGGGTGACGTCACGTGCACGACATCTGCTGCGGTAGCGACGTGTGGAGAATGATCAGGGAAAGCCCGTAAAGTAGCAGTGAATTTCTTTTGTATAATAAATTTCTCTCCATGCACTGCTGAATCACCACCGTTTCTTTACATTATCAAACGTTTAGTTGCGTTTAATTATCGGACGTTTCTTTGTTTAGTTGTTTCGTTGCACTTTAAGCACGTTGACCACCAAACCAACCTGTGCAGCTCCCACACGTTAAACCTCGACGGCGATTATAAGACGAAGCTTTCTGTACCGTCGGCGGCCGACAGGTAGGTATACTAGATTTAACCTCTCATCTTGCAGGATGTCTTTCGAAATGCGCATACTTGTATCTGCGTATCTTGATCGATTAGTATCTTATCGTATTGTATTTAATAAAAGCAGACGACGTGCGCCACTATTAGTGGATAAACCTTGTTTAGTATTGAAATCTGGGCGAACGCGATCAGAGTTCGCCCAGGACTCTGATCTAAGTATTCACGCATCTCCTAAAGCAAGGCAATTTTCTGCCTTGCTTTAGGAGATGCGTGAATACTTAGAGCGCCAGCAATCACATCTTGGGATTGCGTATCGATTAGGAGTACAACGTTGCAAGCTTAAGCAATTGCCCAAAGATATGGGAAATCAAGTGTGAGATTAAAAATGCGAACAGATGGTAGTACAGTGATCAGATATATTTAAGGGCACATTCCCTTACGTTAACAAGCATGCTTTTCTTGTCCAGCAAAAGGGAAGAGGTTTGAGCGCGCCTCTCACTATACAATTTATAACCACGCTCCTCTAGAAGTGTTCTTAGTGGAACGTGTACTGCATAATATCGTTGTCTCCAACGCGGCAGAAGCACATTGGCCTGCTTGCCCACGTATTCTCAAACAATCTCCGACTCGAACCTTTCCCTATACTCCACTGAGTGGAGCCCCTCGACTGAAGAAGGCACTAAGACTTCTCGAGAAGTGCAGTGAACTGCCAATTAGGCGAAGTGATCGTTTCTGTCGACGGGCGGAGTTGCCATCCACATTCTTGAGTCGATGTGGAGTGTTGAGAGCAGGAGCATTCTAGAATACTGGGGTCTAGTCCACTTTGTCACCCTTTCTTTAGGTATTATAGGCGCCTGTCTACGTTCAGCTCACATATGTTTTCTACAGCACCGCCGCTGGCCCCGCTTGGACGCGGGGACAGCTATACCCGAACGTGCCGGGGATGGCCTGTTTTCTACAGTTTTATCAGTGAGTGTCTGGGCGTGCTCATTTACATATTTAAACCTCTAATCCTTACAGCCCACACCCTTGCCCTTTCATCCATATGGCCAATGCGAAGAGAGAGAGAAAAAAAGCGAAGAACAGACAGGGAGGTCAGCCAGTGTTAGTACCGGCTGGTTACCTTGTGCAGGGGAAAAGGGTGAAAAATATATATAAAAAAATGAAGTCAGAAAAATTCGACCGATTACGCGATGCTTCGCGCTACAACTTTCAAAGTCGATCGCACAATTGAAAGGCTCTTAGGAACTTGAGCAGAGCACTTAAATCCTTGAGTGCTGAAACCTGTCTGGACCAGTGTCCTAAAACTTTTTCCTCTGTCAAGGGACGATTGCCCAGTCTATCGAGCGCGGTCGCGAGCACTTTTCTTGCCACCTTGCAACGGGGAAAGTTACAGAGGAGGTGCTTGATCGTCTCTTCGCAGCTACAGTTGTCGCAACCAGGGCTGTAGGCCATTCCAATGCGAAAGGAATAGGTGCTCGTGAATGCCACGCTGAGCCACAGGCGGCCAATACGAGGAGGTGACTGTATCCGAACAGAAAAATAAACATGTTAAGCAGGCCAGTAATCTTGAGAAAATATCATGTAGCAAAAAAAAAAAAAAACGTTAAAACAGGCAAGTCCTGCTGGTCAGGTCGCTGGTCATAATGTATTAGGTCCTCTGGTTACATTATTTGTCGGGCACTAAAGCAAACGGGATGGATAAATGATGCGCTCAATGGTGCATTCGCGAGGTCCTTCACGATCCACGTGCACTTGAGAATGCGCCGCCTAGAGCCCGCACTTCGTCAATGTTCGATTGTGCTCGCGGAATTATATAGATGAACGATCACTTTACTCTATAGCGGCGGTCCTCGACCACTGTCGGCCCCTGGACCTCGTAATAGCTCATTCAAAAGTCCGACTGAGTGCACTTTGTATATCCAAATAAGTAAGCACAGCACGCAAATCAGACTACGTGTTGAGCACGTAGTCTGATTCGGCACGTAGGCTGCCAGATTTATATCTTAATGGCTTTTTATATGGCCCTCTACGTTATAATGACGTGAAAAAATCAGCGAACTTAAATGGTTCCTCCGGCTCTGAAATGATTTTCTGCGACAGCTGCAGGCTCTCACGGCGTACTCCATTATCTTTTAAACAGTAACTTCTTTGCAATAAGCTCAACAGAGTCTTCGCCCGCGACGATACCAATTGCTCACTGTGGCCTTAGGAATTTGCGCACGAAAGCCCGCTAAAACTCTATGAGACATGGTGACGCACGAAACTCCGCACAAATTGCCGAGCGTGACTATTATTATCGTTATTTGATTATTTTAGAGCTCAGCTCGTAAGGCTTAATCGCACCGGCGAGTGGAGGAGGTCGCGCGACCATTTGTGACTGGTGACTAAACAGCGACTGAACGCGACCGATGCTCCCACCGGCAAGCCCGGGCGAGAGCGACCGGCAAGTCGCAATCCCTGAGATTATCGTTCTCGGCGAGAACTCCAGGGATCTACACTTGGCTGGTTTTGCGGTCAGGCAACAGCCATGGATATTGATTCGAGCGAAGAGGTAGACGTCGCCACTGTGCTGATGTGCTGTGCCGTGCGTGGTGTCCACTGTGGCAGCGCGGAAGCTTCCGAAGAAAAAGCGATGCTAGTGCCCGTGGCGCCGTTTGCGATAAGTGGCCGGCCAAGCAAGCCGCCTCCTGCTTGAACTCAGTGTTCACGTAGCGTCCGCCAACAGGAGCGCGTGGTTGTTAGCGCATGTTCTCGCTAATGAATCTGCTCCTGCCGGAAGGTGGATCGACCGTGTAACTGTCCGCACCTTTGGTGCAAAAGCTTCCCATGTTTTGAAAGTCAGTGTAGAGCCCTTAACCAAACGCAGCTTAACGTGTGCGCTCCGCTCTGGAGTTCAGCGCAGCAGTGAGCCGAAAGCCGTCCAATTAGCGGCACTGCTAACAGTAGCCGTAGAAAGAAAGAAAAACTCGGGTTGTTCGGGCGTGTTTTATGAGCCGTTTTCTTTGTTTCATTCTCCAGGTTGAAAAAGTTTAACCTAGGAAAACAGGCGATTTTTGTCTTACTGTTTGGCTTGCTGGCGTCTAGTTTCCACATTTTGTTAATGTGGAAACTTTTGCAGGCCCATTCTGAAGAAATAGGAAGAAAAGAAAGGAAGATGGCGCATTTGGCGAATCATAGCCAGACGCGACGCTATCGCTGTGAACGTGCCCGTTAGTGGCGAGCAGTGATGGAAGAGAAAAGCCAATAAGGAACTAAAGAGATCCAGGGCATTACGGAGGCTTCCAATTCAGTCTCCGACTCCGGTACCTCCTCCTGTATTTGCATTTTGTAACAACTTCGTATATGGTAATAAGATTTGATTCTCATTGTGAACCTGGGCACTCTAGAAACCTAACGAAGAAAAGAGAGCTCTACCGAAAATATATTTTAGTAGAAAGCTGAGCTCGTCGGGAAATATTCACTTTAGTCGTTGACAACTCCACAAAACTGAATATGGTAAGGTATGGGACGGAGAACATGAATATGCACTTTTTCAATGGCTCTTTGCAATATAAGCGGTGAGTGAACGTGACGTAAAGGGTTCTAGTATACGTATTATGTAACCCTGCTCTTCTTTCGATTGTACTGATTTCTTATAACCAGTGGCTGCGAGTCGCCGATACTGGCGATAACGAAGATCTGTCCTCATGCCGTGCCAATGACAAAGGGCACACACAATGGAAGATGACAAGCATCCTTACGGAACACGCCGGTGGGACGATTTCAGTGTAGTGACTGCCCGTCTATAGGCACAGAATACGTGACCCTTATTATGACGCTTGTCATTTTTTTTTAGTGAAGGATGCATTCTAATAGATGCATTTCTAGATTGTCAGATCACAGCAGTCTCATCATGAACAGCGAATGTTACGCGAGAGGTAGTACACCAAGGCCGTTCAATTACAAAGTAAAAAGGGAGAAAGAAAAAGAAAAGACCGAAATGAGGCTTTTATGCCGGAGACTGAAATAATGCAAGGTGTAAGCTTCCTTTTGTTGGCTGTGGAGCTGTTATACGCTTACCCGAAAACTTGCACCGGAAGTGCATAATATACGTTTGGTTTCACTAGCCACATTGTTCCATTCGCTAAGGCGCTATAGTTGGGGAAGGGATAAGGGGTGCTCCCCACCTCGCTGTAGAAATCCCATACTGGTGGCGGGGAAATTTTAACAAGATCTGTTTCCGATACATTTAAGCGCCAGTTGACACAAACACTGTGTTACAAATTGTGCGCGGCGCCTCGATTTCTGTGCAGTTTTGAACAAACAAGATGAAAACGACTGAGTCAGCGATGTTGCATCGGCGCGTGCGCATCTCGACATATGAGTGGTATTTCGTATCGTGTGGCAAAAGCCGCGGGCATACTGTCTGCGAGCTTGAATTCGATATTTCGAAACCGAAGAAACCAAACTCTCACACGCAGAAGCAGTCGCGTACGCATCATATATGCATCAATGGAGCTATAGGCGCAGGCGCTTATGGTTACACGTACTCGCCATTATGATACTGCGGTGTCGCATGAACGGACGCTTAAAACAAGCATTACGTGGGGCGCGACTCTTATTGATTTCTTCATTTCTTTTATCTCTACCTGAAGTTGTTAGTTGAAAGATGACATATGCATCGTGAAAAAAAAAAAATAGAAAAGGAAGAATACAATGCTTGCCTTGTTCTACTTTCACGTTTGAGCTGCAGCGACACTCATTTTACATTTTTGTTATCGTTTCCTTTCTTATTCGGTTTAGTTTTGATAATGGAAGTACTTAACAGAATATCCACATTAATGTCTTCATTATTAACGAATTAATTGCAATCTTTTAGCGACTTGAAGTTATCTAATACCCCTGTCAAGCGGGCGAGTTAAGTGCACTTACTGGGAGTGCACTTCGGGACCTTGAGTGACACTTTAGGCTACGCGGTGCTAAACGGAAAAGCAGAGTGCACTTGCAATAAAAAAAAAAATGGCGACAGACTAAAACCATGTTTTTTGAAGATGTACATTAAAATAAAAATAACTTCTAGAAGGCGATTGTTTTAGTTGTATTATAAATAAAAAAACAATAGTAATCTATATTTATTCAACAAAGAACGAAAGCATTTTTATCATAACAGTGTTGCAAGGCAAAGCCGGCCAAGGCGAATGGGTAGCCAACTCAGAACAAGATGGTGGCATGCGACGAGTCGGCATTTGATCCTGCTGTAACAGAATATCAGCGAGTTATGCTCTGATTATTTCGTTAAGAGCTGTTGAACAGCTAGAATGAACTTCTGTGTCCTTTTTCTATCTACTACCTCTTGTACCGTTGAACCCGCTGGCGGCGAGGCTGCGTACTCAACCAGCAAAGTGCGTTCCGTGAACGCACTCCGACCGGAGTGGACTCTTCTGCAAGTACACTCAGCTTGCAACGTTTAGATTCGGGAAAGTACACTTAAAACCGAGTGCACTCTCCGTAAGTGCACTTAAATTGCCCGCTTGACAGGGGTATAACACTGGCTGGACGTTCCCAGAATCTAAGAGTTGACAACGAGCTATAGCTCCGGCACAACAAGATGGGGTTGCTACCCGTCTTTTGAGTTCGCACTGTTGATGTTCTATACCAAGCTTCCGCTTTTGCTAAACAATACGTATTGGATTTCGGAAATGTAGTCTAATGCTATAACTTAACTAAATGCGTTTCAGTCAGTCCTTCCGAAACTTGACTAACTTAAGTGGCAAATTTCACTAAGCCTTGCATTCCTTACTATAAAGTTTGAATAACAGCGCAAGGACAGGGCAGGAGCATTCCAAACATCTGCTTTCGCCTTTATGGTCGCTGACTCTTACAAATAGCTGTGTCAATAGAGACCGGTATCCGTACTAAAAGTGTAAGCAGGAAACATTACGAATGCGGACGTCAAGGCAGCGATGAAAGAACACACGGCAACGCCGATTGAACTCCTGACATTAGACTCCACTGGCGACGCTGAGTCGAAGGCTCCAATGAGACAATTTGCGCGTAATTGAGAAATCACCCCAGATGTTTCAGTAATAATAAAAAAAAAACATGCAGTATTATCGCGGACGATAAACATACCGGAAGTGCGTACGCACGTGATTGCAGCTTTTCGATCGTTCTGACTATGCGACACACTGACCGGTGTTGACTGAGCTGACCGAAACAACGCAGCGAAGCCTTCGAGATAGGCTCCCTATCTCGAAGCGTGTTGGTCGTGTTGGTCTACGTAATTTCGGAGTTTGTTCGCTGGTAAACGAGGTCTTCGGTGGCGCCCTGCGTGTGGTGCACTGTGCGAATGGCGAGGACAGCGAGTGGGCCTTAGCAAACAGAACTCACTCAATATCGGCTGCAAGCGCAGTTTAGCGCAGTGCTTGCGAGGTTTCACTGCATGGGCGCTTGCGTAGTACGTCTGTGCCGCGGCGCAATGGTGACATTGAACGAAAGCGATGCAAATGAGCCACATTTAACATGCAAATGACCCGTGCGAAAATGCCTCCCATTCCAAGTTTCGAGACACGAGAAAGTTTCCGAAGAGCCGGTGGGTGGTGGCGCTGCGGCGCGAACGGCCTGCAGTTCGCTCGTATTTATGGCTCTGCGTTCTTCTCACGTATGCACGGTGTCTTCTTTCGAGACGGAAAAATGCTTTGAATACGTCACTGTGCCGCGGCTACAAGTTAACAGAGACTACTTGCGGGCGTAGGAACGCGGCTATTCACTGGAAGAAAAACACTTCGGCTGCGAGGGCATGTTGGAGATTGGACCAGAGTCTAAAACGTGACAAAGAAAGCCTAATGAAAGAGATACGGTAGGAAGTGAACCTACTTCCGATCCGCGTAGCCGGATGGTCGCAGCAGGGGATCATTTGCAATTGTTCTAGCTTACCCAGTGTCTGCTGTAAGGTCGGCAGTTTCGAAGGACTTTAGCCTATTGTAATGGCCCTCACGGGAATCTATCACACTACGATGGTTTACCGCTGGGAATATATATAGGACAGCACGTGTCCCATTGTCTACGCGTTCCCTCTAAAGGCGGGGTCAGTCTGTGGGTTGCAAGTTTATTGGCTGTGACTTCTCTGGAGCTCTGTACCTGTTGCATTGCACGGTCGATGTTATTTATCAAGTTGGCTTTACACTGCGCATTGCCACCCATCAAATGCAAACATTTCTTGGCGAACATTTGCCATTTTGCTAGTATCAATCTGGCCGCCTACGTCTTGGTGCTCTCATGGTCGTTTCGTTAACTTGGTCGATACCAAAATTGGCATAGTATGACAAGAGTGTATGACCAACATAAATGATAGGTCATGAGTTGAATGTCATGACATGCCTGTCATGTAGGTCATGAGACAGCCGCCTACATCTTGGTGCTGTCATGGTTGTTTCGATACCTTGGTAGGCTTCCAACGCACTGCTTTGCATAACATCGATTCCCACAGGACGTGGTATCTGGCGACTTTTTTGTACACGTCACCTGCTTTCGTTTAAGATCTCCGTAATGGCAGGCAGCCTATCACTTTGCTATGTTTCTGCTTATGTGCAAATGTCGCACCGATGGGGCAGAGAAAGCGCCGAGAGCAGGAGGAATCGTGAAATGATATGAGATTTGTCTAACGTGCAGCTTGATCTATTCGATGCAATCCACCCAAATCCCCCAGCTTTGTTGAGTGGTAGAAGAACCGAATGACCAATGAAACCTCTTTTACGTTCATAAACATATGCAAGTAGGCACCAAAATTTTTTAGCACTCTACAATGTCCTCTGTAACACCAGATTCAACATTTAGAATGCAAATTGAATAGTCTTTGCTATGCTGTTCTTCAGCGATTCGATACTTCACTATTCAAAGTTGTTGAATATTCGGTTTGGTTCGTATATAAGTGGTAATAACACATGTTACAGTGTACATGTGAGTCACAAGATGGAAGTAGTGAATATGCCGGATGATTCTGCTGCATGGGAGCAGTGGTGGCTGCAGAGAGACACTAGTCCCTGAGTCAATAGATTGAGTAGCTAAGTTCTACTCATCAATTCCTAGTGATTCGATCAATCGAAACACATTGCTTCTAGTCAGTGTACAAAATATTTTTCAAATTAAGAGGAAGTGCTGGCGCGGGTACAACTCTGTTACCGTCTGTTAAATGACACGTAAAACGCAGAAATGCTTTTATGAGACATTCCTTAGGCCATTTTGAGTGGAATTGCTATAATTGAGAGAGAATGGTAAATTCTAATGATAGTAGAAAGCACAATATTGATTTAAGGCTTATGTTATTATTACAAAAATTGCCGAAAATTAGTAAGACCGTAAATTGATAACTCTGTATCAAAAACAGATCAACTGCATCTGTTAGAGCATCTAAAGCAGGCAAATTTGATATATAAATTTACATCTTACGTGAATTTGGTACATTGCTTACGAGTTATGCAAAAGTCCCACTCACGCGTTAGTGGTATACTTTAGAGTGGTGTAAAATAAATCAGCTTTGCCCGCTGTATACGTTTTATTAGGTGCAGCTTATACAGTTGCGTTATCGTTTTCTGAACTGCAAACTGCATAGTTCAGTTTCTTCAAATTTTGCACCCAACTTTTAACAATTTTCATAAAGAAATTGACAACGCAAATCGAAATTGCGCGTTCAACAGTCACTAGATTTTAAATCCTTCTTTTATATGGAACGAATATATGACATTCGAGGCTGTGTTTGCTGAGAAAAGCGATTTATCCATTCCCATGTATTCAGATAGGATGCCCCGAGCCAAAGCTTCCTCTTAAGGAAAAACACGTTAACATTTGGACAATCTCAGAATGTTTGCATCCCTCCAAAGCGACCTGCGGTGTTGTGGTGTTACATTTTGCTGCTTGAACGTCTGGTGACGTGATCTTCCTGTGTTTCACTACTGTCAACACGTCAGACACCCTTGCTTTTCTGCTGTTTCTTATTGACGAGCTCCTTAGCTGACTCGGAAGTCCGGATGTAAACGGCATTACACGCATGAAAAAAAAAAAACGCATTTTGACTTTTTTTAAGAAACTTACTCAATACTTTATATATCACTTTGTATAGAAATGAGAAAATACTGGGTAGTTCATACGATATTTCAAAGTAACTTTATCGGCTATTCGCGTTCGATTCACTTCGTAAATTTTGCTTTTCGAAATCTCCTTGATAAGACCAAAGGGGACACACCATGCGTCGATTTGTTCATCCTGGGCGCTTCCTTCCCCTCAGTTCGAACTTTTCATGATGCGGTTGTCTTTTACTTCTCAATTACATACGAATTTATGTGATTGGCATAACTCTTATCGAATTTACTTTTGTGACCAAAGAACAAAAACGTTCCCATCGCTCCATTATGCTTAGCAGTAAAGTGTTTTAAACGTGATGAAAGTATGCAACGGGCCGTGCGGCAGCTCCCGTTTTAAACGTGACAATAGAAAAAAAGAACAGCAAGAAACGAAAATAGCGTACAATGACCATTAGAGACCGGTCAACCCAAGAGCTCATTTCAGTACTTCGCCCTTCCATTATCAAAGTTCAGAGTCCTAAGCACTGCGCAGTAAGAGAAAGAAGTTAACGTGCATAAGTGAATGTAAAAAAAAAAAAAAAAGACAACGGAGGGGACACGTTGGTCAGCGCGCAACGTAAAAGCCGCATTATCTCCCTTTCTCCGAAGTATCATTAGATGTTGAACTCGACGTCCGTTAACGTGACTTACACTAATGGCACAATTTTTATTTTCAATTTTTTTTTTTTTTTGCTGTGGTAATGTTTTTATTTTTTATATAGATTCTGTCCCCGTGCAGTGCCCCTTAATACGGCCCACATTTAAGAGCCTGCCGTGCAAGATAGAGCGAATCAGTGGAAGAAGTTTCGAAAGATATTACCGTGATACTTTCTCGCGCATAGATTGATCAAGAGCTTTACTCTACATTGGGGTGATGGAGAAACCTAGTGCGCCAGACTTACTTCTAGCGTGATGGAGAAGTCAGTAGACAGCCCGCACAGCGCACGGGAAAGACACTTATAGGAAATGTCACTCATCCATCACACACTGGTTGCTATGCTTTCTTTTGCCGATGAACGTGGAAATCTTGTTTTCATTTCGCTTGGTTATTTCTCTCGCATCGTTGCTTACGGTTCCCTTAATTTTTGCGTAGAGGAGCTTGTCAAGTGCGTCAGTGATGCAGAACAAAATTACGTTATGGTGGTGCGGTACTAGGTAAAACTGAATTTGATAATATGATTACTAACATTATAGCGCACGGCCTGCATGCAAACGCTTGGAGACGCATGTATTTTCGAACAATCTAGTTAATGTTCAGTAATGAACCTTTAGCCAGTAACGTGCTTTACTGCCCGTCTTGTAAGTTCGGGGTAGTAGTTGTTTCTGGGAAAACCTATTTATTACGCATCCTCGGAAATGCAATGCTTAACGTTCAACGAAAATGCATTGTCGTGCCGCGAGCAAACGGTGCGGGGTGGCTTTAGGGCAACCGTCGCTGAAGGCAACGTGAATGGGACGTCAGTGTTGCGCGCGGAAATAATGAATGAAATTATTTGAATGGCGTGCTCGTCGTAGAACAGCCTTTTTACTAAACGGGACAGAGTCAGGTACTCGGGCCGCGATTTCGGTATTCCAGGTGTCTCGTACAAAAAAACAAAAAAATCGCCAGATGGCTTTGTTTCCTCAGTTCTAAGCTAATACTTTGCATACTAGTTATGTCTGGCAAATTTCGTGGCTTCTGTGGTCGCTTACAACGTGTTCGTGAAGAAAACAAAGAAAAGAAAATTTGAACATGATGCTTGCTTGATTCTTTATCAAAAATAGCTTTATAGGCCTGAGCTAAAGAGTAGGGTATAAATAAAACATTTGTGACTGCTTTTTGCTTGTCTTCATTCTTCTGAAAAGCTTTGCACTGTGCGGCAGCTTCCACGTCTCATATATTCCGCAGACATTTGCGAACTCAGATGGCGCTGATTGTGACATTCTATTAGTCTTCAATTTGCCTCTGCCAAATTGCATAATGCAGCGAAAAGCATCCTGCCGATAGTCATCAAGGGTGTCGGACAATGCAGTGGCGGCCACTCGGGAAATGTGCCCAAATCTCTGGCAATTATAGCAACGAAGTGCGGGTCCTAGGTATTCCTCGACAGGATGACTGGTAAAACCGAAGTAAATTCTTCCTGGAATAGGTCGATCGTCTCTGAAAGTCAGAATTACCGTGTGAAGTGGATGTGACTTTACTGCTCCATCTTGTTGGCGGGAATACCTTATCTGTCTGCGTGCCGATATAACTCCTGCATCTTTCAAGAAGTCTAGGAGTTGTTCGTCTGTATACTGAAGAGGCACATGTTTTACTTCCCAACGTTTCGCGTGTATGACTCTGAGATGAAGGGCTTGACTTCCAGCCCGCCTGCACTTGAGAGCATAAAAAGGCGTTTCGCCGATGCTAAGGAAGCAACGCTGACACTGGAACTTCCATCTCTGTTCGTCCTGAAACACTGTACTTTTTCTTTGGCAGTGGAAACAATTTCGGCAGACACTCGGTTTGGATTTACTTGCCAAAAAGTAGTACCTTGACTTGTTGGGCGAAAGACAACCTGAATGCCTTCGGCTCGCTTTTTCTTATACGTGACCAAAGTAAATGGTGCATCTTCACCCATCTCTTCTTCATCACTTTGCTCATAATTCGATGTTGTATCATTGTACTTGCTGTCTTCTAGGCGAGGTTTCCTGCTCTCGGCTTCACCGTCAGCCATTATTCATGAATTCGCTGAAGTCGGTTCCGAGTTGTGGAGAACCAAACGTGCCGGCTTTATGAAGCTTTGTGACGCTTGCAAGGCCCCAGGCTTTTCATTACGGCCCGTAGCATCACTCATATGGCTTGTTGCGTTTGGACGAGCATAAGGCTCGTGACGATGTTCTCGGCTTCCGACCACCGTACCGGCAGGGTAATAGCCAGGTCCTCAAAAAAAAAAAAAAATGTCGTACCTGTAAGGCGCCTGGCTCGTTGAATCTTCACCCGACGTCTTGTTAATCAATCGTCGTCAATGGTAACCGTAAATGTCCAAAAAACGAGAAAACTCAGAGCACCGCATAAAAACAGCGACCGAACCGATACACTTCTTCTTCTTCTTCCCGAATTTAAACTAATACGGTCATTTCCCTATACCATCAGTTCGTAACTTCTGCTGATGGTAACTATACCATCAGCAGGACTGGCGCGTTTTCATGCTTGTATCCTGTACATTCCTTTCTCGTTGGGTATATGGTTTCAAAGTACAGTCCACTTCAAAAATCTGCGGACAGCGTTCTCTAAGAAAAAAGTCGCAGATTTCCGTTACCTATGCACGCAGCTTAGTATTCATTTCTCCAGCCCGTGCTGGTATCTCCGAGCAGCTTAGCTGCGAATGCTTTTACTGACTTGGTACAAACGGCTTGGATTGTTGGGCAAGGGTCTTATATGCGGTACATAATGATGGATCATAATGATTACACAATGAGGACAGAATTATAATCTTATAGAGATACACTGAAAAATTCATTAATGTTAGGATGGCTTCGTTCTGTGAAAAACGACGTCACATCTTTACCGACGACCAATTTTGCTTCACGAAATGACGCTCTACGGAAATGGCATTTTTAACTCAAGAAGTGTTTATATTTAACGCATATGAACACAGCTCATTAACATTAGGGGTGTTCATAGACTTCTCCAAGGCATTCGATCGTATTAACCATGAAATACTAATTGGAAAGCCCGAAACCTATGGCTTTAGAAGCGTATATTTAAGTGTAATAAGGAGCTATCTGGAGCACCGAAGCCCAGTGGCTGTAATAGGAAACCATACACCAAAGCTTAAATTGGTGACAAGTGGGTGCCTCAGGGGAGCATTCTTGGGCCGCTGTTATTTAACATTTATAGCAAAGACATAACAGACATTGTTTGAGTGGCGAAATATATTATTTATGTCGACGATACGACATTATTATTTGGGTCTGCTAACTGTGGTGAACTTGTAACTTGCGCAAATTCAGCATTAAATTGTATCGAGAAAACGCATTAGCTAATAACACGACCGAAACGAAAGCCTCCTATTTCGACCTAAAATTTCCAGGGCTGATATTATTGACTACATAATTATTGGAGACTTGTGTGTGGATGAACATATATCCTGGAATAAACATTTCGACATGCTCAGCGGTAAACTTGCAGGTGTCGTAGGGGCTCCATGCAAAGGTACGCTCTTCTCTGCACACTTCCGTCAAATTATTATTATATAGCTCTCTATGTTTCTGACACCTACAATACTGTCACCTTGTCTGGTGAAACAGTACAGGGTCAATCACTGCTTTCTCTGCTACGGAAAAAGGCTGTGCGTTCTATTAGCAATTCAGCCTATGACGCACACAGTGCAGAAAACACCTTCTTAAGAAACTGCAATTGTGTCCCGTAAACTTACTATTCAAGAATCACTTTTTCAGCGGTACCTTACAGAAAAAAGCGAGGAAGTCAATTCACTGAACGGCTTTCCAAGTTATCCAAAAGCATAAAGAAATTCAACACTCGTCATAATGCGACCTAGTGCATACCCCGCTCACGCACAAATTATTGAACGCAACTGCTTTTTTATTCATTACCATCCTCGTTAAATTTACTTGGTTTCTAATTATTTATCTGCTCCTTGTGCTTCCGCAACAATGATGATTGGCATTGTATTAGACGGCTTGAATTATACTTTTTCATTGCGCATTCTTAAATTCCTCTCTTGCCTCTTTATAATGATACCTAACAATGTCCGATTGCTGTAGTAATTCTTGCTTTCCTTTCTTTTGTTTTGTACATAAATTCGGAAAGGGGCGCAAACCCCTGTGCAGCGGAATTGATTTGGCTTTTTGTCTGTGCCACCTGAATCATGTAGGGATGTGAAATAAATTTTGATTTGATCTGATTTGCATGTACTTTGTTAGGCTTCACTGCAGCACGCAGGCATATTGCGGTGAAATAATTTAGCGGCCGAAAATAAAACTCATACGGAGAAACGGAAGCATCAGGAGCGCACTCGAGATTACAATGGGGCAGTAGGGGAATCAAAGCTGAAAACAGGGTAGTACGTGGTTTGGGACCACCATCCGACCAATATCGGACCACTAGCCATACTGACCCGTCGCGCGATGAGGTCTCGGCAAGTCCACAACCCACCGACCAGTCCAGGTTCGGACTTTCAGGGCCCTGTTGCCTCTATGATGTTCCGGAGGCTACACGAAAGTGTACGAAATAAGGACGCCTTCTTTACAGTGACTGCTTGTGCAAACTCTCAATTCCTTCCCCCGCGATGCATTGTGTATGCTTTTGCCGCATTACGTAAGCGCATTACTTCGAAGCCATTATAAAACGCATAGATAATCCTTATCCGAAGTTGTGCATAATCTCAGATCCGATGGTTTGAAAACTTATGACGCCCACTTTACTTAGATTTTATTCACCGTTAAATAGCTCACTGTCCAGCTCATTCGCGCGGAAAGGAAAACAAAGCTAGGCTTTCCGCTGCAACTTGTTCTGTAAATTACGTGTAGACTGGAGGGTTGCGAGTGTTCTAGGCAGACTTTATCTCTCTCTCTTTCTCTCTGTCTCTCTGTCTCTCTCTCTCTCTCTCTCTCTATATATATATATATATATATATATATATATATATATATATATATATATATATATATATATACCCCAGTAAGGTATTGCGTTGTTCCGCTTTCCCGTGAGAAGCGCACAGCTGTTCCGCTTGATACAGCACAGCACTCAGGTGTCTCTCATAAATTTCCATACACCTGACACACCTGATCTCTTATCGGTAGGCCGCAACAACAGTTCTTTCGTGGCGATACGTCTTGACAGGCGACACCTTACAGTATGAGTTTGGAAGAAAACGACAAAAAGAAGGAGAAGAAAGACAAGACAGCAGTCTTGTTTGAGAGCCCTGTCACCAAATGCAACAAATTTCGTTCTCAGTGGTGCAGCACAATGCAGAATCAGCTTTTGCGCCCCAAGAGGGAGTGTCGGCTCTCTTCTCTAAAGTGCCCAGAGAAACAAAGTTTAAGCCTATAGGACAACGAAAGATGCGCACAACAGAGGCGCGTCGTTTGTTTACCTCCATCGTGAACGAAAAAAGACAGCTTACAGGATATGTGGGATGGTAGGGGAAGGAGATTCGAAGAAGGGTGAGATGGGAGGGAGTAACGGAGGGTGCGTTGGCTGCGGCGGGATTGTTGTCCTGAACACCGAGCGACGTAAGTGTCTCTGAGGCCCCCCCTTTCGTCTGCTTGCGTCGCGTTACCCTTGAATCCCTTGCGGGTTCTCTTTGATGCCTTGTTTCGTGGCGGTATACGACGGTGGCACGCGGGGCTATTTTCGAGGTGGCCGCTTTCCTTGCATTTGGCCCTAACTGCGCACTCCCGCGACGTGCGTACGCACCCCGGTATATAATCTCTCTCTGTCTCCGCGGCTTGCTCTTTCGCGAGACTGTGTTGACTTGCACACGCGCGTTGCGTTCACGCGAAAGTCTTTGTCATTTCTTTTTTCACTTAATAAGCTCTCCTCTTTCTTTCTTTCTTTCTTTCTTTCTTTCTTTCTCTCTTTCTTTCTTTTTCTCTACGTGAATGTAAGCATAAGCACTTTGTAAAAGGTTACAAATTTGCATCCACGTCATTGTTGCACCCTGCTGTACGCCACAGGTGACGCAGGCCTCTTGAACCGATCCATGAAAATAGCTTTTTTCGTTTTTCCTCCGCTCCTTACATAATGTAAACATGTTGAGCAAAATGGAATTGAATATTTCTGAGGCTATACCTCGTGTCTCCAAGCCTTGCAGCTTTGTTCAGTGTGCATGTGTACACCACAAGGTCGCGGTTCAACTAACGAAAATCGAAAACTGTCAGAATATTCCTGCAACGGGCAAAAAACAAATGCAGATATAAATTATAAAATATTTCAGCGCAGTGGTCCGTGGGGATGGTGGTTCCCCTGCGGCACGCTTGCTTTGGAACGATGTTGCTGCGACCGCGCACAAATGGCACCGACTCGCCCTCGCATGCGCGGTGGCATGGCGCCACAGTACAGCGCACCGGGATCAGTCCCCGTGGCGTTGTCGTAGGGGATGAACGCAGGTAAATCACGTTGCACGTGACTGCCCTGGATATGTATTGCACTATGTTACCGCGAACACAAGTTCATATTATGCGCCTTCCTGTTACACCTTTGTGCGAGAGTGGGAGCGTCGTCGTGTTAGTGTCTTGTGTGCGAAACTAAACTGCCTTGGCCCTGCAGCGCCGCGCACGCACGCACGCACGCACGCACGCACGCACGCACGCACGCACGCACGCACGCACGCACAGAAGCATAATTACACATGCAGGCAAAATGATACTTAAACCCGTTGCATGATTATTTGTGGTCGCGCCTTTTGTTTCCTCACACGTGTTTTAATTACGTTAAGCAAACGCTCTACCGCGCATCACTAATCTGCCAAAAAAAAAAAAAAATAGACAAGACAATTTTTGTCGTTAACGCTGTGACCCCAGAGTGCAGCACACCGCGGCGCCGTGGCCTCCTCGTTAGCAATGTCACCGCAATGGCCTGGCTCTTTGCCTTCCACGAGCAAGCAGCCCCTCTTGCTTCGCGACCCGGCAAAAGATAGACACCACACCCTCCCAAAGTGGAGGTAACAAGGAACCGTTGTCTAATGGTCGTTTTCGGAGCCTTCCCAGCATAGCAAACGAACAAGGCCTGCACACATGGGAGCAGGTCTCGTTCGTACGTGCTCCGATCGACGCTATCCCTTGAGCTCTTGGTTATTGATGGCACCTTGCTGACGCGTAACGAATGTCCCAAGCGTAAACAACATCTTCTTGCTCTAATAGCCAAATGCACTTGATCATTGCTGGAAAGGGGAAGGCCTCATCGTGGTGATGGCCGTTGTAATGGTTCCAGATTTACGCCCGTTGCTGTCCTCAACTAAAGGCCTACTTTGACGGAAGCAGAAAAACTGGAACGAAGGGTGTCAAATATCGAGCATACTTATCCTGCGGTGTTCGACATTTTGCCCGAGCCAAATTGGTAATCGTCGCATTCCCGCGAGTTCGTGTGGAACATAGTTGCGCCAAGGCTAGAATGTGTGCGCGAGCCGTCATAGAATGTGGGTTTTGTCTTTTCGATTTATTTTCTTCTTTTGTGCTATGGAAATATGCGTTTAATAAGTGTCGGTACTGTAGGTATGCAGCATGAATAAAATTTGTAGTTCATTTCAGCGTGCTAGAGTTGTGACCATGCACTTGCATCAGCAGTTCCTGCAGCGCCAGTATAGTGGTTCATGCTGCACCTTTCTCCCACGTGCACAGTGGGATTTTGTGGCGAAAGCTATTTGAAAGCTTACGAAAGACGCTCAGCTGCCCATGACCTAGCAATAATACAGCATCACGTTGTATAAGTCGAGCGCCTAGAGAGTTATCAACAGCGCGGTACATGTTTTCAGGCAAGGTTGGCGATCAGAGGCGGTGAATACGTGTAAAGGAAGGTTGAATTCATAGTAAAGAACGATAACTATCGCGTTTTGCTTCTTTGAACGTTCACTAGCAGTTCTGAAAAGTAAACTCTAAGTAAAAATAACGCTGTCGGTAAGATACTAAATAAATAAATAAATAAATGAATAAATGAATAAGGGTATCAAAACCTCGTACACCGAGAGAGAGAGAGAGAGAGAGAGAGAGAGAGAGAGAGAGAGAGAAGGTGACTGCTAAGTGGATAACTTTGGTGCAGCACGAGTGCATAATGTGAGGATTATTAACCGTATAGACAGGTGGCGGTAAAAGAAAAACGAAAGGAGGAGGGCTAGATGAAATCAATTTAGTTGTGAACAGAAGTTAGGCGTTTTTCTTTTTAACCCCTGTATTGGGGCCACATTTACTAGTGCAGTAAGCAAGCTTTAGATGATGATGTCAGGTAAAGCCAAAAACAAAGAGCGATTGAAATATTGATATGACCAGTGTGGAAATCTGCGAGCTGTAGGATTATTTGCGAAGGTAAAAAAATTCGTGTCGACTCCAATGTTTGCGAGGTAGCTATTGGAATATCTTTTCGCAGCTTTCTACTACTGGCGCATCGGATAGGATTCAAGGTGTCGAACTCAAAAATCAACGCAATGACGCAGGACGGTATAACAGAAGGTACCACAAAAGCGACACGGGCGTCTCGTGCGTTTGCTGCCTCTGCCTTTCGTTTGTGTACCAATTTGCCTGTTCGACATATGAAGGATAAGCTTGACCCCTCATGAACCGCCGTGCATCACTTATCCCGCGCCACTCACAGATGACCAGTTCGGGTCAAAGTAAGGGGCATAGCGCAAGTACTCTGCAGAGCTTTACACACCGTCAAAAAAAAAAAAAAAAAGAAACGGGGGTGGGGGAGGGGACATGAGTGTGTGGGGGCTGGCGACCTTGCCGGTGGGCGTGCGTAGACCTGGCGTCGTGTGCACAGGTCAGTGTGCCGAATTCCTGACCGGAAAGGCTTGCCCGCTAGACGCATGCACCGGACGTTGCTCTCCCCGGTTAAACGAGGGTTTTCCAACCTCAACACTGCATCGCTCGCGAACGCCAGATTTGCGGAAAAAAGAAAGGAAGCGAGACAAAAAGAAATGAACGTAGCGTGTTTGAAGGAAAAGCTACGTCACGCCCCCGAAACGAATATCGCGAAAGTAAAAACTCCGCGCCAGTGGAAGCCGCGGAAAGGAGAGGGTGCCCTTGGCAATCCCATAAAAGGTGGATGAAAGCCTAGAAGATGCGGTTTGTTTTTTTTCCTGCAGTTTTTGAGAGAGCGCGTTTTCCCTCCTCGAAGCGGCCTCCGCCTCGTCTTTTTCTTGCTTCCCCTTCCTCCTGTCTCAGAGCCGCGCGTTCGAGCTCTCTCCCTCTTCCTTCCGCTCTCTCCCACCCTTCTCCACTTTCTCTCTCGGCACGCGGTTCCATCTTCAGAGAGCTGCTCCCTCAAGGACCGTCCAGGAGCCCGCACCCGGAGCGCTTTTGCGCACGGCACGTCGCTTAGCCGCGGGCTATTTCGGCACTCGGCGGCAACCCCGCGACCTGGTGTGCCGAACCGAGCGCACCGGATCTGCGAGGGAAATAGAACGGACTAACTAAACAGCCTGAAAAAAGAAAAAATAATAAAATTATTGGTTCAAAACAAGGGCGACTGCTAAACCAGAACAGATCATGCGCAAGTGAACACCTGCTTCCGTAGAGGCGGGTGCGAGCCTGGGACCATCGCTCCTTACACTTTTATTTCACTCTTTCTCTTCATCTTTCGAATCCGTCACAATTTTGTTCGCTTTTTGACTAAATGTAAGGAAAAGAGAAGCGATAACGTTATGTAAAACTTCAAGTACTGTCGTGAAACGAAGGTGTTTTTTTTTTTCCGTGTTCATCGCAGTCTAGAAACAATGTCGTACTTCGTGAGGGGGTTTGCTCAAGCATGGGCTCACTGGAGGGACGTTCAAGTTTGCTGTTGTGGGAGCAACTTCTGTTGCGTAATCGTTTGGCATACATATTGCATCACCAAAAAGGAGTACGAATAAAATCAGCAGCGTGTATAAATATCTACTCGAGGGAAAAATCGGCAGACCCCTACCCCTGCAACGAATAGGTCGTTCGCAAGCAAAACTCACTCAGTTGTCGCTGAAACAAATCTTACATGCAGTTGTTTTCTTTTTTGTTCCCCTGGAATATTTTTTGCAGCCAAGTGATACAGGTGAACTCTAACTTTCACATATCACATTATATGCATATATATATATATATATATATATATATATATATATATATATATATATATATATATATATATATATATATATTATATATATATATATATATATATATATATATATATATATATATATATATATAGAAGAAACGCTATGATGAAGTTCCCATCTGGTTTTTCGGCAATGGCAGAAGTTTACCTGGAAAATATTCAGTGCAGTGTTTCATGTAACTTTACGTCTACTTGAGTCCGCGAGATAATCCGCTTCTTACGTAGTTTTGTACTTGGCTGGATGCTGTAAATCGGATTGAACTCTCGCACCTGTATCGTCTGTTATCATCACCGGAGTTATTTACCTTCCTAACCCTGTTTACCCGTATACCCAGTGCAGGGTAGCCCTCTCCCCACGTATGCAATAGCCAACTAAAGCTCTGGGTAACCACTTTCTTTTCCAGCGCTTGTTTTTTATATTTGCTTTGTGTCTTGTTTGTTGTGCTGGCTGCAGCTTCGTAATGAATAGCTGCCAACTCGCCAAACATTCAGTGCTTTTAAAGTTCCTTTCCTTCCCCCGTCTCTCTCGCTCTCCGCTGGCCACAGCAATATGGGTCAAGCTGACCTCAGTTTTCTTTTTTTTTACAAATAAATCTTCTGCTTCTTTTTGTGGAGAAGGCGAGCTAGTATGCAACCTGCGCAATGATTATCAGGAACCGAATCGCTCTTTGTATAGATGTCAGTGTTTGAGCAATAAGTACCTCGAGAGGCATTATTTTATCATTTGCGGTACTATTTATGCAAAGGCGATTAAAGATGTGTTGTACAACTGAAGCAAGAGTACTAAGGAATTATGACCGGTATCTAAATCTAAACCCTGGCAGTGACACAGCTTCTGTAAATCCTGACAGAAACTGTACTAAAATGCATACAAAGTTCACTGATGGCCACCAACATATCGCGTAGCACGAGACATGCATTTACCCGGTGTTTTAACAATATAGCTTTGCAAAATTATCATTTGCCGAAGGGAGTTCACTGATGTTCAGCCGGCTCGTACGTGATGCTTTAGCGAAAGGAACTCCGTGCAGCAGTTGGGATTTAGTCAGGGAAGCTCTGACACATAGCAGAAACTTAAGGGAAAGACTACGTGAGTGTTTGTAATGCACTAGCTCATAAGATGCTCCGATAGGCTCGCCATTTTCGTTATTCAGTGTGTTCGCGTAAACCTCTACAAACGTTCAAGTTGCCGGCACGATTCTTGCTCTTGGAAATTGGGCTCTGTGGGTCTTTAGCTCTGCGTTAATCTGCCTACACGTGGTGGAATCACTTAGCCCTACTCGTGATACAAGCTGCACAGAAACGCTGTTTCGTTAGCACCATGGCGGACAGCCAGCAAAGAGGAACGGGTCTCGCCCTCCGCACGCTCTCTTGCCTTGACTCGAAGCACACTACCGCCACGATCTCGGCGTGCCAGAAAAGAGCGCGGGCACCTAAGCGGTATCTGGAGGCGCCGTGCTAGCCCGATGTTTGAGCCGATCCGCTCGAGTAGGGTTGATGTAAACAAACTCACTTTCAACTTGTAGCTCGCCTTATGCCGCGAGACGAGGCTGATAACAACAACAAAAAAAAAAACCCTTCAGCGACGATTACTATACTCTCTAATTCCAAATTGGAGCGCAGCTCCAAACGTTTTTTCATTTCGCGATATATTGAAGCAAATAATTCGAAAGAAACACGTAGCAGAGTAGGCAAGCGTCGACAATCTGATCGGCGGGTCGAACTCGTCGGCTTTTATACATGACTCGTCGAAGGTTCGAGTGTACTCGCTGGTGCTGTGTGGCTCCCAGAAGGTACTACACAATTCGCGTCGCGCATACAATTAGTTTACATGACAACCGCAAGCCATGACAATCAAAACAAGTGCGAACAAGACCAAACCAAGCAAACCAAACGACCGAGAGCTGACGCGAGCAGACGACAGTACGAAACGAGCGCCCCGGCTGAGACCAGATACGAGTACGCATGTAGCAGTCGGGCGGGCCCGCATGACAACAGTTTCCCGCGCGCACATCACTGAAGGGGTGGCTCTCATTGGTCTTCGTCGTTCGTGGCTCGAGTCTTTCATTTCCCGCTCCGCGTTCGCTCTTTCATATCTTTCACTGTGCTCGTTCGCTCGGTTACGCCGCCGCCGACGCAGTCGCCGACGCTCGCCGCAGGAACGGGCGCTTAAGAGCTGCGCTCTAAAATGTGCAGAAACCATCGAAGATGATTGTCAAGGAAAGTGAAGCATATACTGGTATTATACGCTAGTGCGCTTGTCAGTCTTCCTTTTTTTTTCCTTGACATGAAGCGTTGTCGTTTCGTGCGGCTGTTGCGCGACTGCAACTCGCCGTCCAGCACAGGAATGAGAGCAAGACGTGCGGTTATGCAATCATTCCGTCGCAAACCTGTGTCTCACTTTGGCATGTATAGCGGTGTTACACGACACAACGCCGATCGCGTCCTTCAGTCGACCTGGGTCGATGCTGAAGGGCGTCCACCGGGTAAACTTGGCCGATACTGTAGGTGCTGCAATGTCACGTAGTCTCAAGACGCTAGCCTGCACGAGAAAATAGATGATTGAATTCTGCAGTTTTACATGCCGAATCCACAATCTGATTATAAGGCGCACCGTAGTGGATTGACTCCGTGTTAATTTTAACCGCCTGATGGTCTTTAATGTGCACCTAAATCTAAGTAGAGGAGCGCTTTTGCCCTTCGCTTCCATCGTAATGCGGCCGCCGCGGTCGGCATTGAACCGGGGATCTCGATCTCAGCCGCTCAACGCCTAAGCTAGCGCGGCGGGTAACGGGATCAGTGGGATGGTTGCTATTTTCTCGTACCGCGTAGGCTATTTGTGGTTTAATGGACAATAAAGAAATCAAAACTCTGTGACCTATAATGGGGCAGAGCAATCGGCTGGTTGGATCCCGATTCAAATCTCACCCGGGGATACGTGATTGTTTTTATTGAGCAACAGCTTGCGTTAAACGCGCTCTGACGTGTTCGTGACGCATAAACCCTACATGTCTATACGCAAACCTTAGGCTACCCTCTTTCTCTGATGAGCCTATTCGACGAAAAACCCAGTTTGCTAGCGACGTTTAGCCTGGTGAAGGTAAGAAAAGTGAGGTAAGGCGTGCTCGCCGCCGTCATTAGAAAGAGGAGACCGCGGCGGACAAGCTTCGCCACTGCTGTCAGCCTCTCAGCGCTAGCGACAGCGAAGCGCGCATTTAAGACGGCGGCTTGAGTGTAGCCCATGGCACGTAGTCGTAGCGGGGAGAGAAAGCGTCGCCTAGAAACGCAAGTGTCGACGTTTTGCTAGCGCTATCGATATACAAAAAAGAATGAAGCCTACCGAGAGTCGTCTACAAGTGCGTACCATCGTTACCTGCTCAGTAGAGCTTATTGGTTTAACCTTAATCAAGGATGTCGTTGAGAATGTTTCAGAATAAACGCAACTCAGACCACTTACGTCAGCACAGCCTAATGAAGTTTTCTTTCAAGGAGGCGCCGGAGTCTTTTCGTAGCGATTCAGCTATTTTCTATAGGCTCAACTCTGAGGGACAGATTTCCGTTCTTTTTTTCTTTTTGCAGCCTGCTTCTAAAAGAATGGTTAGACGCTCCTTAGCTTGCGGCACGTTTCGTGCACCTCTTCAGAAACATACAGCTGTCTATTGTGTTGTAATTAATTAATTATGGGGTTTTACGTGCCATAACAACGATCTGATTTCGAGGCACGCCGTAGCGGGGGACTGCTGAAATTTGGAGCGCCTGGATGCGATCCCGCGACCTCCGTGCTCAGCAGCACGGAGGTCAGCAACTAAGCAACTAAGGTCAGCAACTAAGCAAACACGGCGGGTATATATTTTGTCATCCCTGCATGCAATGTTCACTCTCGAAGGTTCGCGCTTGACGTCGTCGTCGAGTGTCCTTCTCTTGGAGTAAACTACGTTAGGTCTCGTCGTTGTACCGGCTTTCTGTTAAACCGGGTGGATGCATTCTAAACAGTTCGGGCTTTCTGAAGAGTTTGTTGTGCAGCTACCTACAGCCATGTGCGATTCGCTTTGCCTAATGTTGCCAACGTGGTTTGTAAGATAAAGTGTCGCATGCGTGGCCTACGGTCGGTGACACGATATATATATATATATATATATATATATATATATATGTGTGTGTGTGTGTGTGTGTGTGTGTGTGTGTTTACGAAGGCTGTGCGCGGTGATATGCGAATGTAATACCAGTAAGCGCAACTCTGTTCTGCGTAATAAATAAGATACATTCCTACTCAAAACCTGAAAATATACTGTCGACTCACAGCGAAATTCAAACGCACATTGACCTGTTATTAGAATAGCGCACTATATTCAACGGCTTCTTTGATTTACTGCATTTTGTTTGATTGAGTCGTTTGGTAGGCGCCGCTCGGTGTTTGCCTGTTATTGGCCAACCCTCCGGAATGGATAGCTGCCAATATGACACAAGAGTTATATAATGCTTAAGTGTTGCTTCATGCGAGTACTTTTCTGTGCACACAACTGCCATCGCCACTCCTGCCTCGACAAGCATCTTACGTTACCTTCATCTTTGTAATAATGCTGCTTAGACCTGTCACAGTATGCATCCACCTGGTTTGGCATTTGCATCTCGGTAAATCTTCTGAGCGGGCAAGTACATAAACGAAAAATATTGTGTGAAAATAAAGTTGTTACCTTTGTGGTGGGTAAGCAAAACATCGCGTGAGATTGCATGTTGCACGGAACGAAAGTAAACACAGTTGTACGCATCGGCGTTAGTTGTAACTCATTTAATCAGCCTCTTCAGTAAAGCTTCGCGTAACATACATTGTAACATGTGTTTATCGCTTATGCATAATCTTTCGTAGCGTCGAGGAGTCTAAATACTCTACTATTTTTCTGCTCCAGGAGTGTAAAACTGGAAACGTTCCAGATTACGCAAATTGAAAAAAAGAAGAAAAAAAGAAAAAGAAAACGTGCGAGAATGGCCAAGAGAAGTTGTGTCACGTTTTTCATTTTCACATGGAGCCATTTGTGTTGTTGTCGTGGAAAGTACAGCTTCTTGCATCCTCTAAGGCCTCTTAAACATTTTCGAAACGCAGTGCTATGCAGGTTTTTGTCATTTGACACAAGGCTGCCGTTGTTTTTTTTGTGTGTGTGTTTGTTGTAGCTGTTTCTTTTGTAAAGCGGTAATGAGCGGACGTGGCGAAGCGAGGCAAATAAATCAAGCTCGTCGAGATGTCAGCAACACTTTTGTCAGCTGGACACTACTATGGCTTTCTCATTCTGTTTTGCTGTCAAATAAGAAGTACAAAAAGAGCGACAAGAGTAACATAGCCATTTTACTTACGCATGATTCTGGCTGTTTGGTTTTTATTCGGTGAGCTCGCCAGTCTCCAGCTCTTTCCTAATTTAATGTGCCAAAACTGCGGAACACTCCCGCGCACTGCGAAACGTGTTCCATAGAATTCGCTTTTTTCTTTGTTTATTTACTCCTTTGTTTCTATATGAAGGTGAAGGAACAACTTGCACGACAGGATTAATTCGTAATGGCAATTACTTGCTGCAGAAGACGGCTGGCCGTGTGATGATGTGTGCTGTGAAGCGTTCAAGGAAAAAGTGCTGCTGCCAGATGGGCTTCCGACTTACTGTCAGCAAGAATTTTTTCTGCTGTTCCGGCTGTTTTCCTGTTCTCCAGAGCTCTAGCTAATTAGTACACTAAGTATGCTTTTTTGAAGCGGGGAAGATTGTTTCTTTGCAGATTCTTGAGCAATTAGCGCAAGTTATAATCTCAAGTCGGATGTGAAAGACGATGATATCAAGTGCTTGCGTCGTTCGCGTTCGGAATAAGATGACAATACATTGGTAGCATTAAGAAAAGAACAGGAGAAAAAAAGAAGAAACTGTTGAAAGCAAGCGGGTACCCGATCATTCTGTTTTTCTATACGTTCTGTGTACTTCTTGATGTTAACAGTTAAGCGAGTAGTTAAATGTCCTTATTAATAACTGAATCACGCAAAAAAAAAGAATAAGTTAGATAACAAGAAAATACATCTACGCATGGCCTCCGGGTCTAGGCAATTTATTCATATATAGGGTGGTTAACCTCCATGTTTTTCCTTCACAGAACCTTTTCCTCGTTTCCCTCTTTATATAGACGGTTGCTGCTTATAAAACCAAGAATGCAGAAAGAGGCAAGTCGACATTTAATGAAACCTTAACCTGTTACTAAGTGTTAGGCCCTTTAACGTCCTCATTAATCTTTAGGTTGCTCTGATGCGCTGTAGCGACGTGCCCAATGTGCTGAAGATAGTAGTACAAGAACAGCTTATAATTAAGTTCACGTTTACGAGAGAATGTGTACAGAGGAGACCAATCAAGCTTAAATAATGTAATATTTTAGACTTCCGCTGCAGTCTGGTCGCATGCCTCGCATGCGATACAGTGGTGAAGAAAGACAGAAATTCAGAAGGAGTATCCGTTGCACTATCAAGGTTGAAAAAAGAATGATTTAATTTGAAACATGAATATGCGTCTCTAGTACGTCGAGTAAAATGAATTCACTATAGTCCTGTAAAAGAAAATCTAGGATTTCTTTAATAAGCACAGCCAAAACGGATGATATTCCATGTCCACAAAGCCTGGCCTATGGCTTCAACTGCATGTTTGTAATATTTGTATACTACGCTTGTTCGCAGTGCTCGTTTCATCGCAATGGCTGAGACTACGTTTACGTGAGCGGGCTCTGAGGGATGTTCTTAAATTTAGCAATGACTTCACATAATTAACCGCGAAGTACACCTCTCGTCGTCGCACAGGCGATGCGAAACACGCCTCATTGACGAGCTGTAGATAGATCAGGCATAGCGCGCAACAAGGTGGTCCTCCTGACGCTTTCTACTTGAAACAGGTGATGGCGATGCGGCTTACAAGAAACAGCGTCCTTGCAAAATAAATCGGACGGATGATCAAGCAAGAAGGTCCTGTCAGAAAGTTAAGTCGATGTGAATGGCGGCATTGTTTATTTCTAGAAGCCTTCCGCAGTAGCAGGCGAGCGCATCCCTAGCCTGAACAACCGAAAAAAGCATTTCTTTTAAAAGCCCTCATTCCACCCGTCATTCGCACAAGATACGCGTCCACAATCCCCAGTTTTCCCTAATATGCTGTGCTCCTCCCGGCTTTTGTCTCCTGGATCTCACCGGCCCACGAGATCATGAATGCATGATCTCCACTGTTCCAACCTGGTTAGAAGTTCATTGGAAATTTTCACACAGAGAAGTCCCCGCACGTGCTCCTTTTTTCAACGCACGGGAAGACGATGCTTCTTGTCGGACGCTGTAGTGCAGCCCGACTTCATCGGACAGGAGGCATTAACCCCTTCGCAGGTGCTATCGTCATCTCGTCAGCAGATAACAGGTCGTAAATCCCCAGCACTGGCGCCTCGAAAAGATACGACCTCATGCTGGACGACACTCGAAGATTCTCGCGCGCACGAAGCAAGCACAAACAAGCACGCCGTGACCGACTCTCCCGGGTCGACCCCTTCCTTGCACACGCGGCTTGAGCCGCATCACTCGTCATCTCGGAGCGACCGCCAAATCTCTTCCAGAGGCTTGAGCCAGACCGAGGCTAGCTGGGCTCTCGTTCCATTTTTTTTTTTCGTTGCTTTCGCGTTTCTCTCGAGCCGACCCGCCGCCCCTCTCCACTCCACCCCCACTCGCTCGTCGCCCTCACTCTACTCTCGGGTAGGGTTGTAGCTCGGGTGGGTTGTTGCCCTCCGCCTCCGCATCATCATCGTAAACCGAACCCCGACCCTCTTTCCAGCGCCGGGACGTTCTGCCCCCAACGGAGATGAGATCGCCGGCACCCGCGCGGTTTTTCCTCCTCCCCCGCCCCCTTTGCACGCGCTCGCGCTCTTGCACTTGCCCCGAGGTCCGTGTGCAAAACGCGAAGATTCCGGGCCCAGCCCCGGTCGTCTCGGTGTTCACAAGGCGGCCGTCCCTTAAACCGCCACACAGCACAGCCGAGCGCACCGCCAGCCCCCGTGATTTGCAGCCAGTTTCGAACGAACCCCCCCCCGCGCTACCCTGCAGTGAAGCTTCGCTTAGCCCAGCCACAACTGATCGCTGCTGCTCGATCCCTATCATTTTTGTGCGTGAAAGCTTGCGCGGACACCGGTCAAGATGTCTGAGGAAGTGGAGACCGTCAAGCGGACCATCAAGAAGACGAAGAAGAAGACCAGGATCATGGTGGACGTAGACACCGACGAGAACCAGTACAACCAGGCGCCCAACGATGAGGTAAACTTTTGAGGATTACCATTGATGAACTCAGGTCTGATATCGGCGTTCGGCGAACCACTGACCACGGTCCGTGGCTTTTACAACTTCGTTCAAAAACCGCCCCTCCTTCATCGTCAAGTTCGAATGGCATTCCGTACCAATGAGCGTAATAGTGTACCTAGTGTGGAGTTAATTAGCACCGAAACGTCATCAGAACTTCAGTGAGAATCTCTGGCACGTACGCTGTCGCCGGTGCTGCCATCGTTCGCCTGTCATCAGAGCGGTCTCGCCATCTCCGGATAAGCTGGCCACTGTCTGCTTCGTTATATGTTTTTGGAAAAACGAGCAATCCCTCTTTCCGGTCGGGTCATTCGAAGTAACGATTTCCCTCTCGATGACCACGTGAGGGCAACCAATCCCCATTCTTAATCTTGGTACGGCGCACTTCTTGCTCGGTAGACTACTTGGATGGGTGCCATTATGTTCTATTCCTGGCACTTTTCGTTGCTTTCGGCTCTCTTGGTCGATAACTTCGTTTCATAGCCGAAGGATTTATGTTGTCTGGACAAGAACGTTCTCCCTGGAAACCGATGAAAGTTGCTCCTGATTGCGCATCTTCGACTAGACGACCTTTCAGAGGGAACACGAAGGTCATTAGGCAGCGTGGCCCCGTAATCGATCCTTGTAGTATAGGAGATAAATCGCCTGTCTATGCAATAGTCCCACGTTTCTTGATTTTGGTTTTCTTTGAGGGTCTGCTTTATTCTGTTCACTTACACATGTAAACGGTTATACCATAGTATACTGGGTATAGGCGTTCAGGTAGCGCAGTGTAGGTTAATGAATGTTCCCGGCGACATGCTACATCCCTAACTCTCCTCAGGGCTAACCGTGTTCTTTATCAGTTTACTGGTGAGAGAGGGTTTGCGCGTGTAGTGGCGTTGTTAACGGCGCTCGAACACCTTTGCAGATGAAGCCGATGACGCTGTTCTGTCTTACTTTTACATAAGTAAGTGGTCCTTGTGAAAAGATTTACTGGTGGTCGATGTGGTGATCTATGCAACAAACAGCTTGTGTTCTGTCGTTCAAACTATAACGCGCGTCATTTCTTCTTATCTTTCTTAATGGTTTCTGGAAAACACTGACATAGGCGGCATTGTGGCTCACCACATTTGCGTGTGCAGCACTCCGATGCATTTCTTCGCCTGTTCGTTTGTCCCAGTTTCGAATGGCAAGAACGTTGAGTGAAATGAATTAGCCAAAGAAAAACATTAGGTTGGAGAGTAGCAGTGATGGCTAACTTGCACGGCAAGCACCGGGAAATAGTCAACGGCAATAGCATGCGCGCAATAACCGAGTAGCAGCGCAAAACTGGTGTTTCCCTGTCCTGCCTGCAAGAGAAATATCCAAAAGCTTTTCGACACAAACAGCGGCTAGGGTTACATAACGGACAAGAGCGGATGGACCCAAATGGTGCCCCAGGACGTCTATTCTGGGCAGCGCAGGGAGCCGCCGACGGTTTCGGCGGGACTTGAAGCGCCGCCAGATTTGAGCTGCGTGCGATGGCGTCACACAGGCCCGCGCGCGTTTTAGTTTCTGGTCCTATTGCCGAGCGCAGGAAGTACGCGGATTGTCAGGCGTCGTTTTTGCTGACGAAAGCGAACGAACGCGCCTAGGCTTATGTAAGGGACAGCAAGTGCTCAGTCGCAGGCTTATTTAGACAAGTAAAATGTAGATGAAAAACACGGACATATGTTTGCACAATCTCCTGCTTTTGCTAAGCTGTTTGCCAAACCTAAATAGCGAGGGAGAGAGACGGAAGGGAGAGAGAAAGAAAGAGAGAGCATACTTGGCGTTCTAAACAGAGTGGCTCGAGAAAACCGCTAACGTTAGAGCACGTTACAGTTAGCGATGTCGATATGTACTAAGTATTCCATTTTAAGGGGTGGTCGGTATAGATTTTGTCATTGTATACAATGACAATATTTATAGCATTTATAGCACTTACAACATTTATAACATTTATGGAGCTGCAGCGCTCTTCGTTTTCATCGACAGTGATTGAAATCAGCAGCGTTTATTCAGGTGGGTCAGAACTGAGAGCCTGTGACTCGCCTACACAACATAATAGAGGTGACCTAACATGCTTGCGTAGACACGCTGGAAAGGAGCGCAAGAAATGAGGAAGAAAGAGGGATGAAAGGGCAGAGTGCTGCATGTAGGGCTCTGTTCTTTTGACTTTTTTTTCCCCATCACTTTTTGGGCTACTTTCCATCGTGTCTACACACCAACTAGCCCGGCAAAGCACTTTGCTCGACCACACGTTTGCGAAGGTTAAGTGGGTGTGAACAGCGGCACAGCACAACGTGCGTTCAGTGGGTCGCAAGGTCTGAGTACACGCCAATGGATTAGCTCTTCCTGCAGGGACTGTTTAGCTGAAGGGGAAGAGGTTCAGCTTGGATGCAGCACCGCCACAGCCCTTGTGCGGAAACAGTTCTGAATTCTACGGGATTTTTTTTTTATGTTTGTGGAAAGAACAGCGGCTTTGCTAAATCATATTATTTATTTGCGGGACCCTCAAGGCTAGATGGACCCCTTGATTTATGGCCCTCAAGGACAGATAAATTAAAGAAGGGAGCGACTGAAACTTGACAACGAAACAGAAAAAGGCAGTGAGTGACAATAATGAAGTGGCTGCTCCTTACACAATGTTAGTTAACGCGTTTGAGAAGCACTGATTATTATTAACGCAGATACAATGTAAAATTGCAGACAGCGACTAAGTAACAAGAATTGCAACGGTTATAAGAATGCATGTTATCTATAGAATAGTCCATTGCGAAAATCGTGTTTAGCACTAATAGCAACAACTTCGGTGGGAAAGGGGTTCCATACCTGAGCTGTGTCCGTACGTCATGAAGAAATTCCTACGTTATGTCATAGTCGATGTGTTGTGACTTACTTTGATGCCACGGGATTAATTACTTACGTAGAACAGGGTGATGGTGGAACTTATGGAACAAGGTCAAACGGAATGTTTTGCGGCGAGCTGCTAACAATGGTAAAGCGAGGTCAGCTTTCCTGGCTGTTGCGCTCTCAGTTCGATCACACTTAGAAAAGATAAGGTGAACGGCATTATTCTGAACGAGCTAGGTATGCATGACATACTTTTTTTATGCGTTTACAATGCTAAGAACAAGCGGTAACCACGGGAGGATTGTCGGTATCTTTTAAATATGCATGCTGTGAAGCAAGCTTGATTAAAGGTATAACTCGAAACATGATTGAATTGTGAGAACAAGGTCCTCACGGGTATCCGTATGTCCGGACTGTTTTAAACACCCCACGCACAACAGTGCAGCGAAGGTACGATGTACGCAGACCGTCTGGAGAAGCTCACCGTGAGGGATAAGATAACCTGGCCAATATAACTGAGGCTGGTACTATTTTCATCACTGCCATTAGCATCCAATGTCAGGCATATTTTGAGTGCAGTGCTTAAACACGTCGCTTATTTACACGTAGCTTGACCGAAAACGGCTGAAAAGGGGTCGTGAAGTTATGACGCACATACGCCAATAATTCTCGTGTTTCACGGTCAACGGGGCTGGAATGCCTTGGTGAAATGCCATGCATGAGCCACGTTTAAGCGTCATAATTGACCTGGCGTAAGCTGGTTGCATATCTATTCTGTGTCGAAACTGTAACACCTAAACACAGTTCCACATAAAGGAAATTAGGATAACGTGTCCGCCTTTATTGTTTCCCTGTATTTGTACAGATGAAATACAACGAAGTGTTGAGTCAAGTCTTACGTAATATAGTAAATTACTAATTGGTTTGCTGATATCACGAGAAGCCAACAAACACTGATACCAATGACAGCATAGGGGAAATTACTTGTGCTTAATAAATGAAATAAAGAAACGATAAATTAATGGAAATTAAAGTGGATGAAAAAACAACTTGCCGCAGGTGGCAACCGAACCCAGAACCTTCGCATTTCGCGTGCGATGCTCTACCAATTGAGCTACCGTGGCGCTGTTTCCCCATCCACTTTCTTGGGTATTTATGTGTCCTAGTAGAACCCTGGGAGTGTTAGCCAGCGCCACCACTCACAGACCTTGGCGGCGGACGTGGAACGTCCTTCTTGCCGCAGGCGTCACGAGAACGTAATCTTTTTGGGTGAAGGCAACGGGTCAATAAACCCACATATGCTACCTGAAGGCATCAATGTAGCCGGATTCGAGACCCTCGCATGTAATAAACGAGAAGAAAGGGGGTTAACCGAGGGGCCCGATTTTTATTAGTCATATCACGAGAAGCCAACAAACACTGACACCAAGGACAACATAGGGGAAATTACTTGTGCTTAATAAATGAAATAAAGAAACGATAAATTAATGGAAATTAAAGTGGGTGAAAAAACAACTTGCCGCAGGTGGGAACCGAGCCCACAACCTTCGCATTTCGCGTGCGATGCTCTACCAATTGAGCTACCGTGGCGCTGTTTCCCCATCCACTTTCTTGGGTATTTATGTGTCCTAGTAGAACCCTGGGAGTGTTAGCCAGCGCCACTACTCACAGACCTTGGCGGCGGACGTGGAACGTCCTTTTTGCCGCAGGCGTCACGAGAACGTGATCTTTTTGGGTGAAGTCAACGGGTCAATAAACCCACATATGCTAGCTGAAGGCATCAATGTAGCCGGATTCGAGACCCTCGTATGTAATAAACGAGAAGAAAGGGGATTAACCGAGGGGCCCGATTTTTATTAGTCATATCACGAGAAGCCAACAAACACTGACACCAAGGACAACATAGGGGAAATTACTTGTGCTTAATAAATGAAATAAAGAAACGATAAATTAATGGAAATTAAAGTGGGTGAAAAAACAACTTGCCGCAGGTGGGAACCGAGCCCACAACCTTCGCATTTCGCGTGCGATGCTCTACCAATTGAGCTACCGTGGCGCTGTTTCCCCATCCACTTTCTTGGGTATTTATGTGTCCTAGTAGAACCCTGGGAGTGTTAGCCAGCGCCACTACTCACAGACCTTGGCGGCGGACGTGGAACGTCCTTTTTGCCGCAGGCGTCACGAGAACGTGATCTTTTTGGGTGAAGTCAACGGGTCAATAAACCCACATATGCTAGCTGAAGGCATCAATGTAGCCGGATTCGAGACCCTCGCATGTAATAAACGAGAAGAAAGGGGATTAACCGAGGGGCCCGATTTTTATTAGTCATATCACGAGAAGCCAACAAACACTGACACCAAGGACAACATAGGGGAAATTACTTGTGCCTAATAAATGAAATAAAGAAACGATAAATTAATGGAAATTAAAGTGGATGAAGAAACAACTTGCCGCAGGTGGGAACCGAGCCCACAACCTTCGCATTTCACGTGCGATGCTCTACCAATTGAGCTACCGCGGCGCTGTTTCCCCATCCACTTTCTTGGGTATTTATGTGTCCTAGTAGAACCCTGGGAGTGTTAGCCAGCGCCACCACTCACAGACCTTGGCGGCGGACGTGGAACGTCCTTCTTGCCGCAGGCGTCACGAGAACGTAATCTTTTTGGGTGAAGGCAACGGGTCAATAAATCCACATATGCTACCTGAAGGCATCAATGTAGCCGGATTCGAGACCCTCGTATGTAATAAACGAGAAGAAAGGGGGTTAACCGAGGGGCCCGATTTTTATTAGTCATATCACGAGAAGCCAACAAACACTGACACCAAGGACAACATAGGGGAAATTACTTGTGCTTAATAAATGAAATAAAGAAACGATAAATTAATGGAAATTAAAGTGGATGAAAAAACAACTTGCCGCAGGTGGGAACCGAGCCCACAACCTTCGCATTTCGCGTGCGATGCTCTACCAATTGAGCTACCGTGGCGCTGTTTCCCCATCCACTTTCTTGTGTATTTATGTGTCCTAGTAGAACCCTGGGAGTGTTAGCCAGCGCCACTACTCACAGACCTTGGCGGCGGACGCGGAACGTCCTTTTTGCCGCAGGCGTCACGAGAACGCGATCTTTTTGGGTGAAGGCAACTGGTCAATAAACCCACATATGCTGCCTGAATGCATCAATGTAGCCGGATTCGAGACCCTCGTATTTTATAAATGAGAAGAAAGTGGGTTAAGCGAGGGGCCCGATTTTTATTAGTAATATCACGAGAAGCCAGAAACACGGCCTCTCGCTTGGGCCGATCCCGTAGGCAGTGTACAGCCACGCCAAAGAAATGTCATCATTTTCAAGTTTCTGTTATTGTTTCGCACTTTTATTATTTAAGTCTGAGAAGATTTAATATCATAGGCACGCGCTGTCGGTGTTTTATTTAATGACATTTGTTCGTGGGTTCATTCTCAAAATTTCGAGGAATAACTTTGTCAAGAATTTGAGACAACGTGTGTGCAACTATAGTCATCGAATGGTGTGGCAGGATAACCCGCATACACCGCATGTCATGTAGCGAGGCGTGGCATCACATACGCCTAAATATATGCGGAATTTTTCGCTCACGGACAACTCCGCCGACGCCGACACCGGATTTTCGGCGACACGGGACCCTTAACGCTATCGCGCTAATAAAAACAAAAGCACATGCATTACTAACAGTGCAAAACAAACTGGTCCGCGCATTTTGAGTCTTCGAACCGAAATAAGAAGCTTTAGTTTTCTTTTCTTCTGCTGGGACTTCACCTACATATAAGGGGTCCCCTTAAGGTCACAAACTGATCGCGTTGTGGTTGCGATGTCGACACGGTCTATAGGCGTGCTGTTACACCTCAGCAATAACAGGTTTTTCTGCAAAAAGGTCGGCAATAATATTTTGGAACGCACTATACAGCCACACGAAATATTATCTCGAATCTTTCGTACTTATTTTATGAGCGTCAAATTTTATTTCACGTGTTATTGAGCTGGTATCACTTGCTCGGCGATAACACTAAAGTTTCCACTGTCGTTTCACTCCGGCTTTGTTTAAGATGTCTTATTGGCAATTAACTAGAGCGCGAATCAGAGCTGAGTGAATGTAAGAACACTCTTTTGCTTTGATTTAGGTGCACGGTAAAGAGCCGCAGGTGGCCCAAAGGAATCCTAACCCCCGCCCCCCTCCCCCCGCTTTTTTTTCCTTCCCCTACAACGTCCCTGATAGCACACAGCGCAATTTGAGGACGTTAAGCGCCACGAGTTAATCGATGACCTTGCAGTCTCATAGATAGCTCATATACGCCTGTGTCTGCTCGAATAAAAGCAAGAAGAAGAAAAAAAAGGCAGGTGCTTTCACAACGAATGTTTTGTAATAACATTGGCATGCGCCCGATTGCCCGCTTGGGCTACGCGATTAAACTGCCAAGCTTGGGCCTGCAAGTCTCAAAGTCTAGCTTGAGCCCGTAAGTGGGAACATTAATTTTTTTTTCTGTTGTATAATCGTGCCTTAAAAAGATATTGAAGCCCGTAGCTTAATAGGATCAGGCCGAAATATTCGGCGCGGCGAGTTTTGAGAGCGAGTTAAAATGAGCCAAGGCGAGAGTTTTTTATCTTCAAGGTATAGTATAGATCGATGCGTGATGATGCGGTGTCTTTTATTTTGCACCCATTAATTTTAAAGAAAAGAAATGCGGGGCAAGCATTTTTTGGGAGGGAGTGGGGAACACGGACGTCTAAGTAATTTAGTGTGAGACTACGTGCACTGAAGTTCTGCACTGAGTTTGCACAAGCTCAGTGGTCTGGCGTCGGACTCCACTTGCTATGTAGGATTTAGCTAATCGGTTCTGCGGAAGCCCGCGAAGTGGAGGAAGGCTCACTAAGGAATAAACTGACATCAATCCGAGTGCTTCTTTGCGACTTTGTGTACAGTCAGCAGGATGATAATTTTCTCCTTTCACGCTTCGTAGGATATCTGTACATTACACTTACTCCATAACCGGATTTGCACGTTTTGATATTAACAGTCCATATCCTCGGTTTCCTGATCCTTTAAAGGAAACAGTGTAATTCTGGGTACAACAACGAATGCGCTGAACCTTCAAGTGCAGGGCAAACTCTTAGTTATAGCCATGGCCGTTGGAAACACTGGGATTTATTTGTCCTAATATCATGAATGCTAGTGTCCGCTTGTGCAGACGGTGTATATACAACGCTCATGTAGTCTTCGAGCTGTTAGAATAGTTGGTTGTACGCATACGCATAAGGCACCTTCTCGTTTGAAACGTCCACGCCACTTGGTTATCAAAACGTTCTTCAACACATTACGTCATCGCGAGCACGTTGTAGGGTGATTGATTACCGGTTGCACATGAACCATCACGGAACGTGCAAAGGTGCCGCATGCTCATTCTTTCGAACTAGAGCTGGAATCGGGCTCCGATTCTGCAACGTTGCACAAGTTTGCCACGTTTCTTTCCCTTGAAGCACTCTATGTTATTAACTGTGGGAGTTTAGGTACTCCAGCAGAACTTGTTCTTGGGTTAGTCTTTGTATATGCTTGCTAAACATGCTGTTTCTGGCGCAAAGTGTGTAACATTAAAAAAACGGAGACAGGTATGAGAAAGAGGAGCGCCAGCTACCAACTGTTTACTAACGGTCAAAGTTATAAAACAAGGTAGACTTCACTCTGCTGGGCATGCTTGGAAACCTTCCTTGTTTCGTATCTCTGACTGTGAATAAATAGCTAGTAGTTGTCGCGCCTCTGGTTCTTACCTGTCTCCCCCTTTCTTTTCATCTTTTGTTCTTTGCGACAGAAATAACATGTATAGCAAGCATGTAGGAGTTAAGGAAGAGCAATCGGTACTCGTAGATAACCCAGAAGAACTTGCAGCTGGCCTTCTCCATCCTTCTCGGCAAACTGGCAATCCTTCTTGGCAAACCTCTTCAGAACGCGAGAAGACGCCCTGACATGCACGCACGCTTTCACACACACACACACACACACACACACACACACACACACACACACACACACACACACACACACACACACACACACACACACGCACACGCACACGCACACACACACACACACACACACACACACACACGTGCGCACACACACACACACACACACACACACACACACACACACACACACACACACACACACACACACACACACACACACACACACACACACACACACACACACGCGCGCGCGCGCGCGCGCGCGCGCTAGAAAGGAATCTTCTTTAACATAGAACGCCTGTATGTAAAAGGGAGTTCTTTTTCTTTCGAGTGTTTCTGTGTGTGAGTGCATGTGAGCGTGCGTGCGTGCGCGTGTGCGTGTGAGGGGGTTTCGTACGCTCCGAAGCTGTTACCAAAATGATACTCCGAAAATTTCTGGTAGATGGTATACTATTGTTGGAATTTAATGATAGCCGTTTCTATATTCCTTTCCGTGCCCATAACCAATTAAAATTGCTGTGACCTGACGTCGTGCTTTCTGCATTTAGTGTACGACAGCTCACTTCGCGTTCTAGTGTGTCTTATATGACATCTGTTGCGATTTGAATTTACTGTGTGCGAGCTGACTTTCCGGCTAATGTGTCGAGAGCTTTCTCTTCTACATTGATCCAAGGTCACTTTATGCTCAAAAATTTTTTTTTGATAAAATTTGTGCGGTGAAGTGTTTTATTGATTTCACGTCATCCGGTCGTCTTACTTTCCCGTTAGTACCTTCCTTTCTTGAAGGTTCCGGCTTGTTATGTCCTCTGTAGCATATATCTGTTTCATGAGAAAACTATTAGCCGGCACCGCCTAAACGCGCCGACATCTCCTAGGTATCACACACACACACACACACACACACACACACACACACACACACACACACACACACACACACACACACACACACACGCACACACACACACACACACACACACACACACAAACATACATACATATATATATATATATATATATATATATATATATATATATATATATATATATATATATATGTATATTCTAAGGGAAGGAAAGCGTAGTAAGGGCGGCAGAAAGTTATGCGGGCGGATGAGATTAAGAAGTTTGCAGGGACAACGTGGCCACAATTAGTACATGACCGGGGTAGTTGGAGAAGTATGGGAGAGGCCTTTGCCCTGCAGTGGGCATAACCAGGCTGATGATATATATATATATATATATATATAGCGAGCAAGATACTCGTCGCCTGCAAGAAATGCGCGCACAAAAAGAGACAGAGAGAGATGAATGACAGCTGACCTAGTGTCTTTATTTTCCCGCATTGCAGCTCGTGTTTTCCGGCGAATACACGAAGGCCATGAACAAGGACTGGCACTCGAGCCACTTCTGCTGCTGGCAGTGCGACGACTCGCTCACCGGCCAGCGGTACGTGCTGCGTGATGAGCACCCGTACTGCGTCCGCTGCTACGAGCAGGTGTTCGCAAACTCGTGCGAGGAGTGCTCCAAGGCCATCGGCATCGACTCCAAGGTGCGTTGCTGTGGTTCTCGTGCGCCTCATTTGGTCGGTCGAAACAGAGTTTAATACGAAGCGAGTGACGTACTAAACCAACAGACCAAAGCACAGTGTATTACACCAGTGAACGACTTTCGGGTTTCTAGAAAGGTCCAGTTGAAAGTTATTTTATTGGTCTTAGATATTGATATTGGTCATAGCGGAGGGCTCCAGAATAATGCAGAACGTGTAAAGTTTTCGGCGGATGACCGTCCTTTCTTTTTCCTTCATCCATGGGCTGCGTTTTTACACTGAAGCTATTCTAGTGCGACTAGAAACGCTTAAAAACACTGTACGCTTGTTTTCGCGGTTTTATAGGAAGGAAACTAGGAAACTAGGCCGTGTTTCGAAAGTTTGAAGTGTTTACTTAAGTTACTCGTATGCTTTGAAAATAACTACTGAATACCCGTTTTCTTCAAATTTTAATGCGTTATACAAGGCGCGTAGGTGATTTTCTCGCAGTCCTTGGTGAACTATGCGAAGCACGTTGTGCATATTTTGTTCTAGTAGGGATCATGGTACCGGTGAAACGATGTTTAATCTGCGCAGTTGAATCACATGCTCTGTATAAAATTACCGATTCAAGCGTTTCAGAGTGCCGCATCCCTCTTATCCGTAATGTTTTCCAGAGTCCTTAAAGCGCTGTATATCACACAAAGTTTCAATTCTGTGGATATGGGGGCACTTTAGGTGTAACATGTGGCGAAATTTTAACGTTTCTGGCTTAATTAGATTAGCTTCAAATAATTACTGAACCCTGGATTTGGCTCTTTTTTCTCATGTTTTATGAGGATCGTAGTTGGTTTCTCCGGCACCCTCGGTGAACTATACGAGGCACATTGTTTATGTTTCACGAAAATAAGTGGAATATTGTGGCTGGTTCATATATGACAAGCAGCAGCGCTAACTACACCAGCGTGAAGGAAAAGATCAAAACATAAGCGCTGACTTCAGGTTTATTCGACAACGGCATGGATATAGAAACAAACGCACACCATGTGTGTGTACGCGAAGTTCAAAGTGTGTAGGTTAACTGCTATGTTTGCAGTAAATTACGCATCTAAGCGATCCGGACCGTATTAGTGTGTTTCAGGAGTGGGGTAAACTTTGGTGCGGTTTACTGGCATAACCACAAATGTCACCGAGATCAAACTCAGCGAAAACGGGGGGACTACTCTACCAAATCAGTGTGCGAATGTTAATACGCGTGGATCAAAAGCAGTCTGTGTAAAATATTACTTTAGCAAGTGCTCGAAAGCGCTGAATGGCCATTTCCCGCTGTTTCCCCGTGCGAAGGGGAAACTCTATGTTAGATCAAGTTTTTATTTTGTGAAAATATTGGGCACGTTAGGGGTTATATGTAGGAAAAGTTCAAAGTGTATGGTTTAACTTCAGCTCTTGCCAACGAATTAGATAAACAAGTGCGCCGGACAGAGCGTTATGAGTGTACTTAGCGAGGGGTGCAAAATCTAGACCGGCGTCCTGGCATAAATATAAATGCCACCAGCATGAAACTTAGCAAAATGGGAGGTTTACTATGGCAAATCGGTTTGTGAAGATAAATGCTTGTAGATAAAATACCGTCTTTGCAAAAACGGTTAAGCAACTGTTCGAAGGTATCATACGGTCGTTTTTAGCTACCTGTATGTTTCGAAATGTCCTATGGAAACTCTGTATTACGCCAAGTTTACGTTTCGTGGCAATGGGAAGGTATGTTAAGTGTAACGTGTAGCGAAACTTCAGGGTTTCTGGTTTAATCAAGACCGTTGTAAATAATTGCCGGACCCTCGTTTTTTTTATTTTATATGTTATACGAGGTCCGTAGTGCGTTTCTACGGTGTCCTCGGTGAATTTATCGAGTAACATTATTTATGGTTGGAGAAAGTAGAGGCCATGTTATTAATCAAATAATGAAATAATTGATGTAATAATTAATTTTTTACTGTCAGCATACACGCCAGAACAAGGGTTGCTATTTCTGGGCACAAGCAGAAATGACCAAAACGAAGCCGTGCCAGCAAAACAAGTGCTTTCCCAGAATAATATTTGAAACAGTGTCATATACCTGCAGAAAAAGATAAAAGCAACCTAATGCAAACTAGAATGTCTTTAGGTTCATGCAGAACAAAGTTACTACAACAAACCATTTCGAAGGTGTATTTACACCATGGATTCACTCAACGAATTTTACAACATTGCAATTAACATTGAAGCTACGAATTTTGTTAAAATATTATGCATGTCGACATAATTTTGACGGCTTATTCCAGGCATCCACAGTCCTTACAGGGACAAAAATTAAAGAAAAGTTATTCTATGCATTTCGAGATGCCATGTGCTTGGCGGGCTTTGTACGTGGCCTCTGATGTACTCAGTGCAGCTCAGTGTTAAAAATCTTGTAAATGTCCACTTTGGAATAGCCATGCCAATATCTGTTAAAAAAAGTCTACTAATCTGCTTCCTCTGGTGTACAATCGGAATTGGATGACGTGCAGGCAATGTTTTGTTCAAATTGTGTGAGTTCATCGCGGCCTTTGTAATAAAGTACGTATGCAAGCGTTGTGGATCGCTAGGAGCGCGTTTTACGAGCGGCGCAGGTTTCATCCCGTGGCGCTACAAAATTACAAACGCTGTTCTGGGAGAAGTATGAAAGCGACCGAGACCAAATTTAGCAAAATGAGAAGAAACCTACGCCGAATCTGTATGCGAAGTCAAATGCGCGTTTACCAAACACATTCCTTGCGAAACATTTCTTCGAAAAGTGTTACAAAGCGCTGTATGCGGGTCACATATTCAAGTGTGGGGTTTAACTTCAGGTCACTGAAATTCTTACTGTGACGGCCGAAGGCAACAGGGGGGCTTCGCTTGGAAATCGGACTTTGATTCTGCAAGCTTAAACAAGTCTGGCGACTCTGGCGCCATCTCGTAGCGATCGTCGCTGCAGAGCTCGTCTTGCGCGACACTACGCTTTTCTTGTGACGCTTTCGCCATACCCTCCTCCTCCACTTTTGGCCTCATGGTTTCAATGCAACCTCCTCCTCCGCTTTCCTCCTCTCGCTTTCTTCGATATCGCCAAATGGGGGGTGGCTGCGTATGCCGCGGCTGCGCGCACCCTATCTTGAAACCGTTCTTCGGCGGGGACAGAGTGTGCCGAGTGCGGGTAGCTTCGTGTGTGCTGTGTTCTCGCCGCTTTGTTCCCATGAAAGAACGTGGCCTCAAAGGCCAATGCGCTCGCTGCTGCTGCCGCGCTTTCTCAGTCCAGCGTTTTGACAGTGAGTGTGGGTGGTCATCGAGTCAGATGTATTCATGTTCGCTTGTGCGCACGTCATTATGCTTGGTAATTTAGTTATTAAGCGAATTGGTACCAATCTAAACGGTCAATAAAACTACTTTCCCTACTTTGTGTAGCTGTGTATAAATTTGCTATCGCAATCGATGCTTTTCCTTGAGGGTGAAACTGCGACATTCTTTTTTTGCAATCCGGAAAGCTGCGCATGGCGTGGTAGAGCACGACCGCGCGCGTCTTCTTTTGGATGTAATCTGTGGTGGCTGCAAAGGTTGGCAACCCGAGATAGCTCATGGCTTCGTGAGCGCTGTCTTCTCGCGCGCCTGGTGCTCCTGGTACACGTTGAAGCGAGAGGAGGAACCAAGGGCAATTTCCTCGCCGCTGTTGCAGCTGTTGTCGCCGCCGCTGTTGCATAAAGAAAAAAAAATAGGCAGTGTCGTCCCAAGCTGACGCTCTGAAAGCGCTGAAGGCGTTTCAGAACGCTCGCCCAATGAGGAGCACCGCCAGCTGTGTCACAGGCGTCGCACTTCGTTGGTGCACTAGATGAGACCAAACGAAACGGTGGCGTTTGTAACTTGCAGTTTGCTGTCGGTACCGCTCAGACCCCTGCGTGCAGGCCACGGCGTGGCACGCGCACAGCTGCTCAGCGTGAACGTTGATGTGTGTGTGCACAACGCTTATGCCAGCGGCGATAGCCAGAACGCTTATCCTCGTTCCGACAGATCCGATTGAGCGGTGCGCTACATTGGGTTCACTTGGCTTCGTCTCTTTTGCAGCCAAAACGCACCGTGCACCTCTGGAAACCTTCAAATCACGCATGCCGCGCATGCGTTTAAGGACCGTGACAAAGCCGCGGCGCTGACGGTGACGGCGCGAATGCATCGCGAGCGTCCGGATAATTGCAATATAAGGAGGTTTTAAAAAAATCTTTTTTAAACCTCGTTGTTGCAATCACACTGAAAAAAAAAATCACGCTAGAACTCCTCTTGGAGTTGTCCAAGTGTGCGTAAGCTTGTGCCACTTGCTCACCTCCATGCAGCCCGGCGTCATTCTCAATGTTATGAAACGCGATCCGATCAGTAAAAAACTGATCAGTCCTAATAAATCGTTATCAAGCTTATCGAATTAGATACGACCCTTATCAACCATCATCGGACTTGATCCCATCTTTATCAACCCTTATCAATCGGTATCAGACTTAACGCAATCGATCCGATCCATATCAATTCCTACCTGACCTTACCAACCGTATTGGACATAATCCAACCCTTTTCAACTCCAATCGGTTCCTATCAACCTTATCGGACTTTATCCCACCCTTATCAACCGTTATCAGTGCTTATTAGCATTATCATAGTTGATCCGATCAATATAAGCCCCTTATCGCTCGTTATCACCTGATCTATCTGCGTCAAAATACTGTCAACCGTGATGAGGCCCGTATAACAAATCATCACTCCTTATCCTTATCAAGTCACTGACTGCTTATGTCTGTGTTTGTGCGACGTGAAGCGCGTGAGCCCTCAAAGATCGGTGGCATTTTGGTCGGTGAAGGAACGCCCCAACGGAAGGCACATCCCGCGTCCGGATGTGACGTGTTAGGTACTAAATTTCGCAGTATCGGAATTTTCCTGATGTCTACAATGCAAGTCGGGTCTACATGTGGTCCCAGGATCTCTGGATTACAAGTGGCTTCAATTGCAGATTACGTAAACTGGACCCCACGTTACGGCTACAACTGCCATCTAGCCTTCCCCGCGGCGAAGCAACCTTGTTGTGTCGCTTGTGGCTGGGAGTGGCGTTCACGAACGCATACTCCTACCGTATGGGAATGGCCGAGAGCCCGATGTGCGACTCCTGTGGGTGCGAGGAGACCATCGAGCACCTATTGTGTACCTGCCCTCGCTACGATGTCCAACACCTCTCTCTGCGGACAACTTTACGCAGACTGGACTCGAGATCTTTCACCGAGTCAAATATACTCGGACCGTGGCCACACCCGTCACTGACTCGAAAAGCGATTCGTGCACTAGTGCGGTACTTGAAGTGCACGGGCTTAACAGACCGTTTATAGTGTCCTTGTGTATGGTGTCGCTCCCACACGTACTCAGTGCTTCCTCTCTCCCTTTCTTCCTCTTTCTATTCCCCTTTCCCCCACCCACAGTGTAGGGTAGCAAACCGGATGCTGTTCTGGTTGACCTCCCTGCCTTTCCTACCCTTGTTTTCTCTCTCTCTCTCTCTCTCTTGTTTTTTTCCATCATTACCAAATATTTCAAGAAAGCCTTCAAAGAAACAATGTTTTATACATTATTTTCCTTTATAGTGATTCGTGTCAAGTGACTGACATGTTTCCTCGTTAGGTAGGCATAGAAATGCTTACGCATTGACAAAGTGACTCACCAACCCAGCCTTGTGGAAGTGAAGATCCAGTAAAGCCGTGGAAAACCGCCACTTTTTAGATACGATATAATTATAGGTCCATGAAGCGAAAAATCCGGCATTAACATCCTATGGTACCAAAACCCACTTGACCAAGTGGTGACGTCGCGTTTGACCATAACGACGAAACGTGATTACGACATCACTTCAAACGTCGCGCGATGATGCCATCATACGAAAGGTCGATTGATGACGGCACCACACGAAAGGTGGCTTGACGACGTCAGCATGTCAAACGTTACGTTACGCGATAACGACGTCGTGACATCACAATGTTACGTGATGACGTCGTCGCTAAGAGATGATGACACCTGATGACGTCATGGGATGCCTTTTGGAGGAGCAGTATACTGTTCCATGTGAAGCAATATGCGTGGTGGTGAAGCAACCACCATGTGAAGCAATAAATTGAAATGGAACATGTCACACCTACGGAATATTTGCGCCGCCAAGTGGAGCAGTATTGATCCGAACTCAGTGACGTGTGAATCTTTTCGTGGAAACGTTGGCGGAAACCTCGCTTGCATACGTGCGCTCACAGCGGAAAATTCTAACTGGCCCTTGCGTAACGAGCTTATGGCGTAAGTTCCGAGCCGATGAGGAGATCAGTCTAAGTATACATCGACTTGCTTTCGCAAGAGAAATCTCATTTTCGTCAAGACGGTTTGCTAACTTCCCGAGCTTTTCTTTCCCTTGTATGTCCAAGTGCTGCTTTCTAATGAACTGATCACATTTGAGCAGGTTTTTTTTCTCTCTGTAAGTACACGGAAGAAGTATTTCCTATTTCGGGGAGTCGTGCAAACTGTTTCCTTCTTTCTCGCGGAATCAAATTCCTAGGAACCAGCTATGTACGGGCTCCGCCGCATTTATTCAACTCATCCTTCAAATCATTCATTCAAATCATATCACCGAAAGTACGCATGTAACACAGCTTTCACTGGAATACATCATGAAGCCATAGAGCGAGTGTTACAAAGCTGCTTTGCTTGCGCTTCAGTGCTGGCTGCGCTTCTCGTTAGGAACATTACCTCTTGAGGAAATGGCGTTTCCGGTGTCAGCTGTGCATAGTGCGCGTTCCGGTTTAACTTATTTCGAACGTGCGCGGAGTGCTTACACCTTTGACTTGGTGTCTTTGCCTATACGGGAGTGTTTATTGCTTCAACAGCAGTTGAACGCTTGGTGCTGGGTTTTCTTTCTTCATCCATGCATTCCGTTAGGCTGAGGACAACCATCTTCATCACCGTTATTCGGTCGTCGTCGACGATATTTTTGTCGCCGTCAGGCTGGCCCCTTCATGCCGAGCTTCACCATGGCCGTAAAGTGTAGAAAAGTAGCATTTTCACCAAAACCGCTGCGACTGGGATCTACGTATCTAAGGTGCAATTATAGAGGAAAACAGTTATTTGCTTCGCGCACATCTTGTGGATGGAACTGCATCATTTTGTGTGTGACATCCGCTGTAAACGAAGTTGCGGCCTCCGAAGTAGATAATTCCCATCCCGGGCCTCCAAAGCGACCCACAGAGGTTGAGAAACTTTTATTGTAGCAGCTAGTGAATGTGTGCGGTTTTACCGTTCACGCAAAGCAGAAGACAATCAATCAAGCGAAACATAATTGTGATCTACGCATTAAGGAAATTTTAATGTTGCAGTTAAATTAGTTCAGAGTCGAAGAAATCGCCGAGGTCTGTTTACCTTTATATTATTCTTCAAAAGAAGAAAAACATCACTGCCGGAGTATTTGTCCTCCTCTGCTGGGAATAAGGTGATATATCAAATCGTTTCACCTTGCTGAGTTCGCTACATAATACCGCAGAGTTTATGCACAAGTGTTGTTTTGCAGGCAGATATTTTGTTTTGTTTTTGTGTCTATTTTCAACTTGAGCGAGCTTGCGCGGGCTCTTTAGTGAAGAGCAAAGATAGGAAGGCCGGCGTTTTTATATTTACCATGCAGCTGAAATGAAGTAGCAAGTGCAGAGTAGAACCCGTCTGTAGCCAATAGATGTTAGCCATCTGCTGAGGCTGTGTTCAGACATAAATCCCACACGAGACAAGGTGCTTAGAGGTGGCATTATACGAACAAACAAGCCCGGAGACTACGCGCAGTTATTTAAGGACCGTAAATTCGACAGAGAGCTAATGCAGCTTTTACACACACACACACACACACACACACACGCACACACACACACACACACACACACACACACACACACACACACACACACACACACACACACACACACACACACACACGCACGCACACGCACACACACACGCACACGCACACACACACACACGCGCACACGCACACGCACACACACACACACACAGCTGTTTCCTTTCGCCCGCTCGGCAAGCGCCTCCTAGACAGCACAAAGCCTCTGCACTTCGATCCATGTCGTCATGCTACCTTTTCCGACTGCCACATAGTCTAATAGAGATGCTCCCGAGTAACCGCCTTTGTCACACCGGGAAATTTTGTTATAGGAGGCGTTGGCTCTGCTCCGTCGAGGAGTGCTCGTGCGGAGAGCGACGGGGACGTGGCGTCGCGGTGATGCCTTCTTCCCTCAAACAACACGTGTCGCGCTATCGCGGCAGCAGGTGTTCCCTTCCGCTCGCTCTGCTCCGTCAAGGCTCAGCTCGTGACATGGCGTCGCAGCCAATGGGAACTCCGTCGAGGCGCGCTCGCGACATGGCATCACTGCCAATGGCAATGCGAATTTAGGTGCGGCTTCACTGCTACAACCGAAGGACACCGGTTTTTCGCTCGATGGACCGTTTGACGCTTTCTCATCAATAACTCTTCAAGAAGCGTGCAGCCCGGTGAATCTTTCCTAAGCACTTTCTGGGAGATTTCGTAGAGGTCTTGTAGCACAGCTGGGGCTTGAGTGCTCCAAAGAGCGAGGCCGCGAGAAGTGCTCTTTTTACGAAACCATGTTGCCTCCGTATAGGAGATAAAATAGCAGCTTCGGTGCGCGACTTACCACCATATGATATACTTTAGTCTTTAGATTTGACCTGTCGCAGTGTTCTACTTTGGTCTTTAGATTTGTCCTGTTGCTCTCCTTTCCTCTTTCCTTTTTCCTCCCCTCCTTCCTATCTTCCATTTCTGTGTTGCTGTCACCTCCCTTCAGAAGAGTAGGCAGGCGTCGTGCCCCTTCCGGGGGCAGTTGCCAGCCTGCTCCTCGCTTTCCCTTTCCTTATAACTGTGTATATGTGTCCAAAACAAATAATAATAATATACGCTACCCTGGCGCAGTACAAATTGCGCAAAAGAATCCAGGCATTATTGTAGTCTTGTTGGCGACTCATAAAGTATGACGAAGTTTATGGGCATTCGAGAAAAAAAAAAAAAAAAACTAATCTCTCTAGTCTAAGATGACCATGTTGAAGCTTCCTATCCTAATCGCACACAATTGCTACAGCATACTGCTGAATAGTTTCCGTAAGAATGGTTTCCATGGAAGATTCCATAACAGGTTCGTATTTGCCATGGCGCATTGTGTCGTTCGGGGCACAAGGCGGGTTCCTGCGTTCGCGGTGTGACATACATATTGTTGTCGGGCGTGGCTCTCACCGCCCCCCTTCGATTCCGTGTCCTTCTCTTCGTCGCGCAGGACCTGTCCTACAAGGAGAAGCACTGGCACGAGGCGTGCTTCCTGTGCAGCAAATGCCGAGTGTCGCTGGTGGACAAGCCGTTCGGCTCCAAGGCCGAGAAGGTCTACTGCGCCGCCTGCTACGACGCCGCATTCGCGACCCGCTGCGATGGCTGCGGCGAGATCTTCCGCGCCGGTGCGTATACTCACTGACCGAGCTGCTCCTAACGAAAACCAAATGGCAAAGTTGCAGAGGCACGGAAGAACGCTGCTTGCCCCTAGGTGCCTACTGTTGTTGCTCGTCACAGTGATCTATTCACATTAGGTACATCGTCCCATAGTGTTACCTACGAGACTACCAGGGGGAACTCTGGCGCTGCGTTCGTTCAGCTACCGTAAGTATAATGGCTAGTACATGTGCTTGTGTCATTTTCGCCCTTGTAGCTTCAAAAGTTCTTTTTATTTAATTTATTGCGCTAAATTTTCCAGCGCTCACAGCCTTTTAAACGCAACAAGGCAATTGGTCCCTGCGTGCGAGCGTAATCATTGCGAATTGTGACATTTGTAACGCAACATGTTGTTGAATGTGATCAACTTGCGAAGTCACAAAACCAATTGAACTCAGAAGGACGAAGCGTAGACGAATCTATGTGTTAACCATCATTGTTGTGCGGATTTAACCATCGTACTTGCAGTTCCCGTCGAGACTAGCGCCATAATTCCCGCTAGTAAATTTTGTAGGAAAACCTATCCCCTTGATGGCACGAAAGTCCGCAAGCTAAAGCGTTCGCTATCATACCGGACAAAAATGAAAGAGACAGCAACAGAACAGCAGTGCAGCCAACTGTTGTTACTCGACTCTTCCAGCAGTGTACAACAGCGCCACCTGGGCTTCTCTTAGACCTGTATACTCGTAATCTAGATCAGTGCCAATGATCATAGCTCGGCGGCATGGCTTTCTGCCTTGTCCGACTGCGGGCACTTCCTCCTGGAAAATATAGCGATCGACAGTACACATTTTAAAGCTATGTAGAGTACGAGTTTTGCGAATGTACAGTCGTGAACGACGAAAACGTGATAATGTATTCGCCACGTGGAATCCGGCACGCTTCTTGTGTGGAGAAGCTTGCGCGCTTCTGTAGACAGTTAAGAACATGTGAATCACACGCTTACCCGCGCACATTTGGCTCGTAACTAGACGTAAGCAGCAGTATTGTTAGCGCGCCAAGATGCTACGGGGCGTGTATCAAGACATCCGGGCTTATATTGTAGCGTTTCAATCGGTCCAGACTGTATGCAAGAGTGTGCGCGTCAGCATCGTATAATTAAGGCACTTATTAGCGCGCTATAGTACATAGGGTGTCCAAGCGAACTTTAGACGACCAGTTCAACTTAAAAAAAAAATATAAATTTAAGGAAACACGGTGCGAGAAGTGGTTAAGACTTACGGTGTTCGGCGGTCAGACGTCTGACGACCGAACGCGGCAGATCTTATAAATGTGCCTTGCACCAAGCTTCTAAATATTTTTTTTCGCGTTGTACAGCTCCGCTAACGTTAGCTGGGACAGACAGTAAAGCAGCAACCATTTATCCTAGCTAATCTTTAGCCCTATTGTTGTGACTATTGTTGAACCATGAGCGACGCCGCATCTGTTATGATCAGTACAGTTTAGAAAATGACGTTATGAAAGGTCTTTTCTCATGCCTCGGTAAAATAGGGAACAACTAGCGTATACTTCAGCTAACGCTACCGTTCTCTTACCTGTTGACGCTGGACCGGCCCTGACACACACACACACACACACACACACACACACACACACACACACACACACACACACACACACACACACACACACACACACACGCACACGCACACGCACACACGCACACGCACACGCACAACGGCACGCACGCACACAAAAGAACTTTAGGCGCGTCAGCGTGTTTCCACTCGTTCTCCTAATCAATTCCAGATCGCTGACATCGCAAGTGTGGTGCCGCGTGTAAAACGATTCCGCTGGATATACGGGTTAAGCTAGGTGCGCGGGTTCAGAAAAAGGCGCGGATACACAGTGCGCCTGTCAAATTTGCTGTTCGTCTTTCCCTATCTCCCTGTGACACATGGAAGCTTTAGAGAAACTCGGGACATGTACCTTGAACAAGACCGAAGTTCTCAAAAAGCTGGAGGCTTGAAGTGAATAACGATGCTCGAACAGAGAATGGCGCTGGAGCCAACGTTTCGACAAGGCGACAACTTCTCTCTTAGCTCCAGCAACATTCTTTGTTCGAGCACATTATTCACTTGAAAACAAGTGTGAGGCAGTAACAGCAGCTCTATGTTCATCCATATTCGGGACTACATCTGTACTGTTTCTGTTTTTTTCTTACGGGCACACAACTGGCAGAGCGCGCCGGCAGACGACCGAGTGCAAAAAGTTCTTGCGAGCTCAATGACGGCACAGGGCATACTACGCGAAGAACAATCGATATGCAAAGTTTCGTCAGCAGGCTTTCTCACACATTCAACTTGGCTTAACCCTGCCTGCCGCGTTCCCAATGCCAGACACGTCTACGTTGCTATTGGGAAACGTCGACAGAAAATGCTTCTGCCTATTGTAACTGTGCTTCCTTTTTTTCCTTTTTTTTCTGTTTTGGGAATACCGGAAGGATATCGGCACGTGAATGAAAAGGGGGGAGGAGGCACTGTTAAAACAGTGATGCGTTTTGAAAACTTGCATCGCGCGCATTGGAGAGCGGCAGAAATGGTGTCATCATCCTGCATGTTCACACCTTGATTACAATCGTAGCCCGAGGTCTTGGGGCGCTATAACGTAAAACTATGCCAAACTTTTCTATTCCAATTCTGCTATCAGCCCTCCACAATTGGTCAAAAACTTTTTTCGACGACCCCCACCTCACCTGTGTGTCACGCGACGTCACGAAAACCGCGATACCTCCCCATCTGATATGATGTGTACACACTGATTATGCATGATTTGACAGAAAAAAGAAAAACAGTTATTTCTGATTCGACACCTTTTCGCCATTAGCCCTCGGCTATTGGTAAAAAGTTTTCGTGCTGCACCCACTTCACCTGCCTGTCACGCGACGTCACAAAACCGCAAGAACTCACCGCGTCAAAGTGACGTGTACGCGATAAAGATGCATTAATATGCCGAACAAAACTGAATTTTCTTCGGAATAGCCGCAGGCTGCCCCGTTCCGAAAGGAATAGAAGATGGCTGACGCCGATCGCCCAGACGCTGGCTACTCGCACCTGCCGGAGCGCATGGGTGTATCTGCGTATAATAAAACTTCTTGCGTGGCCTTGTAACGTTATCGAGCACTTTCGGCACGTTTACCCCCTCATTCTGCCAACTGTTCTTTGCTGAGGGTCCGTTTTAGCGTCATTCTTGAGCTTCTGTTGCATGCCGCCGCGATTTTCGACCAGCCACCGCAAGCAAAGTAAGGGAAAGCCGACCAATGGTAGACGCCGGCACCACCCTCTTCATTCGGTTATCGACTTTCAGTGCAGTGGCTCGGCCCCATCGAATCCCTCTCCACTTGAGCGTTCTCCTCGCCTCTTGTCAGCCAATTAGATACGACAAGCCGCTCAGTGTAGGCAATGTTATTCGTTTTTCAAGCAAACAAAAGTGACCTCCTATGAACGAGGAGAGCGTTTGATTGGTCTGTTCAGACAACCCTGCGGGTGACCGCCCGGTGCTTGCGTTGGCGGTTACGCAAATTTGACGTCAGGAGATTGGAATAGAAACATATTGGAATAGTTTTACGTTATAGGGCCCTTGGTTAAGTGTAACAAGGTGTGCGTAGGTTTTACGTATCGTTTAATGTGCTGATGGAAGCGCGAATTGCATGCATATCTCGCACTTTTGCGTAAAAGCGCATGCTGAGATAGTTGCGGCGAAAATTGTATTGTGTTCACCTGCCGGTATCCTTCTGGTATTTTCAAAACAAAAATAAAAAATACAGTTGCAGTAGGCAGGAGCATTTTTTTTTTTGTTGACGTTTGCCGCTAGCAACATGCAGGCGTTTTCGGCGGCACAAGGAGATAGATCGATTTCCCTTTGTTTGGATTCCGTTTCTACTATTTCTTAGATTCTATGACTTAGGTGGTGTAAAGACATTGCACCACGTTTTTTTAATTATTTATTTTCTTTTTGAGAGCGACGGGACAGTTGAAATTCAGCCTCGCTTTGTTCAGTTGCCGATAGAAAACTCGGAACATGAAATTGTTCGTAGAAGTGGACTTGACAAAGAAATATGAACAGAAAGTTAGGAGTGTTTTTCAAATTTCATTCATTTCATTTTCATGAACGAAACATTGCATGAATAAGTCATTGGGCTAACAGCGCAAGGAAGACGAAGACGCGCCTATGGTTGTTTTGCTTTAAAGCTTTGTTTGTGAAGGCGGTTATATAGTACTTTTCGCCTTGAATAAACTTTAGTTTGACGTTATGGCGCATCCTATCGGTGGCCTTCTTAACGCTATTCGTCTTCCTCGCGCTGCACGAGAAAGAATGACTAGATAGCTCCGATTCAATCTTGTCAAGTGAGAAACAGTATGCGGCCAAGATTTTGCCTCAGTATGGCTTGGTGACCGAGCAGCGACATCAATGACCGTGTGACGCCTTGTCCTATTATAAACCTGCCACCCGACGACGATGACCCGGCAATCGCTGTCTCGGCTCAGCTTCGATGGAAACGCCATGTTCTCTCGTTCTTGCGTCGCCTTTTTCTCCGTTTACACATAGCGCGGACTTGCAAGGTTATCTATAGGGTGCGAACCTGTGTAGAATGTACGGGAGATTGGCTCCTGTTAGAAATGGGACGCGGCGCGAAGATTGGCACATGGACGATGAGTCGCTGAGCAAGTCATTGACCCCTTTCGCGGTTAGGCCTCGCTCTCTTTGTCGCCTCGCTGGTAATACATGTACATGGGCGTGGTCGACCTACCATTGCCCTGCAATGCATGGTGCGCAGAAAAAAAAATGTCCAGTGGGATCAATGAGCTTTGCGCGAGTGAACAAACCGAGGAAAGGAAAGGTAAAAGGGAACGAAAAAGAAAACGCACTGAAAGAAAAGGAGGGACTTTCGATTCTTTGTAGCACGTCGGGGTTATTAGGCAGACGACCTCCAGACGGGCGAGCGTCGGGTCGTCGCCATGGCGACGAGACGTGGCAAGCGGGTTCCCATTTGGGGATGGAGGGAAGAGGAGAGAGCGAGAGTAAAGAAAAAATGAGGAGCTTTATTTGTATCTTTCCCGGGGGCAAGGAGAACGAGGCTATACGTACCGAAAGGGTGTGGTTCCACGCTTAGCGGCGGAGAAAAAGACGGGTGCGGGACTTGGTGGGCGCAACATACTATATAGAGAAGTGTCGCCACGTCGCGTGCGTATTTTGCGGCGTGCCGGCGCGCTTTATAAGGAGCCAGGGCCTTCCGCCGCTTGTTCGGTGTCTGGTGGACGGATTATGGTGGACATCGGGCGCGTATAAGGAACACAGCCGGTGAAGCGGAGTTCGGGTTTCGTGTCTGTCGCTCGCACCTTCCGTGGCATTAGTGAGCTGCAGAAAACAACTTTGAAGACGACCAGTTGTCACCATTGTCGAGTTAGGTGCGGAAGACTTGTGTGGTGTACGCATCCTGGACAGCTGTCCGTTCCCAGCCATCTCCTTCGGCGTTGCTCACCACTGTTGGGATCTTTTGTGCTGTGAAGAATTTCCAAGTGCGTTTGGGTATCCCTCCGTCACGCGATACTTAGCCGACCGGGCGCTGGCAGCCAACTTGCGTATCGACGGCTCACGTCGGTGACCGGACAAAGCGGGTCGTTCTGCGAGTCCGACGACGGCACCTCTCCTCCAGTCGGGCCTGCCTTCATGGGTCGCGAAGCCGACGAGCCGCCAGAGTCGGATCAACCGAACGGTTAGTCGGATAGTCGCTACTTCGGTTCTCGATCCGTGCATTGACCCGCCCTGGTGGCTCGTTGCCAATCGCGTTTCGATGCTGGGCGTGGGATGTCACGGGTTCGAGTTCCGACCTAGGCTAGCCGTGTTCCTACGAAGGTGAAATGCCAGAAATGGCTGGCGTAATTGCACTCAACCGGTCGTCTGCCATCGCAAAGTAATCGGAGCCAGTCAGAAACCCTCAGCTTCACCCAAAGCAGCGCAGGAGCGTGCTTTGAAGTTGAGTAGTACACGAGAAGGAAAGCTGCATAGGGGTGATATGCAAGTTGTTCTGATCGCGCACACGGGCTCGGTCTTAGCTAATGCCGAGAGCCAGAACTAGCGCTGCCTAATTTTCTATTATGACATCGTTTAATATGATCTTCATGCGGCTCGTGCAAAGTAGACAAATAATTGTGATTTCTTTCTTTATTTAGACATGCAGGTGTGAGAATATTTACAGGCTGTCTTACAGTTCTGTAATGAGCCGATTTTTAATTTATTTTTGTTGCAGGCCGTAGATTGGCGCATTCAGCATACGCGGCTTTCATGAAGATACAACGCAAGTTTGCAGCTATAGCTCATGTCGGGGGGCCCAGCTGATGTTCCTGGCTGGTCTCATAAAGACTCAGCAATCAGGCTCTCCGAAGGATGAGCGTTCGTTGTGCAGGGCGACGAAATGAATAACAGCACGCATGAACATCCTCGCGATATGAAGTACGTTAGAGCTTAATTTCATAAATACACTTACTTTGCCCTTTTTTTGTCAGAAATGTAGGACAATTCAGTGGCTCAACGCTGCTTCTGCGAAGCTGCAACGTGGAGATGGCGTTGGAAAGACTAAATGTTCAAGAAAAAAAGCATGTCACGTTGCGAGGAGACTCTGGCAATTCATTTCGCTTTGAATGCAACAGCTTTCTGCCCTACGTGTTTGATTATGTTTCTGTCGCTTTTTCTCTTCTGGATGTTAAAGCAATCACAAATGAGAGAATACGTTTCAGTACTGCAGAGCGCAAATGCCTGTATTATCCACAGATGATGAATTAGCTATTTAATTATGTACGAATGGTTTCGATCGGATACCTTTATTTGCTAGCGTTTTAGTCGTTAACAATGTCGCGAACTGATCGACAGGGCGCTATCTCGAGCAAGCTGTGTGTTCTAACCTACATCTGGAGTATAATATTGTGTTTTCCGGGTCAAAAGCAGAACATTTACGCCCCTGCTATCACCTCGCTGACATGACCAACCATTTGGGCTGCTGCAAAGAACATCAACAATTCTCAGACGAAAGCTTCGAAGCAAAGAAGAGCAGTATCTATGGTGCCAATTCCGAATGGAACGTGAGTCAGCGGGCATACCTTTTATGTCAGCGTATTTCTTCTGGGAAGATAACTTCGCACCGTTATTTATGTAATCTTTTGTCGTTGATCTAGCTAATTCCCTCTATTAGCGGCTCCCTGTATTAACGTTATTTGGCGACACTGAGCGTATCCCCTTTCATTGCCCAGTAATCATGTCTGTTCAAATAGAATTAAATTTAATTATATTTAATCCCTCTTCAAATCAAATACTGATCACAACAGGACAGAGTGGAAATTATGTGTTGTTCAGTGATTGCATCTCTTGAAAAATTTCTGTACTTCCCTTTCCCTTCCTCCTCCCCATGCCTAAGTCCTCGAAGATGTTTCCATTACGGGTTCAAAATAGTCAATTGCATTGGCAATGTTTTCGGCTAACTACTTACCTATACTGGAATTTTTTTGGCTCAATTATTACTGTTAAAGGGAACAAAAGAACATGGTTAAGAATGAGCATTAGACACTGCAAGAAAAAAACAAGAACATGTGCACATAGGTATCCAGTACCTTTCTTTTATGACACCATTCGCGCACATTGGCCAGTTTCGCAGCACAGGCCTAACGATAAGATATGCGGAACACGTTTCAGACTTCACAATTTTTTTCGTCAGTGCTTGCGATTCTGATGCGTTGTTGAGATAAGCGTTCTTTCTTCGCTTCTTCCTCGCTATCTGAGTGTTGTGTTTGGCTCGGCTGCAGGCACCAAGAAGATGGAGTACAAGGGCCACCAGTGGCACGAGAAGTGCTTCTGCTGCTGCGTGTGCAGCAACCCGATCGGCACCCGCAGCTTCATTCCGCGGGACAACGACATTTACTGTACCGGCTGCTACGAGGACAAGTTTGCCACAAGGTGCATCAAGTGTAACCAGGTACGCGAATTCCAGTCCACTGGCCCATTTGTGTGTTTCTTTCCTTGCTGTGTTATGTTATTTGGGCGAGCGTCCCTTGTAATTTCAAAGACAATCTCCATGTTGGCGAGTTTACCGACAATTTCCTGCATCGGTTATGTGTGTTATTTATCTATTTATTCCTTTATTTATTTAGTACCCACAGCGCCAATTCAGGCATTACAGGGGGGGGGAGGAGGTACAGGCAAAAATAAAAAAAAATAATAAAAATTGCAGGTTTGCATAAATTTGTGTAAGTCAACAACACATTCGGCTAGAAAGAACAGAGTTTCTAGCCTTTTTATCCTCGGCTGATCCATGGGATAGAGAACTGTAAAACCTTTGGGCCCATTCCGTATGTATGTGCAGTTTAGAAATTTGGGCCGATCCTGAAGATGTTGCAGCAAAAACAAACAAATTAAGCAGTCCGATGCTCTGCCTACTCCCCTCACGCAAGGGGCGCCACGATATAGACATGAGCAGTGACACCGCCCCGTTCTCACCTCCAACTTGCTCAGGAAGATAGTCTTTGACCAACGACGTCTTGGGGTGAAATCGTTTTGAAACATTGTTTACATCGTTCTGCAAGGCCAATTAAATAGGAAGGTAAACAGGAAATAAAAAGAAATGAAAAATCGGGCAGCTATTATTGGACTGCAAAAACCGTTGAGCAGAAAGTCAAACGATCGCTTTCTGGTATAGGCTTGCTGAGATATGCTGCTCGGGAAAGTGATCGGTTAGCTCTGTTGGTTGAAAAATGTGAAGTGTGCGTGTGCTGCGACCTTGCAGTTCTTCAAGTAATTAAGCTGCACTAAACCTATTCGGAGGACGTGTACCGCGCACTACTATCACGATCGGTCTACTACGTCACCACCTTTGATTACACCATCTATGGCATGAACTGGCTCATTCGGTTAAGGAAAAGCTGACGAAAGCTGTGCTCAAAGAAATCTAAGAAAATGCTGTAGAGTAGAGTCAGAAAGAATCGCTCGTGCTTTAGGTGCTGCAGAGCACGGAATTTTTTTTTTTCGATGAATGTTAAATGAAAGCGTCTAAATGTTGTTATATTAATGCTAGTGTTGCTAAGTTTGGCCTTCACTTTGATGTGGCGTTTGAAACAGTCGTGACATCAAGTGAATGAATCAATCTCGATTCACTATCCACGCAGCTAGGGTGCCAGTGCACAAAAATCGTCCAGTATCTACCTTGTAGTTTATATTGTGAACCGACTGCCGGTGAAACCGTGATTGCGTGCAGCTGTACTTGGCGTCTCATCGTGGAGCGCACAATTAGCCGCATAGCGAACTAGCCATGGGTGTGATTGATAATTGTGGAGGCTGTTCGACACAGCGTCACTTTAATTCCGGCTGCACAGTCTAAACTCGGCAGAACAACGTGCGTAGTGTACTGTGTTCTACTTTAGTCTTTAGATTTGTCCTGTTGCTCTTCCTTTCCTCTCTCCTCCCCTCCTTCCTATCTTCCATTTGTGTTTTGCTGTCACATCCGTTCAGAAGAGCAGGCAGGCGTTGTGCCCCTTCCGGTGGCAGTTGCCAGCCTGCTCGTCGCTTTCCTTTTCCTGTAAACTGTGTATGTGTGTATATGCGTTCAAAACAAATAATAATAATATTAAATAATAGGCTAGCTCTATGACGCTTCAGTGCTGTCATAGTTCACATTTGCTGACAAAAACTAGCGATTTGAAGCAACAACATATTCATACTGGCATGTATATCGTTACCAATTGAAAATTAAATTCAAGGGTTCTATGTGTCGAAACCACAATCTTATTATGAGAAACGTCCTAACGGAGGACTACGGAAAAATTTTGACCACCTGGCATTCTGTAACGTGCACCCAATCCACCGTACATGGGCGTTCTTGCATTTCGCTCCCATCAAAGTGTGGTCGCCGCGTCCGGTATTTGATCCCGCGACCTCCGGATTAGCAGTGCAACACCATAGCAGCGCACACCATAGCAGCCAAGCCACTGCAGTGGGTAGTATATATTTTAGAAAATGGAAATAGTACAAGTGATGCTAATCTTGGGGATATATTCTTCTGCCTTTTTGCACCCTGTTTTATAATGCTTAATAAGCTCTCAGTCTTAACGGATACTATTTCTCCTTTAGAATGCGTTTTCTAACAATGACCTTGTTTGCTCTGGTCTTAATTTAAATGACTGTATTACAGTATGTACCATGAGCGATCAGCATGAAGTCTTCTGTTTGTCAATGGTCCTTCGTGGTTTCTCATGATGTGCGAATGGGGTTCACTCTTCTGGAAACTACATTTTTTCTAGCAATACTGCTGAAACCATTTATGTCACTCTATTGGTCTTCTACTTGCCGCGTTGCCTGAGTGTCTATGGCGTTTTGTTGCTGAGAACAAGGTCGCGGATGCGATTGCAGGCTGCGATGGTCTCATTTGGATGATGGAGTAATAAAAAAAAACTTGCTTGGAATTGCTTTTTCATACAATAAGGTCACGAACTCTTGGCCGTTCTCTGAAATGTAAATATTCTTGTTGTGGTACACAGATCATCACTAGCGGTGGAGTGACGTACCGCAACGAGCCATGGCATCGGGAGTGCTTCACTTGCACCAATTGCAGCGCCTCGTTAGCCGGCCAGCGATTCACGTCACGCGACGAGAAGCCATACTGCGCTGAGTGCTTCGGCGAGCTGTTCGCCAAGAGATGCACCGCTTGCTCCAAGCCTATCACTGGTGAGAAAGAAGCAGCCGCTCTGTTTGTCTGCATTCTCCTCTTCATAATCTCACAGCAGCTGCCAACTGTGCGTATCAATGATTGAAGCCTATTGGAGCCTAGTGATGGTTTCCTACTCTCTCCGCCATGTACTAAATGTTTATTGTGATTCGCACCAAGTCGTTAATGCTATAGCATTAAAGGCGGACTACAACCACTTTGTAGCTATCTGTGGGAAAAAAATATGAGGGGCCATTGCCGAAGCTATTGCAGCCTGAAAAATGTGGGCCGATTGCGAAGACAGGGCAGTCTAACACGGCGTGTGACACTGCTAGTGGTTAAGAGGGAGCATGCGAGAATCTGGCACGTAGCGCACGCGCCAGACGCTCCAAAGAGCGACTTTGGCATGAGATAAGTATGCGTGTGATCGTCCCCTAAGGTTTAAGCATTGGGATGCTGCTGTCGAAGACAGAGGCTCGATCGCACCATCGGATCTCGCATTTCTATACAGCGTTATAGGCGGCCTCCATCTACTTTGGAGGTATCCAACAGAAAACCCGAGGTGTGCTGAGCTTACGCGAGCGCGTCACAGGGTGCGGGAGATTGCAAATTTGTAAGACCTACAAGGTATAGAAAAATTACTTCACGCGGGCGTCTGTGACGCCCGCGCGCAGAGCTGTCGAGGAGTCACATTCATCACAAGATCAGTATGATATTATTAAGGTAGCAGTGCGAAGTTCTGGCCTAGTTGTTTTCTTAAATTACAGCTGATTATGTTTAGAATAATTCAGGTACGTTTGTTTTTCCTAACACTGCTAGAAGAGTCTGCTGGGTTTTTAAAGCAGAGGTTTAATTACTGTTTAGAATTTAATATATATATACATATATATATATATATATATCAAGATGTAGCACACTTCACATGGCTGGTGACAAAAACGAAACAAATACAAAGAACAAATGCAATTAGCATGCGCCAATGTGCAATAAAGAAATCAGTACTAAAGGTGATTGTTGCACAAATAGCTGTGTATATTATGCAAATGCACCATCTAGAAAACGCGTGGAAATAAGATTTGGGTATATGACATCGTTCACACGATAACATGACAATGAAGTAGAAGGCCAGCATGAAAGTGTTCAAGTAGAATGACCCGACAGAATTCATCACATAACATTGTATATGCAGTAATGACTAATAAACGGAGAAAAATAAATTATTAGCTTCAAACATATAGTTGGCCAATCTGGCATCTAGATAATTTTTTTCAAGTTGTTTTTGGCGGAGGAAAAGAGAGATGGTGTCATCATTTCATATAGGAAAAAAAAAAAAGAGAAGAAACATTGCAAGTTGCTCGATATATGTGCTATGCCATTCCTCCCTTTAGTTCAGTGAGTCTCTTCGCTAATATGTTGGGTTGATTTTCTTGCTGCATTTGTGGACGTTGTCATTTTAAAACCTTATTTATATGGCTTCATACGACAATAAAAATTGAAATCGCAGACTTCACATTATTTCACGAAGCTAGGATCACAAGTGTCGTGAGCAGTATTGGTATCAGTGCTTGGTATCAGGGAAATGGCAACAAAACCATAATTTCACTTAAATACATCGGCTGTCAGATGACAGCGATAAAGCCCTCGTATTGTGCAACCTCGTGAGGATGAAGGAGCAAGCTTAGAGCGCCCTGTGTATGTTTTTCATGTAGTTGGATTAGTTTACTTATGATGTGCTCGAAAGGTAATACTATTAAATTAACGAAGAACATTTACTAGGCATGTGGAAGGATGATATTGCCGGTTTACAACTTGTAGGTGGCATTTACTTTGCAATTAAGTTTGCGATGCATATTGGGTTGCATGCTGTAAACTTCTCACTTGGTACAGCAACACGAAATTTAACAAGGGGTCAAGGTAGAGAAACAAGAAATAGTACCTGCTACAAATTTTCAAAATTCGTTTTTTGAAATGGTTGCACCTTTCAGTCTTCACTTTTTCTGCATGTTTGTTTGCAGCATGCCTTTTTGGAAAAACGAAGCTCAACAATGAATACCAAAAACCGATATGTTGCTGTAGTTAATGTGCGTGGTATATATAACGTGCAGGCCCCCTGTTGTGTGATACTGTAAAGTAGTAAGACTTTAGATAACTGTCCACAGAATACTAAGGAGTAATGCTGGCTTGCCAACCCGCAACTTGTAATCAGGAATCATATGCAGAACATGCTAGCCATGTGTCGTGTGCGATGCTTCAGAACAAGTAAATGTCATTGCAGGAATCGGCGGAACGCGCTTCATCTCTTTCGAGGACCGCAACTGGCACAATGACTGCTTCATCTGCGCCATGTGCAACAACTCTTTGGTGGGCAAGGGCTTCATCACCGACGGACCTGAAATCTTGTGCCCCGAATGCGCTAGGCAGAAGCTGATATAACTTCGAAATTAAATGCAACACCTAACGAAACAAAGTAACTCAAAGAACACGAAGACTTTCATGCACTCGCTATGGTCCTAATTCAGCAAAGTTCGTCGTGGTCATACCAAACAACCGCAAGTAGCTTCTCTCAGAGAGAAACTTGAAAGCAGAAATCAACAAATAAAGTGTATTATATTCCACCCCGCTGAGTTTACTTACTATATCTTCATTGTGAAATGAGGAGTGACCTAGTGCCTGCCTCTTCCTAATAGCACAGGTTTGAGCAGATGTTGCTTATTATGTTCTTTTATGTTGAGTGTAGTTTTTTTTAACACGGCTACTGGCACATATTTGCAGTGTAAGGGAATGACAACAGAAACCATTCCACGACGAGCCTCGTATATCAGTGCATATATCAGCTATAACCACAAATTGCGTTCTATCTATACATGATGTTTGAAGGGACATTCGAGCGCACTTGTGAGAACCTTTTTTTGTGATGCGTTGGCTGATGTTTCCCACAGAGAACTGAATTCTTTCTCTGGTGCTAAGCTTTGCCACGTGCTCAGAGATGCTGTCAACTTTTCATCTGATATAAACAGGCGTGGAAGCAAACTGACCACTTTTTGCAACACTTTAATATGTAATTTCATGAGAAATGAGGTCATGGATAACAAGGTTGACAGCATCTGCTGACGCTGTTGGGTTCTTCAAGGGAACTGTTGCTTTATTTCTATTCCTATGATGTCTGCTTCCCCAGTTGTTCTTTAGCGGGTTAATGAAGCTTGCTCTTTTTCCCCTGACTTACTTTACAGGCAAGAAAGTTGCATGTTTTTGTATCTACAGGCAACAATAAAGGTTTTCCTAAATGCACCACTGCTCATTGCAAGTACTTAAACCATATATGCACTGTTAATGGTGTCATGCATTGAGAAGAAACATTTTCTTAGAATTTAGAAAATTTTAATACTTCAATTTTCTTGTTTATGATTGGTAATATGGCATTGTGACATATCTTTATGTCAATTTAGCTTGGAAACACAGAAAGACACACCTGTGGAGCTAAGCAGACGAGAGGTCACAAACTTCCTATTTCTGACACTAATATAAGTAGAAATTTATGGAGCCTAAAGCGTGATACCCACAGACTTTTCAGCGTATCGAGAATTCCTACATATGTCTAAAGTTGAAGCCTTTACTAAGTCACCAGCATGGCCTTTATGAAGAGAAAAGTTACCCGGCGCTGGCAGCCGTGCAACTTCATCGACAATCCGATGCGTTCTTTGCCTGTACACAACAGGGAAAGATGTTGAAGATCTTCAATCGAAGTCTAGTATACATGCACAACATGCATTTTCGTGCACCTAGCAACACAAACACAAGTAACGTATATGCACTTCACTACTGCTTAAAGTGATAAAAGGCGCCTTGTGAAGTGTTGTGTAGCACATTACATACTTGTCATATTGCTTAGTGTTGCCCCTTCAGCCAACTGTTGTATATACTGAGCAGAGTTTAATATAATATGTATCGCGGACTAATTGTGAAAACCTTTTGTGAATGCCGAGTGCTTTAACAGAATGTGTCTCTATGTATTGCATTCTATGCTGAGGAAGCCCTATGTATGCTGAAGCAATGCAATTGATTCTTATGCCAATTTTTTGTGTGACTCACTGTGATGACTGTCTGGCAGTGTTTGTCATTGCTTCATTAGTAATCTGACATTTTTCTTGGTATCCACTAATGCTTTTATGCACTTCATTTCAACATACGCTTGCTCATCACGGCAACAGCAACATGCCGCTTCATGCACTATTGTATTGCAGATATGTGATACTACACTGCACTTCTTAACAGCTTGCTGTCACTATAGCATTTGGTTAGCCTCTCTCCCTCCCAAATCATCTTTTGTAGTAACATAATGTTTAGCTTGTACTGGAGAGCATAGGATATATGCTGGAATTATCACAGTTGGGATATAGTTTTACAAGAGGAAATGACAGCATGGAGAAAGGTTGTGAAGAACCGAAAGATATCTGAATAATCCCCAAATATTAACACTGACCTCATTTTCTGTTATCAAGATACGTATACATGTTCATTTTTTTTTAATGCGAGGGTAACTGCTACATGTTCATTTTGTAGCAGTAAAATGCTTCTGCAGCATCAGCAGATCAAGATCACTGGGGTTTCATACTTAGTTTCTGAAATGGTGACTTGATGGAACCTAGCATATTGCTTTGTTGTTTCTGTATATCTTTGCAGCACCGTGTTGTCTAATGAACGCTTTGCCGTGGCAACTACATCGAGTGGTTCTGCTTACACAAGTAGAAAACGCTTGAACGATATAAATGCGGGCGTTAATTGTGCATTGCTCTTTAGGGCTTGCTACGCTTGCAAACTGTGACTCACGCTTCTAAGTGCCAGTGCCTGAGTACGATATATTTTTTGACGTTTTTGTGTGTACGTGTCTGTGCTCTGTTTTTGTTACTAACAATGTATGTTGCACACTTGGAGAGAGGCTATGCTCTCTCCTAAAGCGAATAAATTTCCACTCATGGCTCGCACGTGACCTTTATTTTATTAATGACACTGGTGATTGAAAGACAGAAGTAGTATTTTTGTCAAGAAATATTTCTGTCGTTTAAGTACACCATGCTCAGGCACTCGGTACATGTGGAGCTTCATAACCGTGAAGACCATTTCACATAGAGTGCCCTGCAATGGCATTGGTAGATGTTAGCTAGTAGGGGGAAAAAGAGCAGCGCACTCAATTCCACATTTTTGACTTATGTGTATATGTAGTGCAAGGAATTCCAAAGTACTTCCAATGATGATTTAGTTTCTAAGAAGAGACGATACTTGATAAAAATGCTTCACGTTTGCAATTCGGCAAAGGTAGAGAAACCACTTACACAGGCCCTTATACCAAGGTGAGAAGCGTGACGTGCAAGGTCACTGATGTGTGAGTGGCAAATTTAGTTAATTCTGACTGCAAGAGTACTATAAACGGGGTCGTTCTGCAGTTTATCATAATTTTCCGCAGCATAATACACAAACGTACAAGCGAAACATGACAACTATGACACAGAGGCTAAACAAGTTGTTATTGCGTTCTGATAAGCTGATTTATATTCACATACGACATCACCAGTCGTAAAGCGTGCAAGATAGTGTGCGGCTAATAATGTGACCACTGTAACTACAACATGGCTGGATGACTGGCAAATCCGAGAAAATTACTTTGTAGGTGGTGGCTAGATGTCGACCCAAGAGAAATCTGGCTGACATCATCACATGGACAAAAGAACCGAAAGCTGGGCAAGCTGGCCTACATTTGCCTTGACTACCAGTCGCCAACATATGAGGGACGAACGTGTTCAACCTTTCTTTCTTGGTCTCTCGTCTGTTGGCGTTCGGCCACCATATCTCAGCGTCTTGCTATAATATTTTATTATCCATCAGTCACCTGAATGGATAATAACTCATCTAGTGGTGACGGTTACGTCACCTATCTACGTCAGATGTTGAAGTTGTGGTGCCGTAATGTTGGGAGAGTATCTGTGTATCTCTAGTAGGTGGTGTATTCATGTAACACAGAAAAAGCCAATCAATGTGCACTTGGCCCTTCCAAAAGTAGAACACTAAACCTCTAATACATAGGACTAAACCTCCGCCAGGCATTATAACCGTGTCAACTATCAGCCGAAGCAGTGCCGTGCTCATCTTATACTGAAAGTAATTATTATGGCTAGTGATAACACACATAGATATAAGCGAAGCGCTGATTCTAGACTCCTGTGGTCCGGCTGAAGATGGAAACTGCACTTCGTTTGATGCTAACGCCGGCGTCATTAAATGAAGGGGCCAGTTCGGCAATTTTTATTGCGATAGGAATTGTATGGATGCTCGAGACGCGTTTTCACATCGCTGTCATAATATAGGCACCGGCTACTGGCCAGATAGCGTTGCGGCTACTTCAGCTCGAAGGTCCTTAGATAAAACAAGTTATTCAGATTCCTTCAAGGTCTGCCGACACCAGCCGCTTGCGCTATGACGGAAACGAGACCATTTTCTGAACGGCAACAGACTAGCGTTTGTTCGATGCCTCGCGCGAACTCTGTGCTCGCCTGAACCAGATAAAGCATTGCCCAATCCACGTCAGCGTGTGAACGCGCATGGCCACGGCCGGCCTAGTGCGCACAATTGCCCAGGCACAACATCCGAGCCTCCAGACTAGCCATGACACGGCGTGCACAGTTGTACCATGCATAGAGTTTCCTACAAAAATTACTAGATGGAACTCTGGCGCTAGTGTCTACGGGAGCTGCAATGAGAATGGTTGTCCCAGCATGGGAATTATGGGAAGTACATGGATTTGCCTAAACTTCGTCATTTTTGGCTTCAAACGGCTTTGTGACTTTGGAAACTCGTCATTTTCAACAGCGTATTGCGCAATAAACCATTAAATAAACATAATTAAAATTGCCCTACGGCAGGATTCGAACACAGGGACTCTAGCAAAGAAGCCTGATACTGAAACCAATAAGCCACGGACGCATGTATCGACAAGCGAATGAAACGCCCTTATGAATTTATTGTGGGCATGCCAGTGCCTTGAGACGCTTGGCGCGTTTCGATTTGGCCACCTGGACAAGCTCAATCGTTGCAATGAATACCAATTGTATGCGTTCCCGGCGTCTTCTGCACTTCGAAGAATATAGATTGCGCTGAAAGATACGGCAATAAGATTTATATAGCCTAATATACAAAGTTACAAGAACGTCTGAATCCACAAGCACGAAGATCAGACAAATCCATGTACTTCCCATCATTCCCATGGTAGGACAACGACTGCAGCGCCAGAGTTCCCTCTAGTAATTTTTGTAGGAAACTTTATGGTACCATGTATCTACGTAGAACGTGGAAACGTTTCCATCGAGATAAGCGCTGGCTAGAGGGCGTCGTGAATGCGCAACGTTTCTTGCACGAAGTGATTCTCCCGCTATGTACACTTTGTTTCAGAAATCTGGTGCATCGCTGGGGAGGCCCGGGATAGTTGTTCGCACTTACAAATAGTTCAAGCTTTTCTGGCTCAGACAACCATGTATGTTCCGTAGATTATCGTAAAACATGTTTTAGACATTGCACGCAATCTATATATATATATATATATATATATATATATATATATATATATATATATATAAGTTTGTCTAAACAACATTACAAATGCGTACCACGGATAATCTAAGTCCCATCCACATCACGTTGCTGTAACGTTGTAAGGATATCCCAACTGGACATACGTCACCTCTAATAGAAGCTTGCTTGGAGCATGCAGGGGTCTGCGTAACATCTAGTGGATATTTCTTTCAGTTAACGCTAAGGCGCTGTTATTGCAGGTGTCACAGCAAATGTACTGTGAAAGACAAATTCATTATAATGTTCGCACAGCAGTCGCTGTGCGGCAGAACGCTCAAACAGCAAGATCAGATACATTGCGCGCACACATGAGTACAACGTCCGCGACGAGGAAGCTGAACGCGTGCTCATTCTCCTGGGCCTCTCGCCTGGCAGACGGAGCATATTTATAGCTAACGCAAGTTTTAAGAGTAAAGTGTATATGAAGATAGGCAGAGTAGATGTATGCACATTATATGCAAACATGATAGTTTCGAACTATAATTTCGACAAATGAGAAAACATAATTGTGTTGTAGGGACGCTGAAGAAATGAAACGGCCAATGGGGCTGGGGACGACTGTTCGTGTGTTGTCAAAAATGATTTTGTCATGTTACAACATGCATTAGATGTCATGACCCGCCGTGGTTGCTCAGTGGCTATGGTGTGGGGCTGCTGAGCACGAGGTCGCGTGATCGAATCCCGGCCACAGCGGCCGCATTTCGATGGGGGCGAAATGCGAAAACACCCGTGTACTTAGATTTAGGTGCACGTAAAGAACCCCAGGTAGTCAAAATTTCCGGAGTCCTCCACTACGGCGTGCCTCATAATCAGAAAGTGGTTTTGGCACGTAAAACCCCATCATTTAATTTAATTAGATGTCATGTGATCGGCAACGCAACACGATAGCCACGGGCTACCCCGTTCCGGAACAGAATTTTCCGGAGAATTTTCGGCAAGCTTTCACTTTCTAACCTGAGCCTATAGTTCCACCTATTGTGCAAAACATAGGTACCACATTCAATGTGAATGGCAATTCGTGCACAATAAAGCTCGGTAAATTTAGCGTTATGAAAAATCTTATCGCATTAAAGTTTAGCTTCGAACTTTAATTACACCTCCCAATCGCTACGGCATTTTAAATAAATCACCAAGAAAATTTCCCATGCAGTCAACCGATATGACGTAGCGGGTACATCTATGCGAAGTCAGTTGAATGAATGGATTCTGGGGTTCCGTGTGCCAAAACTACGATTTGATTGAGTCACGCCGTAGTGAGGGACTCCTGATTAATTTTGACCACCTGGGGATCTTCAATGTGCCCCCAATGCACAGGACACGGAAGGTTTTGCATTTCGCCCCTATTGAAATACGTGTGCCGCGTCGGGGATTTCATCCCGCGACATGGAGCTTAGCATCGTAACAACATAGCCGCTAAGCCACCACGGCGGTTACGACTTCTGCATGTAATGTCCATAAAGAGTCTAATTATAAAGTAGACTGAACGTCAGCAAGACGTCGGGAACTTCATAGTAGCAAAATAGTTGCTAGTAAGACGTCTTTTAGAGGTTATACGTGGGTGAATGGATCATACCTTGATGTTGAAAGAGGATCTTTAATGGGCCGCCAATGCACAGGACACCGACGTTCTTGCATTTCGCCTCTGTTGAAATACATCCGCCGTGTCCGGGACTTGATCCCGCGACATGGAGCTTAGCAGCGCAACAACATAGCCGCTAAGCCACCACAGCGGTTACGACTTCTGTATGTAATGTCCATAAAGAGTCTAACTATAACGTAGACTGAACGTCAGCAAGAAGTCGGGTACTTGATAGTGGCAAAATGGTTGCTAGTAAGACGTCCTTTAGATGTTATACGTGGGCAAATGGATCATACCTGTATGTTGACAAGATATCGTTGGTTTACTGGGAATAGTGGAAAACTGTTGTTTACGCAGGCTCAGTAATAAATGAAAACAGTTGCAATCGTTAAAAACTAACTGCGGTATACGGCTGCTAGTACCTCAGATTGATGTGTTTTTATGTGTTTTTCTTTTCGGGTTTCTTATTTGCAGACCGTCGCGACAGCCTCAGGTGCATGCTCGTGCGAGCGAACGCCGATGGCTTGCAGTAAAGCATGGACGGAACGCGCGGAGTGATAAATTTTTGTTACCAAACTTCTTGCGTAGCTTCCACAGCGTTGAACCTGATGTCTGAAACGGAATAACGACTGTGCCATCTGGCGCTGCTGTCATTACGGAAAGCTTGTGCGTCCGGTTCCTATTACAGAAAAAAAAAAAAAAAAAACGTGCACGAGTGGCGTGCGCCCGGCGGGTTAGAATATACGAGGTCTGTTAGAACATATCCGACCTTTGACCGAATAAAATAAACTGGCATAACTAGAGCGTTGGAAACCTAATCACGCTCAAAGTAGTATCCTTGGGAGTATTAGTAGTAAGTGAATTTGAAATGGGAAAAGAAAATATAAGTGCAGTAGCGTAACTGTCTCTCGCTTAGGAGGTCACCTCAACAGTACTGCACGGGGGAGGGGTAAGGGGAGAAAAGAGTGTTCTGCCAGCGGTGCTAGCATTGTTGGAAGCATTCCGAGAAGGCCACTTTCGGAATGGAGTTTAGCTCAGCTGTCCTCGCAGCCATAATGTCCTCTCTTGTCTGAAATCACGCTCCTTTCAATGGCCTCTTGATTTTGGGAAACAGAAGTCGCAGGGGGCCATAACAGGAGAGTGAGGAGCCTGTTGAACTACAGGAGTCTGGTTCTCCGCCAAAAAGTCTGGACCAAGTGCGAGGAATGTGCACGAGCATTTTCGTGATGGATGCGCCAGTTTCCTGTTGACCACAACTCTGGTTTCTTGCGCCGCACAGCATCACGTAGGCCACGGAGGACATCCCTGTAGTACTCTTTGGTGATTGTTTGACGCTGTGGTGCGTACTCGTGGTGTTCCACACCGCGGGAGTCAGAGAAAGCACTCAGCATCACTTTGACGTTGCTGCGCCCTTGGCAGGCCTTCTTTGGTCTTGGTGACGTGGAATGCTTCCTCTGTGAGGACTGGGATTTGGTTTCCAGGTTGTGCCCGTACACCCAAGACTCGTCAGCAGTGATTATGGTATTCATGAAGTCGGGGTCACTGTTTGTGGAATCCAGCATGTCCTGTGAGACTTCAACACGAAGTTACTCTTGCTCCACCCTGAGCAGCTTCGGCACGAATTTCGCCGCAACTCTCTTCATGGCCAAATCTTCGGTCATAATGGAATGTGCAGAAGAAGTGCTGATGCCCCGCTCTTCCGCAATTTCTCTGATAGTGACATGACGGTCTCGCATCACCACAGCGTTCACTTCCGCAATGACCTGGTCATTTCGGCATGTTGATGGCCGACCGGAGCGTCGCTCGCTCTCCACCGATGTGCGGCCGTCTTTAAACCAGTTGTATCACTCCTTAATCTGTGTGCTGCTCATAGCATGGTCACGGAAAACCGTCTGAATCTTCGGAATGGTTTCCACTTCGCTGTCGCCCTGTTTCTGGCAAAATTTAATGCAGTAGCGCTGCTCCAGTCGCTCCGCCATTTTCCTTGCAATAAAAAACCGACGAGAGCACTGCGCACTACCCCACTAAAACGCTGCGTCCCAGCGAGTGACGCTATCGGCTGGCGGGAAAAAATTCACCCATGCGCACGAAGATTCAATGTCGGCTGATGCAAGCGAGCCTGTTTCATATCCATTAGGTGTCCGCAAAAAAAAAAAAAAAAAAAAGGTCGGATACTTTTCTAACAGACCTCGTATGTAGAGATGCCAGCGACACACAGTGCGCTTGACTGCAAAACCAACAAAACCAAGCAGGCACGTACCCAGGATTTCTTTCGGGGGGGGGCACCCCAAGGTAACTTTTCTATTCAAATGAGGGGGGGGGGGGGTACCTTTACTAATACAAATGTCAATAACGCTCACTATTCGCCATAAAAACGCGTAAACCCACAAAAGAGAAATGAAATAAGGTGTATTTTACACGTACGTCTGTGCTATATACACCTCTCCTTTACTTGGCAAACAAAGAACCACGTCAAATGGACTCGCGCAGGAAAGAAGCGCAGAAGCGAAGAAGTAAAGAAGTAAAGAAGCATAAGTGTATAATAAAGATTACTTTCGTAGAATAGAACTTAAAAAAAGAAACACCAGTTGGCAACAAAGGCACACGGACCGCGCGGAGTTAGGTTAGTCAATCACATAAGCAAACAAAATCGTCGTCATGCGGCCTTTTCAATATGGTGTCGTACTTGATGCATCCGGAGCGTCTGCTGTTCTTGAAGAGTCTTTTCATCGGCAGAAGCAATGAGGTGTGCAACAGACATGGACAAAATGCATGGAGTCTTCAAAAGTGTGCGGTGCAGTTCATTTCACTGCTGCACCCGTTTTACTCATGAAACTTCACTGCCAACTGAAGTGAAATTTGACAATATAGTTCATAGTTGCAGCGAAGCAAGCACTTTATTTCAGTTCAATAAAGAATTAGGCATTTGTCATTTCACTAGAATAGGCGGGGGAAGAGGTATAAAATTACGCGCTAATAATTTTATTTTTGTATTTACCACCTTATTTGGGTAATAGAAAAAGTTTGAAGTACGAATTATTTGCAGCCTCGCGGAGAAACAGCGGCTGGCGGTTATGAGGGTGTGGGCGGGGCTTCATTGGAGACTTAAGTTGCATCCGACTATAGCAGTGTTTTTTTAATTAGCTCTGGAAGAATTATACAGTAATATATATTTGCGAAACAATCACAGTTCTTTTGGATCCCTTGTTTACTGCTCTGACAGAAGTGCCACAACCGACTCGTATTTTTATTTGCGAAGTTACGTAACGATACGTGGCCGCCAGTCGCGTAAAACCGCATATGGCGCAGGAAGCTGCGATTCTACACGTACTGCGCCCACCGCGGAAGGTTAGAAAAACGCCTACATAAGCACTGCATAGAAACGGCTACGTTATGCGGCTCGAATGATAACTGTAGAAGCGTCATTAACACACGGAACTGTCCTCCACTTCTGACGGCGTCATCACTGCTTCCTCTTTAAATAAAAGATGTTGATTCATAAATGTTTTCACAAACAACGGTTAAATTTGGTAATTTTCGATTTTCCTTCCTGTTTGGCTGTTGTCTCGGCCCTCTCCCTTAGTAGATCACTTAATTTCTCAACTCCTTGAGACTCTTCTTTCCAGTTGCCACTTTTGCACGAAAAGTGCTGTACAATGAGGAAAAAACAAGACGAGTCATATTGCCTATGTGTTTAAGGGTTATTGTAGGGTTTGATGATGGACGCTGTTTCGCATTATTTTATTTTCCACCTTATCTAACCCATATAACGGGTATATGGTTCCGAGAAGCTGTCAACGTAGCGGCGAGCCGTCACTCGATGAAATAATGAAACAAAAAGAAAAGTTAAACCCAATTGGCATTTTCTCTGGCCGCAACTCGTTCCACCTGCGTACAGACAAGCTGACCACGAACAGAATCCCTTTCCTGATCCCTCGATCAGTCTAGACGAAGAAGGTTGAACTAACGAAGCAACAACGATGCTCGTGACCGTTGAATAGACGGTGACAACTGAATGCATCTGGAGTTAATCGCGCGGGCACCGAATTGATGAGGAAACTGGCCTTCACATCCCAGGAGCCGCCGATAACTACCGCCATCCAAAAGGAGTGAAAAAGGCAACGAAATGTTGACCGCCGAATGGCTGTCAAGTCTTAACATTGATTTGGCGACGCTTTAGGATAGTGTGTCTGAAGTGGTGGCATGGGCGGGCCCCCCTTTGGCTACGTGCCTGAAACCAAGTGAAGTGGCCGCCATGCTTCCCTCCTCCATAAGCCCTGCTGTAAAAATGGGGCAGCGGTCAGTCTTCCACTACCGGCTTGAGCGTCGCAGAGACATGCGCTATAGTGATCCTGATGATAACCTGTGGGGATACCACACTGTGATGCATAAACTCGTCTGCGTACAACGGAGAGCAAACGTCAAGCTTAGATGTTTGTTGTTGCTGTCGCTGGTCATATTGTTAGAATACCGGGTGAGGGACTCGAATGAAACGTTAAATGTTGCTGTCGCCTTAACTGTTTCGCCTTCGGGAGAAATTCTAAAGTTGTTTACCAGAAAAAGAAGAAAAGGGGGGAGTTCGCATGAGGCAAAGGTAAGAGCTACCCAGCAGTTGAGTACTTCGTCTTGAATGCACAAGGAGCGATAGCCGGTATCGAAAACAGGCCGTAATAGGACATCACGTATGTGCTCATGTTTTCACAACTGACTACGTTTTCAGTAACGTAAGGCCGCGAGACTGGTCGCTCGAGGAACTTTGCGTGTACTCGTAGTCATATTTTTTAACGCTCGGGAAACACTTTCGTGTAGCACGTATTGAGCAGCATAAAGCCGTATAGAGAGATTTCCATGTTCCTCTACTATTGTCTAATTGATACTTTTCATCTAATTATACTATTTGTAAAGTTGATTAATAAAAAATTTAGAGTAATGTTGTAATTAGGCGAAGTGACAAAAAATTGTCTGAGTATCTCCAAGCGATGCGAAACAACATGGTCTTGGTTCTGTCCAGCTACGTGACATTTGCATATTTTAGAATCTTGGTTGCATGAGAGTTGGGACACCTTGTATAGTTCGCATACGCGGCATAGTCCACTGAAAGAATTTTGACTGAAGGTTACGTAGTTTTTTTTTTTTTTTTTTTGCAGCCACGGCTATTTAGGGCATTTCGTAATGTGTAGCTGTCACTGATGCTACCGTAATTGGGAGGGGGGGGGGCAGCGGAGAAGCCACCAGAAAAAGAGCGTATTATTTATTTATTTATGTATTTTACATACTTTCAAGGCCCACGTAGGCGCTACAGATAGCAGTGGTACACAAACAGAAAGGAAATTCAGAACAAACAATAAAGAAATCGTTAAATGGCATTGAGAAGAGCAGTCTTGAACCTAGATGCGTCTGTAATAGTGGCGACCGATGCGGAAAGGTGGTTACAGTCATTGCACGTACGAGGAAAAAAACGAGTAATAGTACGCGTTCGTACAAGAAGATGGCACGGAAACTTTGTGAAGGGGATCGCTGCGGGATGAAAAGTAAGAAGGAGGTGTTAACAGTTTCGCTTTCAATACCGGGTTGTGGTAAATCTTCTGGAAAATGCAGAGGCGACTACATGCGCGACGTACTGAAAGATCCGGTATGCTGAGGGTATGCTTCATGAGTGTTACGCTAGCATGACGAGAGTGATTACATAGAATAAAGCGGGACGCGCGATTCTGAATCCTGCACGAACGATTGGTTGTTGGGTTGGTGATGTCCGCATTATTGGAACTGCCATGTGCTGGTGTTAGGCAGCCGTCATCGTGCTTCTATCAGCCATCGTCGTCTCTTTTGTTTTATCCAAAGTGCGTTGTTGTGGAAAGATCGAGGAAGAAAATACTTCGCTTGGTCCACTTGTCTTTCTTTACAAAAAAAAAAAGCTTAATAAAATACTTAATCAACCAACTTTAATGTTATAATATAAGGATATTATTAATAAAGGGTGTGTGTAATAAGCATCGCATGTCTGTCCACGTCACGACTCAAACGCTCGACGCAATATGGAGTCTTGAAGCACTGGTGTAGTAGTCATCCATCTACACACTGACAAGCATAGAATTTTCATACATAGAGCTCAATTATAGGTCATTACACAGTACATAACATTAATGCGCTACATCAAACATCACGGCACAGCGCCACTTATCACAAACATTGATCGAACACAAGTCCCGCAAAAATGTATTTAAGATGTTTGCCTTTTGCTGAAGGCGCCTCGTTGACAACGCCCCTAGCATTATTCCTGGGCGTATTTGCCCAGTACTTCTAGTACACATGGTGATGTTATTACTTGTGCAGATAATTTCAGCTACTGTTAAATTCTGGGGCTTTACGTGTCAAAACCACGATTTGATTATCAGGCACGCCGCAGTGGGGGACACTGGGTTGATTTTGTCGACCTGGGGTTCTTTAACGTGCACCGAATGTACGGTAGACGGGCGTTTCTGCATTTCACCCCCATCGAAATGCTGCCGCCGTGGCCGGGATCCGATTCCGCGCCGTAGGTTTTAGTAGTGCAAAGCCATAGCCGCTAAGCCACCTCGGCGGCTTCAGGCACTCTCGTCGTCATCGTCGGCGCTCTATCGTCGTCAGTTTTGTTGTTGTCGACCCTTATATGGCTGTTTCCAATCACCGGTCGCGCTGTCGCGCGGTTTCCTCACAAGCCTCATTGTTATCCTCCAAGTTCCTGCTCTGTCTTTATTGCGGTTATAAAGCATTGACCGTACGAGGTCTGTCACTAATGTTTATGCAGTGAGTCAGTAAAAAAGCCGGAGAAGGTGTAGCGGAACTGATTTCTCGCTCTCTCCATGAGAAAGGACCCAGTTGACCTATAGTACGAGCCGGACTGCTGTAGACAAGGCATACTATTATGCACAGACTTTTCGTGCAACCCATGCTTAGTTTTTGCAGAAATGGAGATCAACGAACAGAGGGAACAAGGAATGAATATCACATTTCTTATGAAGTTGTGCAAGAATGGTGCAGAAATGTTTCAGATGTTGCAAAAGGACTATGGACAAGATGCCCTGAAGGAAGGAACTGTGTTCAAGCGGGCTTAGCGTTTTCGGGAGTGCCGCGAAGACTCCAAGGGCGATCGATGTATGATCAGGAGACTCCTCCATCTCGTTCGAAGATGCGAACATCGATCGCGCGTGTTCTCTTGTGCTCAGTCATCACCGACTGACTGTTCGAATGATAGCAGAAGTACGTTGTTTGGGAGCATCAATCGTTCACCGAATTTAAACTGACCATTTGGAAATGAAGAAGGTTCGCGCCAAGATAGTGCCGAAACTTCAGACTCCTGAGCAAAAGTTGCGACTAAAACAATGTTGCATTCAGTGGAAAACTACAGACGACAGCGACGATTTCCCACTAAAAGTCTTCACCGGTAACAAAATTTGGATTTACGAATACGACATCAAGCTTGCCGCGCAGAACAAGGAGTGAAGAAAAAGAATAAAAAAAGAAAGATGAGCCAAAGCCAAGAAAATTAAAAGCGCGGAATAATAAAACGTCCCGCTCAGTCCCGCTGATCGTGTTTTTTGGCTGCTATGGAATTGTGCATTACAAGTTTATACCCGTCAATGCACAGTTCGATGTTGAGGTTCCGAAAGATCTCGGACCGTGCGTGCCACTTGCGTTCAGAGTTGTCGAAAGAAAAGGACTGGATTTCGCACCACGATAATGCCCCTGCGCACTCTTTAATCATAGTGCGTGAACTTCCGGTGCGCAATTCCATCAGTGTGCTGGCAAACCTACCCTATCGCCGGATTTAGCGCCCTGGGATTTTTTGTTTCCTATATTCAAAACAGTGCTCCGGGGGAGGCATTTCGAGGAGGAGATGACAGTTAATAAAGAAACGACACCGCTGCTAAACCGCTGAACAATAGATTTCCAACTTTGCTTCCAGCAGTGGTGGAAGAATAGGTGGAACCATTGTATTGTGTCAAATTTGAAGGTGACCACATCAATGTAATGAAATGTGGCCAACTGGTTTTTTAAAGCATACTGCACAGCTTCTGGGACAAACCGCGTACACTATTCTTCTCAAAGGTATTGTTAAAGTGCCTTGGTAGTGCCTGCGATATGCGCGTATGCATGGCAGGCCCAAATCTCTATTGTGTGAGAGCGTAACGTAAAAACGTAAAGGTAAGGTTGCCAATACTCAGACTAGTTGACAGATCATTTGTGAAGTTTTTTTTTAGCTGGAAAAAAAATATTTGATATCTAACGCACATGCTGAAATCTATGTGAAGCTAAGTTTCAGTCAAGCGATTTTCATGAAATATATATACCTATATATATGTCTTACGTTGCTAAGGCAAATGAGTGCCTTGGTGCCCGTCCTTAATATTTTCTTGTTGACCGAAGAGCTTTTCAGCAATCAAGCTCCCCCAATAACTACACGAACTTTCGAAGATTCTTCGTAAGTGAATCGAACGCGGAAACACAGCGCCTATGACGTCGATATCACCGCCCTGCATTTCGCCACGCCTGCACCATCATCAATGGCTCCTCCCCATTAGGAGGTACCTTGTGAATCGCCTTCGTCGCCTTCTTTCCTTTGGCGGCGGCGCCAATGTCTTGCCACCGGCACCGCTCTAAACCTGCACCACACTTTCGTCGAGCATACCCTTACAAAAAAAATTGTTGAAAGGTTATTGACGTATCATTGTTCAACGTCAACAAATGACCTTGAAAGATCATCGAGGAATTGTTGAAACATCATTGAGGAAATTGTTGACAAGTGTTGATAATTGGCCCGCGACATTCACCAGAAACATCATTGTGGCCTCTCAATTTGAAAGATCATTGGCATATCGTTGAAACTATGGTGTACTTCAATGCTGAAAGCCCATTGAAGCATTGTTGAAGATGTGTTGTTTGTCAATGTTGAAACCCAATTGACGTATTGTTGAAATGTGTTGTTTGTCAATGTTGAAAGACCATTGAAGCATTGTTGAAGCTCAAAATTGAAAGCCCATTGAGGTATTGTTGAAATGTGTTGTTTGTCAATGTTGAAAGCCCATTGAAGCATTGTTGAAGATGTGTTCAGTCTCAAAATTGAAAGCCCATTGACGTATTGTTGAAATGTGTTGTTCGTCAATATTGAAAGCCCATGGAAGAATTGTTGCAGATCTGTTGAACATCAACACAAATTATGTTGAAATCCCTTTATGCCCCACTGGGTATTTAGCAGTTTAAACCTGCACTTACCTTAAGATACTGCTGAGCTATGTTGCATATAATTACCTTTGATGTCACGTTGGTATGTTTGCTGTGAGAGGATAGGGATAAAATTTAAATACAGCCGTTTTGTATCGCAGGCCTCTGTCACCCTGGGCTCAAAACATGCTCCTAGATTGGCTGTAATAAGACGTATTGCAAAACTGCTAGCAGTACTATTATGCCACTTTTTTCAATTGTCAGAGTGAATGGTCCTCCACAAAACTAAGAGTGCTGAACTGATGCAGACAAAAACCATTTTTCTAGGTGAACTGTTTATTTGTAACCAAACATCTGTGTAAATGTACAACCATTTGTAGTTTGAGAACATCAGAAACTTAAAAACTATTGCACAGTACAAACTTCCTGCAGCTTGACACCATAACGAAATTGAATACTGAAGGTGTAGTATGTGTGGCCTTCAAGTAAAACACATTTCCCAAAAGAAATAAATTTAAAAAAGTAAATACCTAAATAAATAAATGTAGAAGCAGACTGACATGACTGTCAATAAGAACACTGAAAAAGGTACTTGCTTTCTCTATTAGGGAGCCAGTGGTACTATTACCATGGCACGATTTGCTTGAGCCCACCGCACTCAAATGAGACCTGATATGCAGGGTGGTTATCTTTAAGTTTCATGGAATTTATTAAACACGGACTGTTGCAGCTAACATAATTCTAGATACAGAGTGCCAAACATTACTTGCATGAGAAATCAAGACACCATAGTCAGCTGATTAAGAAAAACTCAGTTCCTAATAAAGTTTTTACGAATTGTAGACGGTAATTTTACAAGGTGTATGCACTAAGAACGAACTTCCAGAATGACACCAGTAACGAGACACATGCCATCAAACTGGCTGTAGAAATGCACTGCTGTAGCACTTTTTTGTTAACAAAACGCACTGTTATGCATTGAAGCACAAAAGTAACCGGAATGCCCATGTATTTATCTCACATTTATGAAAAAATCTCGCAACTGGTAACACCCTGGAAATTAATTTCAAGTGAATATGTCTTTCAACCTCACTGGCTACAATTTGCAAACTGAAATATGTGCCGTGATGTTTAAGTGAATTAATAAATTTATGAGAATCAGTTTAATGTTTCCATTTCTTGTGCTAGTAATGTCCACCTCTGAATAATCCAGCTCAAGAAGAAAAATTATGCTACCTGGCACAGACAACTTTAAAAAAATCTGTAAAACTGAAAAAGGACCACTGTACAATCCTTATTTGTTGGTTGAATAGTGTGTGCCAATTTCAGTAAACCTTACATACTTCTGAAATATGGCAATCACAATAAGTGATGCTTATGGGAGCAGTTTATTATGCTGCATTGCTGTTGCATGATACAGTTGCGTTTTCTGCCATGATAACGTTCCTGCGCAGGTCATTCCATATCAAGCGACTTATTCATATTAACTACTTCAGATTTTTATATGAAAAAAAAACTATTAGTGATGTGCTGGAATAAAACAAAGTTACTCCTTTTGTGAGTTCAATTTTATTCACTGTCACAAAAAATAACGAAAGAATTCAGAAAAAGATATGGTTTCATGCAAACATGAAAGGCACATCATTGCCATGACCGGAGATTTTTTGTTGCATTTTAAATTTAAGCCGACTTATACCTAATAATTTTTACTCATGTATTTTAGATAGCAATAAACCATGTTTACAAAGCTATGTAAAATGCAGTTTTTACTGAACTCTGACAATGGCGCAGATGCACTTGCAGGTGTGCGATTCCATGCCGAATCGACCAGTGTTTTTTGACACCACACATATAGCTGAAACATTGCCATGTGTTTACTAGAGTTCAAAACTCGTTGCCCACTTTTATTAATTTTTGCCAGATATTTTGTAGCATTTTGGTGACAGTTTAGTTTTCCTGCTCAGCTGAGCTAGAGGACATCAATCAACATTCTTTTTCAAATGCACATTGTATTGATCGAGGCCTTCAAATGGTGTGCGTGCAAATACGGTGAAGTGATGCAACTGCCAAAATAGCCAATTTTTCAAATATTTGAATACTTCAATTGCTTTTGGCACCGGCAAAAATGAGTCAAATTGCAATCCGTTAGATTTTTTTTCGTAACGAAAAATTCACAGGACAGAACTTAAATACAGAATGGTAGCCCAAGTGACATAGTATAGCAAAAAAATATGTGCAGCTTTGAAGGTTCAGCTGATCGCCTGTAAAAAAAAAACAAATTCTAATCTTTTGCAAGAAGCTTCATGTTGAAGGAAAAAACAGCTTTCGTAGTTGGCCAAAAAATATGTGATACATTATTGGATAGCTCTACATGTCTACTATGCATGTGTGAAGTTAAAGAAGGCATTATTTTTAAATGCGAGAAATTCTTTTTTGAAATTTTGTCAGCACCGACTTTTCTCGGATGTGCGCACAGCTTGCCGGCTGGGAATGCACACGACAAAGCTGGCTTTGTCTCCACACAGATGACAGAGAAGCGGTGTTAGGGTCTGCATTTTATTGCCAAGGGCCACATGCTCTAACGCAACGAGGCTTGTGTTTGGTGTGGGCCAGGTAAACCATACAGCCATTGCACATAAACTATCAATACAAGGTCTGTTAGAAAAGTATCTGACCTTTGGCTGAAGAAAAAAAAAACTGGCATAACTGGAGCGTTGGAAACCTAATCACCCTCAAAGTAGTCTCCTTGGGACTCCAGTCACTTCTCCCAGCAGTGCTGCCATTGTTAGAAGCATTCCGAGAAGGCCTCTTTCAGAACGGAGTTTAGCTCAGCTGTCGTTGCAGCCATAATGTCTTCTCTTGTCTGAAATCGCGCTTCTTTCAATAGCCTCTTGATTTTGGGAAACAGCCAGAAGTCGCAGGGGGCCACATCAGGAGAGTAAGGAGCCTGTCGAACTACAGGAGTCTGGTTATTCGCCAAAAAAGTCTGAATCAAGTGCGAGAAAAGCATTGTCGTCATGGATGCGCCAATTTCCTGTTGACAACTTCGGTATCTTGCGCCACACAGCATCACAGAGGCCATGGAGGACATCCCTGTAGTAGTCTTTAGTGATTGTTTGACCCTGTGGTGTGTACCCGTGGTGTACCACACTGCGGAAGTCAAAGAAAGCAGTCAGCAACACTTTAACGTTGATGCGCACTTAGCGGTCTTTGGTTAGTGACGTGTAATGCTTCCACTGTAATGACTGGGATTTGGTTTCCGGGTCGTAAACATACCCCCAAGACTTGTCACCAGTGATTATGGTGTTCATGAAGTTGGGGTCACTGTTTGTGGAATCCAGCATGTCTGTGAGACTTCAACACGAAGTTGCTTTAGCTCCATCATGAGCAGTTTGGGAACGAATTTCGGTGCAACTCTCTTCATGGCCAAATCTTCAGTGATAATAGAATGTGGATAAAATGTGCTGATGCCCACCTCTACCACAATTTCTTGGATAGTCACACGACAGTCCCGCATCACCACGGGGTTCACTTCGGCAATGACCTGGTCATTTCGGCATGTTGATGGCCGACTGGAGCATGGCTCGCTCTCCACCGATGCGTGGCCGTCTTTAAACTGGTTGTACCACTCCTTAATCTGTGTGCTGCTCATAGCATAGTCATCAAAAGCAGTCTGAATGTTCGGAATGGTTTCCACTTGGCTGTCGCCCAGTTTCTGGCAAAATTTGATGCAGTAGCACTGCTCCAGTCACTCCGCCATTTTCCTTGCAATAAAAAACCGACGAGAGCACTGTGTACTACCTCATTCAAATGCTGCGTCCCAGCAAGTCACGCTATTGGCAGGCAGGAAAAAATTCGTGCATGCGCACAAAGGTTCAAGGGCGGCTGATGAAAATGCACTTGTTACATATTCATCAGGTGTTCGTAAAAAAAGGTCAAATACTTTTCTAACAGACCTCGTACGTATTAAATACGTGAGGGAATCCTGCAGTGCTAAAAGATATGGTTCGTGCAGTTTACAAAAAGAAATATCAGCTATTATGTAGACAGTAAATCCAGAAAGAGCACTGATATTGTTTATACAAAGCCTTTAAAAGGGCATGTCGCAGTGCAATGCAACATAGAGGGAGCAGGACACTTTGTGCCCTGCTCCCTGAAGCCCAATGACGATGCAAGTAGAAAACACCTTCATAATTAGGACTGAAAACCTACATGAGTACGAACAAATTCTTGTGGTGTTGTTTGCTACCACTGTTTTAGAGCCGGAACATGCTCATCTATAAGTCATATGTGCCATGTTTAGTCTGATGTGGTCAGACACCATTGGCAACCACTTCTTGTGTTCATGTTAAAAAAATACGAATTGAGACTGCAGCTGCAGCGCTAGACATCACCTGCCTTCGCAATGATAAAAAAGGCAGTCAGTTTGTTGAATAGTTCTTGTGGCTAATTATATTAACAATATTTCCTTACTAGATGACATGGCTTCATATATTTATGCTATATTTATGCTGTATGTGTGATCCACAAATCAACATTATAAAAAATAATTTATCGCACTTAAACAATAATACCTTTTTGTTACTTGTCACATGTATAGCAGACATGTAGGGCTGTGTAACGATGGGCGACATATACTTTTGTGCCAACCACCAAAGCTAATTTTTTTACCTTCAACACGAAGCTTCTTGCAAAAAATTTGAACTTTACAGTTTTTTAGCTGATCATCTGAACCTCTAAGGCTTGAAATATTTTGCAGCTATCCCAAGTCAACCAGTCTGATTTTATATTTATTTTGTGCCTTCTGTATTTCCCTATGTTAGAAGAAAATTCAAACTTTGCTAATTTTGGCACTCACACCACTTCAGTCTCTTGACATGAACACCATCTGAATATTTGGATCATACAATTTCCCTTTCAGAAGAAACGTGTATCAGTGCCTTCTAGCTTAGCTGGGCAAGAACAATAAATTTTTGCCAAAGTTCAAAAAAATTTTTGCGAAGGAAAATAAATGGGGAGCAAGAGTTTGGAGCTTCAACTATATCTGTGATGGTCAAAAGAACGTTGGTTGGTTGCCCTAGAACGACTCAAGTGTATGTACGAAAGCAAATTTTCTCATTGTACCTACTCAAAATCAAGCAAACTTGAAATGGTTTGCCATAATGGAACAGTTCTTGACAAAATTGGGTGGTTTGGCATGAAATGGCTTAAGATACTTAAAAAATATACTAATAAGGAAACACTTTCCTTACTAGAACCATACCAAAAACTAACATAAAAATGTAGTGAACTATAACAAAGCACAGCACTTGTATTCTGGATTGAGCAATCCAATGTGGACCTCTCAGGAGACTAGCATAATTAACATAAATAAAATTAACATAAAAATGTGAAGGCATAGAAAGGCACAACATTTGTAAGCTCATTTGAGAAATCCAAATTGGGCCCTTCAGGAGACTAACACAGAACATAAAAATGTCGAGAGTTACAAAAGCACAACACTTGTGTTTTGGTTTGAGCTGTCCAACTTGGGCTCTTGAGAGGTTATTGGTCCCATGCGAGAAGCGAGGCCACAGTTCTTTACATAGGGCATGTTGGTACCAGGCAATTTGCGACACGTGAAGCCTGCAAAAACAAGAAGCCAGAACAAGTTTTAAAAAGCACCTTCAAATGCAAAAGAATGGCATGCAATCTGCCCTCGTTATAACGAAATTGATTTATGTATTTGTGTTGCTTTAGTCCAACTTTCCACGGGTACAGCTTTACAGCATGACCATTTAAATTTATTCAGTGCGGCACAGGACTCCACTAAGTGTCAAATGCAGGAAAGGGCAAAGAGGAACAAAACACTGTAGCAAAATAACTTTATGAATATCCTCAATGTCAAAGATGTGAGCTTTGCTTGCTGAGAAACGAAATGGTGAAACAAATTCATGTCGTTCATAAATAAACCTGAACTGACAACTAAAATTATTTCTTGTAACTTTCATAATTAAAATTTGCTGCACTTCACTGTGCTTTTCCATGCTCCAAATACGATACTGTCATGTCACTACAACTGAGTGTAGCTTCATTTGATGTTAGGTTTCCTGAGTTCACATGCAATCGGAATGTACTTCTCGCCTTACAATGACTTAAGACTTTCTACATTAAAGAAGACACTGCTTATAGTGAAGTATGTTTTCTGCCTCGACGACTCAATTACTGTTCTAATGAGGATTCCGTGTAGTGCACCAAGCTGCTTAGCATGACACATGCAGAATGTGACAGAGACGAAGAAATGCCGTCTTTTAAGAGCCATATGCGATAGGACTGACTTCTTTAACCCTTTTAGGGTTCACTGCCGTACATCTGTGGCTGTGATGGAACGTTCTGAAAAAAATTTGCCTTTTCAGAACAAAGTGTTGCCTAGCATCCCACTGGAGGTGCTGCAACCTTCTGAGACTTCTAGAAAATATTCTTATAGTGCTGTCGCTCCTTGGGTTTCTCCAAAACTGATTTTTCACCTAGCTCCTTGGTGTCTGTCATTGCAGTAATTTGGGAGTGTTGCCACAAGTTTTTTGTAAGTTTCATTACACAAAAAAATTATGCTGCTTTATCCTGCATAAAAAAATAAAACATGTAAAACTGCAAATACTGAAATGGTATTGCCACTTTATTGTTATTTAAAAATATTATTTACCAGTTTATTTTCTCGGAATGTCACTCTGAAGAACTTAAATCTGCAATAAAAATATTAAGGGTGTGCGAAAAGTGATTTTTGAGGCTGAACCGAATAATGCTAGAAGCAAATCAAATAATGGATAGTTTCTGAATAATGAACAGCTGATATCACAATTAATGTAAGATGAGGCTCACATCCTAGTATTATTAAAGTTAGCAAGTTTCTGTCATTGTTATGTTATGAAAAGCTGTTTATTAAAAGCACAAATGGAGCAGCAGAAAGTTTCGTCACATGCACAGGACTCTTCAGTAAGCATAAATGATTGCTGTACAGCCTCTAAAGTACAGCTACTGAAGTAACGTAGCCTGGTCTGCTATTAGAAGTTGTTACGTTTTATGTCTACACTATGTTATTGGAGGCGAGAATTTACCGTACTTTGGCTCAAATTTCATGTTTTATTGGTGTTTCGAAATATTAGAATACTCGCATTTACAAATAGTGACCATTCAAAGACTAAATTGAATAGGACACTATTCAATTCGAAAGTTTTGAGCATTTGCACACCACAAAAAATACATAACTCCTAAATTAGAGAGGCATATTTCTCCCCAAAATGTGATCCTCAACGGGCTAAACAAGAGTGACAGAAAAGCCCATTCATCTTTTTGATTAATTTAAGCCCATAATCTACTTGGCAATGGTTCATAATAACCCTGTTAACAGGTAGGTGAAGTAAGGAAGCAGGAATCAATTCTAACAATTTCAGAATGGGAGTAGTGGACATGTCCGATGGTCTGTAAGAAGCTTTATACATTAGGCCCCAAGAGCCTATTCTCAATTTATTGAAGTATATGGGGAAAAGCCACATAAATATTTTTTTCATATCTTAGAATACACATAAATATTTTTTTCATATCTTAGAATACAAAGTGATAAGTGTGCGTTAATAAATACGAGTCATAGGTTAAGTGCTTAGAATGAGTAAGCGCCCACTAAACGTAGTACTGTTGACAGCAATGCTTGCAACTCTGTCCCTGTTGTTTCTTTGATTGAAACAACCAAAAGAAAATTGCCACACCACTCAGGTTCCCTCTGCTAAAAGGCTGCTGTCTGGCATCACATGGACCTCCTTCAATATAGGAGCAACCTTAATTCAATGTGGTCTGTTAAAATTGGTGAAACTACTGTTTCACATCTCAGAACCTGGAGAGCTGTTTTAACTTCTGCAATTTGGTGAACATGCTCCTGCTCGAGCTGAGCAGTAACCACACTAGAGCATACCTTCTCCGCAATTCGCGTATTAGAATAACTTTTCAGGCTAACATGTCCTCCATGCCAATAGATTTGGAGCGTGCTTCACAGACAACTATTCCTTGCAATGACAGCCAAGTAACACTGCTAATGCGCAAATGCAGCTCATTTTATGTGGTGGAGCCTCTAAAAACTTTCAGCAGTGAAGGCAGCTTTTAAATTTTAGAAGCATTTGAGTATGGCGGCATTACGCACTTAAGATCGTACGAACAGTCAATCCAAATAGTAGGCTATTGTCGCATACAATTGCACACATGGGCTACTTGAAAGTCGTTTGTTATGCCAATGGCAAGTTCATATTTTTAGAAAAAAAATGTGAATGTAAAAATGCAACCAGACAGGATATATGGTACTTGCCTATAACAGCACTGACCCTGGTGGGGTCAAGAGCCTTTTTTGCCCCTTGGTGTTATTTCCAAAGCCCAAATGGCCCATGAGCTTCTCCTCTGTGAACACATGGTGAAGCAAGGCCCTTGCAAACTTTCCTGGTCTACCATGGCAGGCCATGGTAAACTGTACCAGGATAACCTTCTCAATGTGCACTCCTTCAACCTATGTGAACCTGCATGTTTAAGTAAATGTTAGCAAAACAGTTTTAAGCATTTCAAGCACATTCACACAACAGCCCTACTGCAAATAAATTACAAAAGTACCTGTTGCAAATCTAGATTGCTAAACTTGACTTCTTACAAGCTTCTTATGCTGTCTGGACGCCACATGTTTCAGAAAAACAATCCAGCACAAACAAGAATAATAAGCCAAAGTATCCAAACATATAGTACTTGAAAAGGGGAGTACCAGCGAAACACAAATGACACGCACACAAGGAAACGGCATTAGACACGGACGGACGTTGGGACGGACCAGCGTCCGTCCCTGTCTAACGCCTTTTACGTGTGTGCGCGTCCTTTGTTTTGCTGGTACCCCCCTTTTTCAAGTTCATCACGCACCAACTGGCCCAAGAGCTTGCGCTAATGCACATCTAGTACTATTTATTGTGATTACCATTTTTAGGATACTTCATATTTTCAGGTGTTTGTCTCTATTTTCCCATCCAATTGTGTCAATAGGTAGTCCATGGTCTAATGGGGAGATTGGGCTGCTATGTTAAGGGAAGAGTTCAAAATCAACCGTTGGAACAGCTTGGGTGACTGGGTATGCGACCCTGGGCATATGCCACTTTTCAATGAATCTCCTTCCCGCTATCTTGGGCAACTGCTGCTGCTTGTGTTGGCAAGCAGCATTAGGAGCTCAAAGAGGGACATGATTGTCGATCATTACTAAGATTACCACTACACGTCACGTTAGCTTGCTGTGCTGCAGAAGTAATATGCGAGATTCCACTCCACTGTATGAAATGTACATAAGCTGCAAGGACAGTATGTGCCAACCACCACCTCAATTAAATTAATCGACTCGCAAAGCACAGGCTGCACAAGATCACGGAGTGAACTCAGAAGTTTGTGGACAGTCAGTTGATGTCCACGTCAGGGACCTCTAGGGAAACTCAGTCATTTCCTCGATGTGCATCATCGTGCCGTCATACATTGTATTAAAATTCTGTCTCGTACCACCGTTCTAATAGTCATCATGTATCACCACAATTCAAAATATAAATAGACACTTATATCTACTCTTTATTTAATCTTTATGGAGAATACTTTGAGCATGAGTTTTTGCAAACATCATGAATTCTACAGCTTAAAGGTGCACTAAAGCAAAATTAAATTAATTAAAGTCTGGCGTATTAAGTGCCAAAACGATAATCTGATGTTTAGGCACGCCTTAGTGGGGAACTCTGGACTAATTTTTACCAAATCAGGCTGCAAGGTACCTGGGCAGTTTTGTATTTCACCTCCATCAAAATGCGGCTGTTTGATCCTGTGACCTCGTGCTTAGCGGAGCTGTGCCAACACCCCTAAGCAACTACGGCATGAAAGCACTAAAGAGAAAAATTATTTTAGATGTATCTTTACATGACCTTCCTACAATTCAAGAGATTCACTCATACCGTGACAAGAGGCTGAGTAAACTGTAAAAGCAGCAAGAGGAAAGATTGGTGGCAGTGCTGCCTTGAAGTTACCACACCCGCTTGCTGTGACGTCATGGATTTTGATGATGTCTGTTGAGGTGTAGCAATTTTTTTTACAAATAAAGATGTTTTTCATCGTATTCCAAAAACCCAAAATAAAAAGCGTCAGGAACTTTTACAGAACCAATACAGCCCAAGTTTGAAAAAATACTTGGAATCCATAATGTGACAATGAGGTGTCAGCACAAAGATTTTGGGGCGATACTCAGAAAATTGAACTTTGAGCTTTATTTTCTCTAATAATCAAACAACTACCAAGAAAGTTACAGAAGTAGTTATTTAAGACGATGCTTTATTTTAAATTCATTTAAGGTGTCATTAGTGTCCCCTTAATACAAAACAAGGAATGCACTTGGCTGCGTAATAGGTTAACATGCATCACTGGTTCTCATTAAGGTAGGATTATCAGTATAGCAAAGGGCATGCACTGGCTGCTCCAGAGGGGAGCCCTTCCACTTCCCCTCAACCTCCCAATTTCCAATTTCTTTATGAGCAGTGATGCAATTTCTGTATCTTAACGAGACATAATGCCAAGGAGATTAAAAATGCCATGCTGGCTACAGCATGTGGTGACCGGCACTTCACACCGTCCAGCTCGGCATCAATCTTTTTGGAATTTGGCCCTTGAAATGCAGAAAGCCCCGATCGCTGCTCGTTCTTCAGCCAACTTTCTCAAAGGGTGCTGCTGTTCTGGTTTGATACCTCTAGCTGTGCACTGCTGTATGACGTAGGTCATAATACCTTCGTTCTGGTAAAACTAGAAAGATGTGCACTCTAGTTAGAGGGGCGTTCAGAAACTTAGTGTGCACTAATGTCCACACTAAGTTTCTGAACGCCCCTCTCATATCAGGCATATACACTGAAAACGGCACATTCCGCGTTTAATATGTTCACAAGTGACAATGAAATTCACTCCCAGTCCCGGTGCAGTTGCAAAGTCTTTAAGCTGAGTGCTTAAAGGCACCATGTCTCCTAATGAAGGCACTCTGCACCAATTGATCACTGGAGCAAATGCGTTGCAGTTGCATCAGCAATGTTGTTGTTTTTTCTGCTTCCTGCAATACATTTTCACGGTATCACTGTATTTGATCATCGTGACGCTACAGAATGGATGGCCAAAGAATTCACTTATACCGTTCCAGCTGGGGCCTCTCCCAGCTCATTTTGAATCTGAAAAAAGATGTCACTATTAAAATGTGAAGCCACGATGCAGCAAAAGCGACAATCAAAAGAGCTACATGGACCATTAGGCTGACATAAATGGACGGATACAAATGACTAGTCATTGAATACACTAAAGTGTGGCCGCTCTTGCCAATGGCAGTGTGAGCTTGTCAAAAAATTTATTTCACATTCCTCTAGTTACTTTAACCATTATTTCCACGCATCTACTTAACTGTTATGGCCACATATTAAAGGCAGCTCCTTCATATAAAACCAGTGTTACATTCTTTTACTCCCCGTCTACCTGATGCTACTGAAGTTTTGCTTACTCTCAAAGAAAGAATTTCACAGAACTGCTCTTTCGACAAAGCATTATTCCAAGCTTGTGGCAAAGCGTCGTGATTTAGTTCACAACGATGCGCTCCCCTTTCAATCTGTTCACTCTATAGTGCTCTGATTCAAAGCAAAAATTGCTTTTCGACATAACTAGCTACTTCTATAGTCACAAGAAACAATGCTAATTATTGATGTTTATGTTGCCGATAACGTATACATGCCGCCTCGAAACACAGTGGGACGACAACGCAGATATGCCAGGCATCTCGTTCCTTTACTGATTTTGAAACTATTGTTAAATCAGTTACTGAAGTGCGAAAAGCTGCAATTTCACGAAATTACATTATTTTGAATGTTGTAGGACCTGGAGTGCCATGAAATCTGCCTTTCCGTGAATGCAAAGAGCGCCTACGCGAAGCCGTTTGGGCGAAGCACTCGATGGCGACGAACGGAGATGAAAAAATAAAGTTGAATGCGCGCGACCTGGGGGAAAACAAAACGCACGCGGTTGGCAAGGCGTATAAGTCGATGATTTCGCAGCACTCTGTGGCATCAACCCTATTGTATCTCACGTATCGCATGTACACCCTTGAAATTCTTTATTATTATTGCGCGACAGCCTCCTCTGTGTTTTCCGATCGCGCGAACATCGGCCGCACGGCGTGTCAGATAGTGGCCTTGAAGCACCGCGGAGTCACTCGATCCTGAAGGGAACAGCGCAACAGAATACACTTTCGCCAATCCCCCCCCCCCCCCCCCCCCCTTTTTGCTGAAAGCTCGCTCACACGCCTTGTACTAGCGTGGCGCAAACGAAATATCTTCGATTACAGTACAGATCGGATGGTTTCACGTCGCATTGTTTTGCGCTCATTAATAAGGCTAACTCAATCGGTGCTCGAACACCGTATCAGAAATCATGGCGTACAACATGCCCTGTTTTAGGTGGCACCACATAGCTGCCTTACGTCACCACAAGCGGAGTGTAAAGTTAAACCAGGACAAAACTCCACGTTATCTACCACAAATCTAGTGCTGTACAACCCATTCTCGCAACGGAAGGATAGTACTAGGAATGAAAACTAGAAAAGACGCGCGCGGAAGACACGCACAAGCGCTGAAATCATTTCCCCGCTTCCGTTCACCGCGTCGCAATGGACGAACAAGGGGAATTCGAAACACTCACTCACCCTTGATGTCGCTGAGTCGGAGGCGATCATGGCGATCTTCGAGGCAACAAGTCCATAAAAAGCGAGCAACACGCAGGAATATTCCAAAGATGTCACAGCGAAGCACACAAAGAACACAGAAAACGCAGGAAACTCTCAAGCTAACGGCGTGCACGAACTCGCCGGAATGCGCCAAGCAGCAACATCGCAAACGCGCAATCATACATGTACACTCATACAAATACACGCTTATATTATCATAAATTGTACCATTGGATAACAAATTATGTAATCTCATGTTATTACTGAACAATTGTGGCGATTTGCAAGTGTATAAAAGTTTTTTGCTTCGCTTTTTTGATGAACTACTTTCTTTAGCGCAGTAACGCTGTGCACCGGCCGGAGCTAATGGCATGCGCGGGAAAAGGCGCCAAATTCAAACGTCACAAACGCCGCGCTAATTTGTGCGCGCAAAGTTTTCGTCGTTTGGATTTAAAAAAAAAAAAAGTAATGCGTGCCGCAACCATGCGAACTGAACTATTGACCAGAAAAGTACGGAAACGTCGCTGTTTGTGCTTCTTATTTCGACGTCATGGCAAACTGCGGGCGGTCTGTCGTCCCATTCTTTAAACATTTGTGCGTGTGCTCCTGCGCTGTGCGATTTGTCACCGAGAACGTATAGCAGCGCAGATTGTGCTTGGTGGCCGAGCAGATTCCGAACACATTCGCCAGCACCCCGTCTAGGTCACAGAAAAGAATTTGGCCTCCATGTGAAATATGAGCACCATGTCGCACATATCGGCCAAGCTTTTCGTTTCGTTCTGTATAGCGCGCTAACGGGTAAGCGAAACGCACTCTGTAAAAACGATGTTCACTCCTTTCTCCGCCGCACCCACCGTGGTGGCATAGTGGCTGAGCTGTTGCTCTACTAACCCGAGTGCTTGGGATCTAATGCCGGCCGCGGCGGCTGCATTTCGATTGGGGTGAAATGCAAAAACTACCGTGTACTGTGCGTTCGGTGCAGGTTAAAGGACCCCAGATGGCAAAAATAAATATGGCGTTTCTTACTACGGTGCGGCTCATAATCAAAGCGTGGTTTTGGCACGTCAAACCCCAGACTTGAATTTTGTTAACGTTCTCCGCCACCTTGATCATATTTAACATGGAGGCATGCAATGCCGTTTCCTAACACACAGCCAGGGCACTGGCCCCTTATAATGGACGCCGATGGAAATGCAGGATGCGTCCAATCATCGGTTGTAGGGACGTTTGTCTTCTGAAACTGCATATATATATATATATATATATATATATATATATATATATATATATATATATATATATATATATATATATATATATATATATATATATATATATATATATATATATATATATATATATATATATATATATGCAGGGTGTTTCTGCTAACTTTAGGCCGAGTGTAAACTCTATGACGACGCGACTAAATGCATGTTGCTCCCTTTGGTATGTAGCGTGTCGCGCTATTTGTGTATTTTTGCTTAATTAGCTAATTAGGCATGCATAATTAACCAACTTCTGAAGCAAGGAAGTTAGGAAAGAAATTCCAATTAGAAAGTTGCAGAGCTGTTGGCAACACGTCCGAATAAACAGTTTCTGTCTTTCTATCTGTTAAGTATTATTGTTTTTCAGCTTACTGCGGATGCTCGCGAAATAGAAAAAGCACCACGTGACATATGCCCGCCTGCGAGTCGTGATTGCACTGCTCCTAAGCCTTCTGCGCACAAACGAAAACATGCCATTTAACCGGTGTGAACACCCGTCTGCTTATCGCCATCATGAACCGCAGCGAGGGAAGCACGTCGCTGGCGTCAATACCACAGCCAACGCCTTCGTCACTGCCCTGTTGCCTTTTAAGCGGCAACACACCCTGCTCGATGGTATGCTCGTTTGGGAGCGCTGCAAGCACGGCGCGCAAGCGGATATGTCAGGTGATATTTTTTCTATTTCACGGGCATCCGCAGTAAGCTGAAAAACACTAACACTTAATAGATAGAAAGTGAGAAATTGCCTAATAGGACGTTTTGCAAAGTGCTCTAGAGCTTTCTAATTAGAATTTTTCGCCTAACTTTGTTCCTTCAGAATGGCTAATTTTCTTGACTAATTAACTACTTAGGAAAAATACAAGAATAGCGTGACACGTACAAGAGTGAGCAACATGCATTTGGTCGCATCGTCTTATGGTGCATCGGCATATTTTTAAACTCTGAGTAAAGTTAGCTGAAACACGTGTATATACGTCTATGGTTCAAGTAACGTGAAACAACACCCTGTATATATGCAATGGTGATCAAGTGATCAGTAAAGCAGCATATATGTGCAAAAGACGCACACATATATATGTGCGTGTGTTTTTCACATGTACTTCGAAACTCAATATTGCTCGTGACTCAATTTTATTCAACAATAAGTTAACAGCATTTAGTCAACGACTTTATTGTTGGAAACTACTCAACAATGGTTCAATAGTCAATACTATTCAACAATATGTCAAGAGAATTTAGTCAACGACTTCATTGTTGAAAATTACTCAATATTGGCTCAATAATACTCAATACTATTCAACAATATATCAACAGAATTTAGTCAACGACTTTATTGTTGGAAACTACTCAACAATGGCTCAATAATACTCAATACTATTCAACAATATATCAAGAGAATTTAGTCAATGACTTTATTGTTGAAAACTGCTCAACAATGGCTCAATAATACTCAATACTATTCAACAATATACCAACAGAATTTAGTCAACGACTTTTTTGTTGTGAACTGCCCAACAATTTTACTCTTGAATTATTGCCTGTGGTTTCAATAATTGTTGAGGTATTGTTGAAAGGCTATTGAGTCAACAATTCGTCAACAATATGCCAACAACTTTTCAACAGTCATTTTCATAAGGGTACGTCCTTCGCCGCAGCAAGTGTTCGGCGGTAGCCGTTCGCTGCTATACCAGCCGCAATGGCATTAAGCGGAAGATTTAGCTCCAGGACTCCTATATTTACCTATTTAAGTGCATGTAAAACTCATAAATGGTTTTATTATGCAAGCGCTAAACCAATTTGAACTAAATTCGATGCGTTTGACAAAGAAAGTTAATTTCTAATGATGTTAACAAGCGGAATATTTATCTATGATTTTTAATGTTTCTTTTACAGAAGTTACAGAAAAACGGTACGGTAAAGAAAATCGAAGCAGGAAGTTCTTAAATCCGTAACTCTGCCCCATGAACACATATAACAATTTAATAAACTGCATGCATTTGTTCGAACATCTCAAGCGGACGAATTTAGTATATAAATGTGCAACCCACATGAAGTTGTTCCGATCGTTTTGAAAAAGCATAATTTACCAATAAGCTGCATACTTCAAAGCGTCGTACCTTACATCAGTTTTTTTTCGATTTAGATTTATTACGAGATAAAGTTTATAGAATTGTCATATCGGTTTTCATTGGAGAGTTTAAGGGCTATAAACTGGTTAGCTAAGTTTTCTGAAATTTCCCATTTTTCAGGAATCTTTTAACGTACTGACGACAAAAATACAAAATGCCTTATAAACTTAGATGTTACAGTTTTGTACTATATGCAACAAGCCTAATCAATATAGGGGCAGTGGTTGTCGAAAAAGAAAATCGATTTCTCTGTTCCCTTGTATTTAGAGGAAAACTGGCTAGCATCCTTCTAAAATTGTAAACTGCTTGCTTGGTAAACAAAAGAAAAAACAAGCTGGCCGTGCGCAAAGCGATGGCTTGCGAGGCCACACCGTTGGTGATGAGATGATGGCAACATGTCGAAAGACGGTGGGCGGTGAGGTCGACGTCATAAGCGCTGCATTTCCCGGTCAGTCTCGCTTTTAAAGAGCATTCGGATGACATTTACTTTATTAAGACATGTATATGTACGCAGTGTATAATGACAGTGTGGTAATAAGGCAGAAGAAAACAAGCAAGAGTGTTCATTCAGCTGCACCAATTACAAAAATATTGCCTGTGGCAGATAGCACTATTCTAGCCATTGACCTAAATTATTCGACGACGCGACTATTATATCCACGAGAAATCAAATTGCTGAATTGAGTAATTGACACATTGACGACAGTTACCTTATTAAATAATTACTTTACGGCACATAGTTAAAACTAGGAAATGTAGCCATAGTGATTATGCAAGGCGTATCGATTTGGAACGAATTCTCGAGACTACGCCAGGTTCGATCTGATAACTTTCAAAGCTTTCAATGAAATACATCGGCGCTCCACTTACTTTCGGGCTTTAGTGCATAGAACTGTGTTTTTTTTCCTAGAAAAGTAAGTGAAACAAAAGTGCACTTTTTACCGCAAGTTTGGTGGCTCATATGTCGAAGCCGTTTCGAAAAGTTGTACCAATCTGAAATTACTTGATTAATTTTTTGTGTAATGTACTGTAGTTATTTGTTAGTTGCGTGTGTTTTTGTAATCGCTGTCGAAAATCTGTAGCGATCTGAAATTGCTTGATTCCTTTTTTGTATCATCTGTGTATCCTTTTGTTAGTGGCATGTGTTCGTGATCGCTTAATTGTTTTAAATTTTATCACTACGAAGTAGATATGTACTAAATTTTGTAGCTGCTGATATATGCATATTGACTGCGGACCCACACTAGCCTTTCGCTACGGGCCCAACAGTTATTTGTACAATTCATGTAACAATGAGAAATAAATGAAATGAATAAAAAATGAATGAACCTCAAAATTCGTTATAAGTCGATATGCATACTCATTAACTACGATTCCTAGATTGAAAGATGGGCCGTAATACAACTAACTTAAAATTAATTAGCGTAATTATGCTAATTATTTAATTATGGGTGTTGATTTATCCCAGAAGCAGCGGCCACCTCATCAAGTAATTTATATCAATGGTTAGTATTGCGCTATCTGGCACCGGCCATTCTTAAACATTTGCCGCAGCTAAATAAACAACTTATATACATCAATGCACAAAGGAGTACATAGATTACATGCAACGACTGGATACTGCTACGATGGTCCTCCAACAAAATGTGTACATAAATGTACAACCAGTGCATAGCAAATAAAACAAGGAAATGAAATCCGAGAGAAAACTGATGGACGGTACGCCGCTTTGAAGTATGCCGCTCATTGGTTGATTATGCTTTTTTAAAACTATCGAAACAACTTCATGTGGGTTGCACATTATAAATTAAATTTGTCCCCTTGAGATGTTCCAACAAATGCATCCAGTTTATGAAATTGTTATGTGTGTTCTTGGGGCAGAGTTACGGATTTGAAAACTTCCTGCTTCGATTTTCTTTAACTTACCATTTTTGTGTAGTTCCTGTAAAACAAAAAAAAGAAAACACATTCCAAATCATAGATAAATATTGAAATGAAATATAGTTTAAATGATGCAGGGTACGAAAACGTATAATATATAAACAATGCTGAAAAACAACACGGATTTTTCTATATAGGGCAGAAAGTAATCTTGCTCTTCCTGAAATGAGAAACGGACCTACTCGCCTGTGCAATATCCACTAATCTAGGATAAGCATGTATTGCATATAACGAGCAGCTCTCACAGGAGTTTGTTTAATTAAAATACATTTCTTCGCTCAGCTAGGCAACGTCGCGGGCGGGCTCCGAACTGCTCATTTGCTTATTAAACTACCCAGATTCAAAAATTGAAACGTTAATTAACGCAATGCAGGTAATTACGCCCACAACGGCGCAACATATTGCCGATGTAGAGATTCCCAATCTCGAAGCTCGTATTGTGACAAGAACGCCATCGTGATATGCACTGCTGTAATCTTAAAAATTTCGTGCAGCAAAAAAATTCACCGATGGTTACGTTACCCCTTAATGAGACATTTGAGTGCTGCTGAATGCTTGTTTTCATTTCGCGATATAGTGAGGCAAAGAATTTGAGAGCGACATGTAGCACAGTCGGCAATCATCGAAAATATGATCTGCGGGTCAAGCGTGTCGGCTTTTAAACATGACTCGTCGAAGGTTCCAGTGTATTCGCTGGTGCCACATGGCTTCCAGAAAGTCTGCAGAATTCGCGTCGTACAGAGAGCAAGATTGCAAAAACGATGGCGAACCAAACAAGTGCGAGTGAGAGCGAACGCGAGCATACGACAGTACGAAACGAGCTGTCTGGCTGAGGCCAGTTACGAGTTCTCATCGAGCGGTTGAGCGGGTCCGCATGACAGCAGTTTCCGGCGCGCACGTCACTGAAGGGAGCACTCTCATTGGTCTCCGCCGTTGCGGCTCGCGTCTTCAATAGACAGGTTTAGTTGGGCGTCCGCTACCACCCACATACGCATCGCGCGAGGTCGTGAGTACGTAGCTAAGCGCGCGCGCACGAAACGGCAATAGTTGGCAGGACGCAAAAGTTGAGAAGGGGCTTGATGACTTGCATCAGTAGGAACCAGTAATGTGCTACTCAGCGCCGCGATATGCCACCTTCTGAAACTGGGTAGCCAATATCAGCTGCCACGAAGTCAAACCACAAGCCGGAGTCATACCTTCGCCAAGAGTGATATCGAAAGACGCGCTCTCGCGGACACGCGAGAAAACGCGACAACGTCTCGCAAGACCCGCTGAGCCCGCAGCGAACGCTACGCAGCTTTTGAAAAGCTGCGGGCACACGCAAGATACCGTGCGTGCTCCTGCGTACTACGCATGCGCACTGACGCCTGCGCGGGTTGGCTGCGTACGCAGAGCTCCTGCGGACGCCGAAGTAAAACACTGTATTATCCCTCTTCGCGTTCGCTCGTTTATCTTTCGCTGTGCCTGTTCGCTCGGTTACGCCACCGACACCGCCGACACCGCCGACGCCGACGCTCGCCACATGAACAGGCGCCTAATAGCTGCACAAAAAGAAAAAAAGAAATAAAAGATAAGGAAACAAAGGGGAAAGAAAGAAAGCAGCCGGTATGCATGTTGTACGTACATATGTACACAAATATTTCCGTCCACGCCATGAATTATACGAATCACTTGGTGCCGTCGCGGTCGTTGCTTTAACTCAAAGAACATCAGGATATGAATGAAATGTATGCATGTCCTGATATTGATGATATGACATGGCATAAATGACATGGATTTAATGATGTGTCAAGTGCATCATGTCATGAATGACAAGACATACATGAGCATACATGAGCACGTCATGTCATGACATCAGTGACATCACATGCTTGTCATGGCATGTGTCATGATATTTTCTTGGTCGTTTCTAGATCATAATATATATAGGGCTGTTAATGAGGTGGCATGCGTGTAAAACCTATGAATCACATGTGTGTCATAACATGAATGCCACGAATTGCATGACATGGCATTAATGACAAGAAACTTAAGAGCATGTCATTCCTTGTCATTCATGTCATGTCATGCACGCATGTCTCGCCACACATACCATGATACATATCTAGTTAACGAAATCATCACGACCCCGTCACCTTACGTCGTTCGTGACGATCACGTCACGACATGCATGTAATGTTCATGTCATGCACGTAATTTCATTCATGTCATGAATATCCTGGCATATACCTTATTAGAAAATGAAGTTTCCATCAGTGACAATCATGTCATAACATGAATGTCATAGATGAGATCAAAATCGTCGATTGAATGACGTGACGTGCATTTCTTTAACTAGATACATTCTCAATATGCGTGTCATGATATTCACGCGTGAGATTAACGAAATGTCATGCCATGAATGTCCTCAAATGAGTGGAATGAATGACAAGGTCTGTATGCCAAGCCATGACACGATGCCCAGGAATGTTGTGACATGCATGACAAGAATGAGATAAATTCGGGGCATGCACGCATGCATGCGCGACGGGGCATTACCATGTCAAGAACTTGTGCTGACCTAATGGAACACGTTGTCTACTGACTTGGGCCGATCACATTATGCTCGTGTTCGTGTTGCCGTAATGGTCGTTGCATCGTCATTCGAGCTTCGTAATCCAACTTTCGCCTTTGATTTTCGAGTGCCATATGCGCTCGAGCCAGGCGCCACCCATAAGAAGATACCGGCATCTCGACAGCTGAACGCCTGATGGTAGTTGCATCCATTCAAACAGCGATTCAAAAGCGAGTTTTCAACGAGCCTTTGTTTCTGAGCGCCGGACAGCAACGCACGGCCTCATCGTTCCTTGCAAAGCTCGTACCGCACTTTCACGGCCCTTCTTGTCGTAGTCTGTCCGCTTAATCAAACATCAAGCGTGCTCTTTCCAGGTACGGGAAGTGCCCTAGTACGACAACGCTGCATCGTATTCCACTATGGCAGTGTCCTCACGGCTTGGCCAAGTCGAGCAGCTGGACCACGCCACTCATTCGAATGGCTATAAAGGGACCCGGGTTTCAGGTTGTGCTATAGTATCGGCATCAAGTCGTCCGTTTGTCTCCTTCAAGTGATACCACATACTACTATCAGTGAGCATTTAGTTCTATGCGTTTCGTACCCATCTCGCACCTCGATACGGCTCGTTTACGTCAATTCGGTCGTTCGTAGTAATCATGCAATTGTCGTTACCATTGTCATCGTCTTACTCTTGCGGCTGTCATCACACACACGCACTCACGTTTATTCTAGTTCACTGTACTCGAGTCACACACACAAATACTGGATTTACGCAAACCCATTGGTCAACCTGGTAACGCTCTGTGGAACCCTAAACAATGCTGCATAGGCGGCTGCCTGCAAAATGCTTTGCATAACGTCGGTTTCCGCAGTGCGTGGGGTCTGCACAATTTTCTTTCTTTCCTATTTCTTTCTTGCCTATTTTGTCCTCCTCTTTTCATTCCCTCCTCCCGAAAATGTAGGCAGGCGTTGTGTCCCTCTCGGTGGCAGTTGCCAGCTTGCTCTCTCCCTATTTCTTTTGTGTGCTTGTATGCTTCCATATAATAATAATAATAATAATAATAATAATAATAATAATAATAATAATAATAATAATAATAATAATAATAATAATAATAATAATAATAATAATAATAATAATAATTACGGGATCATCTTGCAGTGTATATACGCTCACGTGGAAGAAACTCTTATAAAACGCGACTTTGCAAGACGCGAGTCATGTGCTTTACTGCGGCGATGCAATCAGCCGACCGGCGCATGTTTTCACTTGGCCGCGCTTCGCAATAGCAGTCAGCGCCGCATCGTCCGCGGAGTAGCGCCTTGGTACGAGTGCATCACAGGACAAGCACGCGGAGCTACCTGAAATGTTGTGCGAAGCTAACAAAGTTGCAAAGGATGAAGAAAATGCTTTCCCCCGGCGGTGAAGAAACGCAGGATCTCATTGTGACGCTCTTCAAACGCGACAGGTCGAGAGGGGCAGCCAAAGACATCACGAAAGCTGTCCGTGTATATATGCGCCCAAAACCGTCGGCACTGCATGCACGGTTCTTGTTTTTAACAAGCGGAACCAAGCTCAACGCGAATTCGTCACAAATTACGGAACAGCGCTGAGAAAACTAGCTGAAGGTTGTGGTTTTGGAGGCAAGGCGCTTCCCATGGTGGAGGTGAGAGACCGTTTTCTCTTCGGCATCGGCAACCAAGCGGTACAGCAATGCCTACTGGCCGAAAGGAACCGAACGTTTGCCACAGGTTACGGCATGGCGGTGGAAGTGGCAGCAACTCAATGGCAGAAACAAGAACTGAGGACACAGAACCACACGGACGCGTAAGCTCATGCAACAGTTCACGCAACTGACCACTGTAACGGTAAGCGCTATCCAGAATCTTGCATGTTTCGTTGGATAGCATATCGGTGCAAGCAAAGAGGGCATATCGTGATATGTTGACGCTTCAAAAAGGGCCGCAGTATAGTAAAAAGAAAACGCCTTGTCGTGACCAGAATTCAAGAAAACATGCGGCAAAGCATGGCCAGGCTAGCCGACCATTTCATTATGTAGAAGAGCTCTATTTTATCTCCGAAGTCCACGAGCGTACGAAGCTCATGTTCGTAGCTACTTTGCTGATACACAGAAAGGAAGTGAATGTGGAAGTAGACTCCGGGCGATCGCATTCATTTGTCAGTGGAGAAACGTTTCGAGCCATTGAAGACCACACAGGCAAATTTCCCTTCAGGGCATCGGCGCGCAGCTGGTAGCTTGGTGGAAACAACCACTTGAGATGCTAGGAAAGGAAATGGTTGAAGTGCCCTTCAAATACCACCGCGACGCATTGCTTTAGCAGCAGTGAAGAAGCAAAGAAGCAGCCTCTTTGATAGAAGCTGTTCAGGGCCTTAGGAATTAATATTCCTGGAATACAGAAAGTGTATGATGGATCCCAGGTCGCTCAGAACTTTCCCACTCGATTCGCCAATGGTCTGCTGAGCTGCATTCAAGACCCGGCGCCTGTAGACCTGAAATGCGGCACAAGGCCTGTCTTTCTCAAGAGCTGAGCAGCAACCTTCGCTGTTAGAGACGGTGGCTGCAGAGATGGAGTCTAGTAGAACAAGGAGTGTGGCAAAGAGCAGCTTTCCACTTAAGCAACCCCCATTGTTGTGAGGAAGTGAAACGAATTCACACACTTGTGAGTTGGCTACCGCAGTAGAGTGAGAAAGGCCATTTAGGGAGTGTCTATCTTTTGCCCATGACAGATGAGATGCTTTCGTCGTTACGATGAAGCAAATTTTTAGAGCGAGGCTCTTAATGGCCCGTTCCTGAAAGAAAGAATAGAATATTCGTGATTGCGTCGTCGCCATACAGTCGTCGTCATGGATTCCTAGTCATAGCGTCGTCGTGGTGACGTTGTGGTCATCATGCCATCATCGTCATACAGCCATCGTTACCCGATTCTCGTCATACAGTCGTCGCCGCGCGAACTCTAGCCATCGTCGTCGTATAGTTGTGGTCATTTCAGCTTAATCATGCGATTCTCGTCACGACGTGCTCACGCCATTTCTACCATACAGACGTCGTCACGCCATCCCACGCCATCGCAGTCATTCAGTCGTCGGCACGCTATTATTGTCTTACACTCGTCGTCATCGCATTTTCCCACCCGCCATGGTGGCTTAGCTGCTATGGTGTCGGGCTACTAAGGAATAGGCCGTGGGATTATATACCGGTCGCGGCGTTCCCGTTTCGATGGGGCGCAATGCAAAAATGACCGTGGACCTTGCATTGTAGGCAAGTTAAAAATCCCCAGGTGCTCAAAATTAATCTGGAGTGCCCCACTACGGCGTGCCTAAATATCAAATCGTGCTTTCGGGAAGCGAAACCCCAGAGTTCAATAACGATGATGATGACAATGGTGTTGTGATGACTGTATGAAGATGATGATGTGAGCACCGCGGCTTGACGGTGGCGATATGACGAGCATTCGATGACGAAGCTTTAGTGTCGACTGTTTAGCGACCGCGATGACATCACGACAACGTTTTGACAATGAAGGCATAACTACAGCTCTATGACGATGACTCAATATTGACGACTGCACAACAATGGCGGAATAATTACTGCTGAATGACGACAGCATGATTGCGATAGTAGAATGAGGAATGACGTCTATGTAACGACAAAAGCGGTATGACAACGATGACATGATGACAATGGGGGGATGGTTCTGAATTGATGACAATATTATCACGACGTCCGCGTAAGGACGATGGCATGACGACAATGGATGGCTGTATGTGTGATGGCGAAGCGGTGACTGTATGACGACGGTATCATGACGATGACATCGCAACTAATGAATGCATAATGACGGTGCAATGACGATCGTAGCATGACAACGGTGGCATGATCACGATTGTTTGATGCAGGCATAATTACGGTGGAATAACGAAGTAAGAATAACGACGATGGAATGACGACAATGGGATGACACTTCTGAAATCATGACGATGGTACGACGACAATGGCAGTATGATCACGATTGAATGACAGCATGATTATAGTGGCGTAATAACGATGGGGGGAGGGGGAAGCTTTGAAGGGTTTATTTCAGGAATGGTGTACAGAGGCTAGGTAGATAATACGCGCAAAGTGGTTGAAGTAAGCTAATAAATTTAATTGGTTGAAAATTAGTGTTCGCGTACTCCTGTTAGGTAGGAACCGTCACCGTCAGGATATTAAACCCGCAGACCTGCTCTGTATTTTTGACTCCTTGAATGAGTGCACCTCCAGACAATAGTACGGTATGAATAAAGCTAACTTTCACTCGGGGTACCATTTTTACACAAGCAGCACTCGCTTCCCAGAATAGCGCAGACCCTGCGGAGAAATGGTTGCCGAGGATGAGGTCATTGTGATAAGAAAAAGAAAACTTGATTTTTCGCTGTAGTGACTACTGCACCATGACGTGGGTCTGTCGCCCGCGAGCTGAAGTTATCCCTGCGATCAGACACTCGGTGCCTAGCGTGATAAGAAAATAAGAATGGAAGGTGAAACAGAACATTGCAGATTACGAGCTGTGGTGTATTCAGCATGACATGGCTTATGACCATACCGATATTTTTCAGTGCAACTTCAGAAGCGAGCAAAATAACTTTCGCATGCCAGTGGCAAATCAGATTGCGGGACGACTGTTGGATTTTGTCGTTTTCATCGAACGCCGCACTCTGCTGGCTGCCCCGAACAGTATACGTACGGGAGCTTTGTGTCTACGTGCCTATGCAGCTGCCTTGTAATGCTATTCAGCGCTAGATATATGGCTTAACATCGCCTCAGAACTTCATGTCGACCACGGGTAAGTAGGATTTTGAATTCATCTTACTTGTGATGACTAGTGTCGAGGAAGATGTCCGTTGGCTTTGCAAGCTGGCAGCGCTGAAAGCATATTGACGACGCGGTCATTATTCTACGTCAACATACGAACCTGAAAAAAAAAAAGAAAGGAAAGGACCATGATTCTTCAAAATAGACGAATAGTAGCATTTGGATGTGCACTGAAATGTATACGCTAGTGGTTCAGCTTCAGTGTGTCAGCTTCCACGACGGTGCCGTGGAAGCTGACACAAGCCACCACGAGCCGGCTTAAGCTGTCCCTACAGCGTTGCCAGACAGCCCTCGTGGTGTCTCTATTACTATATCTTTCTGATGCTATGCACGAGGTTGCGAGTTTGATTACCGGCCTCGGCGACCGCAGGTTCAATTAAATTATGGGGTTTTACGTGCCAAAACCACTTTCTTATTATGAGGCACGCCGTAGTGGAGGACTCCAGAAATTTGGAGCCCCTGGGGTTCTTTAACGTGCACCTAAATCTAAGTACACGGGTTTTTTCGCATTTCGCCCCCATCGAAATGCGGCCGCCGCGGCCAGAGTTCGATCCCGCGACCTCGTGCTCAGCAGCCCAACACCATAGCCAATGAGCAACCACGGCAGGTGCGACCGTACGTCGACGGAGGCGAAATACAAAAACGCTCATGTACTTAGGTTTAAGGGCACGTTACATAACCCGAGGTGGTTAGAACTAATCAGGAGTGGTCCACTATGGCGTTTCTCATAGTCCCAGGTTTGCTTAGGGACGCTAAACCCCTTGCATCGATCAGAGCGTTGCCGGAGCTATTTCGGTCGCTTCCGTTTGGCCACTTAAAGGCTGTAAAAGTTCTTGCCCAAATTTTTGTCATTTCCTGCTATGTTATTGACTATGTCGACGCGAACATAATATAGCGATAAAAAGTGACACCTTGATAAGTCAGTGGAATAATACAGAAGGGTTCGAATTGTAATGCAGGAGGGTTAATGTATGGTGAGGAAAGCGCTCTAAAGATAAGTTAAGCTCAAAGCGCTGTGATTCGCACAGTTTGAGCAGACGCCTTAACATGTGCTTGATGAAGTACAAGGCCTCCCCGCGTGGAGAAAGAAAAGGAAAAGACGTGTTGGAAATATAATTACCATCATGCGGTCTCTGTTGCCGACGAAGAAGAACAATAAGATATTTACAGTGCAAATCCAACCGTGCTTTGATCAGAGCGCCTGGCTGAAAGGACGCAGTCTCGCGCACGTCAAATGTACCGGCCATCATCATCATCATCATCATCATCATCATCATCATCATCATCATCATCATCAGCCTGGTTACGCCCACTGCAGGGCAAAGGCCTCTCCCATACTTCTCCAACTGCCCCGGTCATGTACTAATTGTGGCCATGTTGACCCTCCAAACTTCCTAATCTCATCTGCCCACCTAACTTTCTGTCGCCCCCTGCTACGCTTCCCTTCCCTCGGAATCCAATCCGTAACCCTTAATGACCATCGGTTATCTTCCCTCCTCATTACATGTCCGGCCCATGCCCATTTCTTTTTCTTAATTTCAACTAAGATGTCATTAACGCGCGTTTGTTCCCTCACCCAATCTGCTCTTTTCTTATCCCTTAATGTTACACCTATCATTCTTCTTTCCATAGCTCGTTGCGTCGTCCTCAATTTAAGTAGAACCCTTTTCGTAAGCCTCCAGGTTTCTGCCCCGTAAGTGAGTACTGGTAAGACACAGCTGTTATAAACTTTTCTCTTGAGGGATAATGGCAACCTGCTGTTCATGATCTCAGAATGCCTGCCAAACGCACCCCAGCCCATTCTTATTCTTCTGATTATTTCACTCTCATGATCCGGATCAGCAGTCACTATCTGTCCTAAGTAGATGTATTCCCGGCCAATCACCTAAAAAAGAAAATAGTGGGCGTTGGTACCATATATATATATATATCACAGTTTAGTTATGAGGGTGCAGCTATTCATAGAATAGCAACATGTTATCATACACGAAATCTAAGACTCGTACCTATAGTGGCCGTATGAATTGAAGTAAAGCTAAGCTGAGTAAGTGAAAACGAGCTGTTGTGCTAGGGGTCTTCTGTTTCTGTTTGAGTCCTGCCATCGGACAATTTCATTTACGTTTATTAGTTAAAGGCAACGGCTTTCTTAGTGCCTTTACCGCCAATTTTTCGTGTCGAGTTCTTTTCAAATAGTTTTGCTGGGCCGATCCCGAAGGCAGTGCACATTCGCACCAATAAAATTACATCATCTTCAGGTTAGAGCTCTGTCATTATTTCACACTTTTAATATGTAAGTCTGAGAAGATTGAAGATAAAAAGGCATGTGCTTTCGGTGCTTCTTTTTTCATGACATTTGTTCGTGGGCTGCCCTTCACAAAATGCTGAGAAATAATTTTGTCAAGAATGTAAGACCTGGTATGAACAACTTTAGTGATGGAATGGTGGGGCAATATAACCCGCCTATACTGCATGCAATATAGCATGGCATGGCATCACATATAGACTATATATATAGATTCATGGTTGTTGCTACGATTGGGTGGATGTCTTATTTTCCCCTTAACTACTTCTCTGTACCTTGCAGGTTTCCGCAGAACTGTTACGTCAAACTCTTGCTTTGCTTCGAGTTGTTGACAAATTCGACTTCGCCCTGCCATCTGCTAGCCGCCTGGTTAGCCCAGATGGTAGAGCGGCTCCGCCGAAAATTCGGTTGTCCCGGGTTCAAGTCCCGGACCAGGACGAATTTTTCTTTAACTGCGAGGCTTTCCTTTCGAGGAACCCGTATGGGTTTCCTTTGTGGCGGTTGCTACGATTGGGGGGATGTCTCATTTTCCCCTTCATTACTTCTTTCCACCTTGCGGGTATCCTCTGAGCTGTTACGTTAAAACTAAAGGCATTAAATGAAAAAAGAAAGAAGAGTATTGCGGCTTGTGGTCAGGTTAGGTTAGCCTACTGTCTGGCATAATAGCTGACACGCTTAAGACAAAAGCAATACATATCTTCTGGTGGGATCAACCCTTAGGCTTCTTACACAAGAACGGTATGCTCTAAAGATTAGGCCACAATAACCTCCTTGTGCACGTTACAAAACAAAAGGAAGAAGGAATCCGAGAACTTGTTTTATCGATTGTTGGAGTCCGTTATTTTGGGGTATCATGCAGAGAAGCATAAAAAAAATTCCGCTGGCACCTTAGGGTGCTAGCCAGCTACAGAGCAATACAGTATGGCTCACGGCATGTTCTTTCTCCTCGGCCTTAATGACAAGTCGAGAGACCACCTGACTGTAAGAAATTGTGGTGTAAATTTGTGACTCATATTGCTCATATTTTCATTAAGTTATGGGTAACATACGCCAAGTGCTAAAGAAGCAGGATTATGACGACGAACTGTTATTTATGGATCCTCTTGTCAAAGTAACAGTTCTTTAAACAGAACAGCAAGCTTGAAGCTCAGTGGCGGAGAAGAGAATATTACCATCATATGGCTGCCGCTTGCATTTATGTAGTCGAATGGGCGGAAAAAAGAAAACAAAGAAATATTTGACAACAATAGCACGCATAGTTCACTCGTTCCACTCGAGTTCACTCGAGCCAAATAGCTCTTTCAGATGACTGGCGCTAGGGCTCTTCGTTGCAAAAGCACATGTGGGCACGTCAATATTTATTTGGCCACAGACGCTGGAATGGAACAGGCGAAAAATAGACAACCTTGCCACTGTCCTTGGGTACTGTTTCCCTTGGTGTACACCTCTCCTCACCATTCTTCTCTCCACAAGAGAGAGAGAACAAGGAGAGGAAATTCAAGGAGGTCAACGGCACAAGCATCCGGTTCGCTGTTCTACACTGGGTGTGAGAGAAAGGTGGGAATAGAAAGAGAATAAACACTCAGTGTACGTGATGCAATAGTTCTGCGGAAACTCGCAAGGTGAAGAGAAGTAATTGATAAAGGGAAAATGAAACATCCACCCAAACTAGCTAAGTGCTGCAAAGGAAGCCCCTACGGGTTCCTCGAAAGAAAAGCTTCGCAGTTGAAGAAAAACTTGTCCTGGGGTGCTATGCAGGATGCGCCGAGTTTGGCGAAACTCGGGATCTTCACGAGCTCTGGCGACACCCCAAGATGAAAGCACGAATGGTACCGAGACACAGTTTATCTTTCGACAAGCCTCCAGTTTCATTGGTTTATCTAGATTCACTCTGGGTGGCTATCATTCCTTGGGCGTTGCCTTCTGGGCGGTCGACAAACTGGGGCTCAGGTGATCATACCGTCGGTGCATGGTCGCGCCTTCTTTCACTTGTTTGTCGTTCCACCGAGTGCATTACACGCACAAGCGAGTTATAAAACAAATGCATTTGATACAATATCATTAGTTAGTTTAACGTGGTTTAAAAGCATTTTAAAGCTTACAAGATGTACGCTGAGTGTATTCGACTAATTTGTAATTTAGTACGCTTCGCATTATACCACGAGGGAACGCTGTGGTGGCGTCATCGCATACATTAATCGGGCGAGCATGGCGGCTAAGCATCGAAGAGGCCCAGTGCAAACAAGCTCGTACAACGAGCTTGCAGTGCGCGACGTAGTGATCAGGCTCGACGATGACCACTATTTCTTGGATAGTTCTGTTCCTCCGTGAGCAATCTTTCCGTGCACCCCGAAAGACTGCGAATAGCTTAGGCGATATTACAGATCGCAACGCGTACCTACTGTTCACGGCACAATCCTGAACAAACAACTTATCCGGTGCTGCTTCTGCGAGTGCGCTGAGTTCCTGCACTCCGCGTGACTGCGAGTGTTACGAATATTGCATAGTGTGTGCAAAAGGAAGACAGCCGATATAGCTACGATGCGACAAGGAGGTGGTGCCGACGATGGATCTCGCAACCAACACAGTGACGGAGGCATAGACAAACTGCAGATAAGTATATGTCTACTGTTTCATATTTCGCATAATAATAGTGCACGGATTAAGTCACTATCGTAGTAACGAACTGAATGTCCAGCAGTTTAAAAAAGGCATTGAGAGCCAATGAGTGTTCGTGCTTTTACATGTACGTGGGCCCGCGAAAATATGGGAAAGATAAAGGTACCTTTCACTAACTTCGTGATATAACAGAAATTCATCAGTGACATTCAGCCCGCAGAATCTATGGAAGAGATCTTTATCCAGGTGAAATATCAATAACAAGTACTGATATAAAGCAGGAAACTTATACAAAAATTTCATGGGTTGAACAGCAGATGGGAGGCATTCCCGAATCGGGATCGCCACGTTACCGACATCCTTGAAAAATGTTTAGAATCGTTGCATTCTACCGATTATGCAATATGGGACATAAACCTGGAGGTTAACAAAGAATCTTGAGAAGTCGAGGACTGTGCAGAAAGCGAAGTAACAAAAATTGTTGGAGATAGCATTAAGGCAGGAAGACAGTGGCGTAGTAAACCGTGGCAACTGATATGCTAGTTGAGATTAAGAAAAAAAAATGGAATCGGTGGGCAGGCCATGCACGTCTTCAATCACTTGTTGCCAATTTATAACAGGTGATTACATAAGCGTGACAGAATGGATGTCAAGGAGAGAGAACTGCAGCCGAGGATGGTAGAAAATTGCGTAATGGGACAAAAATATCATGTTTGTAGGCATAGGATGCAATCAGCTCGCATAAGACGGGATTGTAGGGAGCGCCATTGATTCTGCAGTGGACAAAAATAGGTTTGTGGTGCTGACAGTAGAGACTCGTGAAGGTTTGAGGACACAGCTGTTGGCACACTAATAAACATTACAATTGGCTCTGAAAAAAACAACTCGTTATGAAAAATAAAGCAATGTTGTCCCGACAAATTGTTTTATTATGCATACACTAAAGGCTTCCACAGTTAAGGGCAGTTAGTGCCAATAGTGCAATGAGCATTTTTATTTGTAAATAATGGTTTATATGCGGTTGACTCATTCCAACAATCAACTTTTTTTGCAGCAAGACATTCTGCTGCTGGAGGCACTCAACCACCTGGTGGCAGTAGGCGAGCGCCAGGCACATGCTCTTGAGAGTGTGGCAAGGTCCAGAGGGCTCCTCTGCAACAGTAGGATCAGTGCACTCACTGCTTTCCAGTCGAGCCCCCAGAACACACCTTATAAAGGAGCTTTCAGTTTATTATTTTGTTTATTATTCAAGAGCATGAATAAAATTATTGCAGTAAACATTGTGCTGTGCATATTGGGACACTTGTAACATGCACTTGATGTCTCTTCAAAATGGGCAAACACAAAAGACAACCTGGACCGTGTATATAAAAAAGACACTAATGCAGCATATACGTCATTGTGCTGTTTGGTCTTTCTATGTGCAAGAATACAGTGGGTGTTGATTAGCCACAAGATGAACGGTGTGTGTATTTCACAATGAAAAGACAGGAAACGGCATGACCTTAATAATGCTATCACCTATAGACTGTGCACATGAATGCAACACTCCCCGATTTAAACGTGCCATTACATGCATGTTCGGTACCACATATTCTTTAACAATGTCATATAGTTGCATGTACTAATTTTCAGACAGCTTAAGCCCATGCATAGCTCACTTGTGATGTATCCATTTCATAGGCCAAATAATTGTACACTTTGCCCTTTTGTGTTGTATGAAAAGTGGCATCCGCTAGTCGGATACAACTTCAGAAGACAGGAGAGGCCCCGCCCAGATGACCAAAGCACAGCAGCCGATTGCCTCCACGTCTAAAGAAATAGTCCATCTCCAATGAGCGGGCATTAGTGCGTCAGCGGTACGACATCAGTGTAGAGTGTGTGCCCATTGGTGCAGGCTTGTGTTCACCTGCCATTGAAATGCAAATTCTGTGGCCTCCTAAAGTTGTATCCGACTATAGAATCACGTAATGCCTTGCACTGGTTGCATAGACTTTAGCAACTTGAGAGCACACAATGATCAGGAACAGAAATCTATAAAGGCACCCAAGCAAAGCTGGCTGGCCACACTTCCATTATGAGGGGCTGTAAACAGTTCTCGCCAAATATTCACATGACATCCTTGAAAAAGAGGTGGTGTTTGGCACTTTAGAATCAAAAACAGATTACAGTGAATGTTGTGTACCCCATTAAAACAAACTGAGCTTGGTTATCTGCACAGCATGTAATGAAAGCTTGTGCTTCACATAGGAAACAAAGTGCTCTGTCCAGTACAATTGTCGAGTTCGCTGTGGCACCTATTATGTCATCAGTGTCAACATACAAATTTTCAAAGGCCATTCATTTCACCATTATTTTTGTATGATGGTTGTTTCAATCAGTGCTTGTATTACATGAGCAGGTGGATTTGAAAGCAAAGCTTTGTTTGCAAACCTTCAGACTTCCATAATTGTGTGGCAAGGCACTGGCATGGTGTCGAATAGCTCACACTTCCTCGGTCCTGCACCAAAGAGGCCCAATGCTCAATATGAAGTTGGATCGCGCAACAATTCGACGGCACACAAAGAAGAGTAACGCACACAGCAGAGCGTTCTGCTGTGTGTATTTCTCTTCCTCGGTCCTGCACCAAAGAGGCCCAATGCTCTACTTGAAGTTGGATCATGCAACAATTCGACGGCACACAATGAAGAGTAACACACACAGCAGAGCGTTCTGCTGTGTGTATTTCTCTTCTTTGTGTGCCGTTGAATTGTGGTGCAATTCAGCTTCAAGCTTCTATACGGATACAACGAGTCTTCAACCTCACCAATGATCTAGTTATTAAGCCACAATGGCACATATCTTTGAAATGTCCCAACACGAATTAGCTCTCCAACAAATCACCGCAAGCATAAAATTTTGCTGCACAGGTGTATGCACGTGCCATATTCTGTACCACTAAACTCGCAGGAATCAAAGGGGCAAGCATTAACAAGCCTTACTGCTGCCGTTACCATCATCATGACACCAATAGAAAGACAGTGCTGCGTTTCAGTAAAGGGAGTGCCGGAGGGAAAGGCGTGACACCGAGGCTTGAGGCTTACAATAAAAATAGCATTTACAAGACATGTTTAATGCCAAAATATGCTGTATATCGCTCATCCTACTTTGGCATTGCGGCAAGCTTTTACACGTTTGCGCATTTCACAGTTCGTGTAATCATTGCTCTAAAGCTGTACAAAAGGTCTATTCACTGTGCAATCTTTATTTTTATCATGGCGGGTTAAAGACCCACTTTTCATGGGCATCTGCACCACATTTCTCCCGATATGTAATTTTGCCTTGGTGGTTCACGACATCTTCAAGCACACCGAGTTCTGCAGCGGATTGGATCTGCATTGTTCTACTGCTGAAGAATTAGAGCCCCATTATGAGACGAAAATATACGATTTGTCCATACAGAATAACGCTGCCCCCCCACCAAAAGGAAATACACTGAACCACTGGCACATGCACCAACAGTGAACACAGCAAACACTCTGGAGTATTTTCTGCATGCAAGCCAGCACACTAAGATTCTCAATGCATTTTCATTTTGCCGTAAATGCATAGGCACAACCGGCTTGGCGCGACATCCGCATCTCGCACTGCAACGAATTGTGCAATGCCTTGCTGTTTCATAGTGCGGCCGATAGATGACGCATAACCAAAATTCAGCATTATGCATACTAAGTAACTTGTACTAAGTAATCTCATAAAAAAAAAAACCAAGTTCTTTATGAGATTAGCATTCACAGGGTACTTCACATAATTTGTGATATCCATTTATCTATTTATACTTCATTAACCTCTTTCCCCAAAAAAGTGAGCCATTTGGAAGGCACCCTGATAGACAAGTAGAACAATCGGTAAAAAGTCAGCAACCAGCGAAAAAGTCAGTATCATAGGCTGCCGCGTGTGTGACGTCGGTAATGCAAAATTTAAGTCGGCTACACAGAAGTGACAACTTTGGCAATATGGTGCGTCTAGAAATTGCTTCAATGCTAATCCCAGTAACGCTGACATTGAAGGCACCTTAATTGCTACGTACGTTCCGTGGACACACCCGACTACGTTCGTAATGTTTCCGCGAAGTAAGAAGCGTTCTTTTATAAATGCCCGCTCAGCCGCAGTCTTCGGGAAAGCCAGCCACCGCTTCCGCACTGCCGCATCAATAAGCGCATCAGACATGTCTGACACCAAGGCTCACAGTAGTTTGATGACGTCCAATGTAACGCTCGGCGCCGACGCTCCCCTGAAAACTCCCAGTCCCGTAGAAACGGAGGGCGCAGACGACTTGCTCTTCAACGGTGAGCGAATGAAGCCCGCCACGCTGTCTCCACAGACGAGAGTCTTCGCCTAGCTCGTCACACAGCCAGAGCACTGATGTCTTCGACAGGCCAAAATGACGCTGAAACTCCACGGCGGTCATGTACGCGAACGGGTCCAGACGGTCATACTGACGCTTGCTGCCGCTGGCTGCAATAACACACGCTGCTGCTGCCGCCGCCATGTTCCCGAGTTGAACTCGGAGGGGGTTTCGCGATGTACGAGTTTAGCACGAGTTCGCCTGTCAATCAAAGCCAGAGGTCACGCCCCGCGCGAGGCACGTAACTCTTGTGCGCGCACCCACCATGGTTGGGCCACGCCCAACTTATCTTTCGGCAACAGCGACGCGGTGCCGAGCTGAGAGGCATCAACAATGTTCACCACCGACATAAAACACGCACAACACACTGTCATCGGTGATGTACTGTGCACTACTATCAAAAACAAAGCGTTGACTGTCGCTGGCTTATGCATATATCTTCTCGGGCTGAGATGGCCCCACAGCACGGTTTCATTGCCTGCATTGTGGCGACGTAGCGCACAGTAAATAATTATCGGCACGTCACTGTAGCTGCTTGAAAGGCGTCGATGCGCCGAGGGTGAGGAGGATGCTGAGGAGTACGTATCGCAGCAGTCGTTTTAGATGGCTGCTCTGTCATCGGTGATGTATCGGAGCCACAACGTCGTAAACACGATCAGCGTCCGAGAATCGCTCGCTCTTCTAGACCCAGTGCAATGGCATTTCTTCATCACAAGCACTGCGCACTCAACAGTTCTAACACCTTCCTCAGTTCGAAGTCTCATTTCATAACGGCACACAAGAGCCCTCACCTGCCAAAATGCGATTGCTGCGGTGTCGTTACGATATCCTTCTGCGATCGCTGCTGGCTCCAGCATAAGTAATCCGCAAGCACCTTGGTGGGCACAAAACACTCGTATACTGCGTACATGCGCTCAGAGGCACTTTCACTGGGCAAGCGATGACAAGCGATGAATTGTGTCGATGGGAAGCACGCACTTCTTCGAAATGCATCGCCGAGGCTTCGCGCACAAGGATAAACTGGTACATTTTCACTAAACTGCGTTACTACGGTCACTACGGACCGCCATTTTTCAGCGACAGCCGTTACTCCCGTATTTATGACTAGTGTGTCGTTTTTAGTTGGTAAAGCGGGGGCCTTAAGGCGTCTGCCATGAACAGCCGTACCACGGCGCTGCGTTTCTATTCCCCTAATGCAGAAAGAGTGGTGAACACTGACATTATTGAGAATAGCACTGTAGCGCCCCTAGGCGACTTCTCACCGTATGAACTGCCTCGTGCGTGCGACCCGCTTCAATGTATCCGCTTCTAAGCTTTCGCCTCACTGTCGCCACTCGCGGCAAGAAGTGCAAAATTTAATAATTTGCTCGATCTCCGTTTGTCATCACAAATTTCTAGCATTCAAAACGAAAAACAGACACTCAAAGAAATAAAAATGTTCGTTATTTTATTTCTTGTATTATAACGTATTCGTTTGAGCGAAAGCATAGGTGCAAGAATGCGCCGCATGTACCCTGTTCGCATTCGATGGAGGATAGAAAGATAGTTGCCGAAAGATGAGGCACGCCCTTGACGCGCCCGGGAAAGGCGTGGCAAGCGGCTCACGGCAAGTGTGCTGACAGACAGCGGGACAGTCACGGTATTGCTTAGTTGCGATAATCCGTTGATAACAATACGCGGCGCTGGCGCGTTTCGTTGTGCAGCCGTCTGCGCTTGAAACGTGGAAGCAGCGTGCCGCGCAGGGTGCGCTCATGTTGTCATACGTGGCTTTTTGTCTACATATTTTTTTTGCCTGCAGCCTTTGCGCGTTTCACGCTATCTCGGTTCACTGACTGCCGTCGAGCAAACTCGGGTAAAACTCGGGCGAACGAGAAACTCGGCGCATCCTGCATAGCACCCCTGGTCAGGGACTCAAACCCGGGACCATCGCCTTTTCGGGGCAGTCGCTCTACCATCTCAGCTAACTACGCGGCTAGCAGATGGCAGGCGAAGTGGAATTTATCAATAACTCAGACGCAAAGGCAACTGTTTGACGTCCCGGGTTCGAGTTCCGGTTTCGAGTCCCGGGTTCGAGTCCCGAGATCGAGTCCCAGGTTGGAGTCCCGGACCAGGACGAATTTTCCTTCAACTGCGAAGCTTTTCTTTCGAGGAACCCGTATGGGTTTCCTTCGTAGCACTTAGCTAAGTTTAGGTGGATGTCTCATTTTCCCTTTATTTATTACTCAGTGTACGTGTTCATCCTTCTCTCGACAAACATCAAACATGGCCTTCGTACTCACGACCTCACTCGGCCGGCGTTTCATAGTGCGCATTCGTATGAACTGCTGTCAGCATTCGCGCACAGCTTGTGAATGGGTGAATGGGGCCTATAGTCCTATAACAAAAGCGTTGCATCATATTAAAGTTGTGAACCGTGTAGAGCATAAGCATAAAAACTGCGTCATATTACATGTTGTGCAAGATGAATATAAATACTATTGTATGCATCGCGCTTAACCTTATACGACTTAATGAATCACTTCACGAAAGATCGTTTCACAAATATTCCACTGTGTGCTTTGGTTGTGCATATTTTTTTGTTCAATAGAAGGGGCCCGTAATGCCAGGAAGGAACAAACTGCAATGTGCCTAGTACGAAGCAAGGGATGTATCGCCTTGAAAAATATTTGATGGCTCACGCCAGCCATCCACAGATTCAGCCAAGTGTTTTGAGCAGCTGCACCCGCTGCACTCCGCTGACTTGACGTTACCCATGATGTCTACATGTTTTTATCTTTGTGCCATAATAATATTAGTTTACAGTTACGTTTCTTGTATATAAGTGTGATACGTTCTCATCATTTTTATTATTTTCTATGCATTTTTTTCTCGTTTATTGTTAGTTATTTTGGAGCTAGAATTTCAACAAAGCCGGCTTTTCAGAAGCGAACATTCTTATTTTGTATTAGTTAAGAAACAACGAAAAGCTCCGTTCAAGCGCACGCATTTGCCTGTCAAGCGCTGCGCTTCTCGACGGCAACGCGCTGAACGAAGTCAATATGAATTTGAGTGCCCCAAAAAGCATCGCTCGTGTTTACCAAATGGCTGTAATTCTTGCAAAGCTATAGAACTGTCAGCCAGCATGGATGAAAGAAAAAGATTAGGAGGCAGAGCGCCTTGCGTTTACGTGCCAGCATCCTCTAAAGCCACTCCCTCCTACTTTCTCGCTGAGTGTTCAGCGTCATGCCCACTAGGAATATTATTTAGCGGAGAATGAAAAGAAAAAGAAAGACAGAAAATCGTGCGCCGCGGACACGCCCACGAAACAGAGGCGCCCACGTGAGTGCATGCGTGCGCACAGACGTCAACCGTGCGCCGTATCGCTTGCCTTTCATGTTGCACGATCCAGTGCTTACGGTATGACTCCCAGCCTCCCGTTGGATTGCCATCCTTTTCTTTCTTGGCGGTTCTTCAAGCTTGTCACGTGACGCTTTCTCCAATTTTTCTTTATTCTCCGTGGCAGCAAGCAACTTTTCCGTACTCGTCAAAAACAACACGCAAGCGCGATGAGCGCAATTACCACGCGTGCGCACAATGCTAATGCTGGCAGCGGCAAGCAGAACGTCGTCACCTCTCCACTGCTGAGCTGAGTAGGCGGAACGTGTCTACGCGTACATACACTCGGTTGTGATGTTGTTTCGCAACCAAGCTGACCATGCGCCTTTCGTATCAGTGCTAGAAACGTCTGCCGAAAACGTGAAAGCCATGCGGTGCTCTCATGGAGGTGCTCTGCAGTGCCTAAGTGCATTAACTCCTAAAAGAGCGGCTCGTGAAAGATGCTAAGCCGAGCCAATTAATTCTTGTTCTCTGTTTGAATCAACAATTGAATTGCATTATCTGCGCTTGCGTACGTTGTCCTAAAACGTAATTTTCGTGTTCTTGTGTCCACATATGTTTTCTTTTTTTCTTTTTGGTCGTATTTGTGGGTTTCCAAGAGTTGCACAGTATCAATTTTTTTTTTTTACGAGAGCACGCGAATATTGACCGTACCGGTCAAGGTGGCACAGGTGGCGCCTATGAAGTTGCGTTGCTGAACAACGAAGCCCCATGTTCAATTCCCGGCCGCTGGGGCCGCCTCTCTCTCTTTTTTTTTTATTGAAGTGAATGTTAGGAGAGGTTGGCGCCTTTATGTGGTGGCACCGGCTACTCCTTGTCACTTGGCAGACGAAACAAATTTGCGCAAAAAGGGAGATAGCGACACTAAATATAACACTCAGTAGAACACCGGATCAGTAAAAAATATACAGTCCAACAGTACATGAGTCGCAAAGTTCTGTGCATGAGTTCAGTCCACGTACGCATATATGAAGTCCGATGTTTTGAACAGCCAAAACACACAACAACACTTGTAATACACTCCAAGTACAGGACAGAATTATACGTATTGCGTAAAAGTTGCGATCACCACATAAACCAATCATGCACCACGAACAACGTTTATGTAACTCATTTAGCGTATTCGGATCATCCAATACTTAATTTTTTCCCAAAATGTTGGTCTCTAAAAACTTTTTCAGAGCAAGAAGCGCTCTTTTTTGAAGGCCCGCAGTTGGCCATGGGCCAAGTATCTTTTTCAGAGTGAATGGTCTTCTGTCTAATATAAACAAATTAGCTTGCAGTACCGCTCTTTGTGTATCGTATTTCGAGCACACGAGAAGAAGATGATGCACATCTTCGTCTGGATGGCCACAAGAACACTGCGGACTAGAGACACGTTTTATTCTGTGCAAGAAGTGTCTCGTAAATGCAGTACCAAGACGCAGCCGGTGTACCAAAGTTTCAAATTTTCTGTTGTCTCTTAGAGTTTCCGGCATTGATAAGTTTATATATGGGTCTATTGAGTACAACTCCGAGTTCTTAGTTTGCTGGTCAAACCAGGTAGTTTTGCTGAGACGACAAGAAATCTGTCTCAGGATCAGGCGGACTTCACTACGCAATAGGGGAAGATTGGTTGTCTCTGCGTTATTGTGCGCTCGATTCGCAGCTGCGTCCGCTGCAGTATTACCAGGAATATTGCAGTGCCCAGGAATCCACTGAAATGCAATTACGTGGTTCATTGCGCTTGCTTTTGTAAGTTCTTTGAGCGTCTCATACAATATCGAAGTGTTCAAAGAATTTTTCTTATTGCTCTGTAGTAATGTGAGAGCGGCTTGCGAATCGCTAAAGATAACCCATTTTTGCGAATGTTTTTCTAAAGTTATGAAACGCAAAGCACACAGGATTGCAAATAGTTCTGCCATGGTGGAAGATGTCTCCCGGGATAATTTAAATGTTTGCTCTAGCGCTAAGTGTGGAATGACGAATGCTGAAGTCGAGGAATTTTTATGACACGAACCATCTGTATAAACGTGGATGTACTGGGGATATAATGAGTAAATTTGGTAGAGTGCCAGTTGCTGTGCGGCTACTATGAACATGTCTCTCTTAGATATAATCCCGTCAACCGATAACTCTATTTTAGGGTATGTTAACATCCAGGGAGGGTAACTAACATCCACTTTGTATAATTCAAATCTTGGTAATAATGTTTTATGTTCTCGAACAACATCGTGAATTTTGCTTTTGTTTCTTTCGGTGAGCGCGAGGTTTAATGGATGCTTCTCGTGTTGGGTTAAGATGCGATAAATATGTCGGCATGTTTCAACCGTTCGTATGACTGGAAATGGGGGGTGACGAGCTTCAGCAATTACTAAAGGACTCGAGGTAGCCTGCGTAACCCCAAGACACACTCGCAGCCCCCTTGCTAGTAAACGTTGAAGACGTTCCTCAGAAGTTCGCGATAAACCATGGAGAATAGGTGCCGAGTAAGCAATTTTTTGTTTTATGAGTGCGTTATGAACTTGTAGTAGCGAAGAGACTGATCCCCCCCACGTTGTGCCTGCGAGTCGCCGAAGTACATTTATTACTGCATTGGTCTGTTTTTCAATTGCGCGGATGTGTGAAGCCCATGTAAGTTGGCGGTCAAGAATAACTCCAAGAAATTTATGCTCTTTCACAAACATCAAAGCTTGCCCGTTAAGCCTAAGTTGGAAATTAATCAACTGTCGTCTAGTGAAAGGAAGTACGGCTGTCTTTGCGTATGAAAAACTCATGCCTCTTTCTTTTAAAAAGGTGTCGATGCTATCAAGGCCCTCTTGCAGCGTTGTTTGAATGTCTTGTATATAAGAACCAGAGGCCCATATGCAGATGTCATCTGCGTACAGAGAATACCGTAGACCAGACGGGAGCTTTTGTGGCAAGGCTGCCATGACACAATTGAATAAAAACGGACTAAGAACACTGCCCTGCGGAACGCCCTGCGTGATGCTGTGATAATTACTTTCTCCTTCTATTGTTTCCATAAATATTTTTCTATCTTTCAAGAAGTTTGACACCCATCGCAGCGTTCGACCGTGTAGGCCAAGCTCTAACATACCAGCAAGGACGTGTATGTGACTTACAGTGTCGAATGCTCTTTGAAGGTCTAAGAATACTGCTATTGTCACATTTCCGCAGCTTCGTTCATGTTCGACGTATGTGGCAATATCTAATACTGCATCCATTGTACAACGATTTTGTCGAAAACCGGTCATGTGGTCGGAAAACACATGTGTGTGTTCACCCCACCATTGCAGTCGACTGTCTATCATCTTCTCCATTAGCTTGGAAAAACAGCTTGTGAGACTGACGGGTCGGTAGGAGTCAAGACAAAGTGGAGTCTTTCCTGGTTTTAGCACTGGAATTACCCGAGCTAATTTCCATGAATCCGGTAGAGTCTCTCTTATCCAGATATCATTAAATATCTCCAAAAGAGTCATTCTTCCTACTGGACCTAGTTTCTTTAACATCACATACGTAACACCATCTGGGCCTGCGGTTGTCTTTGTACGGCATGACGAAAGAGCACTTTTCAATTCATTTAAACTAAACTCACAATCAAGTTGTGGATGTTGTGACATAAAGCACGCACGAAGCTTCTGTTCTGCTAGTGTTGTCGAACTCGCAAATTGTAGGCAAGTAAAGGGAATTCCTGGTCTGGATATAAGTTGACAAAATTCGTCAGCAACCGATGTTTCCGGAGTGCTTCGAGCTACGGCAAGGGCTCGAAAGGGATGGCTCTGGGTAACTGGACCACTAAAAGATCGGACAACGGACCATATTCTGGGAACTGGAGTAAACGGAGACAACGACGCGCAGTATTCTCGCCATTTTCTTGTACCTAATTTTTGTAAGCGTCTGCGCGAAGTTGACTGAACTTTCTGTGCCATTTTGTAGTCGTCCAACTTTCCACTGCGGCGGTAAGCCCGTTCTGCGCGCCTTCTAATTGCTCTTAGGCATTCATATTCGCCGTCGACTGCAGCGTATTCATTTGGAACAATGACTTGCTTTGTGCAGTTCTTGTAGGACTCACACAATGTATTTGCAAAACTTTGAAAGTTCGGATTTTCACCCAATGAATTACTTAAATGGTGCCGAAAACTTTGCCAATTAGTATACTTTGAGTAGCGGCGGGTCCCTTCACTCCGTATGAGGCGATGTTTGACCAGGATCGGAAAATGATCACTACCGTGCGTTTCTATGTCCGTTGACCATTCAACACCATCAAGAAGGTCTTGGGAGCAGAGCGTAACATCTATACAGCTTGAGTAACGAAACCCCCGCAAGAACGTTGGAGAGCTGTCATTTAACACAATCAGATTACTTTTTTCTGCGGCAGACTCTATAATGCTTCCACGGGAATCATTATATTCACTGCCCCAGATGACGTTATGTGCGTTGAAGTCCCCACAAACCAGCACATGTGAGTTTGCGATACCAAACACATTCACCAAGCTGTCTACTGATATTTTGCTAGAACATTGTAGATAAATACTGATCACTGTGACGCTTGTATTTCTAAAAGATATCTTGCATGCTACGAACTCCGGTATGTTTGAATCGCTCGACTGTATTAAATAGGACGGCAGGTCTTTTCTCACGCATAACATCGCTCTACTACTACCAGCAATGCGCGATGATTTATATATAACATAGTTCGAAAGACGAAAGTCATCTCGTACGCCTGCTTCCTGTATGCATAAAACAGGAAAGTTATGTTGAGCTAGTAGTTTGCGAAAATCAGCTGACTTATTTCGAAGGCTATTAGCATTCCACTGAAATATAAAAACATTGTTATAACGATTATTCATTGTAAGCCTGCAGTGGAGCTGTTGGTGATTGTGGAAGCACCAACGATTCCATAGAAAGCAGTGCTTTTACCTCTGGAAGGTTGTTTGCGTGTGGAATGGCACTGAGAATTGCACGCAGAGCTGTGAATAGCACGGGCAGGATCATCTGTGCCACGGGTAAAGACGCGTAATCAGCAAACGACGCTGAAGCTCCATGTGTGCTCGAAGCAGGTCGCTGAAGAGCTGACTGAGATGGTCCCTGGGATGACAGATGTGGTTGAGGCGAATGTTGAGGTAGTCGCTCAGATGTTAGGTGAGGCTGCTGTGTCAATGGCACAGGGCGTTGTTTAGAAGGTCGGCTAAGTTCACTCGAAGCCTGGGCAAGATGAGTAGTGTTCTCTGGAGGTGGATCGTGTCGCTCGCTGTCAGAATGTTGTCGACCTGAGTGCTTTAGAGCTGCAGAATAGTTCATATTGACCACTTGCTCTTTCTCTTTGTTGGCAGTTGTAGGCGCGCATCTTACAGCATCAAGGTTGGGTGGGGGCGCATTTCGAGGAGGCAGCCTTCCGTATTTCAACTCATGTCTGCGCAACCTTGAGGCAGCTCTGCTCTGAGGGCACCCGGAGAAGGAAGCTGTATGGTTTCCGCCACAGTTGGCACACTTTGGCTGACACACAGACTTGCACTCTGAATGGTCGTGGTCTTCTGAGCATATCTTGCAGCGACGTGGACTGCGGCAGTTCTTCGATAGATGTCCAAATTTCTGGCAGTTGTAGCATCTCAGAGCAGGGCCGTGATATTCTTCTACGGTATGACTCGTGAAACCTAGATGCACTCGTTGCGGCATTGGTTTATCTTCTCTGAAATGGAGAATGACAGATCTCAGAGGGCGTGATTCTACCGCTCCATCTTCTTGGCGATTGTAGCGTGCCTGACGACGGGCAGATGTCACGCCAAAGTCCTTCAGGAAGTCAACCAGTTGTTCTTCTGTATACTCAACTGGCACATGGCGTATCTTGCCGACATTCTTGGTATAAGATGCCGGAATGAATGGCTTGACTCCCAAACCAGCCACTTCGCTCATCGACAGAAGATGTCTTGCAGATGAGACTGAAGTAACGTTGACAGCAAAACTTCCATCTCTGTTCACGCGGAATGACTGTACTTTTTCCTTTGCCGCGGAGACAATTTCCGACGCAGCGCGGTTCGGATTCACTTGCCAGAAGTTGCGCCCTTCCTGTGAGGGTCGAAAAACAACTGGAATTCCCTCAGGCCGCTTCTTTTTATACGATACCAAGGAGAACGGCGTGCCATCGCAGTCTATGTCTTCATCTTCACTTAGCTCATAGGTAGATGTCTTGTCGTCGTCAACCCGTGGTTTCTTGGCTTCACTTTCGCTTGTCTCAGCCATATTCACTGAAGGTGTGCTGGAAGGTAGGGCAGCGTTGAAAACTAGCGTCGCCGGCTTGATGACATTAGGCGCGTGGTGTGGCACTTCCGAGTGCGGCGCCGATTCTGCGGCACTCATGCGCCTAGGAATGCGCTGTCGGACATATGGCTCGTGCCGGTGTTCTTTGCCGCCCACCGCCGTGGCAGGCGTAGATGGGCTGCGGAGCGCAGCAAAACCACGCGATACTGTGCGCGATCTCCAGCACACAGGTATCCCACGGGATGTTCGTTCTCTCTGGACAACAGCGAAGTCTCAACACAGCACTAATTCTTGAAGAAAACAGAAAACAATATCTCACCGAAGAAGCAGCGGCCGCTCGGAGGGACTTCTTCTTCTTCTTCCCTCTCTCTTATATGAGTTTTTTCCCCACGCCCTTTCTCTCTTATATGAGTTTTTTCCCCACGCCCTTTCTTTCCTGGCATGCGAAGCACACGTATATGGTCTGTCTGTCTGTCTGTCTGTCTGTCTGTCTGTCTGTCTGTCTGTCTGTCTGTCTGTCTGTCTGTCTGTCTGTCTGTCTGTCTGTCTGTCTGTCTGTCTGTCTGTCTGTCTGTCTGTCTGTCTGTCTGTCTGTCTTTCTTTCTTTCTTTCTTTCTTTCTTTCTGTAGCCCTGCACAACCGAAATGGCCATTGCATTCCACAAAAACGCAATTTCGCCACTGGTGCGTTTACCAATTAAAATTCCATCCTGCATAAGTAATCATGCATAAGTCATGGATGCGAATATTAGGCCTGCATTTTCTGGCTACGGAAAATGCATCAGAATGCCTAGACAAGTAGACGAGGAGCTTAGCTCCTAGCACTCTTTACGACATACACTGGAATGCTACAACGAACGCGTCTACAATGAAATGACCTATATAACGAAGGAAAAATTCTGTCCAAGTTCTACTGTGAGCTGTGCGGTGCACAACCTTGACAACGAAGTGGCCCGTAAAACGAATGGTTCTGAAGGCGCCAAGCGCTTCGTTATAAAGGCCTTCGACTTTATTTACCCGAGATGCATATTGATTGCCTACTACTAGGTTTGTCAGGACCGCGTCGGGAGAATGCTCAAACTATGGAAGCGTCCCTGTCTTTTTGATGTCTCACTCCCCCCTCCCCCCTCCCCCCTCCCCTCCCCCCGGACGTCCATTCGAAGAGTGGCAGTAAGCTATAAAAGGAAACGCAATGAAGCCAGCACTCCAGGAGCTCCCGGCAACGGCGTCTGGCTGAACGGACAGTTTCTCGTAAAGACGAGCAATCACCGGATTTATTACATGCTTAGCTTTTTATCAAGCTCGCCAGACAGCCACTTTGAACGAAAGCGGGAAAGTGTCGAAGAGGGCCATTTCACACCTCTTGCTTCCGTTAGCAACAGGAAAGAAGCAGGGGGCAGTATTATGGGTAAATCCCTTTCCGCTGTGGAGGCCGTTTAACTTTAAGTGAGCGTCGGCTGGATAAACCGACTGAAGCGGATTTGACGAATGATATCGCATACACAATCAGTGATATTCTAACACTTCACACTTATAGAATGCATTGACGAGAAGAAAAAAGAACAAAAACAAATAAATAAGTGTATGATTGTCAATATAAGCGAATAACCAAACGCTTCTAGAGAGAGCTGTTGGCGTATATCTTTTGCAGGGAGTTTATTTAGGTAGCGTTCATTGTTTCGCCGGGAAATTATGCACAGAACAGAGCCGTTAAACAGGGCATTTAAAGTAGCAATATAGGTAGACAGCAAGTGCGTTTAAAAGAACCATTATAATAGCGCTGTCACACTAGACGTTCTAATTTCATTCGAATCGAATTGCATTACCGTCGAATGGTATTATTCGGTGGACACATAGCGATATTTGTTGCCATTGTAATCGAATGTCTTCCGCAATCAAATGAGTTCGAGAAACTCATTCGGATTCGCACTAGAAGCGAATATATACTCCCTATACTACAGAGACAAGGCAATATGAGACTCACCGTTCGTAATTTGAGAAGCATTCATGTAAAGAGGTAATATGATTTTGCGTGGTTTAAGGTATCTGTCATTTTAACTAGAGGAAAGCTATACGGCATGCTGTCACAAAATGATCTTACTCTGCACCTCAGTGGCGTCTAACAGCCGTCGCTTTACTAGGCGGTGATACTGTGAACAATCGGGTGCCTGTATGCACATGTTTCCTGCGTCTCCAATAGCATCTGCATCTATTTGACGATCGAGCTTCTTACGTAGGTTTTGCTCGCCAATGCAAAGCACACATCAACTAACCGCTTCACCTACTACAGCTTAGCGCCATCGCTCGGCCCTGCCATGTCAGTCATATTGATTGTGTTCAATTTATCGGCTATGGCTACTAAGCTGGCTAAGCCTTGTTTTGGCTTGCGGTGGCCAGACATTCTGGAATTAGAAGTTTTATACGCCTGTGATTTTATTGAAGCTACTTCCCATATTTATGTTAAAATAAATAGATTGACTTTTCAGACATTCCACGCATACCTTGTTTCACTTTTCTCATCAATATTTTTGCAGTGATCGCCTTTGACATCATGACCGAATCACATTAATTTTTGCCGTGTAGTGCCACCACGGGTCGCATGACATTCGTTGAACCGAAAGTCATTCAAATCTGATGACATTGAAATGTCCAGTGTGACAGGGGTATACCAGTCGCCTGGCAATCAAGCGCGCATGGCATCGGAGCCTTTGGATTGACGGTAGAAGTCCAACCATTGAAACGGGTGACAAAACAAAGTAAAGCTATTGTTTTAAAAAGTAGGAGGACCTGCCGCATAACCTTCGTCTCGGGCCTTTCTTGTTGACGTAAGAATGGGATGATACGGTAAACAATAAGAACGAGATGGTAATTAGATAATAATGATAGAAATAGTTACAGATACGCTCGTCTACTCCTTGGAAATGCTTCTTGTGTGCTAAATTTAACATAAGTTCTACATTTATTCTATTTTCTTGGCAAGTAAAGAAGCCGATATTACGCCGACGTAGCTGCACCATGACTGAATGATGAACCTGCATGCCTTCATTTCAAATTTGTATTCAAACAAAACAGATCCTGTTTCATTTTGTAATCTTGGGTTATGTTTAATAAGACTAGTTTTACCTTCTCTCGAGGCCGTAATACTGAGCTTTAGACATAAAAATATTTGCTGTGCCATTATAACGATTGCATCTGCTCGGCATAAATATCACCTTTTTATGTTTTCCTGTTTCAGTGACTCTCTTTCATGCCCGCAATGAATTCTTTCGTTATTTTTTGCATCTCCAAACTATGTATGAAAGATTGGCTTATACCTTCTTTAATACTCTTAATTATCTCCTTTGCACAGAGTATTCCTTTTCTGCTCTTAGCGGGCTTTCTACGTTTTCACAAACTAGTTTTACTTGCCGATAAATTATTCCTTTGTATTTGATTCTGTGACAGTCGCGCACTCTTCAGTGGAAACAATTATGCAGACCCAACGCATATATTGGAATCCAAATGAAGTGAAGGTTTCGTGAAGTGTTTAAGGAAACGCTATAAATTTGTCCGTTTCATTGCTGCGTCTCCAGCTTAAAGGAAACCGGCGCGCGCGCGTGTATTCTTGCGTACCTATGCTCGTAACGTGACAACTCTTATATCGCTGCTAAGCCCGAGGTCACGGGGTCAAATCCCGGTCATGGCGGCCACATTTCGAAGGGGGCGGCGAAATGAGAAAAAAAAGAAAGCGCACCCGTGTACCGTGCAATGAATGCACGTTGAAACGCACGTGGTAAAAATTAATCCGGAGACCCCCACTATGGCGTGGCTCATAATCGTATGGAAATTTTTGCACGTAAGACCCCAGAATCTAATTTTTACTATTGCTTTGTTTTCATTTCTTCTTATCCGTTTTTAATGTATCACCCGCGTGCTTGTGAATCCCCGGTTGTGGGTATGTGTCATTCTGTGTAAATCATCATCACAGGTCTGAAAGATACAGTTGGAGTTGGAACGATAGAAGTGTACGCGCGATTACAGCCTGGTGGTGAGGAATGTAGGCATAGAAAGGTTTGCTGTATTTCGAAGAAATTGTGCTTTTGATGATGTATATTTATTGCGCTCAGGATATTTAGGTAATATTTGTTTTATCATTGCGTAGTTATGTAGAAAACAAGTCTAGCAGCCTGAACAATGTAAGATCAGTACAAATGGCAGCGCCAGTCCAGCGTGCGACCCATTCGATAAGAAAGCTGCAGCACCCACCCAAGCACCCAGCAGTCTTGTTTAGGAATGTCCAGGAGTTCGCGAAGGAATCTACGCCTTGAGAAATCAGGTTCGTATAGCATGGTAACTTCTAGAGTTTGCAGTGCGTGTTATACGGCCACTTAAACGTTTATTTGATGTAATGTAATCCACATATGTGTCGATGTGTCGTGAAAGCGACTGAATAACTGGCTCAAAGTAAATGCGCAAGTTGAAATGCTGCATTTCATATAAAAAAAAAAGGAAAACCTATCGATCGCCAGTGCTGACGGTACAGAGCGTGTCAAGCATGGTAGTCAAGCATGATAGCGGCTTTAAGAATGAAATATCCTGCAATACTCCTTGCTCCGAACTCAAATTGCGACACGGTGGGTGAAAGCAAACTTTAATGTACGCGCAGCTCAATGCACTTACATTTTCTTTTTGCCCGCACAGCTCTGAACTCACGTGAAGGAAGGGCATACACAAGCGTGCCCGCCGTGAGAGGAAGAATTCTGGGCCTCGCAGGCACGGCAAATTGGAAATAGAAAGACTGTAGAGAACGCAATGTTCGTTCCTAGGCTCACCGAACTTGCCACAAATCAAATATATTGCAGCCGCCGGTTCAAAACTAAGATAAGGTGAACCGCATTTCCAAGAAAAAACAGCAGAATAATGCCGTATCGCCCAGGGAAATATTTCACACCGGAGAAATCTCAGAGGAGAAATAAAAAGTGCTCCTTTGTACATGTTGGAAGTAAGAAGGCGATAGCGACATTGCAAAGCATTTCTAAGAGCTCCTGAAGGAGCTTTTCAAGGAAAATGACAGCTGCAGGAGCCTCATGGAGGAATCGCCGAATTGGGGTGGAAGGCCTAACATCCTTTCTTTAAAGCTTCGCTCGACTCGGCTAGCTTCTTTATTTTTTTCTTCTTGTACCATCTGTGTCCCCTAAATGTGCGGCTTGAAACTTTTTTACACAGATATTTGCGTGCGTGGGGGAAGATGTTGTGGAACTGGCGGCAGAACTAGAAAAATAACGCACCCAGGAATTCGCTATTCTGGGATACCGAGAATCTCGGACACATACGAGAAGCACCCAAAGGGGTTGATTGTGTTATCTTTTTTCATCTGTGTCGAAAGGTAACTAGTCCGCGTGGCAGTGGTGGATACAGGCTTCCTTATCGCAAGCTTTCGTGTACATTCGACTGCGTTCTGAAAGCTGGCGTCTCTGTGCGTGTGCAAACCGGCCATTTGAAGTGAGGATTTCAACAATATTTTTCGGGAGAACTATCGTGCACTTGCCTGGTACAATCGGGAAGAAACGTTTGAAGTATACCGGGTGCTTCGAAGAAGATCTAAAATGTAGCATTTCAGAAAAGCAGAACGGGAACGGCTCACCAGATACAACGACATAACCAGTGCATATTTGAACGCCAGAAGGTTATACCCACCGCTGAGCACCAAATTGAACAGGAGGCAGGCCGTCGATTGGCGACAACTCCAGACGAACACCTTCCCTAATTCATTCCGTCTGAAACGTATCTTCCCAGGTGAGCATCAGGACGACACGTGCAAATTGTGCCAAGAAGGACCAGCAACACTCAAACGCATGCTGTGGGGTTGCAATGTACTTATAGGAGGGATGGCAGTTACTCTGGAGACCCTGTCGTCGAGGTGGGTCGCCGCTCTGCGTAGCTCAGACCTCGGAATCCACACGTGGGCAGTCCAGCAAGCCCGTGAGGCGGCGTTGAGGCAGGGCCTTGACGTTCCCCCGTGGGAGACTTGAGCCCGGGTCGCGTTAAACCTTGCCGGACGTACAAGAAAGTTGTATCCGTCCGTCCGTCCGTCCGTCCGTCCGTCCGCCCATCCATCCATCCATCCATCCATCCATCCATCCATCCATCCATCCATCCAATCTTCGCCTTTCAGGCAAAACGGACTTTTTTTAATATGTATTATTTTATGTTATGTTCTTACGACCCCATCGACTCACTATGACAATGGAAGCGGTACTTATAAATAGAATAGGGTCTACTGTATCCTTGGTATTTATATTTCACTTGTATTAGTAATTGCTGTACCGAGATATTAATGTCGAAGAAACATTTGCTAACGTGTAATTTGTGCTCTTAGTATTATTTAATAGCTTTAGTAGGTACTGAAAGGTATTAACTATTCCTTTACTATACCTTCACTTACTCAACAGGTATAATGCTTTTTGTGACCAGTAACATATTAGCATCTCGTTGGTGAACATGACAACCTTTTTTTTAAGTCACTTAACTAGCTTATTCGTTACCACGGCTCAAGAGCTATACACTAATGGAGTTTATAATTACGACTTCTCCGTTCAGAACGTCGCAGACACCGCTCGCCCTGCCACACATTCGTTAAAGGAGGACACTATAGCTTTACCCCCCCCCCCCCCCCCGTCAACACTTTTACTGCTTTTGTCTGTTTGCCAGCAACACACCACCAATATTGGGCAATTTCCGCCGCTCTGCTTCCTCTGTAGTTCGCTCCGATGCCAGTAGCCAAGGAATTGGTGTTGTCCTTCAAGAGGACCAGCAGAGAGCTAAGAACGTGTTATTGCTTCCGCCAACCGTCTTCCTTTCCGCATGAAGACGCGACTTTTTGATTACCGGGCGAGAGTGGCTTTTATTGGTTTGGGCTATCACTATACTCCTGGCGTAGCTGTTTGGTCGCAAGTTTTCTTTAGTAACAGATGACCACGTCATCTGCTAGCTCTCGCTCTACTGGGCCCTACCTGTCGACTTGTTCGACAGGTAATAATGAAGAATAAAACATAATAAACTGAACTGAAACTGAACTGAACTGACTTGGTCGCTGACTTTAAAACTTTGTGAGCATTTGTTTGTTGTTCTGTAGAACTCTGGCAATTCCATCGAGATACAAACTAAGTGTACCGTAACCTACTCGATGCTCGAAACATCACAAATATCGATTGGTACGTCGGCGTATTTTTCACCGCTGTCGTGGACGATAACCGTGCCGAGCTGCGACAGCGTGAATCTTCGCGCTTAATCATGGCTCGTTTGCGATATTTGTATTTTAATTCTTCTACTTATTTGGTCGAGCTCCACAGGGATAAGCTCTAATGCCGAAATTTCATTCCCGATGGCCTGGAACTTTTCTACGTTCTACCCCAGCAGCACATGTCATCGAGAAGCTCTTCAACGGACCTACTGCAACTACAAATAGACAATTTTCCTGCAGTCTTTGCAGTAGTTGGCTTGCGGCCGGCAAGTGCCTCCCGGTTCGCATGTCTTATTAGCAGAGAACACCTATCAACTTGAGCTTATTGTGCCGACAAAAAGCTTGTTTTTGAGTTAGCTCGGCGTCGCATATGATCCTTTATACGTTTTCGCGTAGAAGCTTCGCGTTATGTTACCACTCTTTAGAATTTATTATCATATGCAAAGCGTACTAATATTCCTAGTCAAACCCAGTTTCTAGCACGTATCTTGGCGTTTGCATGGGCTGACCCCGAAGCTAGTGAAGCCTAATATAAGCAGCCAGTGAATAAAAGCGCGGTTTGCATAGTCATTGTACATGATTTCTGCGCGAATTAAAAGTTTTGTGGCTGGAGAAAAGTGCATAAAACTGCACAATTAATCATGGCTGTAATCGCACTTGTCGGGAAGCTGCGTCGAATAGAAAACAGGACAACCCATTGCTCTGGGCTTAAGGTCCCACATGTAAAAGTGTGACGGTCTGTATGCATTGACACGTGTACTTATTTCTTCTCTTCCCGGCGATTGCCCTTTACCTTCTAACAAACTAATGTTATTGCTCAGCTCGAGACGCGCCGGTATTATTTGGAACTTACTCGAATGCTATTGTTGAGTCTATCTGTGGTGTGTGTTCTCGCCAAACTTTGTGTAATCAGATCGCATGCTCGGCACGAATACTGTAGTGCCTTCGATCACGCTGGAACCTTCGATGTGTGATATATAAAAGCCGACGCGCTTGACCCGCAGATCAAATTTTTGACGATCGCCGACTGTGTTCACCGCTATCATTGTGCCTTGAAGGTCACTTGCATTTAGGGGCACAATTTCGCCCAAAGAAGAGTTCCTTTCGCTAAAGTTATGGGGTTTTACGTGCCAAAACCGCTCTCTAATTATGAGGCACGCCGTAGTGGAGGACTCCGGAAATTTCGACCACCTGGGGTTCTTTAACGCGCACCTAAATCTAAGCACACGGGTGTTTTGTTATTTCGCCCCCATCGAAATGCGACCGCCGTGGCCGGGATTCGATCCCACTGAGCAGTTACTTTCGTCATCCGCTGGTTTGCTAGTGTGTTCTTGACTGCACTAGAACGTGAATATATATATATATATATATATATATTGTAAGCATTTATGCGGACTTCATCTTCATCTGTACAAAGTCATCATCAATCATCGGCTCGTGTTCGTTTTTGCATCGGCGCCATTTTTCCTTTTTGGAATAAAGCGTCGTCTCGACCGTGGTATTTCAAGTGGTGGAGGCGCTTTAAGGTCCCTTCGACCTCAATCTACTTCAAGATCTCTCCTGGAGCTACGTTCGGGACGCCGCTTACGCCAAGAGGCCGCCATGTCGCAAGACCAGACCGCAGCGTCCACCATCTCGGTTCAAGTGCCAACCACCCCCACTCCGAGCCCTGCCAACAACCGGTATCGCGATCCTGAAATCTTCTCTGCCTTGCCTGGTGAGGACGTTCAAGACTGGCTCGACAACTACGATCGTGTCAGCGAATACAACAACTGGAACGAGACATCGAGGTTAAACAACGTGCCATTTTACGTCTCTCAAGTAGCCAAGACATGGTTTCTGAAACATGAGAGAGACTTCCGTGATTGGTCGTCTTTCAGGGAGCAGCTACGGCGGATTTTCGGCACACCCATGGTTCGTTCGGAAGTTGCGAAAAAGAGGCTGTCTGAGCGCGTCCAGCATTATGGCGAGTCGTATACCTCGTACATTGAGGACATCCTCGCGCTTTGCCGCCGTGTCGACAGTGCCATGCCAGAACCTGACCGCGTGCGACACCTTCTTAAGGGTATCGATCTGCCTTCAACGCACTCGCCGCTCAAAACCCTTCGACGGTGTCGGACGTCGTCTCCGTCTGTCAGCGCCTCGACGCCCTGCAATCAATCCGCTTGCAACCGGACTTTTCCGACAACCCCCTGGCAAACAGTATTGAGCTCCGGTCTATCATTCTAGCAATAATTCTTGAGGAATTGCAAGCGCATGGCTCACCCCCTTGCAGCAGCGCTCACGTCCAACCTGCTTCTACTGACCTGCGCGGTATTATTAAGGAAGAATTGGCCTCCCTGCACAACGCCCAGCATACCAACGCTTCTCCTTGCCCACAGTCAGCTTCTTACGCCCAGATTGCTGCAATGCCAGCCGCACCGTCTCCAATCACACCACCTGCGCCTGTTCACGATCACCTGGCACCATTAGTCACCCGAGCTCCGAACCCGCCTTACTACTCTGCCTGGCGTTCGTCGCGACCTATCTGCTACTACTGCGGCTTTCGAGGACATATCTCCCGGTTTTGCCGACGCCGCCAACAAGACGAACGTCGTGGTTACGCGGCCTTTGAACGCGATGAGCCACCTTCTCGCGTTTACCGCACTTATGACGATAATCCCCCCATTCGCCGATCTCCATCTCGGGCCGACTTCTCCAACACCGCACTCAACACACGTGCCTCGAGACGCCACTCCCCATTGCCGCTCCGACGTTCTGTTTCGCCACTTCGACCTGTCTCGCAACTCCATGTCCAGCGACCGGAAAACTAACCAGTGCAGTTTTAACGCGACAGCGTTAAGGAGCTCGTGTCGCAGAAAAGCCGGTGTCGTCGGCGTCGGTGTCGGTGTCGGCGTCCGCGGCGTTGGCCGTGAGCGATAAATCCCGGCAGGCACTTCATAAATAAACAACCTGCAAGATGGGCTGGGTGGGAATCGAACCAGGGTCTCCGGAGTGTGAGACGGAGACGTTACCACTCAGCCACGAGTTTTTTTTTTTTCTTTATTGCCGGTCGTTGGCCCGGATAAAAATTTTACATTCACAAATAATCAAAAGGCACACTCACAATATGTTGAAAACAACCGCAGAACTTGCGCGGCTGCGCTTGTGCTAAAATTCCCTTATCGCCAATAATAATTCCACTCGTGGCAACCACTCTGGGATGCACTCCAGCAACTTTTGTTCCTCTACAAAGTTCCGTATGCTTTCTTTGAAATACTGGCGAGCCGCTCTTGCATCGAGATCGGCATGCCTTACCGCAATTCTACATTTCCAAATGCTATGCAGGGCCATAAGCATGATCACATCGAATGGGGTACCATCATCACTTTCTATTGGCAAGTAGCGAATCCCATACGCATCTAGGGGGAAATCCTTTTTGATTGTGCGCTGGAGCACATCCCAGAGGAAAACGGCATCCCAACAATGCAGAAAAACGTGTTCAATTGTCTCCTCCTGCCTGCAAATTGTACAATGAGTGCCCCAAGGAACAAAGAAACCTCTTTCAGCCAGCCACGGTTTGACGGTCAGCGTTCCGGAGTGCAATTCAAAAAAGAACGTCTTAGCGCCTGACGGTACTAGCATCGCCTTAACGCGCTTCAGAACATTGTGCCCATGGCTAGCTCTGTAGAGAGACCGATATAAAGGCACGGGAAGAATAACATCACACAGGTCCCTGTACAGTTTTTTCCGGTTAACGTCACTCAAATATTGAAGTGAAAAACGCGCTGACAAAAACCTGCATGAAGCCACAACTTCACGTAGGAAACCATAAACAGCCCCTGGCAAACTGCCCGCTGAGACAACCATTTCGGGCAAGTGCTTGCCCAGGCGAAGTTGGCAGACAGTGTATAAAAACGGGTTTTTTGCATCCCTGAAGAAAAAAAAACGATTGACTACCTGTCTCAAAAACAAATGTGACAATCCAAGTCCTCCATTTCGAACTCGAAGAAACAAATTGGTGCGACTTGATCTCTCCCAAGACGATGCCCACACAAACACTGCGAACACCCGGTGAATTTTTTGGATGTTTACCCTTGAGCAATGCAAGACTTGGAGGATGTACCAAAGTTTGCTGACTAAAAATATGTTGCAAATTGTGGCTCTGGAAAACATAGACCAATTCCAGCCATTCCATTTGTTTACTGTGTCCCGCAGCTTATCCACTTCACTCCTCCAGTACGACTCACTGTCTTTGTAGCACTGAAGGGGAACACCCAAGTATTTCACCGGAGTCGTAACGAAACTCATGTTGGCAAAAGTGTCTGGGGTCGCCCGCCAATCCCCGTGCCAGAATCCCAGGCACTTACCCCAGTTTACCGCGCTGCCGCTCACAGCACAAAAACTTTTAACACATTTGACAGCCTGTGTTATACTGTCCAAATCAGTGCAGAACACAGCAATATCGTCTGCATAAGCCAACAGGCGGACTTCGACCTCGTGCAGTTTAAACCCGCGGACACAGTCATTCTCCATGACACTCAAACAAAACGACTCTATATACAAGCAAAACAACAGCGGCGAGAGAGGGCAGCCCTGACGCACCGACCGCTTAACTTGGATTCGCGCTCCCACCACCTTGTTGACAATGAGCCGCGTCGAGCAGTCCCGGTACGCCATGGCAACCCCCTCTCTAATTATTCTACCCAAATTCACATAATCTAGAATGCACAAAAGTATGTCATGAGGCACCCGGTCAAACGCTTTCTCGAGATCAATTTGGAGCATTGCCACTCGTGCACCCATGGCATCGCAACATTCGAGGATACTGCGTGCTACGTGTATGTTTGAGAAGATAGTTCGGCCTTTAATGCCACACGTTTGATGCGGCCCCACAAGCTTCGCAATGACAGTCTGCAACCTCTTTGCTAAGATTTTCATCATTATCTTATAGTCTCCGTTAGTGAGACAAATTGGGCGGTAAGAAGTTACTCTTCGCAATGCAACGGGATCTTCTGACTTGGGTATAAGAATAGTGTGGGAAGATGAGAAGGACGGGTGTAGTACTTTGAGCTGGAATGCTTCGTTATATACATCCGCTAAGGCTGGTGAGATCGCACCTTTGAAATATTTATAAAAGGCTGAGGTTAGACCATCAGGGCCAGGGGACTTCCCCGGATGCATACTTTCAATAGCACTTTTCACTTCCTCTTCCGAAATTGGTTCCTCCAATGTTTCTTTCGTACTTTCATCTAGCCTTGGCATCAACGACAAAAAGTCCTTTTTAAAACGATCAATGTCGACTGCGCAGTAAGTGAATAAACCACTGTAGTGCTCGAAAAAAGCACGCTCGATATCTTCTGCTGCGTCGCTAAATTTTCCGCAATATTCGATTTCCGCTATCTGATTGCGGCGCGCATGCCACTTTTCTGAGCCTAACGCTCTTTTCGACGGTACTTCTCCCATTATCAGCCTTTCAGCCCTTGCCCGCACCACAGCACCGCGGTATCTTTCGATATCGAACTGCTCTATTTTATGTTTCAGTGCGCGAATATCGTCCATGAACATGCCGGGCATCCTACATTCCTCACTGATCAAGTTTTCTAAATTCCTGCGCATCTGTTTTTCTTCTGCTCCCTTTTCTCTGCATATAGCGCTTGCACGCTCTAAAGCCTTGATTTTAACCGCCTGCTTGAAGTTCTCCCATTTTTCACCAGATGTCGTGTTATCAACAGCATTCATTTCTTCAAATTGCTTCGTTACATCCGCTGTAAACATTTCGTCGCTTAGTAATTTCGAATTAAATTTCCATAGTTGCCACTCGAAGCCCTTTTTCTTTTCTTTCGTGCTTGCTACTAAAAAGCTGACCAAACAGTGATCACTGAATGAAAGTGCGCTCACGTGGTACTCCTTACAGAGGGGTATCAAATCAAGGCTCACATACACTCTGTCAAGACGGGCGTGGCTGGCTGCCTGAAAGTGGGTGTACTGCGTAGCCCTCCCACCACCGAGACACTCAGCCACGTCTTCGAAACCATCGTCCCTTATCATATCGCTTAGGGCAATGGTGCTTGCATCCTTGTACGGTCGGGCGCTAGTTTTATCACGGGCTGAAAGAACACAGTTAAAATCACCGGCAATAATGAGGAGCCTATTACACTGGGTATATTGTTTTAGCTGATCGAAAAATCTGCGCCTTTCCTCAGCGGCAGTCGGCGCGTACAAACAAATAACACGCCATTCCAATGACGATAATAAAAAATCGCAGACAATAAGCCGACCTGACGGGCATGACGTCACAGCTTCTACTTTTGCTCCAAGACTATGTCGGATGAACAAAGCGCACCCGGAAGAAGTTCCCACAGCATGGCTCACTGTAACACAGTATCGAGCTAAGAATTGACGCACCATGCCCCCGGTTTCGTCGTCGCCCTCAACTTTCGTCTCCTGTACTGCTAGAATGTCCAGGTCATGTTCGGTAACTAGTCTATAGAGTTGACTTTGCTTCCTCCTTGAGGCAAGCCCACGTACGTTTAAAGTGGCCACACGAAATGACCTATCCATAGACATCATTGAGAGGCGGTGAGAACCCGGGGGCATGACGCTCACCTCACTACTGCGCGTTTTTCCTGGGTGCCTTGACACGGTGCAGTCCTCAGGGAGGCAAAGGCGGCGTTTCCGCCGTCTTGCGCTCCGTCGAAGTGTTCGGCCGAAGCCGATGGGAAAGACGCCGCACGGGAGTCGTTTTCGCAGGCGGCTCGCCCGTTGCGAGGGCGCTGGGCCCCTTCTCCTTCTCGCCTGCTTCGTGGGGCCGCTTTGCGGTCGCACTGGCACTGTCGCTATCGATGCCTGTCATCGGCACTGCCTCGGGAGTAGACTCTACAGCTCCGCCGGAAAAAGTGTGGCCGGTACTACTTGGAGCAGCTTTCCTACTCCGGTCCTCCACGGCTTCATGCAGAAGCCCGGCTTCGGGCTTCCCTGGAGCTTCAAGGAGGGCGTCCTGTGGAGTGTTCGGGGTACCCTCTTGAGTAGTCGGGTTTTGGCACACTCCTGCTGTTTCCTCGGAGTCTGCCTCATCCATAAGGTGGTCCAATGCATCGTTTGCCTGGACTGGTCCGGTCACGCTGGCGTACGTCTTTGGGCAATCCGCGTCCTCATGGCCGAAGCGGCGACAACGACTGCAGCGAGGTACTTTGCAGTCCCGACGTATGTGCCCGGTGCTCTTGCAGCGCAGACAGAGCGGAGCGCGGCCTGGAACAACGACGAGAGTCAGCTCTCCGGCTATCTTGAGCTGGTGCGGAATGTCGTCGACTTTGACGTCGCCATGCAATTGCAGTCCAACTGAGCGAGTCGTCGAGCCCTTTTCAGTGACGCCTTGCACACGCCACTTCTCCCGCGTCACCTCCAACACTTTCCCGTAGGGTGCCAGGGCCACACGAATGTCTTCGTCGGTCACGCCGTGCAGCAACCAGTGTAGCTTTAAGCGAACCTCTCGGTTGTTTGGATCGATGAGCAAACATGGGCGATCTTTTACCTTCACGTTGACAGCGGTGAGCAATTTCTGAACGGCGTCAGCACTCGTCATTGTTACAGCCCACACGTGGTTCATCTGATACGCCCCCAACGCCAAAACGTCGGGGAGCGCACCTAGATTGGCCAAAGTGTCCCGGTAGTCTTCGACACGGTAGGGCCGAGCTCTTGGGTCGCCGTGCATGAAAACGGTGTTCGCGACGATGCGTCCGGATGGCAGATTGGGCAGAATAACCTGATAATCTTCGGCAGTAGAAGCAAAAAACCTGTTACCGCGGCCCGCCTGGGCCGCCGAAACCGCTCCATGGGAGCAAGCCATCCCGCGTCCGTTTCGCTTGAAAGCCGGAGGTGGAATGACTCAGCCACGAGTTCGATGCTTCAAAGCGGTGCAAAAGCGCCTCTAGTGAGTGCGGTGTTGCCTTAGAAACGAGCCGTAGAAAGTTATACTGCGGTGTATATCGGTAATTATGAACATGTAACTTACAGAAGTCGCAGTTACACGAGTAGCGAAGTGCGTTTCCGCTACATTTCTTCAGCGCTTTCCTCACACACAGAGCCATCTTGCGGCAAACACAGAAGACCCCCTCCTCTCAATATACGGCGCTGCCCCGACAGGTGGCGCGCCACGCGCGCATTGGGGTTGTGCGGGGACAGGTGCGAGGCGCGTCGCGTCCCGGACTCCCTCTCCCCTGACGACGTTTCTCCTTGCTCCCTCACGGGTTGCAGAATCAAGCGTCCTTCCATTCTTTAGATCACTATCTGTCTATCTCTCTGCCCGTGCCAATCACGTTTGGCTGGCGTGCATCGTTTCCCCGGGGCTCCGAGACACCGAGTTCTTTGGTTCGTTCCGCTTGCTCAGGCGCACGTTTCGTTGCCGCGCCGAACGCTCCGTTGCTCGACGCTCACCGCGTCCGATGCGGGGCGCCTCGTAAGTGATCGCTGCGCCGTAGCCCATTGTCTTACACCCCTTGGCGGGTCGACGGGAACGCTGTCGCGTTCCACTCTTGAAGGCGAAGCTTAAGCGTCCTCCAATTTTTTGCAGGGAAAACTGCATCGCCGCGAAGTGCTCCAAGTCCTCCTGAACGTCCTTCGAACATGTTATTGGTGACTATGGAGGGTGTGCCTTTGTTAGCTCTGATTGACACGGGAGCTACTACATCTGTTATGCGTGCGGACCTGTGCTCTCGTCTGCGGAAAGTGAAGACGCCTTATATTGGATCATCCCTGATTGGGGTTAATGGAGCAATCATTCGACCATCAGCCCAATGTACAGCACGCGCCTTCATTGATGGTATCCGTCATCACATTAAATTCGCGATTTTATTCCCGTGCGCTCATGAATTAATTTTAGGTTGGGACTTTCTCTCGTCAGCGTCCGCTTTAATCTCTTGCCGTCAACGTGTAGTCCATATGACCGAGACAGTTCATTGCAGTGGGAGTGCCGATGAGCTACGACTGCGTTTTCTCATTGCTGCCGATTCTGTACTGCCTCCCGGCCACGAGCAAGTCATAAGTCTCTTTTCTACAGACATCACCAATGGCGACGTGTTCATCACTCCTTACGGTCGCTGTCTTGGCCGTGGGATTGTCTTCGCTTCCTGCCTGGTGCGGTTCAAAGAAAGCTCTGCGTTAATCATCGCTTTAAACGCGACCACTGAGACAATCCTCCTACCTCAAGGCTCCGCAGTGACCTGTTATGTGGATACTCAACCAGTCTCCCTGCTTGCTCTTGCCGCCTCGCAAGCTCTTCCTCAAGAGGACAAATCTGCTTCATCTGCCCTTGCTTCCGTGAAAAGTCCTGACCTTACTGCTGCTCAACATGAAGCGTTGCTAAAATTGCTTACGAAGCACCAGGCCTCCTTTGATGTGGATACTTCGTCACTCGGACAGACATCCGTTGCCTTCCATCGTATCGACACCGATGGCCAAACTATTGTACGCCGTCGTGCCTACCGAGTCTCTTTGGCCGAACGCAAAATCATCGAGGAGAACGTCGCCGATATGCTGAAACGAAATGTCATACGTCCCTCCGCCAGTGCTTGGTCATCACCCGTCGTTTTAGTGCAGAAGAAGGATGGATCGGTACGATTTTGTGTTGACTACCGTGCGCTAAACAAAATCACCCGTAAGGATGTATATCCGATGCCCCGTATCGATGACGCCCTTGATTCGTTGCAAGGCGCGCAATACTTTTCCAGCCTTGATCTTCGCTCCGGATATTGGCAAACTCCAATGCACGAAGCGGACAAAGAAAAGACCGCCTTTTCTACTCCGGATGGTCTTTATGAGTTTAATGTAATGTCTTTCGGTCTATGCAATGCTCCCGCCACATTTTAAAGAATGATCGACACTGTTCTTCGCGGCTTCAAGTGGAAAACTTGTCTATGTTACCTCGACGACATCGTCGTGTTTTTCTCGACTTTCACTGACCATCTGCAACGCTTAGATGAAGTGCTCACATGCGTTTCTAATGCCGGACTTCAACTAAACACGAAGAAGTGCCGTTTCGCTAGCACAACGATTAAAGTCCTGGGTCATCTCGTTAGCAAAGACGGCATCCAGCCCGATCCGGATAAAATTGCCGCGGTGCTCAACTTTCCACGCCCACTTCGTGCAAAACAACTGCGCAGCTTCATTGGACTTGCCTCATACTTTCGACGTTTTATTCGGAACTTTGCCAGCATTGCCTCGCCCCTCCACAAGCTCCTTGCTAGTTCCAGTTCCTTCGATTGGAACGATCAGTGTGAAGCCGCGTTCCAAGAACTCAAGCGCGCACTAACATCCCCACCTGTTCTTTGTCATTTTGATGACAAGGCGCCCACATTACTGCATACTGATGCCAGCGGTCACGGAATTGGTGCCGTACTGCTGCAGCGCGACCACGAATTTTGCGAAAAGGTTGTTGCATATGCAAGCCGCACTCTCACTTCCGCGGAAAAGAAGTACTCGATAACCGAACAAGAGTGTTTGGCTGTTGTCTGGTCAATTCAGAAATTTCGTCCATATCTCCAAGGTCGACATTTCACGGTTGTGACCGACCACCATGCCCTATGTTGGTTGTCGACGATCAAAAACTTGTCTGGGCGCCTTGGCCGCTGGATACTCCGATTACAAGCATATGATTTCGATGTCATATATAAGTCCGGACGGAAGCACCAAGATGCCGATGCTCTTTCACGATGCCCATTACCACCATCATCAGAGCACATCATATGACCGTGTCAAATTGGCCGCACGGAGGACGCTTCGTCTATTACACCGTTTTCTTCCTTGACTCCATCAAACCGCCCTTCAGTGCTTTCCACTCACCAGCGCGCCGATTCCTATTGCCATGGTATCATCAATCGCCTTAGCGGTGTTTCATCTCCACCCAATGCCAGGCTACGGAAACAGCTCAAACTGTTCAAGTTTGAAGACGACGTGCTCTACCGGTACATTTTTCACCCGGAAGGCCATCGATGGGTTCCCGTTCTACCGCGCTCTCTTTGCGCTGCAGTTCTGCAGGCCTCACACGATGGCCCTACGTCAGGCCACTTGGGTTACCACAAAACACACGAGCGCATACGCAGCCGATTCTATTGGTCAAGCTTTTCCGCGAGCATAGCTAGATATGTTGCCTCGTGCACGCTTTGCCAACACCGTAAGCGACCTACTACTGCTCCAGTCGGGACCCTACAACCACTTCCTTGTCCAGCACAACCCTTCTCTGTCGTCGGCATTTACCTTTTCGGGCCTCTCCCACCTACTCCAGATGGCAACAGATGGATCGTCACTGCTGTTGACCATTTGTCCCGGTACGCTGAAACAGCCTCAATACGCTCAGGAGCTGCCTCAGAAGTAGCGGCCTTCTTCTTGCAGGCTGTCTACTTACGTCACGGGGCGCCTCACGTTCTTTTGAGCGACCGAGGCAAGGCATTTCTTTCAAGCACTCTTAATCAAGTTCTGCAAGCGTCCAACACCGTGCACAAGACAACGTCTAGCTACCACCATCAAACCAACGGCCTAACAGAGCGATTTCATCGCACGCTGTGTGACATGCTATCCATGTATATTCAACCTGATCATCGTAACTGGGATGCGATTCTCCCATTTGTAACATTTGCGTACAACACGTCTGTTCAACGGACCACCGGATACTCTCCGTTTTTCTTAGTATACGGCCGCCACCCAACCTCATCACTCGACGTTTCTCTCTTCTCTGGCCGCGTCAACGCTTCACCATTCATTTGCGACCAGTTTGTGTCTCGTCTTGCCCAATGTCGTCGTCGCGCCCGTATGAACACTGTAGCCAGCCAAGACGATTGCAAACATCGGTACGATGCCTCTCATCGCGTCGTTTCCTACCGCCCTGGTGACGATGTGCTCCTATGGACACCTGCACGAACACCGGGTTTATGTGAGAAGCTTGAGTCGCGATATATTGGCCCCTACAAAGTCGTAGAGCAGACCTCGCTGGTGAACTATCGCGTTACACCTGTTGAGGCCTCAACTGACCGACGCTGCCGCGGAACGGAGATCGTGCACGTATCTCGCCTGAAGCCCTTTCATTTCCGTTCCACTGTCTAATGTGCGGCATGGCTGGCCGCTTCCGTCCACGGGGGAAATTGTTGTTGTTGTTGTTGTCCTATGTGGTCGTGGCACATACCCACAGTGGGGGATTGGCCAAGAATCGGGCGGTTTAATTAGGTGCCTAAAAATAATAATGAAACAAGGGAGTTAACAATTTGGGCGTGTGAGCTTAAAAGTAAACGTTTTGTGTCTGGAGAAAAAAAAAATTGATAAATAGATGAAAACCGGGTATAAGAAAATAATAATAATAATTACAATAATAATTAATAATAGATAAGAAATAAAAGAAAGCTATGGTAGGGAGGGAGAACGATCAATCTAACATGGAAAACGATTGGTTTCAATTAGGTAATTTTGGATCGCCAAGCAAACATTTCTGTGGCTGAACCCAACAATGGAGGCTCCAAAAGATAGGATCACAGGCACTGATAAAGTTAGACCAATAGAGCGAAGCGGCATTTCGAGTAGTCGTTTTCTTATAATAGAAAACCGTCTGCAAGACAACAAGAAATGGTCCATTGTCTCCGCTTCGCCACAGAATGAGCATAATGGTGAGGGGACCAGACCAGACCTGTGGAGGTAAAAGATCAATGCAGGTATACGGCAGCGCAGCTTCGTGATGGACACTTCAATTTTCCGTGTTCGGCAAAAATCTCTGTTCCAAGGGTGCAGGAGATGTCCGTAATCCTCAGAGTTAGTAATTGCGGAGCCTGATACGGACTGCATAATGATACTCCTGCGAAATCTAGCTGCAGTAACATAAGCAGTCAAAGGGCAGCAAGGAAGAATCGGGCCACTTATCGATGCCTTGGCTAGAGAGTCTGCAATTTCATTAATGATTAGTCCTTTATGGCCAGGCACCCAAATCAAACGCACGCTTCTCAAGTAACCAGGTACCAATGATTGAAATGTCCTCATCACGCGAGAATCACTAGACGCAGTAAGGGATGAGCACAATGATAAAGAATCAGTGACTATCACGGCTGACGTAATTGATGGTCCTAATTAGTGTAAGCATTTATGCGGACTTCATCTTCATCTGTACAAAGTCATCATCAATCATCGGCTCGTGTTCGTTTTTGCATCCGCGCCATTTTTCCTTTTTGGAATAAAGCGTCATCTCGACCGTGGTATATCAAAATATATATGTATATATATATATATATATATATATATATATATATATATATATATGTATATATATCCGATTTATATCATCATGCTATTCAAGAAAAACTAGTATTACCGCGCTGAAACACTCCCTGGCCATCCCACCACGCGAGTCACGCCGCACTACATGTCGCCTCTGTCTTCTTCATCATTTCTACTATCACCCACGCACGAGACACGAAAAGCTGCAACCCCCGCACAGGACGTCTAGCCGCCTAAGCCATGACCATAGCATCGCACGCATCAGCTGTCGCACCTTAGCTCTAAAGTCATCATTTTTTCCGGACGCGATAGCACTATGGAATGGCCTGCCAAATACCATCGCATCATGCACTAACCACAAATCATTCCGGGATAAACTAAATGACCATTTTTCATGAGGGAAAAAGGTTCCTGTCATACTCAATTCGGCACTCTGAACAGCCTCTGGCCCTGAACAGCCTCTGGCAATGGAACTGCAGGGGGTATTCTAACAAAAAAGCCCCTCTGCAGCAGTTCTTCAGGTCTTTCGCTGTCAAGCCTCAAGTCATTGCTCTCCAAGAAACATTAGTCTCTGCCTCCTCTCTCCAGGGCTACAGGGCCGTGTCGGGCCTGCCCGGGGGGCGAGGGATTTGCACATTGATTGATAAAAGGCTGACTCATCTCACCCACGATCTCAAGCTGGCGAGTGGTAGAATTGAGTATGTGATGATTGAGATCCTGCTCGACGTACCACAGCAGAATCAGCGCAGAAACAGCGTGTTCGTCCTCAATATCTACAGCGACCGCAGGGACTCGCGCCAGCAGTTCAAGACCATCCTCAAGAAAGCGACCGACTTGGCCGGCCCTCGACCCTTGGTCGTCGTCGGTGACTTCAATGCACCGTACGGCATCTGGGGTTACGTCTACGACACTACCAAGGGGCGCAACCTGTGGCAAGACGCCAACGAGATGGACCTCACTCTGGTCACTGACAAGAATTTTCCTACGCGCATCGGCAGCTCCGTCACCCGGGACTCGACACCCGACATCGCGTTCGTCAGGAACGTTGAGGACGTGGGCTGGGAGAACACCGCAATGGAGTTCGGCAGCGACCACTACATTCTCGAGACCAACTTCAAGGTATCTCGGAGTAGGATCAAGGAATTCACGTTCATCGATTGGGACCGCTTTCGCAAGATTCGCGAAGAACCCGGCAGAGCCAGGGCACCCGCCACCCTTGATGAATGGTGCGAAGGCGTCCGGAACGACGCTTCCGCGGCTACCAAGAAAGTGGAAACCGATCTCGACGTCAAGCGGATGGACAGCAGACTTGCCCACCTGATCGAGGCCAAAAACGCCCTGCTCCGCCGATGGAAGGGTCAAAGGCTCAATCGCAGACTCCGAAAAAAGATCTCGGAGCTCAACAAGGTCATCGATGACCACTGCAAGGCGCTATGCCAGCAGCAGTGGGACGAGCTCTGCGAATCCATCGACGGACAGATGCGCAATGGAAAATCCTGGGGTATGCTGAAGCACCTTCTCGACGAAAGCGGCTCAAGTCAAATCAGAGGCATACGTTGGCCCGGGCCCTTCACGAAGCCACCAGGTCTCACACGGTCGACGAGCTCGTCTCAAACCTCGTACAGAAGTACTTGCCCGTCCGTCGCGACGGAGATCCAGTGACCCAACTCCCGGACTACCGAGGCCCTCCACGCCCCGATCTCGACGAAGACTTTTCCGTTTCCGAGGTCAGACAGGCCATCTTCGCGCTCAACCGCAAGTCTGCGCCGGGTCCAGACGGAGTCACCAACAGAATGTTGAGAAACCTCGAGGACACGTCGATCGTCTTTCTGACCGACAAAATCAACGAGTCCTGGCATAGCGGCGTTGTTCCTGCAGAATGGAAGATGGCCTGCACGGTGCTCATTCCTAAGCCAGGCAAGGCCCCGAACATCGAGAACCTCAGGCCGATTTCTCTAACCTCCTGCGTCGGCAAGGTCATGGAGCGCGTCGTCCTCAACAGAGTCAACGGGTACCTCGAAGACAACGAGGTTTACACGTACAACATGATCGGCTTCCTCGCCGGACTCTCGACGCAGGATGCAATGAAACTAATAAAGCATCAGATTGTGGATGGCCGTTCCAGAGACGTCAAGGCTTTGCTCGGTCTGGACCTCGAGAAAGCTTTCGACAACGTGCTCCACAGCTTCATCGTAAAGACCATTTCAGACCTGGGTCTAGGTTCCAGATTCCATAGCTACGTCAGCTCTTTCCTAGCGGATAGGAAGGCCAAGCTTCGCATTGGGGACTTCCGCTCCAACGATGTGCCCCTCGGAGGGCGGGGCACTCCTCAGGGCGCCGTCATCTCACCCACCCTGTTCAACATCTGTATGATTGGCCTTTCCGAGAGGTTGGCACGCGTGGAGCTCGTCAAGCACACCATATACGCCGACGACATCACTTTATGGTGCTCCGAAGGCTGCGAGGGCAGAGTTGAAGAATCCATGCAGGAGGCGATCGACGTGATCGAGGAGTATCTCCGCCCCACCGGACTTCGATGCTCCCCCGCCAAGTCGGAGCTTCTGCTTTACAGAAAAGAGAAGGGAGGCAGACCCAAAGATTGGAAGCCAGTCTCCGAAAGCAGCATCAGTCTTCGCACTTGTGACGGGGGGGTGATACCCAGGGTCGACGTTATTCGGGTCCTGGGCATGTTTGTCGAATTCAACGGTGGGAACGGAACGGCTCTCCACAAGATCATCAGAAAGACGGACAACGCTTTCCGCCTCGTTCGCAGAATAGCAAACCGGCACCGAGGAATGAAGGAAAACAATCTCCTGAGGCTTATCAATGCCTTCGTACTATGTCATTTTACGTACACAATATCTATGCACAACTGGCTCAGAGCGGAGCGAGACAAGCTCAATGCTCTCATCCGCAAAGTGGTCAAGAGGGCTCTCGGGCTACCCATCAGGACCCATACCGAGGATCTCCTCAAGCTGGGGGTGCATAACACTGCCGAGGAGATTGCCGAAGCCCAAGAACGCGCGCAACTCACTCGCCTGAGCACCACAGCGGCAGGTAAACACATCCTCGAAGAGCTGGGTTACCAACCTGCGGGATTCCCGATGGTCACTACCCCGATCCCTAGGTGCATTCGAGACAAGTTAGAAGTGGCCCCTGTGCCCCGAAATGTCCATCCCGTCCATAACGAGGGCAGGCGCAAGGCCAGAGCAGCAGCCATACTGAAACATATCAAGCAACGAGACATTACAGCAAGCTTCGTCGACGCCGCGGAGTACAGCGATGGGAAGACCTTTGCCATCGTTGTGGTCGACTCTAGCGGCAAGATTTCCAATTGCGCCTCCATTCGCACTTCAGACCCCGGAGTCGCCGAGCAAGCCGCCATCGCCCTCGCCCTGCTAGACGGTCGTGGGTCCGAGATATATAGCGATTCCAAAACGGCAGTTAGGGCTTTTCAGAAGGGTTGCATCGCCAAGCAAGCTGCTCGTCTTCTTAGCAGCTCGAGTCGATATGCTCTCACGCATCATTCAATCCACTGGTTTCCAGCTCACGTAGGGTCGGTCGAGGGTGCTCCCCCGAACCTCAATGAGTCTGCTCACGAGGCTGCGCGTGAACTCACCGACCGCGCTTCCTCTGCAAGAAGCACCGACTCCTCTCCTCCCTACGGCCACAGGGACGCTCCCGCTACTCACAACGAGATTATTAAATTCTTCTACTTGTCTAGAAGGGTCTTTCCACCCCCTCACCCCAAGCTGAATAGGGCGCAAGCCGTTTCGCTTAGGCTTCTGCAGACCAGTACGTATCCGTGTCTGTCCGTTCTTCACGAGGCTTACCCGGACGTGTATCGCGACGACGCCTGCCCCTCCTGCGGGCAGACCTCCACTCTAGCGCACATGCTGTGGGAGTGCGGGTCGACATACCCCAAGTTCATCAAGGAGGAGTGGGACTCGCTTCTGCGTAGCCCCGCTCTAGAAAAACAAATCCTGGCTGTCCGGCCTGCCCGCGACCGGGCCGGTGGGCTAGACCTGCCGGTCCCGACGTGGGACTAGCCAGGTGCGCGACGAGTTCGCGTCCTCGCCGGACCTGCAATAAAAGTTTCTTCACACACAGCTGATTATTTTTTATTTTTTCTTGTTTTCCGTGTGATGCCTCTTTCACTGTATTTTTCTCGTGTATTAATCGAGTGTTTCATATATATATCTATATATTTTTTTTCTCGTGTTTCAATCCCGTGAATTTTACTTTGCATTGTATACGCGTGACAAGAACATTTAACTGTTACATACTCTTTTTTTTATTGTTCTCTTTTGTCAATTTATTCTTTCTCTTTGACCTTGATTTTGCTCCCCCCTTATGTAATGCCTTCGGGCCTTTAAGGGAAAAAATAAATGAAATGAAATATATATATATATATATATATATATATATACATATATATCCTACACAGCCACTATTATTTGCAAACTTGCGCCACGTGGTTTTACAGTCCCGCAAGGTCCCATTTCCTATTAAGGATTAACCCGTTTTTGGGCTTCAGAACATACCAGCGCATTGATTGCACCTTTGATACGCTCGCACATGGAATACTGTTGGAAGTGGCCTACATGTCATAATTACTACGTAGAATGAAGAAGTCATCCTCTGCTTGCACCCGCTGCAGCACTTCGGAGGCGTCTGTAGAACGTACGTCTGCTCGTCGAGGGTCCGCGATACTAGTTCCAGTGAGTGCTATCTTCTATCTGTACACATTCTTTGAAGCTTTTCGTTTCCTCTGAGTCTGGTCCAAGAGTCCGTCCCTCGTTCTCCACCCCAAAGTCGCAGCAGTCGGTGGCAAGCTGTGCGGTTCGAAGCCGGATAACGCCCGCTACGCCGCCTAACGGCAGCCACGGTATCAACCGGCGTCAGCTGTTTTGTTAGGGGGAGCGAGCGGTTTTGTCTCAGTTCGCTTCTAGCCTCGGATAGATTTCCGGCCTCGGAAGCGAAGCTAACTTGGAGGCGAAACCGGAGACGAGCCTTCAGATCACGATAGAGAACAAGAGATGGGCTCTTGGAGCAGACGAAGAGGAAACGAAAAGCTTTACACGCTATGTACAGATAGAAGATAGCGCACACGCAGCGAGTATAGCACACTAGACCGACGAGGCTACTGGTATTTAATAATAAATATTAAATATTAATATTATTTTTTTAAAATAATGATGACACACTAACTAGCCCAGCTTTCTGCCTTGATCGACTGGTGGCGACTCTGTCGTCTTCCAATGGGCCGATTCTGCCTTAAATCTCTTTGGCGACCTATCGTCGGCGTAGCGAGCTCCTGCCGTCTCGATGATATACGCGTAGCGTGGCACGCAGTACTCCAGTCGGTGTCGGAGAGTTTCATTCAAAAGCAGTAAGTTTCCAAGGACAGGTTCTGCGCATAGTTTCGCTAATCAGTGGTTGGCCCACCTCGTTGTGGCGCACAGTAACAACTTCACAACTCAACGTTATTCAGTGGTCTGTGGCCTCTGTAGCGGCACTTGCCTAAGGTGCCCAGCTCCTCCCCCTGGGCTACGCAACAGATCGCTTCGCTCCCCTTGGCCGAAACTATCCGTTGGAAGCGTGTTGGTGAAGCATAGGAGAAACTGCAAGTACGCAGAAGTCAAACGAGAGAAATAATAATGCAGACACGATTAAAAAACAAGAAAAAAATATTACCATGATCTGATTGGAACCCATAATCCGAAAATCATTAGCCCGACGCTTTCCCGCGGTGCCATGAAACCGATCCATTTTTCTTTCTTTTATGGTATATATTAGGCTAGCAGAAAACTCGATGAAATATTCACGAGTTGTGCATATTCATATAATGGCGGACACAATTAGAGTCACACACAGAAGAGGCAGCGTTCATACTTTGGGTGAAATAGTCGGTTCCACTTTAGAAGCATGGTAAGGGTAGCCGCACCGGTTGTACCTATAGGTACAACCGGTTCGGCGTTGCGGTGGTACAACCGGTTCGGCGTTGCGGTCCATCATTCGCGCTGTCGAAAAACTGCGCATTCCCATGAGAAAAAACACCTCAAAAGGTGCATTATCATGAGACGTCGGTAGCAAGTATCGCACAGTACGAGCGTTGATTTCAAAGTCTTTTTTCAAAGTCCGACTGGAGGATATCCCAAAATTGAATGGCGTATTTGCAGCTGATAAAACAATGTTCAATTGTTTCGGGCACACCACAAAGACACAGTTAACAGAATAGACAAAGATACCTCTTTCTGTAGCCATGTTTTTACCTGTATGGTTTCACTAAGATGTTTCTAAAAAAATGTTTTGCAGCAAGGGGATATATACAGTGTGTCCCAGCTAAATTTAGCCAGAGTTTAAAAGTATGCCCATGCACTCTAAGACGACGCAACCAAATGCATGTTGCCGACTATTGTATGTAGTAAGTCATGCTATTCTTGTATTTTGCTTGATTCCATAATCAGTGAAGATTAATTAGCCAACATCAGAACCAACGAAGTTACGCAAAAAATTCCAACTAGAATGTTGTCGAGCGGTTTGCATAACGTCCGACAAAACAGTTTCTAACTTTCTACCTATTAAGTATTAGTCCTTTTTTTTTCGCCTACGGCAGATGCCCGCGAAAAAAAAAAAAATAACAGAAATACCACATGACATTCACGCTTTGGCGTCGTGATTGCAGTGCTCCCAAAAGTTCCGCGTACAAATGAACATAACATTTAGCTGGGTGTGCTGCCGCTTATAAGGCCACAGGGAAACCGTTATCGCAGCGAAAGCGATAACGGTTGCTGGTGCCAGTCGCACAGCTAACGCCCGCGCCGTTGCCCTGTCGCGGTCGCAAAGTGCCTCGAGCGGCTAGTCGTGCGGCAATCCTGCGCGCATTCGCGGGTTTCTTTCGCACTCGAAAATACGCTTTTATGTAGCGCGAATTGAGCAACAGAAAGCTGTATCGGGAATTTTTCGTGGCGATCTACAATTTTCCCATTGACACTTTTCATCTAATTTTAATATTTGAGAAGTTGAATAACTAAGACTAATTATGTAATTAGGTGGTACGAAAAGAATAATCTAGGTATCTCTAAGCGACGGCAAGCAACTTTATCTTGGTTCTCTCCAGCTGCGTGAAACTTGCATATTTATAAATTTCGGTGCATAATAGTTTGGACACCCTCTATGTATATTGTCCATACAATGGATTTTTCGCCAGTACAGCCTGCGTTATCATTTGTCGCACCAGAGACGTTTAAAAGCAGTTTAGAGTGCGCTTACGTCTACTACGCCAAGAAAACCTCATCGTACTTCTACACGATGTAACCTAATCAAAAGCTGTTAAAAGGAACTGTCGAAGCTCTTGTGAATGTGACTTTCTGGAAATGGCTACACCAACTGGCAGTTTATTCATGTATGCTTCTCTCGACCATAACTGAGGAGATTGTGCGGGCGATTTAATATTTATTATCGAAATACATGTGATACATTGCGCAAAAATACATAAGTAAAGATGAAGGCCTGGAAGTCGCGAGACCTAGTGAGTCCTCTTTTTACAGCTTACATAAGTGAATGACATCATGGTGAACCGTGGTAAACGCAAAAAAAAAAAAAAAAATTGTACAATATGTTGATGCAGATTCGCAAGAAACATACATGACAATATAAAACACAGAAATGCAGTTATCATTATCAATATGAAATATTCAAGAGTTTCAAAAAGTCGTGGCAAATATGAGCGCAAGTTATTTTGAAATAGTACGACGCATATTTTCGTAGTACCTGCAGGCAAGGAATTCCAAAATAATATTGGTGCAAAACTTGCAGTAGACTTGCTGTGATTGATACTCGGTGTTGGTAAGATGAATTTATTTATTATTGCCAAGTGGCTCGATGGACCATTAGGAAACGGATTTGGGTGTAGTAAAAGAAACGGACGCTTTCGATTCACAAATTTATGAACGAGAATGTCGAGAAAATATCCACTATTTAGTTTTTGTACGGATAATGTACCATGCGCGAAGAGCATAGACAATAAGCTGCTGAAGGTTATTATTCTTATTGCTTGATCTTTAAGGTGCTGAACAGCGGATAAATGAGCAATGTATGCGTTTCCTCGTAATGGAGATGCTGTAGATAACATTGCTATAAAAGAAAACATAGTAAAGGGAAAACAGTACGTTGAAGGGAAACAGAGGGCGAACTTAACAAAATGTTAGTAGCATAAACAGCTTTGCACGTAACCAACGCAACATGTGAATTAAATTTCAAATGTCTGTTCAGTTCAATCCCCAGGGGCATAGCACTGGAGGTGTCATTTCCTAGGGGAACACAGATACCGTTACGAATAATTCAGTAAGCTGACGAAAAGATAACTAAGTAACGTTTACTAGTTCTTATAATAAAATTATTCTTGCCGGAAGGAAGAAGTCGACTTGTGCGGACGCTTTGACATCGGCTCCAGCTTTCATCAGTGTTCTAGATTGTTTCTCCCGGCGAAACCGGGCGAGTTATGCCTTAATCGACGTGGCACGTCAAAAGGACTCTGCCGATACCGGATTTTAGTCGGTGGGAGGACGTTTCGCCGTACTGCGAGCGTTTGAAACACGGCGAGGCCTACTCTCGCGCATGTGGGACATTGAATCCAGGATGGACGTTGTGGAAGGAGAAGAGATTACTCAAGAAGAGGCATGCGACGCGGGATGGAAGGCGGCGTACGGTCGCCGGCCCGGCAGGCGCAGGGAAGAATATTCTTCGGCTCAAGACGGTGGAAATACAAGTGGCGGACGGAGGGACGGCGGCCGCACCGCCGCACCACGCGACGCGATACGACGAGTCACCGCAGCTTCGAGGCTGCCTCGACTGCCGAGGGACACTTTTCACATCATTGTCAGACCGCGCGACGGCCTGAATGTAAACAAGGTCAGTAAAATACGCTTTGAGCAAGCCTTGGCCATGGCGGCATCCTTGGCTCCGGCCGCAATAGAAGAGGACACGATGTGTCCCAATGGAGTTCAGAACATTTTTGTGGTGTGTACTCCTCATGAGAAAAACGCGGATGCGTACGCCCGAGTGCAGAAAATCAGGCTCGGTGAAGGCACGTTTGGGGTGGCAGCATACCTGGCTCCACCTGATAATACGTGTAGAGGAGTCGTAAGAGGAGTCGACGTGGAAATCAGCAAGGCTCAACTCACAGAGAGAATTGTAAATCATCGGAATCCGGGCGCTTTGGAGGCCAGGCGGCTGAAGAACACTGCAGCGGTGGTGATACTTTCCGAGGGAATGAAGGTGCCCAACTACGCGGCATGCGGCGCGAGTATAGTTCGCTGCACGCTCTACCGACGCCACATGGAAGTCTGCAACGGTTGCGGAGGACTGAGACACCGGGCTGACGTGTGTCCCAACCCGGGAAGCAAGTGGTTTCGCACCTGCGCCAAACGATCGCCGGCGGAAGATCACCAGTGCGATCCGAAATGCACGTTGTGCGATGGCCCGCACCGCACAGCAGCGAAAGAGTGTAGGGACAAATTTCAAGTTCCATATATCTTCAGAAGACGACGGCAGCGGCGTCGACGCGCCGAGCAGCTGCAGCTGGGAACCGACGTCATCACAGCGGGCGGCAGGAGCCGCTCGCCCACGCCAGCTGTGCGGAAGCGCAGCACCGAAGGAAGCCCCTCTCGCACGCCAGCTGCGCGGAAGCGCGGTGCAATCAGGCATCGCTCCAGATCAAGAGGGCGCTCGGTGTCCAGCGTGAGGATCCAGGAGGAGCCTACCTGGACGGATCATGTCAAAGGGAAGACGAAGAAGGAGCTACAGAGACCCACGGAGGTAACGCGGTCGGCTTCGCCAGAGCATGGTAGTAGGTCGAACGTGGACGCATTACTTAAGGAAGTTAGGGAGCTTAGAGAGGAGGTACGCCGACTCAAAGCCGCCATGGCAAACTCAAAGTCCATTGAAATAGAGGCGACCGACCATGCGCCACAGGTAGTCGAACATATACCCCGCGTAGGACTCACTAAAGCTAAGCGTAAGGCCCTCCTTCCTAACGACAAGAGCGACTCGGAAACGTCTGAGGGAGAGGTCCAGCGAAGAAAGATGTTGGAGGAACTACTTAGGATAACTAGAGAAAATCAGGAAAGCGTAAAGCTTTTGGTCCAAAAAGTGACCGTACTAGAAAAAAAGGTGGCGATTAAGGCCAAAGCCAAGGTCCGAGTGCAAAGCAGGGCCGTGAATCACGCCGAGGTTGCTCCGGGTGTGGAGCAAGGTATGTTATTGTAACATCATGGCGGGCGATCACAAAGAGCTGGTAATATGGCAGCGGAACTGCGCTAGTTTTCAAAGGCGCAAGGCTCCGATACAGCAATTTTTTGAGAATGAGGTGGAAAAGCCGCAGATTTTGTTATTACATGAGACACTATTTGACGACCCTACCCTCTCTGGCTTCATCACTGTGTCGGTCAGGAACGAGGGAGGCAGAGCACTGCTAGGATGGTAAAAAAAAATCTAGCCTTTACGGAACATCCAATCCAATCTGGACGGGGTAAGATGGAGGTCCTTTTCATGGAGGTTATACCGCACGGGCGTCTCAAGCACAACGTCTTTGGGCTTAATGTCTATAGCCCGCCGTCGGACCAGAGACAGACGTTTAACTCCCTGCTTAGGAAGGCGACGTCGATAGCCAAACAATCCTCTGATAGTTGCCGGGGACTTTAACGCCCCTCATTATGCATGGCGCTACGTCAGACGGACTGCAAAAGCAGAGAACCTGGCGAGGATCCTGGATGATCTCGCGTATTCGGTAATCACGGACCCAGGGTTCCCCACTAGGCTGAGCACGTCAGTTCCGCGAGACCCAACGCCTGATTTGGCCTGTGTGAGGAACGTAGGTAACGTAATTTGGGCCAATAAGCAGGAGAACCTGGCCAGTGACCACTTCATAGTAGGGGTAACATTAAGGGTGGACGCCCGACCGGCCAGGGTATTTCGAGTCACGGACTGGTAGGAGGAGTTCAGGAATCTTAGAAAGGAGCGAACGAGCACATTTTCCTCTTTCGACGAGGCTATCGAATCGCTAACGGAGGACGTCGAGAGGGCTACTAAGGTAGTACAAACAGAAGCGGAGATCCTAAGAATGCATCCGCACCTAGCGCATCTGTTGGAGGCGAAATTGTCAATTATGATGTGGTGGAAAACACAAAGGTTAAATCGCGGGCTGAGGAAAAAGGTTGCGGAGCTTAATAGAGAGATCGAGAGATATTGCGTGGAGCTCATAGGCTACAATGGGACGAGGTCTGCGCGGCAGTAGACGGGTCCATGCGTTCAGGAGGGAAGTGTAACCTCCTCAAGCACCTCCTGGGTGACGCGCAGACAAAGCATAATCAAAGGCAAACACTTAGTAAAGTCATACACCGGCACAAACAGGAGAAACGTACTGAAGAGTCACTTTTGAATGCGATGGCGGATAGATACCTTCCTATAGGGCCGATGCAGGAAGAGGATTATCCGCAGATCGAGTGCGCGACGGTAGAGTAACTGGACGCGCCTTTCACAGAATCGGAGATCAGGGCGGTGCCCTACAAATTAAACAGCAGGTGGGCTCCGGGTCCGGATAAAGTTTCTAACAGGCTATTACGAAACCTGGACGATAAGGGAGGAGGGAAGAGAAAAGTAGAAGGCAGGGAGGTTAACCAGAATAATGTCCGGTTGGCTACCCTACACCGGGGGAATGGGAAAGGGGAAAACAAAGATCACAGGGAGAGAGAGGAGGGAAGGAAAGGCAGTGGAACTACTAAGGAGGTGAACAGGGTATGGGAGACAGGACAGACAGGTGCCTCACGGATGGAGGTCGGCTATGGTGACACGCATCCCTAAACCAGGAAAACCCCTTTATTTGGACAACATGAGGCCAATATCACTAACCTCGTGCATAGGCAAGGTAGCGGAGCACGCGATCTTGAACAGGGTTTCCGGGTACATAGAGCGCAGAGACCTCTTCCCACATAATATGGTTGGTTTTCAGCCCGGCCTACCGACGCAGGAGGTTATGCTAATGCTAAGGAAGCAAATCTTTCATAGCGGCACCCGGGACGTGAGAGGGATTCTCGCCCTGGATCTCGCTAAGGCGTTCGACACAATGTTACATAGATACATTGTGCAGGCCACGGCCGGGATAGGCCTGGTAGTCAAATTCCATGCCTTTGTAAGGTCCTTTCTCAAGAAAAGAAGTGCTACTATTCAGGTGGGGCAGATTCGGTCGAGCGGTACGGATTGGCGGCACAGTGTACCCCTCAGGGATAAGTCATCTCGCCACTGCTCTTCAATATAGTCATGAAGGGTCTATCAGACAGGCTGGGCGGCCTCCAGGGCATAGGTCACACACTTTACGTAGATGACATCACGATCTGGTGCCCAGGAGGCTCCCTAGCTGAAATGGAGCAAGCTCTACAAGCGGCCTTGGACGAGATGGAGGCTTACCTCGCGGACAGGGGTCTCAAGCTGTCTACGAGTAAATCGGAGCTGTTACTTTACAGACCCGCAAGGCAAGGGTTAGGGGTCTGACACCCCTTAACCCTTTTTATATGTGCGTATAATACCCCTGGTATTATACGCAAATAATTGGCAGAAAATTCCCAGAGTCGACTCAATTAAGATCCTAGGCCTGCTCATAGAAGCGAGGGGCTGTAATGCCAGAACAATTACCCACGTTACAGCCAAGACAGAGAATATGTTGCGGTTAATTGCTAGGGCGTCCAACCAAAAGAAGGGGTTAGGTGAAGACAACCTCCTTCGGATGTACAACGCGTTTATTATGAGCCACATTACCTATGTGGCGTCAGCTCTAGTATGGACAAAAACGCAAAAGACCAAATTAAATACCTTCATGCGCGAAAGCATCAAGAAAGTGCTAGGCTTGCCTATTGCCACGGGCTTCGACAGGATAGATCAACTCGGGATGCACAATAGCATAGACGAGATTATAGAGGGACAGGTGACTGCACAGGTGCTTAGGCTATTGTCGACCACAGCTGGCAGGCGAATTCTCGACGACGTTGGCATGGCTCCTAGGATAATGGAGGACCGGCGCATAACATTAACCCGAGAAACGAGGGCGACCTACCTGGTGAGGCCCTTCCCGCGAAACGTACATCCACCGCATAACGTGGGTAGACGTAAAGCCCGTACACGAGCCATATTGAAGAAAGTTAGAGATGACAGAGACTCCGCGGTCTTTGTTGATGCGGCGCGGCACAGGAACAGGAGAGTGTTCGCGTTGTTGGTTGTAGACGGGCGGCGGGTGCTTCGCTCCTCGGCCTCGGTCAGAGCGGCCACCGCGAGTATAGCAGAGCAAATTGGGGTTGCGCTGGCCTTGTGTGACCCAGAGCGTTCCTACATTTACACCGACTCGAGAGACGCAATCAGAGCTTTCGAATAGGGTAACCTCGCACGAGAAGCGGCCTCTATTCTAGAGAAAAGGGCTTGCCCCGGTTCTGATTATATCACGTGGTTCCCCGCGGGGACGAACGTTCTCGAGGGCTTCCCAAACCTCAACGAGCTGGCTCACGACCGTGCGCGAGAACTCACGCGCCGCGATGGTCTGGAGGCTCCGGAGGGGCCGGAAGGCTCTCAGCAGAACGCTCCACTCCTACACTTAGAATGCTGCAGACGGGATCTTTCCCGTCGCGGGGATTCCTCCGTAGGATGTACTCGGATGTGGAACCTAGTGGTCCCAACTGCACTGAAACCTTTTGCTCTATGGCTCACATGCTCTGGTGATGTCCCGCGTTGCCTAACGACTTCCTCTCCAGCGGATCCGAATGGGAGGAGGCCATCAGAAGCACGGTACTCCGAAAGCAAGCCCAGGCTATCCATAGGGCCCAGGAAAGGGCGGAGCGTCACGGCGTTCTGTCCTCTGCGTGGGCGCGGCCAGTGGCTACAAAGGCCTCACGTTAGGAGGTCCTGACAGTAGCTCCTCAGGATTAAGTAAATTTCTTTGTCTGTCTGTCTGTCTGTCTGTCTGTCTGTCTGTCTGTCTGTCTGTCTGTCTGTCTGTCTGTCTGTCTGTCTGTCTGTCTGTCTGTCTGTCTGTCTGTCTGTCTGTCGGACGAATCAACAACATTGATCATGTCGTCATTAACTTCTCATAGCGGAAAATTCACCTGTTCATTAGCAGTCAGAAAATTAGTGTCATCTGCATATAGTTTACAGGTAGAATGCACAAGAAATTTCGATTGATAAATAACATAAATTGGAAATGAAAGCGGGCTCACTATGGACCCCTAAGGAACGCGGATATTGATGGTTTAAGGTTCAAATAGCTGTCAAACATACATACAATTTGGTCTCGGTCATGCAAGTAACTAGGAATTAATTTTATTGGGGCCCCGGTTATATCAATAAAGGCCACTTTTTGAAATAGAATGTCGTACATAAGGGAGTTAGACTTTTGAAAGATTAAGAAATAGGTCCCCAACGGCATTACCGGTGCCGATGGCAGTTGTAATTTTCTCTGTTAATGATATTGGAGTTAATTTAGTTGAGTAACCGGGTCTAACACGAAATGTTTTGTTAAACAGAATGTGGAACCTGTCCAGATAACTTCTTAAACGTTGTGCATGAAGTTTTTCTAAGACACTTTAAAAAAAAAAATTGTTGCTGGGCAGTAATTACAGAGCAATCGCTTGTTGCCTTTGATAACTGGAATAATTTAGCTTTTTCCAGCACCGTTGGGAAGAAACCAATTTGAAACATAGAATTGAAGACGTGACAGAATACATCGCTGAGTGAATCCGGCATCAATTTTGCATTGTCAGCATGACACTTATTTTCCACTGTGGTCGCTTAGGGGCTTTGCTGTTGCGCTGTTAAGCACGAGGTCGCGGGATCAAATAGCGGCCGCGGCGGCCACGTTTCGATGGGGACTATATTCGAAAACACCCGTGTACTTAGATTTAGGTGCACGTTAAAGAAGCCCGTGTGGTCAAAATTAATCTGAAGTTCCCCACCACTGCGTGCCTCATAATGAGATCGTGGTTTTGGCACGTAAAACCCCATAATTTTAGCATAACACTTATTGAGGACAGTGCTTGTATTTTTTATGCTATTGATGACTGACTAATAACTTGGCCCTTAGGTGAAGCCACATAAAGAACGAAAGTGTGAACTAAAATGCAGGTCCGTGTAGTCGGTGGATGCTGTCGACGGCGTGTATCGATGCCGAATCTGTGATTAAAAGTATTCGCTTTATCAAACGGGTTTTCGAATAGGTTTTCTGATTAAATCGAAGTTATCTCTGGCGTGCGCGCTGGATCTGCTAAATTGGAAGTAAGGGCAAAGCAGTAGGGTTTGCAGATGCGAGCAGCAGTCTGATTAGGGTTAATGCGCCTACAGGTGTCCCGCTCCAGCAAAACCGACCTCCTTTCGTATAGTGACTAATGGTTCTAGTGGTGGTTGTTGCATTATCCACGTGGCGACGTGGATTCTGTATCCCGGATGACCAAGCCGCAACGCATATGTGCCCTTCCTGGCATTTGTGTCGTCGATCTGCTCCTGCCCAAATCCTCTACAAGGCATTAATTATGCAGTCAGTGGCCGGCCGCTCGGTGTCAATACAGTAGTGCTTGCGGATTCGAGCACAAGTCTAATTACTGTTCCTAAGCCCATCAGGGCAGTTTTTTATGTTTTTATTAGTAGTCTGAGTGGGCTTCCACCACAACCTCCGCTGCTACAGCTTTGCGCTTATCATACCTATCTAATCTACCTACTTATCTACATATCTTACCCACTATGATACAGCTAGCGGGGCCTCGCAGTCCAATCTTGCAATCGCTCTCGCTCCCTATATATGGGGGCCCACCGTGGTCAATGGTGATAGGTGCGAACTGGTCTCCCTCTGTCTTGCTGGCCGAGTTTCTTCAGGTCACTTCTCGACACAGTGTCGAAGGCGGAAGTTCCGAAATCGAGCCTGCCTGTAATCTCTGCGAACAAATGCCCCACTTGTAAGCCTTACGACTCTGATGAGCGCTGGTTTGAATATGATGGATTATACCTCCTGTCGCTGAGGGACTTAACTCAAACGCCACCACTCTTGCTCGTATCGACAAGCGTATTGCCGAGCTATGCTTCCCTGTACGCCAAGCGAAGGGCAAAATTTCGCTCCGATTGCATTATGCGTGGTGCGATAACAAGACCACCTGTGCGCTCTACTTATGTATTATCGCGCAACGGCTCGTTTCCTCTACACAACGGTACCAAACTAAGGTGCATGGCTAATATGGTTGCAAAGATATGTGCAATAATGCTATAACACGTCTTCAATACACACGCTTTCAGTAAGCGACCCCTCGACCCATATTAAAGACGAAAAAATACTGTTTCGTGAGTTTTCTAATACACCTTGCTCTGTTAGAATGACAAATTTATGGCCCGATCTTCTGTTACTGTTCCACACTTTTCATATTTCAGTCTGAGAAGGTTTTACATAAAAGGTATGCGCTGCCGGTGCTTTGTTTCATGGCATTTGTTTACGGGCTGCCATTCTCAGTATTCTGAAGAATAACTTTGTAAATAACGCAAGCCTAGGGATAAGCAGCTTTAACGATAGACCAACATTAGTGCCGTATAGAGGATGCGTGGTTCGGGGTGATTTCTTCCGACCCGGGTGCCGATGCTCACGCCCCCGCCGGATTTTCTGTGACACGAGGACCACCACGCTGTCGCGCCAATAGTACACCTAAAGCGGACACAGTTCATCCTTATGCACAGCTCTCAAATACAACACTAATATGTGATTTTGAAAACGTTTGCAAAAATTGTACCAATTCCCTTAAGATATAAATTTATATATAAACATTGTCCGCTTTATATCCTTTAACACGTGCAGTTTACTAAACAACGATATTGTTTTTGTTGCAGAGTTACAAATTTGAAAACTTCGTGCTTCTAGTTTTTTTAAGCTTACTGATATTGGGTAAATATGTAACAAATTCAAGTTCTAAAATAAAATTTTATTCCTACAGTGACTAGAGATTTTCTCTCATCTGCACCAAATTTCATTCAAATCTGTTCACGTGTTGCCTCATAAAATACTTTCTGCGTTTTAGACGTATTTGAATAAGCGGCATGGGAGCTGACCCCGAGCTAATATATTTGATCAAAGCGCACATTAAATTGGCAGGAGACGCCACAAAGCGCTTCCTGCAATTGGATTGTTGCAACGCAACGCGCTTGTAAATGTATTATATTCGACGCATAAGCGGGCGCAGAAAAAACAACAAAACCAAGGTGATATGTGAAGGCCTTCCTCCATAGCGGTGAAAAAATATTGTGCGAATCAAAGCCCCACATCAAAAATAAAACAAAACATTTGGAGGATGCTTATGCTTCGCAGTGCAACACGATAACATTCAAATATCCCTGATTGCTTCTTGCGCGGCCGGGCGACTGCAGCTGATATTTAACCATAGTGTTTATCCGAAAACGCTGGCGGCGAAATCTATGCACGAAGGCGAGCTTCCGGGTAGAAATGCGGCCTCTTGCGTGGACCGATCTTCTGTTAACGTTTTGCTCTTTTGATATTTCAGTCTGAGAAGATTTAACGCAGAAGGCATGCGGCTGCCGGTGTTTTGTTTCATGGCATTTGTATGTGGGCGGATATTCTAAATGTTCCGAGGAATAACGTGGTAAAGAACGTAAGAGAAGGTATGAGCAACTTTAATGATAAAGATCAACTTTGATGCCGCATAGAATGTGTGTGTTTCGGGATGACTTTCTTAAGGACGCGGACGCCTACACCGACACCAGATTTTCTGTGACACGGCGTCCTTAACGTTACCTCCTTAAAACGAAAAATTCAAGGGTCACTTAGTTATTCCCACTTGGATGAATGCGAAAGTACACCACCGCACGATGCCTGTGCTCTTTTAATATTCTCAATTTTTATTAGTCTTAATTGATACAAAATGTCGAAGCTTCGACGCCCATCAATGGTCGTGGGTTCGAGTGCCTTAATTTAATCAATTTTAATTGAGGTGTCTACGCCTTAATTAACACCAAAGGTCGAGAGATTGTAGCCCTAATTAACACCAAAGGTTGTGGGTTCAACTCCCACCAAAGCACGAGGGTCACGCCAAAGCACGCCAACTCCGACAACTACGCCGGATTTACCACCTCATGAGCCATTGAATACTTACGCATTAGAAGCAAAACTGCACTACGAATGCATTCTGCCGACCGAGTCACCACGTGAACCGGCAGCCTTAAACCAACTGTTATTGGGTCAATATGCGTAAGAAAAGGCGCTCCTTATCGCGGTTTGGCTTGCTTAACACCGAAGGCTTGTTGAGAAAGCCAAAGGGGCAAGCGGAATAGTTGGAGAGAACCAAGAGCGTATGTTCGCCGAAAAATATATAACACGGCAAGAATTCATTAGAAAATGACACGCTGGGGCCTTCTTGTTTCTGTCTCTGCTTACCTGGAACTCCGGTGTTCGTTCTGCGAGGCGGCACATTTATCTCGGATTAATATTAGATGGTATTGAAAGTCTGGTAGAATTGATGAAGATATCGTGCAAAGTAAGCCGTTTATTCGAGTAAAACCTCCCGCAATACATTATGAAAAATCCAGCAGTTATATCAGCGAAAGATCATTGTCATTGCGCCATCTCGAAGCGTACCGTAAATGCTACAAGAATAATTATGCGTAGTGTAACACGTTCGTTATGCGTAAGCATGGCATTACATGTTATGCCTATGCCAACTGCTACAGAAGGCATGCTGGGTTCCAGCGATTTCTCGAAAGACCTGAAGAAGTGTCATATTCATTAATATAGACATTATGCTGCGTTAAACGCAGATGTGAATAATAATGAATACATTAGAGATTTCGGTTATGTATGATGAAAATGCCAATTTTCTTGTGATACAGGTCGGATGGCAATTTTACTGCACTCTATTCTTGGGAACAAGGAACACGGCTGCCTGGGATGCGGACCGAACTTCGTGTTTGATGCGAGATAACAGGTAGCGATGCAGAGCTAATGATCGGGAGATTACTATCAGGCTAAACCACCACCAAGAGAGAAAGCAAAACCATCAGCTGCATTTCTTTTCTTTAAGAAAGACTGAATTATGATTACCAAGTTTATATGGCTCTTGAATCGTGCGTATTGCGAGTCTTTCGCTGGAAGCTTGGTTGCACATGATCCTCATTTTTCTTGATTTGGATCAGAACAAATTTAACAAATTGTATATGTACTGAATATATTATTCGTATTTTTTAGTCTTGAACTTTCTTAATGATTCCTGTTCTTATAACGTTAAGATGTTCTTTGAGAAATAGTTATGTTTTGTCTCCTCAGGCGAATCGGTTCACGTATGGTTAGAATTTGGAACGGGATTTCCTTGTTAAAATGCATTTTATTTCGAGACATGACAGTTTTACAATGATGATTAAACTATTTATTACTATTGTCTCTTGTGATTTCATAAGGATTAAAATCTATTTTTTATTAACCTGTGATTAAGTAGCTTTGAAAATATTTTATGGTAGGACTGTATTGCATTTCTGTCGTGAACTTCTGATTAGTACGTGCTAATTGTAATGCTTGAGACATTAGATTAATGGGGTGAATATATTGTTCCTGGTTTTCACGACGGAATTGCATTTCGTGAACATGCCTGGGAAGAACAGTTTATAATGGTGTGCAGCCCTTTTTTGTTAGGACACTAGTGCTTTGTGGTTTTGTCTGATGCATTAAGTTTTATTTTGTTTTAATATATGGTTTCTCTTACTGAATCCATTTTTGTGAATATGCTAGGGGAGCACAGATCATCATTTAAGCAGTTGTGTTTTTTTAGGGATGGAAAGTTATTGCCATTTGGAGGTAGCCACTGCTAGTTGTATTGGTGGTCAGACGAAATTACCCTTAGGCTACCATACCTGGGATTTCAAATTAGCTACATTTTCACTTCATTGGGTGTTTTATTTATTTAGGGTCTTGCCTAATTTCTTTCATTCGTATTTGGGCAATGGAAAGCTTGATAGGTAATGTTCACCGTTTTCTAGCAGAGTATTGACAAGTAGCATAATTTATTTCTAGAGTATGAAATCTTGAAAAAAGGAAGAATATTTTCAATTTACAGAAATGGCCTGAGGGATATATTAGTTCTGAGAAAATAAGATGATGCGCAATTAACATCCTTGATCAGTTTAAGTGAATATGTATTACCAGTACGACATTTCCGACCAGAGTTACATTTCACAATTTGTATCTTGCTACAAATTTCTTTATAGATGATTTTGTTATTGCTAAGTTTATTTCAGTTCCGTAAGTTTTTCTGGTGAAGTCATCTGATATCTCGTTTCTCGCTTTTCCTGAATGTCATTTTCACGGGTTAAACTAATATTGTGTATTGAGGAGATCTTTAGAATTTTATTTTTTATGTTGTATTTTGTACGAATGGGTTAGTATTTTGAGAATCTTTTCGGTCATCGTATAGTGATTAGGCTATCCAATAACATTGGATAACGAATACTAAGATTCAAATGGGGATTATACATACAGACAGAGGCAGGTCCCATAATCAACAGACTGTACAAATGAGTAAGATATGTAATTACAGATCAGCTGTATCAAACATAAAGACTGTATTAAACGAGTCACAAAGTAACACTGTAAAATATCTTAATTATACAAAGCAATTCCTAATACAATAGCAACAATAAAATGATTGTATTGAGTGCAAAAATTTACGAATGTTTGGTTTGAATGTGTAAAAATGAGAGAGTATCTTAATACTGCATGGTAATGAGTTCCAAAGTAGTGTGGCCGGAAGAGTGGTAGTTGATTTACCATAATTAGTTCTAGGTTTTGGTAATAAATTGCTGTTGGTAGAAGCGAATCGGATAGACGCTGAATGTGGATACTGGCAATGAGTAATTATAGGGAATGGGAGCTTTCCGTTAACAGATTTATGAACAAGTATTCCAAGTGATTGTTGTGTTCATATAGGAGGTTGTGGCCAAGTACTGCACCAGGGTGGCCAATCCTGCTCTGGTGAGTGAGTGTGTTACCGGTTCTGGTCACCGGGATCAGGCCACACTCCAGGCCTGTTTACACTCCAGGCCTGTTTATTACGAGAAAGTGTTTGATTTAGTCGAAACCTCAGCAGTCATGGAGGCATTACGGAATCAGGGTGTAGACGAGCCGTATGCAAAAATACTGGAAGATATCTATAGCGGCTCCACAGCCACCGTAGTCCTCCATAAGGAAAGCAGCAAAATCCCAATAAAGAAAGGCGTAAGGCAGGGAGATACAATCTCTCCAATGCAATTCACAGCATGTTTACAGGAGGTATTCAGAGACCTGGATGGGGAAGAATTGGGGGTAAAAGTTAACGGAGAATACCTTAGTAACTTGCGATTCCGTGATGATATTGCATTGCCTTGCTTAGTAACTCAGGGGACGAATTGCAATGCATGCTCACTGACCTGGAGAGGCAAAGTAGAAGACTGGGTCTAAAATTTAATTTGCAGAAAACTAAAGTAATGTTTAACAGTCTCGGAAGAGAACAGCAATTTACAATAGGTAGCGAGGCACTGGAAGTGGTAAGGGAATACATCTACTTAGGGCAGTTAGTGACGGTGGATGCGAATCATGAGACGGAAATAATCAGAAGAATAAGAATGGGCTGGGGTGCGTTTGGCAGGCATTCTCAGATCATGAACAGCAGGTTGCCTATATCCCTCAAGAGAAAAGTGCATAGTAGCTGTGTCTTACCAGTACTCACCTACGGGGCAGAAACCTTGAGGCTTACGAAAAGGGTTCTATTTCAATTGAGGACACAACGAGCTATGGAAAGAAGAATGATGGGTGTAGCGTTAAGGGATAAGAAAAGAGCACATTGGGTGAGGGAACAAACGCGAGTTAATTACATCTTAGTTGAAATCAAGAAAAAGAAATGGGCATGGGCCGGACATGTAATGAGGAGGGAAGATAACCGATGGTCATTAAGGGTTACGGATTGGATTCCAAGGGAAGGGAGGCGTAGCAGGGGGTGGCAGAAAGTTAGGTGGGTGGATGAGATTAAGAAGTTTGCAGGGACGACATACATAGCCACAATTAGTACATGACCGGGATTGTTGGAGGAGTATGGGAGAGGATTTTGCCCTGCAGTGGGCGTAACCAGGCTGATGATGATGACGATGATGATGATGATAATTCCAAGTGAGTATTTTAGTTTCTGTAATGATAAAATACTCTACGCCCCTAGTTTCCGCTTTAATATAACCTTAGTTGTGTGAGAGAGAGGGTACCTTTTGAGATATAGTTATATTTTCTTTAATTTTGACCATAAATGGTGCTCCTGTTCAAACCCTGTATTTTGTACCGTCTGTACAGATGTCTTATAATCTGCAATGATGGTGCTGTTCTGTAATCATTTGATATGCTTTCGGCTGCATGAATGTGCCATGTGTATATTTTATGTGGGACATTTCATTTATGATATGCTTTACCAGGCAATTTCAATATTCCTTTCGTTTAAAATATATCAAATACCATTTTCTTTTTATCCGATTAAGTTCACGCGAGGTACATTGCAAATACCACTAAGAGGATTGTATTGAAGTGTGCTCTAACCTTTTACAAAATTTTATTAGGAATATTCACTGTACGCTTATTCATTTTCAGATGATATGCCTGATTCCATTATACCAGTTTAGTGATGCATAATTGATCATTTTTTATCCTCTTGCATATATATTTGTCCTACATGATTTGGCTTCATTTCCCAATGTACGTTAATTATTTCAGATATTCGGGAGGCAACCTGGATTATTTGATTTTTATTTTCTTGGGATGTGGAGTCAAAGAATGTCGTTTTCAAAAATTATTCAGAAATTTTGTTAATTCATCTGTTTCGTGATATGTCACGACCGATTCTTAGTACAGACAATAGTAGGTGGCTGAAAGAAACTGCATGAACAGCCGAGGCCGACAAGGAGGTAATTAATGAGCCCGCACTTCGTTCTGCCAGTGAACAGCAGTCCGAAAAAAGGCGCCTTTGCGTAACCGGGAGACTAAACTCCAGAACACTGTCTCCTGCAGCTGCTGCAATCGAGAAGGTGAATGGGGGTCACCTCAAAGAAATGTTTTGTGTCTGACCGGGCGAGCTGCACAAAAAGGCCAAGTCGATTTCCCTTGATAACGTAGACGTAGCCAAACGTGAAACGAAGCGGTGTGGAAATCTATAACCTTGGTCGCGCAAGTACGCTGCCCCAGTTCCTAGGGGTAAAATGGCTGCCATGTGTCCGTGAAAACTTTCCAAGGGAAATTAACACGACTAAGGCCCAGCTTCTATCGCCTTATTCCAATGGGGATGAAACGAAAAAAAAAAATGCGGCACAACTATCTCACGAGCACTGTCGACGGTAATGCGTTAGCATTGAACCAATATGGCGACACAACGTATTGCCACCGACGATACAGGTTACCGCGTACTGCAGCGGTACTCCTCTATCGCGCTTACCTAAAAACACCCGGCGATACCTAGCGCCACGTCCGCTGAAGCCTGCGCGTGGGCTCTGAATACGCATGACGTATTCATGCATGACGCATGAGATGATGACACGCCGTAAACGTGCCATGTAATGACCGGGCTCCTCTTTCGCTCTTCATTCTGGATACGCTGCGCCATCTAGTGTCACTGCCGGGAAGTCCGCGAGTTGCCTCGGAGACAAGGAGCGTGGCATGCCGGTGCCTGAGAGCGCTGAGAATTGTTTCCTCGATCTAAACATATACGCGCTGTTCTCTTTTCTTTTGTTTTAGAGGAAGCATTATTTTTAATAATGGCCTGTTGCACATTGTGTAATTATTGTCCTCGAGCGGAATTATTCGAAGTGGTGGACGTTGCTCACAGGAGAAATCGATATGCATCGCCAACTAATTAACAAGAATCAATAATTTGCTGTTTAATCCTTTACTTTACGGCACATGTTGCAATTTACGAATTGGAGCCAGTGAGTTTGCAAGAGCATATTCACTTAGGGCGAATTTGAAGGATCGCAGGGGTTTCGCGATGTACGCAGTGAAATTGGCGATAAAAATGTAATATTGTTGCGCTTACTGTTTTCCAACAAATCGCCTCTTTAGGCATTGAAGCACGATATACCTGGCACGCTCACGTATTTCGCCGCACACTTTGGGAATGAATATCTCGTAACCGATGTCATCTTGAGCATTCCTTCCAAGTGGATACGCCTTGAGAACTCACTAGCCTGAATTCGTAAATGGCAATGTGTACCGTCAATAAATAATTATGAAGTTGATTGCGTATTCTTGTTATTTATTGAATCATGCATTTCACTTTCTAGTGTGAGTAATGTCTGCCACCTTAAGCAATCAAATTCAGTGACTAGAGTATTATCATCTGCCACAGGAGATTTTTAAAAATTCTGCATGTTCTATAAAAGAAGACACCGGTATATGAACATCACCAAGCGAAAAAGAGAAGCCGGCTACCAGTTACATACTATCATTGCGTATTATTGATAAATATTAGCGTATTAATAAATTAAAACGCGTAAATATGCTGTAAACCCAAGTGTTCACGTGGAAAACTAAGTGATGATGCATTTTCCAATGACTCAGGACAACAGTTGGTAGTAACATGGTGGGAAAGGTCGTTCTACTCCTTGGTTGTTCCTAAGAAAAATTTGCAGTAAACGTTTTACGGGCACGTGAGCGGTAAGTTTGAAGGGTATTAAATGATGCGTTAAGATATGCGTGAACGCGCTGCCATATAAGGTGTACGGTGCAGGGAAGAAGGAAAACTCGTAAAGCTAGGATAGGTTAGCAACACGAACAACGAAAAGAAATGAACGATAAACCCGACTCTGCGGTTAGGTATGTAAAGCTAACATCGCATGAATGCAACAACTGAATAAATCTTACGTCGCGATTTGGAAATAATGATGTATGATTTATGTGGGTGCGACATGCCAGATGCACATGCCAGTTTAGCGCTTATCACTGTCCCGTATGCCGAATGCGAAGTGTTTTATGTGGGTGGGTCCGTGTCGCAAATGACTTCAAAAAAAAAAAAAAAAAACATCTAGTGTTCTTTGACCGAGACACGTTAGGGCTGTTGCTGCTGAGGACTGTCGATGGCGCCAGTGTTTTGACATAAACGGGGTAGACTTGCAGGGCAGAGTTGCCGCCCTGACGAAGACAAAACCCGTTGTAGACACGTTGGTTCTGGTGACATTCCTTGTTCTATCACTGTTAAACATTAGAGATTATATCTTTGGATGGCCATCAAGCTCAGTTTCAGCAGGTTCATGTCACAATCTCAGGTCATATCAGAATTGAACGAAATGAGATCGCAGACAGTACGGCCACTTTGGCACATGTGTTCAACATATTGAGCCCTGCTGAATATTGATTACGGAACGCTTGGGGCTCTTCATTTGGACGGCTACTAAGACTAAGCAAATCCTTGTAGTTTGATAACATGGCGAAGCAAGCACTGTTATTAAGCGTTGACAATGAATAAGTACGACTCTAACAACATTCGTACCATATCTTTTAGCAGTTCTTTTTATAATATAACACTCTAGGAAGACGTTGCTGTATCGCTTTGACCTCCTTTGACTTAACCTGCTTGCAAGGCCATATGGACAATCTTGTGCCGAAATTTAGGGCATTAGGTCGCGTCTTTCCTACGAATAAATATAATGCGCTATCATTACACCAATGTTGTGCTTACAAGGGGACCCATTTAACGATGGATATTAGTGGAACGCTTCAATTCCAGACCTCCATGTCTCAAAGCGTATTTTAAGGGCGACAGCTAGTTAAAAGGCGGTGTGGGGTTTCGCATTAGCAGTGCAGGCATTCATGTTCGCCTCGTCCTGCAACTCGTCACTTATGGTCCGTGATGCGAATAGCCTTCTCAAATTTGCGAGACAGTCTGAAGATAGCTTACATCCCAGTATTTCCAAGGTGAAGCCAATCAATTTACAGTGCAGTTGTAATATCACAAGTGCCATTACCGGTATACAAGGACCAACGCGAAGTCTACTTACAAATGGACAATCCCTGAAGGTAGCTTATGTGACGGGGAAATTACGAGCTCGCTGAAAACAGACTCAACTGGGCGGAAGGGCCCTCCTTTGAATAAGTGTTTTGACAGTGGCTTATGAAGTCTCTGTGTTCGGTAGCATATGCCTCTTACATATTCCATGCACTGATGTGCGTAGGAAGTGTGCATGCAGTAAGTGACTTGCACGACGTCGATTGATGTAAACAATATTGTTGACACCTGTATTTAAGATTTAGAACTAGCAAATATAATTAGCCGGGAAGCCCGTTGCATACGAGTTACTTACTCGCATTTACCATGATATATCGCAGCTGCGCTGAAAATGTTGCTGGCAATATTAAGTTAGAACTTGCACGTAAGAACTAACATCGGCTCAGCTAGCAATCGCTTCGGTCGGGCAGACTTGTGTATTTCAAGTGTTTCGGTATGAGCTTCTCAAATAACACTAGTCCCATGAAACGTGCATAACCCGAACCGAAGACGAGGCCTTGTTGTGTTAACATTGTTAATGCTCGTGTTGGGCGTTTGACTGATTCGTCCCTTTATGTTTAATTGGAGACCATGCTACACTTTCTTGTGCTGTCAGTCGGGCCTCTCTTTCGTTTTGTTTCAACTTATTTCCAGTTCTTGCATTGTACAAGTAACGCAATCACTAAAAGATCCGCCTGTTAAGGAATTTTCCTGACTGAATGAATTATTATTACGAAGGAGAGAATAAGTGAACTACGATGTTGTAACGAAATTACGTTACTTTTGATCAATGGAACACTCTCGCGAGGGGCAGCCATAACATGGGATTTGTTTTTCTCGATTATATGAGTTTTCGTTTTCCTTAACTACTTGAATATGGTACTTCTGTGACTTAAGTTGGTTGGTTCGCTGCAATTTCGGGGCCTCAGGCGCTTGTTCGCTAAGAATTATGTCTAAGATGGAACTGCAATAAAGGGTTAGACAACAGAATATGCGAAAAAAGAAAGCTTGACAGACATCTAGAGATTGATAGCCTTCTGCTTTTTACACCTGCTGGCTCTTTACAGAAGTTTGGCGTAGGAAATACACGTGTGGGGTTACGATTCTCATCACCACAAAGCCTCTACGAGAGAGCTCCCTAAAACCAAACTTAATGTCCTTTCACCCCTTTATGAAAGGGCTGTGTGAAAAACAAGATGATTCGTTTGCACCACATCATATCAGGTAGCCCTAGTATTTCGCGCGTTTGCCCTGCCTTTCGGCCTCAGGGCATTTGAAGATTGGTGCTTAGGAGCACGTGCCTTACAGGCTGTACAAGCAGCAGATAACTGGTTGTAAAGAAGATACTTATCGCATAGGAATCATGGAAAGTACAGAATGCCTTTTTAGTACTTCGATAGGCATTCGGTCAGTGAGGTTAGGTGCGTGGAGGTTCACTGCCTGTCGTCCTCTGATAATAACTTCTCATGATTTTAGAGCGAATCGGTCGCGTATAATGCCCAGCAGGCAGAAATACATCGGTTAAGAGTTTAGTGCTTAATGTCTACTGCCCCACGGGACGTGGCGAAAGGAAGGCGTTTGGAAGTATTGCAGTAATACCGTGATGGCTGCAGCATCGTATTTCACCTAGGGTCGAGCGGAACCCCTTCATCAAAGTTGGCAATCTAGCCGTTCATACAGGAGAAGAATACGGCCTGGGCCATCGCTAATGCACGAGGAGCGCCTTGTATATTGCACGAGCGGTGGCCTCTTGCGGATGGAATGCAGGGCAAATTAGAACATGTTCACCTGCGTTGCTGCCGTGGCGGGATGTGATCGTACCGTTTTAGTGTGCGTTGCGTTGCGTCGCAGGAACGTCTGGGCCGATCGTTAGCGACAGCCGTAAGCTGGTTACGCGCGCACGTTAGGCTTGCTCTCGCACCGGAAGAGGTCGCCACCACGTTCCGCACTCCCGCAGTGGATTCGCACCCCCGCGCATATGAGGACCAGATTAGACGACTGTATATTGTGAAATGCACTGCGTCTTGCACTGCTGCTTTTATGCCGATGGTCATTACGTCCTGATGGAGAAAATTACGACTCGGCACCTATTATATTCACGATATCGCAGCTATCGCAGGAGACGAAAGATCTGATCAAGAAACTCCAATGTCTGAAAGCCTCTAACCCTACAGCTAGAATTGAACTGGCTGAACTTTCGGAGTTAATCAGCTATCGTAAGACAGCTGACATAAGGAAGTATAATATGGATAGAATTGAACATGCTCTCAGGAACGGAGGAAGCCTAAAAACAATGACGAAGAAACTAGGAATAGGACAGAATCAGATGTATGCGTTAAGAGACAAAGCCGGCAATATAATTACTAATATGGATGAAATAGTTAGAGTGGCTGATGAGTTCTATAGAGATATATACAGTACCAGTGGTAACCACGACGATAATGGAAGAGAGAATAGTATAGAGGAATTTGAAATACCACAAGTAACGCCGGAAGAAGTAATGAAAGCCTTGGGAGCTATGCAAAGGGGGAAGGCAGCTGGGGATGATCAGGTAACAGCAGATTTGTTGAATGATGGTGGGCAGATTGTTTTAGAAAAGCTGGCCACCCTATATACGCAATGCCTCATGACTTCGAGCGTGCCGGAATCTTGGAAAAACGCTAACATAATTCTAATCCATAAGAAAGGGGACGCCAAAGACTTAAAAATTATAGACCGATCAGCTTACTGTCCGTTGCCTACAAAGTATTTACTAAGGTAATTGCAAATAGAATCATGAACACCTTAGAATTCCGTCAACCAAAGGACCAGGCAGGGTTCCGTAAAGGCTACTCAACAATAGACCATATTCACACTATCAATCAGGTGATATAAAAATCTGCAATATAACCAACCTTTATATATAGCTTTCATTGATTACGAGAAAGCGTTTGATTCAGTCGAAACCTCAGCAGTCATGGAGGCATTGCGTAATCAGGGTGTAGACGAGCCGTATGTAAATATACTGAAATATATCTATAGCGGCTCCACAGCCACCGTAGTCCTCCATAAAGAAAGCAACAAAATCCCAACAAAGAAATGCATCAGGCAGGGAGATACGATCTCTCCAATGCTATTCACAGCATGTTTACAGGAGGTATTCAGAAACCTGGAATGGGAAGAATTGGGGATTAGAGTTAATGGAGAATACATTAGTAACTTGCGATTCGCTGACGATATTGCCTTGCTTAGTAACTCAGGGGACCAACTGCAATGCATGCTCACTGACCTGGAGAGGCAAAGCCGAAGGGTTGGTCTAAAAATTAATCTGTAGAAAAGTAAAGTAATGTTTAACAGTCTCGGAAGAGAACAGCAGTTTGCGATAGGTAGCGAGGCACTGGAAGTAGTAAGGGAATACATCTACTTAGGACAGGTAGTGACTGCGGATCCGGATCATGAGACTGAAATAATCAGAAGAATAAGAATGGGCCGGGGTGCGTTTGGCAGGCGTTCTCAGATCATGAACAGCAGGTTGCCATTATCCCTCAAGAGAAAAGTATATAACAGCTGTGTCTTACCAGTACTCACGTACGGGGCAGAAACCTGGAGGCTTACGAAAAGGGTTCTACTTAAATTGAGGACCACGCAACGAGCTATGGAAAGAAGAATGATAGGTGTAACGTTAAGGGATACGAAAAGAGCAGATGGGGTGAGGGAACAAACACGAGTTAATGATATCTTGAAATGAAGAAAAAGGAATGGGCATGGGCAGGACATGTAATGAGGAGGGAAGATAACCGATGGTCATTAAGGGTTACGGACTGGATTCCAAGGGAAGGGAAGCGTAGCAGGGGGCAGCAGAAAGTTAGGTGGGCGGATGAGATCAAGAAGTTTCCAGGGACAACATGGCCACAATTAGTACATGACCGGGGTAGTTGGAGAAATGAGGGAGAGGCCTTTGCCCTGCAGTGGGCGTAACCAGGCTGATGATGATGATGATGATATTCACGATAACAGCCGAGCAACGCGACTTAACACCTGTCATGTGTGGGCAGTTTCTTTCATCAGCGCTTCACCCCTCCCCCTCCAATCACACAAAAAAGGAAGAAAAAAGAAAAGAAACTTTATCGGAGGGGGGGGGGGGGAGGCCAGCATTTCGGATTCACTTCAGTAAATTGCCTCTTGCCTTTATGAATGTGTGGGAGACTACCCTTGTTCTCCTGAGGGTAGGAGAATGACGAGACATTTCCAAACGTGTCTATATATCCCTGTCGCCGCATGCTGCAGTAATGTTCGGAAAAATGCTATGCGCAGGGTTTAACGAAAAAACCCATTGCGTCACTCTGCGGACACATTTCACGCTTCCGAAGATGTCAACGGGACAGAAGAATTGAGCTTTTTTAATTTACCTATGTAAGCACGCCTTGTCTCTTACAGAAATACAAATACTGTATATTGCTGTGCAGGATGCAGCACTTGCAAATGAAACGAATTAATGAGGTACCTCATCAATCTTGCCTGAGGGTTGTGACTTCAGCTGTTTCATACGGTGCTTTCTGAGAACAACTTCCAATGCGCGAAAGCGCAATGCACAGCAAAGGTAAATAACAACGAACATCTGGAGGTGTCGCGTGTTTCCAGGAGGGGCGCACATGCCACTTTATTTTCCCTAATGTCATTAGATAAAGAAATATATTTGTACACTTACATTATACATGGGGCGATCATTTTTAAGTTGGTCCGAATATTAAGAAATCGTTTATACCGGATGGGATAATTCTCGTCCCTTAGTTGGATTATCCAACGTGGCGTACTTTACTAGCCCGAGAATTGAAACAAATATTCAAATTATTACAGAAATTCAATGATTTTAACTGAATACGTAAATAATTATGGCACACATTGCAATTCACGATTTGTAGCCGGTGAGTTTGCAAGATGCATCCACTTGAAGTAAACCTCTAGGGTAACCCAAGTTTCGAGACATTATTTTCCAAAGCCTCGGACGAAATACCTACATGGGCGTTCCAGTTAATCTTGTGATTCAGGGCATAAAGGAGTGTTTTCCTACAAAGTCGAACAAGCATGCATTTTTACTGTGAGTTCAGTGGCGCATATAAACAAACTAGTGTCATTCTGGAAATTCATAACAAGTCGATCCGCCTTGCAAACTCACCGGTTACAATTTGTAACTCGCAGTATAATATTACTGCGGTATAGTACTGTGGTTACAATTCGTAACTCGTAGTAGTTGATTATTGATTTTGGTAATTGGTTTAATATGGCTTCCAATTTCGCCGGCAAGTAATGTTCAATTCTCATAAAACTCCAGTTAAGGGGTAGAATTATGTTGTCTGCAAAAACTCATCTTTAATAAATCCGGTAAACTTATGATAACTCCGTATATCTGCAAGTGCTAAACGCATGCTTGTTCTTTTTCTTTTTTTAAACACATTGTGTAAAAAATTATGCACATGTAAAGCACACCTCAAAATAGATATAACCCCAAACTTACGTAAACCGGTTATCTAAATGTCATGCAACTAACGGTGATGAGTACACTGGTTTTTCTTCCATCCTGTGGAACGCGTATTGTTGTGGAATACTTATGTTTATGTACAGTTTCGACACGCATGTCCTGGACAAAACATGGGCCTCACGACACTCTACACTCTCTGATGCATATTAGTTAATGATTTACCATTAAGATCGTCAGAGAGGAAAAAAGTGTGTGAGTGAAGTGTGAGAGGACGGTGTCGAGTGAGCTCCTGATCAACTCTTTGCAACATAGTGAATGCAGTTTAAACCACGCATCCAGGGCCTCAAGGAGGGACGACATAATATACTAAAGCACTATTCTCCCATTTACCCCTAAATCGTATTGAATTCTTGTCTCGATCATCTCACGCCAAGCAACCGAATAATGATTCGCACATGGTTGAGGACGTCAACAATGTTTATGAACTCAAATTTTATGAGTTCCAGAAAAGATTGTCTTGTTTAAATCAAACTTTGTTTCCATGGCCCAACCGTTCAACTAAGCCTAACTACCAGGCGTAGCCATAGAGTTTCATGGCGTACCTAAGAAACTTCGGGGAAATGGTGCATTCTGCACTAACGCTGCCGGCGTCTTGAGCGCCTTCGGCACAATCCAAAAGCAACCCAATTTCACTGCCAGACGAAGTGTCTCCGGAAAGATGAACGAACAATCGACGCAAGCAGACAGCACCGAATTTAACGCCGACGAACCTTCCATCTGAGAGGCCTGCCTCGTCACTGACACGGCCCGCCAAAACCCTGCATACAACCACTAGAAAGGCCTCTGCGTTTGCCAAGCAACCTATGACGAACGAGCGGAAACGTAAAGGGTGTTCGTACATGGCACAGTCTATGTGTACAGACGCTGCAGCGACAGCGGCGCCGCGTCAGTCGCCAACAACACTGGGTGCACCACTTCTTGCACGGAAGACGAAATGGAAGAATGACAACGCATTAGAGGACAATGAAAACATTCCCTGACTCACTGCCACAAGGTACCACTACCAAGCGGACTGGTCTGCGCGAGACCCCAATCAAGAAGACTCGGCCGGCTGGATACCAATTTGTTCTGAACTGTTGAACGCCACAACCAACCATAACCGGAATCGATGTGCACGGGTTAACCCCCATGAGCAAGAAAAGGAGAACGCATTAATGGATTCCAAGAAAAAACGACCTCTTCGACAGCAATGGCTTGCATATTGCATAACTATCAGATCGATTATAAATGTTGTTTGCAGCGCTGCCGAAGGTACGAGGAGTACGCAAGCAATATGCTTGCGCTGGGGAATAAAAAGTCCTGATGTAACTGTACGATCAATAGCGGGATTATAAAGTTTTCTTTTTGCTTGATACATGATAGGTTAAAACGATACCTGACATGTTAGGACCTCTGCACATGCATGTTGTATACCACGAAATACTGCGCCGGCTACCGAGGGCAACCGTAGTAGTCTCCCTAACCGTGATTACTTAGCAACGTGGCTGTGCCCATACAGCGCAAACCATGCTATTTGACCCGATTTCGCACTTCTTAGTGGCTGTCTGCCCTGATAGCACAAAATAAGTGGTCAGATCTCTGATCTATTAGTCTCGTCTCACTGAGGACAAAGCATTAGGGATGTTTTGTCGTAATTATTGAGATATTTGTTTGGACGCTGCAAGGGCTACAGAGGCGTCGCTGAGCTGTAGAGTGTTTAATCCAGTTAGTAAATAGTCTTAAAGCATTCGCGGTGGGGATGTGTTGACAGTGGGAAACGCAATTCATGCCAAATTGTAAACTGCATTGTTAATTTAATACTACGCTTTACAAATGCAAGCTATCACAAACGCAAGCTTGGGACTTAGATAGATACAGAAATAAAAAAAAAGCCAGTCAAAGTTTTGAACTATCGTTCAAGGTAATGAACATAAATTTTGATCTTAATTAGAACAACAAAATAAAGAGTATCAAAACTGCATACAAGTTGCGGTGAACAAAGTCTAAAACTTTAGCTACCTAAACTTTTGAAAGAGAATAAAGATCTTACCACAATAATTGAACGGCACGCGTCAGGAGCTGATTTGAAAGGTCATTTCACCGAAGCAATGCTAATCAGTACGCAATGCAATGTGTAAGCTTATTGAGTGTTGTGACTTAAGCATACCCTTTTCTTTTCCTTTTCTTTTCTGCGCCAGATCTATTTTCTGGCTTCTCTTTTCTTTGTTCCTCATGCGTAGTTGCGCCAATGTGTCGCGAGATAAGACGAGGATACCGTCAGTGTTATGAATTCTCTTTACTGTTTCTTTGCTGCTTTCTGTGTACACCTTGTTTTTTTCGCCTCTATGTGAGTAGTAATTGGAATATGTACCTGATTTGTATAGCACTGTTTGCTCCGCGCACACTTCGTATGGTGCCCCGGACCCATTCAGGGGCAAGGAAGCAACTTTTATCCAGGACCCTTTGGTACCCTGTATAAGGAAACCAGAACAAATGAATAAATGAAAAACAAAAATAAGGCACGCGATCACGATGGCGAGCAAACGCCAAATAGATTCCGAGCAGTCAATGCAGCGCGGGTGAATATTAATAAGGGCGTTCGCCCTTACTACTTGTTAAAATAGTGGCAAGGAACTGCTGAGAATGCGTATATATGAAGCGAAGCCTCGCTGTCGGAATCGTGTAAACGCAGCTTATGGTTATAACGCCAAAACCATTGTTGCGTCAATCCACCAACCGTAGAGCACGCATCGACAGGCTGGCAAGTAGGCGCTGAACGGAATGCGTGCCGTGGATGTACACATCTCGAGGGGCATTTGTCCTTCTTATTGACTGAGGAGTCCTGCAGCTGCAACGTGGGCCACCTGTCACCTGTACAGCACAGTGCTGTTACAGCAGTGAAAATCGGAGCATAGGAGTTTCTGATGCTCCCGAGTAACGTAGGTAAATCGTTTTGTCTATGCAGGGCACGCACGCCGTGGCACACACACACAAAAAAAGAAAGCTTTCGAATGACATAGCAGCATGCCTTCTTGACGGCCCAGATAAGCTACGTGATTAATTAGTGGGAATTAGTAGGCGGTCAATTGAAAACGATCATTTGAAAGTGTGTATTCGAATCAACGGTATCTCATAGAGTCTGAAGGAAATAAGCAGTTCAGAGAGGAGCACACTTATGACCAGTTAAAATGTAGAATACTTCAACTATACACGAACATGCAAGATCAGTTCACATCCACGCAAGAGGAGAGCCATCATTAGTTTACACGGAAACGAATCTTGCAGTAGTTAATACAGCAACAAACAAAGAGGGCGGGGAGTAATCATTTATGATGAGGTAGCGCACCACAAGCAACACATACACTTTGGTGTGCAAAGGTGGGTTTTTACGTGAGCGCACCCTTCTGTTTCTTTTTCCTCGCTTCTGCTCTCTACACCGGAAACAGTGAGTAACCCTCTCCTAATTAATCACGGCTAGGCGAAGCAACAGTCACTGTGGGAATATCTTAAATTTAAAGTATTTAACAGAAGTTTTCTGAACGCAAAGCTAGGGGGAAAGCTTCAGCATAGTCTAATCACGCATTCTCAATTAGGTCGCGTGACAAAATCCAAAGATCGCCTTTGGATTTCTTGCTATACGCTTAGCTTGCAAAAAAACAACAAAATAAAAACAAAGTAAGTTGGACTGGTGTAGCGTAACGAACCTTAAATTGATAAAGTCCGTCTGGTGTTATAAAGGCTGGCTTTTTATGATCGAGATCATCCACAGCGATTTGCCAATACCCGCACCGAAGTGTTGATGGATGAAAAGTACTGGGTATCATAGAGACAACCAAGGGCGTCATCTATACGGGGTAGTGGATGGACATCCTTCTTTGTGATGCGATTGAGGCGCCGATAGTCAATGCAGAATCGCCACGTGTCGTCTTTCTTTTTCTCTAACGCGGCAGGAGACGCCCAGGGTCTTGACGATGGCTCAACGATATCTTTTGCTAGCATATTGCCCGCTTCTGCCTCAATGACTTGCTGCTCCAGCACTGAAAATCGGTAGGGTCGTCGATGAATTGGCTAAGCATCTCCGGTGTGGTACGGTGCTTGACAAGAGATGTCTGGATCAAGGGTCGGTCAGTTAGCTCAAAAATGTCTCTATAAAAGTACAATAAGTTACGGAGAGCTTCACCTTCGCCAGGCAAGAGGTCCGAGGCAATCATATTTGCAATGTGTTTGTTAGAAAAACTGGCAGACTTGCAAGGCTCACAGGAGTCGTCGACGGCAGTAGGCTCAGCGCAGCGATCTGATAAAGCAACGCGTAGGACATAAATCACAACATTCATTTCTATAAAGAAGACGCTCAAAAAAAGCATCCTAACCACATAAATGATGTTAAGGCGCTCCTGATAACAATGTGAAGCAAGTGGCGCTCCCTGCGTACCTGTAGGTGTCCCGGCAAATATCACTGTTGCGCCAGCTGCCGGTGCGATGGAAGCTTGCTACGTGGAGAGTGACGTCCCTAGCTTTTCCTATATAATATAACCAGTCTAGCAACTGATTTCGATGTTGTTGCAGCATTGCTACGGGTGGCAGCGTGCTGCAAAAATTAATATTTCTAGAATTGCTCTAAAATAGCATTGCTACTATTACTCTAAAGTCATAAGGCCTTCCATGCCACCTCAGCAGTAGTAATGGAGGTTTTCAACAGCTTCGCTGGGTATGTAATTTTGTAGTGCCGGGCTGACGAGCCAATTTTTAAAGCGCAGCTTTCTTTGCCTATTTCCCAAGGTTTGGTGCTCCTCATCATTTACTTTTCGAATTTGTTTGTGGATATAGAAAACTCCGGCCACTAGGTATATGTGATGACTACTGTCTTGTCGCATCAGCTTGGGCTACTGTGTATAAGGCCCGAATAGGCAACTTGCTGCTGGGTGCTGTATGACTTAGCAGGCAACTTGGGTCTGGGTATGCGCCACTCGTCAAGTGCCCGAGCAGACCACTTCGGTGTTAGATATACATGCAACTGGCTAGGTGCCAATCGGCCTGTGCAGTTCTTCAGTTACGCTCTTTGATTCCAGCTTAGGTCGCTGCACAGGTGTGCGCCAGAAGGTGTGTGCCACTCTTCAATGTACATTTTTGACGCCAACCAGCCATGTGCCAGTGAGAATGTGCCACTGTTTAGTGACGAAAGAGATCCTTTAATTTTCACCACTGCTGGGCGGACTCGAACCTACGGCTCAAGCGTTCCTCAATGACCGCAATTATCCGATGATTTAGCAGGCTCCCCTACAAATGCACAGCGTATCAGGCGATTTTCAATGGACGCCTTTCACGCCTACGTTTTGTCGATCTGCGCCATGAATGCACTGGGTATATGCCGGTCTTCAATGAACTTCTCGCTAACTTGGGTCACTCATTATGTGCCAATGAGTGTGCGGCGAGCGAAATAACAGTTCTCAGCATTGGGAGGAACCGGTGCACCACGCTTCTCATCTCGGAAGCAGCGCGCGGGCTACTCATCAGTGCCACTAGATGGTGCAGTATGTCCAAAAAGAAGAGCGAGAGGAGCCTGGTTGCCGCATGAGGCGTTTCTCAGCACTCGCACGCACCGGCGCGCCATGCATTTCAAAGGCCACGCGCAAGCTTCATGGCGGCGGCACCAGATGGCTCCGAGTGTTCTTAGGGAAGAGTTATAGAGAAGTCCCGCTGCAGTACACGCCTTATACATAGCCCGTTCAGACGGTGGCAGTTCGTTGTGTCACTAAATTGACTTAGTGCTAACGCAATACCGTCGGCAGCCATCGTCAAATGTGTTATGCCGCATTTTTCAACATCTCTCTCTCTCTCTCAAAGATATATCTAACAAAACACTGTTGTACTGTCCAAGCTGTGTATGGTGTTATTTCTAAAATTTGAACACTTACTAGTGGTTTTGATTTGAACTAAACGTCGTCTCTGACACTGATCGGCATGTACACAAACCTCTCGCATGGTGCTCCTGCAATTGTCACTGCGATATCTAGTTTGGGTGTCGTTTCACGATGGTTTTAACATTAAGCATCTGGACTAGTAAGCGGCATGCAGGAGACTGCAGGCTAATGGATAGAATACCATGCATGTACTAAAAATGAATTTGTTTTCTGCTTTGATAGATGAACGACTTGATATAACTTAAACCAAGAGCACAGGATGAAGCGAGGTAACTGCGGCTGCATGGTCGGGGCACTTTGGGATAAAGTAAAAGGTCCCCGGCTTGTATTACGTCCTCGGCAGGCACAAATGGTGCATGGTGCCAGAACACAAAAACATCAACTGCAGGTTAAATAGCCTGAAGAAGTCATATTGCTCCTGTATTTAGACTTATGTACTCGTTGAAGATGAGTGGGCGAAGTTATTCGGAAGCATCCCACTTCTGCGTTTATCATAGCCTGTGTGTTGAACCTAACAATTTGAAGTATCTCTAGACACTATTATTTAGGCTTTAATCCCGTTAAACAAGTATGAAAGCCATTCCTTGGGATTGCTCATTTGGTTGACTTTCGCTTCTGGATGAAGAACCGCAAAAGACGCAGATTTCAGGATTTTCACGCGTTACTGCATCGAAAAAATATCAAAAGAAAGAGTCCGGTAAAAGGAAGGAGGTAGGGCAAGCATTCACGGGTTCGGTACTTGCTCCTGAATACCTAGATTGGGTGTATATACATAAAAGAAGAAAGCCAAGTTGGTAATTTATTTGTTTCGCTGCCTCACGCCATTCATTTCACTTTATATATCTTATTTCATTCATTTATTTGTTACTATATTTTTATAGTTTCAGTATAAAGGTACATAGGTATATAGGTATAACTGCCAAGACTAAGTAGGCAGTGTTAAGAACGGCCCAGCTGAGGTGCAAGTTTTGCCAGCCAGTTGCGACAGCGGCGTCAACTTTCTTGGAACGCCACCGTTACGCTCTAGCCTCGTCGCCGTTGTGACTGAATACGATCGCTGAACCAACTATTCTTACAGAGCCCGCCACCGCCGCCCTGGTCTGCCGCGAGCGGGGGAGTGCTCGCGGGAACGTAGTTCGAGGCTCCTTCTCACGCGCCGTCCAATAATGAATAATTAAATGAAAATCTGGCCATATTTCAGTTGAACGCGAATAGGATTCGCTCTATGTATGCAAATTTTAGATATCTGGTGGCTCAGTAATTCTTTCCAGTGTTATGTATTATAGAGGCCGATGTAGACAACGGTTTTAAACTGGCTAACTACGTTGTTTATACGTCCTCTCGATCTTCAGGACTAAGCAGAGCGATGATCTCTGTTCGAAGAGACCTGCCGTCAGCGTTATTAAGTGCCGCCGCGTCAGACATCCCAGAATACGTAGCATGTGGAGTTCGGCTTGGAAGAGTAAATATCACTATATTCAGTGTTTATCTACAACCTTCTGCAAATAGATTGCTTTCCAAATTGACGGGCCTTTTCAGAAATACACAATAGCTGTAATATTTTGCGGAGATTTAAATGCGCACCATGTAATGTGGGAAAGCGCCTACTGTGACCGTCGTGGCAAATACCTAGAAAAGGCAATTAAAAATAGTGGTCTGTGTTTGTTTACTGGAGGCTCAGTGACGTTCCTATGGGGTTTTAATTACTCCAGCTGCATGGACCTCACACTCTGCTCAAACGATATTGCATGTGGAGCAGCATGAAGAACAGACATTGAAACAAAGGGTAGTGATCAAAAAACTTGGGAGGTATTTCGATATCACATTACAAGTCAAGCTGATGCGGCCCGTGATACAGATATCCTAGTATCGTTTATGGAAGACATTAAAATTTTGTTCAAAATTTGTTAAACTACCTGAACGTTACGCTGGTGTAGACTCTGAATACGAAAGGCTGAGAGCCATACGCCGCAGAGCTGAAAATACCGACGCACAGGCCTTAATGAAGATTACAGAGAATGTCAAAATATGTATGATCGCATGGGTAAGCAGGTGGAGCGCCTAGCTACAAAGCTCTGGCAGGAATTCTGCACTTCATTTACTCCTATTACACCTGAATCAAAGTTATGGAATGTTCTCCGCTTTTTGACTGAGCCAGTAACGTACCTACAACCATTCAGAGCTCTAATACCGGAAACGACCTACAAACGAGTTCGGACAGCTTATTACACGCCCAAGTGCTTCAGTAAACCCACCTGAATACGCAAACTCTGTCGAAGAAGTCAAGACATCGATCAATTTTTCTATGAATAGCCATCGTCATGACCCAGTTACGCCGGTTTCATTAGGAGAATTCAAGAACGCACTTGTACCGTGCCGCCAGAGCACAGCGGCTGGACCTGACATATGCTCATATGAAAAAAAAAAAAGATGGGTTCGTAACTACAAAAAAACTTTGTTAAAATTACTGAGTGACAGAGGGGTATCGGAATGAAACTCTCCTTCCTGGAAAATTGAATGAGTGGTTCCGATACTAAAACTGGATACAACTCCTTTATCGCTAGATTCTTTCCGTCCTGTTAGTCTGACAAGTTGCCTATGAAACTTATGGAAGAGATGATAGAAGCTAGGCTTCAGTGGTGAACCGAATGCATCAACGCTCTATCCGAAAATGTGGCCGGCTTCCTCAGCTGCCGGTGAATGATGGATGCTATTTTAGATCTTGGTTCATACGTAAATCATGAGAGGAGCTGTGGAAGAATCACCATTGCAGTGTTTCATTAAATAAAGCGTACATTTGACACAGCCAGCTACACTCACGTACTACATGGGTTAACTTAGTTGGGAATAGTTGGCCGAACACTGAGATGAATTACGGATTTCTTAAGAGAGAGGAAAATCTTTATTGAAATTGCTGATGGCAAAATCACAGAGCCCAAAGTGAATAAAGGCGTTCCGCAAGGTAGTGTGCTAAGTCAATTTCTGTCTAACTGCCTTATGGCTGAATTATCCCGTATCCTGTCTGCTACCTTCAGTTATTCGCTATGCAGACGACTTGTACAGATGGGTATCTTAATCGAGTAATCAGAAAAAGCTGCAAGCTGGCCTAACACTAATGAATGATTTTTTGAAAAGCAGATGTATGAATATTTCACATGAGAAAACTGCTGTACTACCTTTTACAAGGAAGTGCCTTAAGAGATTCCAGCTCGTGCTAGAATCTCAGCGTCTGCAACTTGTACGACAAAACAAGTTCTTTGGTATTATTATAGACAGATGGCTTTCATGGGCTCCCCAAATGAAAGTAATAGAAAGGAAAGTCAACTCCCTAATCAACACTCTTCGTGTATTTGCTGGAGGCAGATGGGGTAGTTCAACTTTTGTTTATTACGCACTCATACGGCGATCATTAGAAAAAGAATAGCATACTCTGCTTCTGTGTTGCATGGAATAACCTGTTCTCTAGAAGAAATAATTCAAAGATTGCTGGCCAGAAGCCTTCGCATATGTCTTGGCGTTAGATGTGAATCTGCCAGTGCTTTGGTAATTGCACAGTCCCGTCTACCAACTTTTCATGCCCTGAGACTTACGGAAACTTGTCACTTTTTTCGTTTGGCAACACAACACGCTAAACATCCACTATGACAAGACCTTCAGGATAGAACCGCTGCACGCATACATGAAGATACATGGTGGTGCGAAAACTTACTGCCTGCTAACTAATACTGGCCTACTTGCGCAAGTCATCCCCCAGGGCGACAAGCAATTCCAGGAATAGTCATTCCTGAAGCAGTTCGCAAATGTGATATGCCCGTAGTTGCGATAAAGCAATTAACTTTATCCCATCTTTACACTAAGTACGTAGACATCATTCATGTGTATACTGGTGGATCATGCTGGAAAGAAAGCTCTACATCTGTGTTTTTGTATATACCCGGACAGCAAGAGCAAAGAGCTCAAAAACTTTGCCAATTTGCAACGTCTACAACGGCAAAACGTTACGCAAAACTTTCCGCTTTACGCTACATACGTCAGCAGTAAGAACCACTTCACTGTGTAATTGAGTGACTCACAAGCCTCATTGCCATGATTAAATGAAATCAGCTCAAGAAAACCTAACAGTACATTGGCATACTAAATACAGAAGACATACGTCATAGCGAAAGATCAACACGACATAACTTTCCAGTGGATTGCAAGTCAATGTGAAATGATAGGAAATGTAGTAGCTGACCATATGGTAAGCGCAGCACATCAAGAGAATGATTTGCCACTACTTCCTCTAGTGGGGAGTGATGCGCGATGGCTGTTGAGCAAATTATGTGGTAGATTGTTCAAGTCAACTTGGTTCCTAATTGATGTGCAGAACTCTCAAGTCTATAATGTAGATTCTGGAATGGAATTCAATACTCCGCTTAATATAAGTCGATCTGTTCAAACAACAGTTCATATGCTTCGGCTAGGCGCTGCCTATACTAAAAGCTTCCTCTATAGAATAAGAAAAACTGACATTGCTAGATGCTCATGTGAAGGAGCTGAAGAAGACATAGAACACCTTCTACACAATAAAAATCATGATGCTCCCAGCAGCAACCTTTCGCAATAGCTACATGGCTTGGATAGACGGCCACTATATCTTCCCGTTCATGCAGCATTTGTATGTGTTGTATTTAAGGTGCGGCATTCAAGTGCCCAACATCTTCTGTGTGACCATCTTGGTTTTGTGAACATTTATGCTGTGTGAACTCATGTGTGGCGTTTGAAAACTTCGGTGTTGTCTTTATGCTATGTGAACTCTTCTGTAATGGGAACATTTATTGATACTGGCGTACTGAAACTTAGTACGGGAATGTTCGTTCATGTGTTTATTAGTCCCGTTTTGTGATTGTTGACAACTCTGCGACGATAACTATCGTGTAAGAGAAGAAAAGTTGCCGGCGCCACCCATAGGCACCAGCCTCTCCTCAGATACATTAAAAAAGCTACATTATTATTATTATTAGTATTATTATTGTTGTTTTTGTTGTTATTGTTGTTGTTGCTGCTGCTGCTGCTGCTGCTGCTGTTGCAATTTTATTCTCGTAAAGCTCAGACCCAGGCGCATACAGACTTTAGGGTTGTTCTTCGGCACGCTGAATAAATGTGCGATTGATTCATTGATATATTATTATTATTATTATTATTATTATTATTTATTAGAATGGCCTGCTAGACTGTACGAGAAATATGGTGTAATATGCAGAAGTCATTGCTTCATACGCAGAACTAGTATCAAATACGATACAGACACTGCAAGAAAAAATTCAGTATAAAAACCGTTTTGAAATATATTACGAGAAATCGGGGGTAATACACGATAATCTTCAAATATAAAAGGCAACGAAACAAGTTCTTATATATGTTTCATAACTTCGCTGATATATACGATGAGCGAATCATGCAGCCAATTTCACCAGCTAAAACAGGGCGCAACCGCGGGCATACACACAAAACTCTCTTTAAAAAAAAACAAGTACATGGGTCCCATGCACTGTGAAAATCGGTAAAGTGAAGCTTTCATTGGTGTCTGCAAAGAACGCTTCTCTTTAGCGGCCATTTCATGCAAATCATACGATTAAGTTGTAACGGGGAAGCACTTCATGCATGGCACTCAAACATGTCGATACCGCACATGACGACAAAGAAGTGCCAATGAAGGAATGACGATAGTTTGACGACGATGGCATGACGGCATGCAGAGGAGGACGAGGAAAAACTTTATTTGCTCTAATTGGTTAGAAATTAGCGGTGGCAGATGTGGTCGGCCGTCTTCACGGTCTTATTCCCCATCTGCGCAGGGTCGACGCCCCTATTCCAGGGCACCACTGAGGGTGGCTACTCGGTGAGCGTGCCTTACTAGTTCATGCTGGACTTTCGGGTCGCTGCTGGAGAGCACCCTCTCCCGCTGCTCCGCACTCGGGTCTTTTATCTGAAGAAATTGTTGATTCTGAACGCATCCCCATGTAATGTGATATAAGGTGGGCTTGGCGCCGCACCAGGGGCAAATGTCTCTATACTGGGTGGGAAGCATCTTGGTTAGTGTGTTTAGATTTGGGTATGTTCTTGTTTGCAGCCTCCTCCAAGAGGTTACTTCATGCTGATTTAGGCTGTTGTGGGGTGGAGGGTATTTGATTCGGACCCCCTTACAGTAATTCAGAATGTCTGAGTAGCTTTGGTTGACTGGTATGGGTTCCTCAGCGTCGGTGCTTGTGGGCGCTCGGTTTGTGTGCTCTCGAGCTGCCTTGTCCGCCCTTAGGTTCCCTTCTGTTCCAGCGTGTCCCGGTACCCAGAAAATTGTATGCCTGACTTTGTTGTTAGCCCTGCAGGAGAGGAGGATGTGAAGCGCTCTGCGTCTTATTCTGCCGTTCATGTAATTCCGACACGTAGCTTGCGAGTCGGTGAGTATTGTTAAAGACCTTTCAGATCGGTAGCCCTCCATTGCCGCTAGAGCTACGGCTATTTCCTCAGCTTCTGTTACCGAGCAGTCCTTCATTGACGCGCTGCTGATCTCTTTGTAGTCCTGGCTTATTACTTTCGCAGCTGCCTTTACTATGTTTGTGCCTCTTTGCTTGGCGTATACTGCAGCATCTGTGGATACTGTTGTGTTTGTTGTGGCCAGGTACTCTTCGACGTATTTCGCCCTTGCGTCCCTTCGCGCCGTGTGGAGGTTTGGGTCCATGTTTTTGGGTAGGGGGCAAACAGTGTATGTTTTCCGATATTCATCAGGAATCCCCTCCGTTCTTTGGGTTTCTTTGATTGATTCCGCGAAGCCTAGCCTTATTAGCAGTTCCCTTCCTGTTTTGGTCTGATGGAGTTTCATGAGCTGTGCGATACTTTGGGCTTCTTTTAGTTCTTCGAAGGTGTTGCTTAAACCAAGTGCCATTAGTTTCTCTGTCGATGTATTGTTCGGCAGGCGAAGTGCTCTTTTGTACGCTTTGCGTAAAATGGTGTCTGCTTCTTGTACTTCCTGTTTGGTGCAGTTGAAGTACGGCAGTGAGTATGCGACCCTGCTGACCACCAGGTTGCCAACCAGCTTAAGTGTGTCTCCTTCTTTCATCCCATATCTCTTTTGTGACACCCGCGTGATCATGCGTGCTATTTCGGTTGTTGACTGCTTGAGTGTTTTCAGCGTGTGGGTGCAGCGCTGGTTGGATTGCAACCACATTCCAAGGATCCTGATTTGTTGGCTTTCCGGTATCAGCTGCCCCTTTAGCCGCATGTTAAGGCTTTCCTTGCTTTTCTTGCCCCATGTAATTCTCAGAAGCTCGGATTTCTCTGTTGAGCACTCAAGGCCTCTTTCCCCGACGTATTCTTCCACGCAAGTGGCTGCTTCTTGCAGATAGCTTTCTTTTTGGCACAGCGAGCCTTTAGTCGGCCAGATGGTGATGTCATCTGCATACATGGCGTGTTGTATGCCTTCGATTTTGCTTAGTTTATGCCCTAGGCCAATCATTGCGATGTTAAAGATTATCGGGGAAATTACTGAACCTTGGGGTGTCCTCTTGTTTGGTGCGGGGAATTTTTGCGATCGGATCTCTCCCAAACCTATTGTTGCTGTTCGATTGGATAGGAAGGCTTTGACGTATCCGTGTACTTTTTTCCCGCAGTCTACGCTGTTAAGGCCTTCCAGGATTGCCGCGTGGCTGACATTGTCAAAAGCTCCTCTTATGTCTAGTGCTATTAAGATGCGTTCTCCGTTGTATGATATGTTGCTGAGAACCTCACGTTTAATTTGGAGAAGGACATCCTGTGTCGAAAGCTTGGATCGGAAACCGAACATACTATGGGGGTATAGCTCGTTTTCCTCCATGTAATGTTGTAGTCTTCTTGTTACTACCCTCTCATATAATTTGTCTAAGCACGATGTGAGGGACATTGGCCTTAAGCTTGTTACCTGTAGCTTTTTGCGTGGTTTGGGGATCATTACAATCTCGGCGTGTTTCCATTCCTCTGGTACCGTTCCTGCAGCCCAGTGTTGGTTGAGGAAGGTGGTGAGTTGTTCCACCAGTTCGTCCCCTAGATTTCGAATAAGTGAATTTCTGATTTTGTCCGCGCCCGCTGCTGTATTCCTTTTTACGCTTCTTTTGGCCGCGTACACCTCTTCTTTTGTGATTGGCCGGTCCAGCAGCTCGTTTTCTTTCCCTTTGTATTGTTGTGTGTAGGCCGCCGGGTTGTCATGTCGAAAACATTTGACTCTGACCTGCTTTAGCAGTTCAGAGTCCGGTCCCTCGAATCGGTGTACGAGGCAGTGTATGGCCTTATTGTTTGCAGATTTTGTTTTTGTTGGGTCCAGGAGTGCCTTGAGTATGTGCCATGTTTTTGCCGTGCTAAGGGTTCCGTTTAGGGACACGCTAAACTGTTGCCAGTTTTGCCTAGTCAGCTGAGCCGCATACTCCTCCGCCTCCTTCGTTATCTCTGCGATTTTCTTTTTGAGCTTCCTGTTTAGCCTTTGTTTTTCCATCTTTCAGTGAGCCCGCGTCTTGCCTCCCATAGCTTGAGTAGTCGCGAGTGCAACTCCGGTGTTTCCTCTGTTCTTTCTATTTCTTTGGTGTACTTGTCGAGCACCTCCCTGAGCTTGTTTCCCCAGCCTTCTAGGGACTCGATGTCTCCCTATAGTTTTGCATTCCTTCCTGAAGGCATTCCAATCTGTCACCTTGGTGGTGCCAATTTTGCGTTTTATTCTTACGGTTGCCAATTGCGTTTTTAGGATGTAGTGATCGCTGCCCAGATTCTCCAGCAGGTTTTCCCATACCGCCTTGTCTGTTCCCCGGATGTATGTCAGGTCGGGGCATGTGTCGGAGCTTATGCTGTTACCTAGTCTGGTTGGCGTACTGTCGTCTGTTATGAGGGTGCAGCCGTATATATCTGCTGCTTCCTTAACTTGTATGCCTTTCTTGTCTGGTTTTTTGTAATCCCAGGACAGATCTTTGGCGTTGAAATCGCCCACAATCACTAGGGGGTTTGTTTTGGCTAATTTGCTCGCTCCTGCAAAACGTTTGCGGAAGTCCGCCTCTTTTTGGCACGGAGGACTATAGAGATTTATGACAAAGACAGTGCTGTCTTTTCTTTTTTGGAATGATTTCGACAATACCGAGGTCTATGTCTGTGTCGGCTATGCTGTCGTGTGCTATGGCGGTGAGGGATTTACTGATTAGTATTGCTGTGCGTTCTTTTTCATAGCACGTGTAGCCTTTTAGCGTTGGTGTGGTTTTCCCTTTCTCCTGTAGTGCTATGATATCTGGTGGTGTGAGTTGTGTGTTTATGTATTGTAGGAGTTGCCCTTGTTTTTTGTGATAGCCCCTGCAATTCCATTGCCAAATTTCTATTGTTTCGTGTCTGGCCATGATTAGTCCTCGATGTTAGACGCGTTGTATTTTTCGAGGCCCTGTCTTCTTAGGTTGAATTGGTCTTTAGCTTGTTGTGAGATTTGTTGTTTGCGTTGGTTTCGGATCTCCTGATCCATTATTGCCATTTTGTGTTCTATTGCATTTGTTTTCTCTTGTATAAACATCACCAATTTTCTCATTTGGTCTTCGAAAGATTCTGGTTGCTGTGGTTGTTTTTGTGGTGGAGTCTGCGGTCTAGGGGGACTACCGGTCCTTTGATCCTGCAGGGCTTTAATTAGCTCCTCCAACCGTCTTTATAGCTATTCTATGCGTTTGCGATATGCTTCGTTTTCCTTTATAAGATTTTCAAGCTCTTCGCCATTATTATCTTTCCCCGAGTGCGGAGGTGGTGTTTTGGGTGGTCCCCAGCTCACCTTAGCGTTGTCTTGGGTCTTCTTAATCTGTTGTTGTTGTTGTCCCTTGTGTTGCTGCTGCCCCCTCGTGGGCGGAGGCTGCAGTGGTGGGAAGGAGCTGTCTCTGGCTGGGTCTCTCGCCTGGCTCCTCGACTGGCTCCTGGCTCGGCTCCTCGAGCGGCTCCGGCTGGCTCGATCGCCCTCCGAGCTCAGCCATCTGGGTCGGCGCCTGCGGCTGCGGCTCCGGCCTCGGCGTTGTTGCTTCTGATGATGCGGTTGTTGGCGGGCCCGGAGCTTCATGGTGTCCTTGAGGCGCCGCTGGCAGTCCCTGGTTCCAGTTAGGTGGGCTCCTCCACATACCAGGCACTTCGGTTGGCATTGGTGCCCCTCTGGGGGGCTAGTTGCTCCGCACTAGCGGTAGATTCTCGTTCTCGGCGTTGGGCACACGTCCGAGCGGTGTCCTTACTCGCCGCATACGAAGCATACTTTTCTCGTTGGTCTGTTGGGATGGGTCTTGTACTCGCATGCCCCAAAAATGACGTATTGGGGGATGAAAGGGCCGTCGAAAGTGACGAGTGCAGTCTCCGACTTGCCCAGCATTCTGGCGCTCAAGATCTCCACTCCTTGGGTGCGTAGGCGCAACTTGGATTCGAGTACGTTCGCCGCGATTCCCGGGGGTAACCCGTGAATAACGGCTCTTTTGATGTCTTCCGGTAGCGCCACGTAGGTGTTCACGTCGTAATTTTGCCCGTCAAAGTTGAGGCAGTTGATCTTCCTGATCATCCCGGCTGCTTCCTCGTCCGAGGCGCTTGTGATGATGATGTTGGAACCTGGCCGGAGTCTCACCAGGAACTTGTCTTCTCCGAATTTTCGGCCTCATGCTTCCACGATAGCGCGTGCCGCTTGGTACGTCTTCAGCTCCTTAACCTTTAGCCTGCCCTTGGGCCGAATAATGATCTTCGCGTCGTTCAACGGAAGCGGCGGGTGTCTCTGCCTCGACTGCCTCGCCGCGCCGCTCTTTTGTCCTTGTGTCGTTGACGTCACGCCAACTGCTGTCGCCGGCGCCATCTTTTTATTGTTGTCGGCGGCGTGAGGCTCGCCCGGTTTCAAAATGGCGGCGCTCTGCGTAGCGCGCTTAAGCCCTTTCTTCTGGCGTCGGGAATAGTAAATTTGCCAGTTTTTTTCTGCTTCCTGCTGATCTACCGTGTCTGCCGAACTCGGCATATCTTGCTGCATCGCTAAATCTTCTGATACTCCGCTCCCTAGCCCGCTCTGTCCCGAACATGCGGCGGGACAGGCTTCCTCCATCGCTTGTGTTTCTGACGGATTTTGGGCTGGTCCGTTTGCCGAGTGGTTATAAGTTGTTACGGTCGCCTGTCGGGGATCCATTCTAGTCGCTACGTTGCTGCGCCCGCGTCCTAGTTGCCCGTTGGATCCCGGGTCCGGCTAGGCCTGATGGCAGGCCCAGTTCGCCGATCACGGGGAAACTTCAATCTCCGATAAAAGTCCAAAAAGTGGTCCTACCGGGTTGAGAGTGGTGTCCTCGTGGTCCAGGTCACTTGCTGAGTCGATTACGCCAAAAGTTTTGGTGGCCCGATGGGTTTGACACCCTGAAAACTTCGAAAATCCACGGAGCCCATGCAACGCACGTCCGCTCCCGTTTGCTTCTTCTTCGGCCCGGCATGCAGACGATCACGCATGAATGACGACGATGGAATGGCGACAATGGAGTGACCCCGACGGCATAACAATCAAGGCATGACCACTACGGCATGACACGGACTGTATGACAATTACAGCGCGACAATGATAAATTGACGATGACAGAATCGTATGGGCTGCATGAAGAGGGCGTTAGTATGACGGCGCGGTGACGATGAAACAGCGATGTCTGCGTAAGAATGATGGCGTGACGATGGCAGAATGGCGGCGATGAATTGACGATAAGGGAATGACGATAATATTACGACGACACGACGATTTGCTCGAGGGCACGGGTCGACCCTGACCATCGCAGCCGCATTTCGACAGGCGCGATATAAAAAAAGAGATCTACCTGCACCTTAAAGAATTCCGCAGGGACAAAATTAATCTGGAATTCGGTTTTACGGCGTGCCTCATAACCCGATTGTGGTTTTGGCCACGGACATCCCCGTAAAACAATCAATTTTAATACTTCTGCCATGTTGCGATATGCAGTGGGAGGCAATGACAGTGCTAACCTTCTCGTAGGATATCAACAATTGATGGATGGATGGGAAAACTTTATTGTTAGTCCTGAGATACGCAATTATCGCACACAACAATAGCCTCGAGCCAGCACGTCTCGCTATGTGTTCTGTATACTGTGCAGACAACAGCAGTGGTGCACGCAAAGTAACATGTACCATCGGCTAACCCCTCTCGTGTTGCACTAAGGACTGAACACATTGAACACTCACTGTCAAGGTCATCGCAAATTATTGGAAATCAAAGCAAACAGCGCAGAAAGCTTTTAATACATCGATTACCATAGTGCGTGGGATACGCATTATCTTTCAATGGAAATAGTTTGCTACTAACTGCGACCTCAATTTTGGCATCGTTTATTTCTCATCAAGGAGTGTGGCAGCACCAGTGTGTCGTCCGCTGCAAATATACGCCACGTATCGTGCTCATTTTCTAAAGCTCGCGTAACCGACGGCTAACTCCCACTGCTCCGCATGGTCTGGCACCCAGCCGCGCAGCCAGGGCATCGCCGTTGCTCTGTGGCCGCTATTTCTTCTCACAGAATATGAATCCTCAAAAAACCTAAATTATACATCGAGCTACCGCCTAGATGAATGAAAATGAAACTACGGGCACAGAAACCGCACAGAACGCACGTCATTTCGTAACCCGTCAGCGTTTCCACACTGCTGTGCGGTTCAATTCTGGTAAAATAAAATCTCATGAAGAGAGAGAGAGGGAGAGAGAGAGGGAGAAACAAAGGAAAGGCAGGGATGTTTACCAGAAAAAGGTCAGCTAACTATCTGTGCCTTGCCTTTGTTTCTATCTAAAAAATTTTTCTGTACCGAATAGGCAATATTTTGCGAGCTTGCTGCGGAAGGTGTACGGTAAGGTATTCAGTGTACGGTTTAACTTGCAATGCATAATTTAGACTGTCATGGCACGAATATCTTTTTTTTACTAGACCCCTAATTTTACCACGCACATTTACCGCTGCAGGCACGTCAGTCACTATGCTTCCCCAATTTTTAGTCACCTTTCATCTCGGTGGTCATTCGCAGTTGCCCAATAACAGTGAGTGAGTGAGTGAGTGAGCGAGTGAGTGAGTGAGTGTAAGAACTTTATTCGGTCCAGAGAAGACGCAGAAGAGCCCTCGCGCCACCCGCCTAGTCTCACGTAGGGACCGCCAAGCCGAGCTTGACAGCCCGATCGCGGGCACTCTGGACGGCCATGGTTTGGTCGTTGAGTTCGGGGCTGCCCAAGAGCACAGCCCACCTATCTTCGCTGAAGGAACAGCCTATGGCTTCACACTCCCACAAACGCATGATCCAATGTTCCACAGGTAGGGCAGTCCGCACTGGGATACATTTCAGGGTATATTGCATGAAGAACCGCAATGTCAGGATACGCACGGACTTGTAAAATCGAAGGGTCACCGCCCGCGCCTTGCATTAGACGGGCTGCCGGAGGGGGCATACCCGTCTTGACAGATGGTAGTGTGTGGTGATCTTATTGAACGTGACCATGGGTTCTTCGCAGGGCAGGTGGATGGCGGAGGAAGCACGGCCAGTGAGCTCTCGCGCGGCCTCGTGCGCGTCCTCGTCAGGGTTAGAGGAAGAGTCCTCAGTTGACCCCGAGTGAGCGGGAAGCCAAGTGAGAGAATAGGGAGAGGTACTTTAGGTGCTTTGGAGAATGCGGACGGCCTGAGGGCAGATCATCCAGATTTGGTAGGCCTTAATGGATGCCTTGGAATCAATATATAGACTCCCTGTGACGATCGAGCACAGCCAGCGTGATTGCAACCTGTTCGGCTACCACGGGCTTCCAAGTGCGTACCGTAGCGCAGCAAGTGAGCCTGGAATTAGAGTCGACGATGGAGACGGCGAATGCCACTTGTTGGACATATGCCGCGGCGTCCACGAAGATTGCCTCAATGTGGTTGTTACGGGCATGCTCGGGTGGAGCTCTTCCTCTGGCCGGACGTCTGCCGACGTTGTGTGCGGTGTGCATATTGCGGGGAATGGGTGCGATGTGTAGTTGAGACCTGACGTCGCTTTGAATCCGCGGGGCGTCGAGGCACTGGTCGACAGGGCACGCCGGGGTGCCGGATAGCCTGAGCAGCTGTAAGCGCTCTTGCGCTTCGATTATTTCTTCGGGCGTGCTGTTGACTCCAAGCTTGAACAGGTTTTAGGTGTGACTGCTTACAGGCAAGCCGAGGACGAGCTTAAAGACCTTTCTGATAAGCGAATTGAACTTGTTCCTCTCTGCAAGATGCCAATTACGCATGGCCGCCCAGTACGAAAGGTGGCAGAGCACAAAGACATGTATAATGCGGATGAGATTGTCTTCCTTGATTCCCCGGTGCCTCTTGGCGATCCTCCTGATGAGGCCGAGAGCACTCTCCGTCATGGCGGTGATCTTTCTGAGTGCGGTTTCATTGGTACCGTTAGAACAGTAGTATAAATTCTACGACGTCCTTAAAACGTACTTATAAAGGCCTATATAGCACTTGCATGAGTAATTTCGTGCGAACGCCGTGATAACATCATAAACGTTGCTCACACATCCACCATAACCTTAACCACTACGAGCGTGAGTAAGCTAGGAACGATTTAGCGTTGTCACTATACTTTCGATGCTGCTGCTCTCTCGCGCTTCTTAACGAAGTTTTCTTGTACAGTAATGCGCTTTTCATTAGCAGGAGGAGACGAATAGTCCGGACTCCTCCGTGCGCGTAATCAAATTTGGCGGCACATGTAGTCATGATGATAAAGGGAGAACGTTTGCCGCTTAAACATATCTTCCTATGTAGAGGCAAGGGCGCAAATTAAAGAAAGAGAAAGGATTTCAATGCAAATTTCAATCTCATCAAGTAAAGCAAATTGTTCAAAGTATCCTTAACAGACTACAATTCAGTTCAAACGCAAAACACCGAGGTGCTTTGGGCGTAAGAGATAATTCTTCTAACGTACTTTTTTTATATGAGAGAGTCATTCGGTGATCGATAAGGTAATTTAGTAGTCGAGCTGAGTGTATGGTGTACCTTTATTTATAAAAAGCTCTGACTGTTCTCGCTGCTCACGCGTCTCTGAGGGCTATCAGTCTATTTATTTATTTATTTACTTATTTATTTATTTATTTATTTATTTCAAATACTCTCAACGCCAGGTGGCGCTACAGGGAGGAGTGGGACAAAATATACTTGTGAAATTTGTTCAAAGAAAAACATTGTAAACAGCAGATTTGAATCTGTCAGATTCTGCGATAAGAGATATGGTGGCAGGAAGGTGGTTCCAGCCGCGGAGCTTATCCGACGGATGAAACAATAGCTAAACACATTCGTACGGGAGGCATGAACTTCTACTTTAAACTTCTGATCTAACCTGGATGAAGTTAGGGTTGTTAGAAAAAACGTATCTTGCATTTTCAACAGAACCAATGGTTGCGAGAGGCAGCGAAAACAGAGATGCAATGCTATTTGCCGTGAAAACAATATTATCCACAGTACACATAGCCACAGCCACGACGAATAACATTGTACTGTGGTGGTAAGAGATACTTGATGTTACTATAATATATAGTAATATATATATATATTACTAATATATATATAGGAGGAAGAAGACGAAGTGCTTCTCTTGCGGAATACATCTCGCCCGTCTCTGTGTTTTTCTGGACTTCTTACTGTACCTGTGGGGTCTACCGCCCCCTCCATCGCGGTGATGGATGTACAACACCCCGAGGATCTTCCCGGTTCCTGTTCACCCGCGGACATCGGTTCGAGGAAGCGAGGAAATACGTCGAGTGGTAGCGAGGACACAGAGCTGTACTGCGCATCAGGTGACGAGTCCTCGGAAGACAGCTTTCGACTTGTCCAGTACCGCAAGGCCAAACGAAGAATTATCAACTCATCTTCGGCGTCCAGCTCGAACACTGTGAAAACAGCTCCTCAGCGATGGCCTCACTCCATCCTGTTTGTGCCACAGAACGCTACCGATAATCTGCGCGTCCTCAACAGGCAAGCCCTCTCCGTGTATCTAGAAAACACCGTGCCAAATGAGATCAAGGATGTTAGGATAAACACTAGGCTAAACATCCTGGCAATCGATGTGATGAACCCGAGCGCACTGACCATACTACAACATGTAACGCAGCTGGGAAACATCAAGGTCCGATCCATCGTGCCAACGAATGGTGCCACAATAACAGGAGTCATCTATGACATTGACAATGAAATATCTAATGCAGACCTCCCAATTCTCATAAAACCGGCAAGCGAACACAACGTGATTGTGCATGTTGGTTGCCTCGGCAACACACGTTGTGTGAGGATAACCTTCAAAGGCGACTGCCTTCCACCCTACGTGAAGGTCGGCCACTTTCGCCACCAGGTTCGACCATTTATTCCAAGACCAATGGAATGCTTCAATTGTCAGAAGATTGGACATGTGAAGGGTGTTTGCAGAAATTCGGCCGTGTGCCCTCGATGTGCCGAACCCCACTCAGAAGACAACTGCAGCGCAACCACATTGAAGTGTCCTAACTGTCAAGGTGATCACTGCGCCTCTTCCAAAGACTTTCCCCAGATCAAGAAAGAGATCACCATTCTTAAACAAATGGTGAGAGACAACTCTACCCACAAAGAGACCGCTGTGAAAGTACGGCGAAGACGACGTCACCGACGAAGGTCTTCCCGACGGAAAACATCAAGCTTTCAGGAAAAGTCACCTCGTCAAGCATCATCATCAGCAGATGTTTCCAGCACTCCGAACACCGATGTTGGAAGGGAGAAAACTGCCAGATCTCTCTCCACAAAGGAATGGCCGCCACTTCCGCGTACACGACCGCCAGAAGAGGCGCAGAAGAAGCCGCCCCCAGTACAGCAAGGTGCTGTATCCGAGGAGTCGCGGAAAACAGATGAGCAAGTGATAGCACTTATCAGGCCTTTAATGAATTCCATTCGCGTGCTGCTAAGCAACATGCACACACCGTCTGCCAGAAGTGCGCTTCAAGTACTGGACGCTCTGAGTCCGGTGCTTGCAACCCTTGAGTAGATCATGGCTCTACAGCCACGGTCTTTTAGGGAAGAGGTCCGACAAGCAGCTATTTTTCAGTGGAATGCCCGCGGACTCAGAGCGCGCCTTTCGGACTGCCGTCGCTTAGTGTACGCCAATATGTTTCCCATTCTGGTCATTTGCGAGCCGAACTTATCGAAAAAAATCAGGCTTTCTGGATATGAATCATTTATGTCGTCAGCTGTTTATGAAAACAGTAAGGTTTTGGTGTTTATTCGCCGTGACCTCACCTACACTAATCAGCCTGTACCCCCTAATGACAGTAATCAATATATATGCCTAAACGTAAGGAAAAAGAATCTGGCCTTTACTTTTGTAGGCGCCTACCTATCTCCGTCAAGTCGATTTGATTACAAAAGACTACGAGACATCATTTCCTCAACTTCCAATCCCTGGGTCATCATTGGCGATTTCAACGCCCATCATACACTCTGGGGAAGTCCGATCATCAACGCAAGAGGCAGAGCACTGGTTTCTTTCGCCTCCAGTAATGAACTTTGGCTGCTGAATGATGGAAGTCCTACGTTCTTACGTGGCTCCACGTACAGCAGTTGTCTTGACTTGGCTTTCGTCTCACGAAGCCTAGTCAGACGTGCAGGGTGGTTTGCGGACATAGAGACGCACGGAAGCGACCATATCCCCACGTACATCAAGATCAGAGGATTGACCGCTTCCAAAATACGGGATACGATTCAAAGAGTGGACTGGCCTAAATTTCAGTCTATTATGGAAGAACACTGCGAGGCCAATCCATCTTTCGGCTTGGAAGAGGCAATCAAGAGCGTGGTGCAAGACACTATGCGTACTCTAACATGCTCCTCGAAACTTAATGATTTCGATGTGGAACTAGAGCGACTTCGAGCAATCCGACGACGTGCTGAACGAAGATACCGACGTACGAAAACAATGGACGATCTACGGACCGCCAGGCGCACGCAAAAGAAGATACAGCGCCGCTTAGACAAGCTCGAATCGCAACGTTGGGCTGCCTTCTGTGAGTCGCTAGATCCATGCAAGCCTTTATCGCAACTATGGATAACGGTGCGCGGACTGCGGACACTTCCCGTACAGCGATTCCCATTCAAGGCGCTTGCACTCTCTCAAAAGAGATCGGAGATTGACGTGGCAGAGGATTTTTGCGCCAGATTATCCGGCCAACTCACAGCTACCAACATTCCATCGCCTTCGAGCAGCTGTCCGCCACCACGTGATCACAGGTTGGATCTACCATTCTCGATCCATGAACTTAAGGCAGCATTAGCTTTGTGTAGCCGCACATCAGCGCCAGGACCTGACGGAATTTCCTACCGAGCTCTGTGTCACCTGGGGGAGCGAGCGAGAGGAGTTCTTCTTGAGGTGTACAATGAATCTTGGAGAAATGGCACGCTACCAACAACCTGGAAGACAAGTCGCCTTGTTCCACTGCTGAAGTCTGGCAAGTCGCCGTTGGAGCTCTCATCATATCGCCCGATCGCTTTGGCGAGCTGTGTGGGCAAAGTGATTGAGAAGGTTGGTCCTAGGACGCCTGGAGTGGTACTTGGAGTACCACAACACCTACCCAGATGCCATGGCGGGCTTCCGACGCGGTCGATCATCGATCGATAACGTCGTCGACCTGGTGACCTACATTCAACATGAGAAATGCCGTAAGCGTCTCTGCGCATCCTTATTCCTCGACGTTAAAGGGGCGTATGAAAACGTTACGCATGAAGCCATCCTCTCTGCTCTCGCAGAGGTAGGAGTGGGTGGTCGGATGTTTCAATGGATACGGAGCTATCTATCCATGCGATCCTTCTTTGTAAGCACCGAGGAAGGCCATACTTCTCTACATTATAGCTATCGCGGCGTCCCCCAGGGCGGTGTACTTAGCCCCGTGTTATTTAATCTAACACTAATTGCTCTCCTTGAGCACGTGCCAACCACAGTCAGGCTATCAATGTACGCGGATGACATCTGCATATGGACATCTGCAGTAACACGCCTACAGTTGCAAGCGAGAATTCAGAGAGCCGCCACACAAACTGCTATCTACCTCCGTAATCGAGGCCTGGAAGTTTCCTCCGAGAAATGCGCACTAGTGCCATTTACGCGCAAACCCATGGCAAACTACAGTGTAACGATAAATGGCCAAATAATACGACGGGTCCGATCGTACAAGTTTCTAGGTGTCATAATCGACAGGGACTTGTGATGGAGCCCACACATATCATACGTGAAAAAACGGTTGACAGGCATCTGCCACCTGTTCAAGTTTTTCGCTGGCAAGACCTGGGGAATGTCGCCCAGTGCCATGTTACAACTGTACAGGGTGCTTTTTCTAGGATTTCTGCGATACAGCTTGCCAGCAATAAACAACACAGGCGAAACGAATCTACGCACAATACAAAGTCTTCAGGGTCAAGTGCTCCGGATCTGTCTAGGCCTGCCTCAGAGTGCTTCAACAGTGGCTACTATCGTAGCCACTATCTACTATCATAGCTACTATCATAGCAATCGCTAGAGACCACCTTGTCAAGACCCACATTGAAATTGAAGTACTCAGGACCCACATAAGGCATCTAGCCAGGACTCCTCGTCACCATTTAGCCTCTCTACCAGCGGACAGGCCACAGACATCTTTCAGCCAAACGATAACTGCATATGATGAATCATTGCCAGCTTGTTTCTCTCCGGCTGCGAGACCTTCGATCCCTCCATGGTGCCTCGCTCAGCCAAAAATCAACCTCGCAATACCTGGTATCTCCAAAAAGGTGATCTGTCATCACCAGCCCTTAGACAGCTCACGCTACTATATTTGTACGAGAACTACCGTGACTCTACGCATATTTACACTGATGGATCAGTCCTTCCAAGCAGCTCCGCGGCGGCAGTCGTCATACCAGCGAAAGCTATAAGAATTAAATTTAAGACGACCCACGTGACAACATCGACGGCAGCAGAGCTCGCAGCGCTTTTTACTGCCCTTCATCACATTGGTGATGAACCGCCACACAAATGGACAATATTCTGCGATTCGAAGGCGGCACTGCAGTCTCTACTGTCACCTTTACGACGCGGACCGCACGAACAGCTAATATTCCATATTACCGAGACTTTACACCATATAAGTGATGCAGGCCATGAAATAACCTTCCAGTGGCTTCCAAGTCATTGCGGGATTATCGGCAATGAACGGGCGGATCACGCTGCCCGCTCAGCCCGTACTGAGGAGCGTCACGTCCCAATTCCTGTTTCTAGAACTGACGCCGCACGGAAGCTCCGCCTACTTGCTCGGCAGTGCACCGCGTCGCAATGGAATGAGCCACATTTAAGAAATACGCGACTGTACTCACTTGATCCAACATTAAGTCTTCGAGCGCCATCACAGCTTCGCCGTAGAGACGCCACGCTGTTATATCGACTTTGGTTGGGCGTTGCCTTTACTAAAGCCTATGCCTTCCGCCTAGGGATGACCGACACACCAACCTGTGACCACTGCGGCCATGAAGAATCAATTGGCCATATTTTGTGCGCCTGCCCGCAGTACAGTCCACAGAGGGCATGCCTTAGCCACGAACTTGACCAACTGGACGACCAACCGATATCCGAAAAAAGAATTCTACAACATCGAAAGGACCTACCTTCACAGAAGAAGGCCGTGCAAGCGCTTTTGCGCTTCTTGCGATCTACCGGCCTGTGTGAACAACTTTAACTGGAACGCCTTTTGTGTGTGTGTCTCCATGTGTGCGCGTTCCTTTTTTTTTAATTTCTTTTTTTTAATTTTTTTTCGTTTTCCTCTCTATCATCTTTCCAACCCCTATCCCCCATCCCCAGTGTAGGGTAGCAAACCGGAGACTCATATCTGGTTAACCTCCCTGCCTTTCCTCTTCATTCTCTCTCTCTCTCTCTCTACTATAATATAAGATAGGACAAAAAGAAGTACGCGCAGCTGGACATCGCTTCATCGGACGATGCACACAGGCCGACTTCGAGTATTCACTAGCCGCCGCCAAGTTAATCTGTGTGTAATTTATCCGGAGACCTAACGTTCCGCTTGCGCTTTCTGTTGAAGGTATTCTATCCCCGGCGTATAATATCTCACACAAGAAGTGAAAACAGTGCTTTCCTGCAATACTTGGCACGTCATCCGCTAACGAGAAGGGGAAGCCAGAAGGCGCTCAATGTGGCAGCGCCCGTGAAGCTACGCTTTAAACGGTCTTAGAGGGTAGAGGAATTAGAGATCTTGAAGAAAGGATTTTGCGATTCCGCGAAATTGCGAAGCCTTTGATGATGCAAGTGTGCTTTAGCTGTACAATTTGATTGGCTATTCGCGAGGCGGTCGCGCGCTAAGTATACGAAACTATGTGCGATCAGCGAGACTCTATGATCTAAAAAAAATACGAGAGGAAGCTATGCATTCTGTGTTGTCTCAACTGAAGCCTGTTCATTGAACGTCACCTAGAGTAATTATGAGTTTAAAACATTATCGCGTGTGCCTCATCATTGGTATCCGCGATTCAAGGAGCATAAGAATGTTAAGGCTACAGTTTCGGCCAGAACCGTATGCCGAAGCATTGGGAGCGTTTTGCTTGACCAATAAACCACCGATAAATATTTTCGTTGCAATGCTACAGGTAAAGCACCTGCTTGCCTGCGTTCCTGAACGTTAGCCGCGTTGCAGCGGCACCATACTCAACAATTATGGAGTTACCTTACATCTCCTTAATTTGATCTGGTGTCTCCTGTTTTGTATGCTCCAGTTGTTGCAAACGATGAAATAGATGAATTAAAAAGAAAATATAGAAGTGTTGAATGGTTAGGTGTTTGTTATCTCTTTCTTCTTTCCTGCCAGCATTTGGGAAATTTAAATTCTCGAACATACAGCTGAGCGTTAATTCAATCCCTGAAACACCGGCGGCTGTGCTGACTGACGGGAAAAGAACAGCAGCGGGGAAAACTAGTTTTACAGTTATCCTCTGTACGAAAGACGTGACAGGAAAATCAAGAAGTTTAGCGTGCGCTGACCTGGCAGTTCACCGTCCGCTGTCTCTGCCAAGACAACTTTAATGCACCGAGCAACATTTTATGGCCTAAGACGTCGCTTAGCGAAGAGGAACGGCTCGTGCTGTTCCCGCACGTGAGCTGAAATAAAAGAGTTTCTCGTTAGGCCAAGGTGAAGTGAAACGAAATGGGGGAGTCGAGGAAAGGAATACCAGAAAAAAATACAACATACTGCGCCAACAAGAAGTCATGACTGCTGAAAAATCGTTAAATATATAATTATCATCAAGGTGGGCGTTACGCGGCTTCGCATCGAGACTTTCCAACCACGCCGGACGTTCGCGAATGTGTCATTGCCCACACTTGCAGGCAAGATGGAGTATGGAGATGGAGACAAGATGGAGATGGAGCCTCGCCTGAATAATGAGCACTGCTTTCCCTAAGTGCAATGCTGTAGTAAGCAGTTTTTGCACAACATTCTCCCTGTATATGCACTTTTACCCAGCATAGATTGTGAAATCATACTTTGAGCTGTATTGACGAATACGAAAGGATGACGAGAAGGAAAAGAGAGCACACTGACGAGCGAAAGAATGACCTTCGCAGATACATGCCACACCGAGGAACTCATTTATCAAAGACAGGCAAGTTGTATAAGGCATGTCCTAGTCCTTACACGCTTGTGAAGCACTAGGGGTCTGTACACGCTTATGAAGCCCTAGAGGTCTGTTTTGCCACTTTCTGAAGTCTACACCAAGGCTTTGCAAACGCTTCACTATTTCTAGTGCAAATATTTCGCTATTGACCTGAGTCTTTCTTACTTTGTTATATCCGACACAAGTTCCCGCAGGCTCCAGCGGTACTGAAGCTGGCGTTTAGCCGTGCGTTCTCCGCTAAGCACTGGCGGAGAGTAACTCTGCAATTCTCCGAGTAAATGTCTTTAATCATCATCATCATCATCATCATCATCATCATCCTAATACTATTTTATGTCGACTGCAGGACGACGGCCTCTCCCTGCGATCTCCAATTACCCCTTTCCTGCGCCAACCGATTCCAACTAGCGCCCGCGAATTTCCTAATTTCATCACCCCACCTAGTCTTCCGCCATCCTCGACTGCGCTTCCCTCCTTTTGGCCCCCATTCTGTAACCCTAATGGTCCCTAACCTACGCATTACATGACCTGCCTAGCCCCATGTTTTCTCTTAGTGTCAATTAGAATATCGGCTATACCCGTTTTCACTCTGGTACAAACCGCTCTCTCGCTGTATCTTAATGTTATGCCTAGCCTTCTTTATTCCATCGCTTGTTGCGCGGTCCTTAACTTGTTCTCAAGCTTTGTGCGTCTCCATGTTTATGCCCCATATGTCAGCACCGGTAAAATGCACTGACTGTACACCTCCCTTTTCAATCATAATGGTCAGCTCCCACTCAGGAGCTTAAAATGTCTACCGTACGTGCTCCAACCCATTTTTATTCTTCTGTAAATTTCCTTCTCATGATCAGGGTTCCTTGTGAGCAATCGACCTAGGTAATCGTACTCCTCCATAGACTCTAGAGGCTGACTGGGGATCCTGGACTCTTGTTCCTTTGCGCGACGATTTATCAATATCTTTGTCTTCTGCATATTAATCTTCAACCCCACTCTTACACTCTCTCTGTTAAGGTCTTCAATTATTTGTTGTAACTCGTCTCCGGTGTTGATGAACAGGAAAATGACATCTGTAAACGGAAGGTTGCTGAGATATTAGCAAATATGACGTCCGTCGAAGCAGCCGTGTCTCGTGTACGCCATTCTTCAAACGTGCAGTCTTTCCCAAAAGAGGCGAGGAGGTTAGTTTTAAGCGTCATAGAATCACTTGGCAATGAGTGTTGGGAACGAGCAAGCATGAATTCTCTGGACAAGAGGACAGCACAACTCACGAACGTGAGCGAGCGGATGCTGGAAGAGGCGCACAGAGTGTTGACACCGAAAAAGCGTTCTGGCTGAAGAGGTCGTGTGCGCATAAAGAAGCAGGACGACTTTGACCTAGGGGCGTTGCAAAAGGGTAGTGCGCAGAAACGAAGTCCCCGCTGCCGCCAAGCTGATGCCCCACGTTGAAGGGGACAGCGAGCTGCTATCCGCATCGACGGCAACTATGCACAGGCTGTTGAAGAAGGGTGGCTTCCGATACAAGAAGCGGTGTCGGAACGCACTGCACATCGAAGCGACGTACATTGTGCAGTCTCGCCACCGCTACCTGCGCCAAATTGCGGAGTTGCGATGCCAAGGCAGACAGATTTTTTCACACCGACGAAACGTGGGTCAACGCTGGTTACACAAGTAGTCAAGTGTGGGTTGACGAAACTGTAGATACCCTGCATAAGGCGCATCCACATCCGGACTCTAGACGGCCCTCCAAAACGCCAGTGGCAAAGGCGGCAGGCTTATTGTGACCCACTGCGGCAATAAAAATAGCTTTGTTGAAGGTGCAGGGGAGGTATTTCGCCCAAAGAAAAGCTCAGGCGATTATCATGATGAGATGAATGCAGAGCTCTATGAAAGTGGTTCGCTGAGAAATTGCTTCCTCTTCTGCCACGTGGAAGCGTTATGGTGATGGATGATGCACCTTATCACTCCGAGAAGCAGGGAAAAGTGCCGCGAATGAGCAGCCTCAAAGAGGAAGTAGAGAACTGAGGTTTTTTAGCGCACGAAAAGGAACGAGAGACAGAGGAACGAGAGACGCGTCTTGCCTCTGTCCGCGTCTTGTCTCTGTCTCTCGCTCCTTATCGTGCGCTAGAAAACCTCAGTTATGGAATACCAAACCGCCCTAACCTACGCTCTTTTAAGGAAGTACAGGACTGGCTTTATGCAGAGGGTGTTTCGTATGGCCAGGACATGGTAAAGGCTTAGCTCATGAAGAGAAAGAGAGAAAAGAATGCAGAGAAAGGCAGGGAGGTTAACCGGAGGGAGTTCCGGTTGGCTACCCTGCACGGGAGGATGGGTTAAGGGGGATAAAAAGAGAAAGAGTGGAAGGGGGACATAGAGAGAAAGAGAGACGAGCTGATGAAGCTCGTCGAAAACACTAACACGGGCGGAGACCAATACCGAGTGGACTGTATCGCTGCAGCATCGGGACACCTGGTTGTGCGCCTGCCACCTTATGACTGCCAACTGAATCCTATAGAGCTTGCAATGGGTGGCGTCAACAATTTCATGGCCAGAGAAAACAAGAGATTCAAGATGCAAGACGTGGAGCCGCTGGTATGGAAGGGGATACAGCAAGTGTGTGCTGAGAAGTGGAAAAAGCACGTGCAGCACGTTCTAGACGAAGAAGACTCGATGAAGAAAGTGGATCACATCACTGATGATGTTGTTGACAGTCTGGACCCAGTGTTGGCGAACCTCGGAGAGTACACAACGAGTATAGTGATGGCACTATCTCTGCTGATGAAGGTGACGTCGGGTGTGAGCACCTGTGATGGCCTTCATCAAGAAAGGCTGTGTATTCTGTGTGTACTCGGTGCATTTTACGCGCGTCCTTTTTAAGTGTGCATAACGCTCGAAACTATACCTGTCCGGTAAGGAGTTCCATTTCAAGGGCTTTGAAATAGGTTAATTAGACAGCTGTAGCTCTTACTTACTATTATTTTATTTGCTGTGGTTTGGTAATTGTCGAAAAACCTTGCTTTTTAACTCTACCAAGGGCGATGACAGGAGGTTGTATGAGCACGACATTAAGTGTGAGCCCACCCTATGAGCTCTGTCAAACGTTTACGTGAAAATTGGTAATGTTCAGGACCATCAGGTGAAGTAGCAAAAATACCTTGAACCTGCATATCTACTTTTGGGGGTAGTATTTTTTTCGTTTTATATATTTTCACTTGGCTGTTTCTGTGCAGATAGAATTCATGTTTCTTACCGAAAGAGCTGCAAATGTTTCAATGCTAATCTGCAATGTCCGAAGTTGCCGTTTCTCAAAATTTTACTCAATAATAACAAATTGCGCAAATGTGCCATTTTCTGGAAATGCAATGCCAATGAACTGGTACTGCACTCGTGTGCATAGGAACATCCTGGATTATGTGATCATTGATGTGCTAGAAGATTTAGGCGTCATTGGCCAGCGATATGCTTGGATTGTTAGTGTATGCCGATTAGTACACCGTGTATATTTGTAGATCATGTATATGTCTACAAATGACGGTGACACTTACTAATATAGTATTCACTCGGGTGTCCTACAAGGGGGAGGGAGCTTTCAGTTGAACTAGTTTCAACGTTGCATTGATTGGTTTCGCACCTTAACTCCCTAACACGGTAAAGATGAGCACATGTGTGGACGATATGGCCATCTGGAGCCACCTGACCCCAAATGTATGTTCGAATACAATGTGCAGTCACAAACATATCCAAGCATTTTCAGCGCTAGGGCCTCTAATTCTGAACAGGAAAATGAGACATGCTTGCATTCGCGCAGAAAGAAACTACACGGTAATTGATCAACGGAACAGGGACACCTGCTGTAACACACTACACATTCCTTGGTGTACTCATGGACCATGGAATATACTGGTCAAGACACGTTTAAGTCAAAGCTGAAGAGTTTGGTTCCGGTCGTTGGCGGTGTTGCAGGAACTAGATGCGAAAAATGCGAGAACACCCGTGTACATAGATTTAGGTGCATGTTAAAGAACCCCAGGTGGTCGAAATTTCCGGAGTCTTCCACTACGGCATGCCTCATAATCAGAAGGTGGTTTTTGCACGTAAAACCCCATAACTTAATTTTCATTTAATTACGTGTGCATCCTGTGATTGTTGAGCTGCACGGAATTAACAAGTGAATAGATATTTTACTGTTTCATTATTCACGTGGCTACGATTGCAAGAACAGCAAATTCATCAAAAACACTAGCCTCTTTAGTTCCACGATACTGGCAAAACTTTTCCGCCCGGCAATCCCTTAACACATGTGAGCTTCCAAAGGAATTGGAAATTGGGATTGGGGTTCCAACGTATAAATCTGGCCCCGGAAACTCGCATCTTAATTATCGACCCATATCCCTTAGAAGTAGTTGCTGTAAATTTTTTATAGCATGTAGTTTTCACGAATCTGGCTAGCTTTCTAGAATCTAACTCATATTTTATTAGCACAAAGCATGGTTTCCGAAAATCATATTCCTGCGAAACACAATTAGTATCTTTCACTCATCAACTGCATCGCATCCTGGATCCCTCATCCTGCGGTGGCTGTGTCTTTTTGGATTTTAGTAAAGCATTCGATGAAGCATGCCATAAAGTACTACTTTTTAAACTAAGCTAACTAATTATCCACCCTAACCTTCTAAAATGAATAGAGCATGTCCTTACTAACCGCTTCCAGTGTGTTACGGCTAACGGTCGTAACTCTCCCCTCACTGAAGTTCATTCGTGTGTACCACAATGCTCTATGCTGGGACCATTATTATTTCTTATCTATATTAATGATGTGAATGCTAAAATATTTTCTAGCATACATGTGTTCGCAGATGATTGTGGTATCTTCCGGGAAGCTAAAAATACTGGTGATATTATAACACTCCAAGGTGATCCAGATAATATGGATCACTGGTGCGGGATGTGGCTAATGGAATTAAATATTAGGAAATGCAAAATAAAGCGCGTCTCCGCATCTAATTGTACTCCTAGCAGCTGCCACCCTGAACAACCTTCCCTTAGATTTCGTCATGTCATATATGGTATACACATTACAAATAACTTACATTGGGTTATTCATATACAGTACGCCATTAAAAATGCTAATCGCTTGCTCGGTTACTTACGACGCCACTTTTTCAAAGCACCGAGTACTTTAATGTAACAGCTTTAGAAGACTCTAATACGCTCGAAACTTGAATATGCATCTGCAATACGGAATCCCAGTCACGGTAATCTCATTACTTCACTTGAACTAGTACAAGATAACTCTACCCGTTTCATTCTCTCTAATTATAACCGTGCCTCGAGTATAACCTTATTGGAAACTAAGTTTGCACTTATTCCACTAGCTGACCAGTGCAAAATTACCCGTCTTTCACTATTTCATAAAATTTTTCGTCACCCCACACTTCACGACGACTTCATCCTGCAGCCTCAACACATTTCAAACCGCGTTGACCATCGCAGAAAAGCAGGAATTGATTCATGACACACGAAGTCTTTATTTCAGTCTTTCGACCGCCGTACATCTCAGGAATGGAACCACCTTCCCTCAAGTACTGTGGTCATCACCTGTAGCAAAGTTTTCCACGAAATATTAGCTAACATTGCATAATCAGGAGCGTCATTGTTTTACCAGAACTCGCTGCACTTGTTTTTTTCCTTTACACTACTACTCTGTAACCACTCCCTAGCTCTCTATAATGTCATACGGTCCTGAGGGTATTTTAAATAAATAAATAAATAAATAAATAAATAAATAAATAAATAAATAAATAAATAAATAATGATACTTGGGCCTCCCACGTTGCGCGTGAACAAATGAAACAGTAGGGGAAGCTCGTGCTGTTGCAGTTTTTATGGGCCACAGAAGGGGACAAGCGGCTGTAGCCTAAACAGATGTTTATAGTGCTGCAAGTGCTACTGTGCTGTGCGGTGACGGTATGCGGTGACAGTGACCGACTGTGATTGCATGTGTATGTTCCTTTCTTTCTTTATCTCAACTTTGCTATCACTTTACCTCCCCTCCCCTCTCTCCCCAGTGTAGGGTAGCAAACCGGATGTTCCCATCTGGTTAACCTCCCTGCTTTTTCCTTTCTTCTGTCTTTTTCTCTTCGTGTACACCTTCGCTTGTTGACCAGACGCAGACACCATCCAATATCATCCCTCCCGACGCCTACCCAGACAGCAGCTTTTCAAGGAATAAATATATCGCGCCATAAGATCATTCTACCATCAAGATTCTCTCCTGCCAGTATTCCCTCAACACCTCCGTAGGTCTTGCCTAAACCGCTGGTTAGACTTCACATTCCCGAGATTACAAAGAAGTCCTCTGTTCCATCCATTATCCTCAAGCATTCAGACATCACTGTACGTTGGTACTGCGCACGTGTATACCAATAGATCTGCCATGACATATGCATTTACTGCGGCATTCGTCATCCCGCAAATGATCATCGCTCGACGGTCAAAACTAGACCAGAAGTAAACATCAGTTGTTAGATAACATGTTGCAATCCGAGAGGTAATTTGAGTTTCTCTTTGAGGAGTTTCCGTGCGCATAGACGGTGTTCTGGGATGCTTAGCCATCTGTCATGAGACAAGGAGTGTATTATACTTTAGCTCTAGAAATCTGAGAGCTTCTCGACCTTGTGAAAGGAAATGGCGACGATATCAACTTTCAGTGTAATAGCTTATGCATACTGTTGCGTAATTGGGAATGAACAGGCAGACGCTGAAGCAAAAGCAGCTTTACATGATGCCTCTGAAGTACGTCTAGCACTCTCATAAACAGACGTTACCGGGAGCCAGAGTAAGTTCCATATGCGTCACAAGACGAAAGGAAACCTTATAGCTATGTTGATGAGATTCGCCTTGGTGTCGCATTCACCGGGCGTTATACAAACCTTATAGGTTGCGCTCATAGTGGTCTAAACTGCGAACACTGTGATGTGCCAGAAACGCTTGCACACATATTTGGTATTTGTCCGGCATACGCGCGAGAACGACAGAAGCTGCTTGCTTCCATCGCACACGCCAATAAGAGACATTTACATGATTACCTGGTTTTATGTCCTTGAACTAATACCAACAGCGCAGCCGTGGTCACAAGAACAGCTTTAGCATTTCTGCAAGCTACTGGGCAACGCACGGCTTCGAATTGCCACAGCGTGATGGCCTATGTATGCGCACCACCTTCTCATATAATAATACTAATCATCATGATGATGATCATCAGCATCATCACCACAATCATCGTCATGATCATCATCATTCTCAACTCCGTTACCTCCTCGTTCCTTTTGCTCATTATAGAGTAGTATAGGCTAGACCAAACTAGAGCACAGGCTGTGCTCTCTGCCTGTACCTGTAAATAAATCTATATGGCTGTCTCTGCACGGTCACAGTAAACTGTCAGTGGCGCGTATAGATTTCAAACTATCTATTCCACATATTACATACGTGCAATCTGAGCGTGGCGCTGTGTAAGAATTGGAGGAGAGCTGAATTTCAACACTTCACTATTTCTGTGCAACTCACGTATGCAGACAGGGAAATCTAGTGTCGTGTGAATGGGCCGGTGTGTACGTAACTCAATTAGGTAAACACTGCGCGACTAGTTTGCTACATTTCGAGAGTTGTGCCCTGTTCTCTTTTACGCTACGAGCACTTTACTGGACAGCGTTGTTCAAAATGAATGATTTTGTTTTAGTTTCTTTGGCGTACCATCAAGTTGTCTCGATATCGCGAGCGCATTAGTAAAAGGGAAATTTGACCTAGCCCATCCATACTTTTTATAGCTACTATGCTTAGTAACAATTGATTCTATTACAAATCAGTGAAATTACGTGAAAATGAGTGATCCCACGGCAAAACTTGTTTTGCAGCATTTGCGCAGGCACCGATGACATATAGCATGGCGGCGCCCTTGATGTAGTGCTGCTGCAGGTATGTTAGTACGCTGCAAGAATTGTTTACCTATAGTCTTGATATCACAAAGGATTGCAAGTTTATTTCTTTTTCTAGAAGCTTCACGGTGGCCCTTCCTTGTATTGTCGGCACTGTCGGCACTGTATTTTGTAGTGCACGGAATAGTGACTTGGACCCGTATATCTGCCTTGGCATATGCTTAGGTTATAATAGAACTAAGAGTGTTGACGGTGTAAATGAGTGTAAAAAAAGGAAGCAAGAACAAAAGAAAGAGAGGAAACGAGACTTTAGCCTTTGGCAATTGGGCTTGACTTACGACAGTTCACTGACCAGATTAAGCGGGCGCTACAAAGAAAAAAGAGCAGGAAATGAATGCTGAGTGGAACGTCCTAGCTTTTAGGCTAAAAATGCATGCGTGTCTTTTTTCTTCTTTTTTTTCTTAAGCTGGAAGGGGGCCCTAACAAGGAGTAAGCTGGCAGCTGGAGTGTGGCTTTCGCCACGGTCTTTCGGGTTTAAGCGACAGACAAGAGAAAGAAAACGAAAGTAAGAAAGTTCGCGCGAAACACAACCCGAAAAGGCAGGAGTTTTTTAGCTAAATCTTCTTTTCATGGTAAGCACCCCTGCGAAATTCCAGGACGTTCTGCAGGCACGTTCAGCAAATTTACTCCCTGTCAGCAGGCGCTTTTCATTTTTAACATGGGAGAGTGTATATAGCTCTTGACTGGGTATCGTCGACCTAAGGTGCGATCGAAAGGCACGAAATTTCAAATAAAAGCAAGTTACTTTCCCAGAAAATGCTTCCTTCTCTGTAGAAGAGCGTGCTTCTAATGATGTGAGCTCTTTCTTGCTGTGCGACGTCAATGTCCCGTAATTGTTCCCGTTACCGGGGGCTCCTCGTTCGCATAATAAAAGTCGCAAAACACGGAGCGCTTTACATCCAAAAGATTACCCTTTCAGCTCTTCTGAGGACTGCCAGCTTTACTTGCAACTTACCATTAAACGCAGAACTTGCGCAAGCCATATCGGCTCACTGTGAATAAAGCCCTATGAAAAGCGATGTGCTCGGGATATTTTGTGTTCCTCGTTCACTGCACAGTAAGATGTCACAGTTGCGGCCCCACTCGGCAAGCTTAACGAAGACGCAAACATCAGTTGGCACGTTGGGCTTGTTGGTACGTCGTACTAAAGGTCTTAAGCATGGTGCACCTGACGCAGAACCTACGCACGACGTAGCACCGATTGTGCGTTAGTGTGTTTGTGTGTGGGGAGGGGAGTTCTGTGTCGCTCATATGTCTTGTGTCGGACGCGTTACGCTTAAGGACTTTAGTATAACGAGCATCCGAATATTTATTTCTAAGCTTAATTTTGAAAGCATGAGAAACGGAAAGCCTCGCTGCTGAAGTTATCACTAGGAGATTTCTTGATTAGAGAGCTGTCTTGGGGTGCGGGGGTGGCATTGGGAGGGGAGGTATATTCGCAAGTGCACATGAATTCTTACCTTGAGCAAATAGAAAGTATGTCGTTCAGGTAAGTTTCCAGATACGGGGCGAATACCCTTACAGGATGAAAATCCATGATTCTGCGTGATGCTTCTCAACTGTGAGAGCATTGCAAACGCAGGCTTACGCAGAGAACGGAACTGAGTTGTCCTATAAAGGAAGCAGCGATTGAAATGAACGACCAGGGTTTGAAATTCCTCTTACTGCTCTAAACATTATCTGCTATCTCAGGTAGATATGACGACGAAGTAAGCCCGAAATCACAGTGAAAATTCTCGTACGCTTGAGGTGGTGCCATCATCGTTCTCGGTCGTCACGATGGAGCTAGCCGTGGGATTAAAACAGAATTGAAGATTAAGCAATGGATTTTTCTGTAGTTGTTTCTGTAATTTCTGTAGTTGCAATAATGTGTAATGTGACCAGAAAACAGTACTCCTTCCCGGTTTTTATAGACAAGCATATCTGTGATATTTTACTTTAACCGAGTTCCATATTTCATAACCGCGTGGTATAGTCTTCACAGCTTGCCTGATTCAGCATTTGTTGTTCTCAAAGCTAACACGGCAATTTTGTATTTTTCAACTATTGCAATTATATGGACACTCCAGGCGCATTTACACGTCACTCCAGGAGTCGCCGTGATAGTCAGTAAAAGTCGAAAGGCGTAACACCGCCGCCTCGCATCGTATGCTGTGTGTTCGAGCGAAAGCGCGCGAGGGAAGCCGAGTATTGCTGCCTGATGAAAAGAGCGCTACGAAGACGCGGACGAAAGAACAACAAGTACGCCTTGTCTGTCGTGCTTGTTGTTCTTTTGTCCGCGTCTTCGTAGCGCTCTTTTCATCAAGTATGCAAAACCAACTCGCCCACATCAAGCTTCTGCTGCGAGGATTGCTGCTCAATCTGGTGCGCGTGAAGGAGAAAGCGGAGAGCAAACGCGCCGTCTTCCGCCGCGTGAAAGGACAGGGGTGGGGGGGATGGGAAGGAAGGAAGGAACGAGGGAGGAAGGGAGGGAAGGGGCGAGCGAGGGCGGCGTTGTGCTCCGGCGGCAGCTGCGCATTTCACGACCGGGCGCAAGGGATACTGACGATCGCGGCTCATTCTCGCGCGCCATATATGGAGGATAGCGGGGAGGCAGAGCGAGAGGAAAGTTTCGATTCCGCCTACAAGGGCGTAGTTCGCAAGGCCGCGCGCGGTTGCACGCACCCTATCTTGGAAGATATCTGCAAACTGCTGATACCTTTGTTCTCGCTGTGTTCTCACCGCCATTGCATTGAGGCTACAGACCGCACGAAGGTCACTTCGCTCGCCGCTGCTGCCGCGCTTGCTCACACCTGCGTCCAGCGTTTTGCAGGGAGTGTCCGCGATCAGCGAGTGTGGTTTATTCATGTTTGCTTGTGCGCACTGACACCATGCTTGCTAATTCAGTTAGTAAGCGAAGGTTCCCAAGTTTATACGGCCGTTAAAAGTATCATCCTGACTTCGTATAGCTGTCTACCAATTTTCTATCGTAATCGATGCTTCGCCTTTCGGGCGAAACTGCCAATTTTTTTATTGCAATGACAATAAAAGGAAAGATGTATGTAGTAACCTCACAATGGTGACGGCTACTCCTTTTCGCATAGCAGAAACAACAATATAAAAATATACGTAGTAGGAAAATGAAAAGAAACAACCTCACACGGGCACAAATCCAAAGCACACACTCCTATACCCCCACAAACATATAAATATAAAAGGCAAATGCAAGTCGCACCACCATGCGCTTGTAAACAGTACCAAGCACACGCAAACAGCCGTGATCTAGATTTTGATGAGCATGTGAACAGATGAGAATACACAGAATACAAAAGAGTAGTACTCGCTGTGTAAAAGCACTAATAATTACAAATAATAGAAGCAATTTGTAGACACGTCGTGGGACTATTCATTGCAATGACTCGTACAATCAAACACAAATGTTTGCGAACCATGGGATCTCGGAAAGCGTTCAATTTTCGAGCAGCCTGTAACGGTAGTCAGCAAAACCGAACACCACAATGTTGTTAACATATACTGGTAGAGGCTGTAAATGCGAATACTAGCCTGCGTTGTGAGGCTGGGCAGATATTCCGTTTTTTTCTCAGATATCGTGTTCCGTAAAATTTTCTGCTTGACTTTCCTTGTTGAGGATGCCTGTGTTTTTGTAGAAATGTTCAAGTTCATTCGGTGCTTTTCGTTGTACTATTTTCGATGGCCATGGCCCAGCAATCTTGCGAGTGAGAAAGGTCCGTGAGTATTCTCATTTTAACTGAACGATTAAGGGTAACTATGTAAGGTGAATAATAGGTACATTTGCGTCAATGCATTCATGTCAATTCCTATTAAATTCATCTGCGTAAATTGCATCGTCTATGATTTGTTGCCGCTTTCTTTCGCATTGTTCGGACTTTCTAGGTAAATGGTATTTATTTACTTATTTATTTATTTGCTTATTTATTACATACTGCAGTCCGAGGACCAAGCAGGAGGAGGGGCGACAAGTGAATGTAGTAAACAAAGATGTACAAGTTTTACCGCAATGTAAAGCAAGTACTTGTGCACAAAAGAAAAGCTTCGTGGTATGGTAAATTAAACTTTATTTCCAAGTAATTCCTTAATGTCTCTTTGTCTAATGCATTATTTCAGCATTTCTTCTAATGTTTGTTGAAATATTGGCCACTGAGTTGATATTAAGAGTCAACGCTTAATCGAGCTGAATAAAGTTTCTTTTAAACCATAGGCTGCCTCTTTTTTGGCGCACTTGATGTTTTAATTAGTTTGTATTAGGCGTGCCTTCTTTAATTTGGCACACGGTATTAGTTCTCATCAGGGTATGTGAAGAAGTGGCAGTGAGCCGACTGAGCTAACAAAGCTCACCTACATGTTGAGTCTGAAGTATGGCTAAAAAACGAGCACGATCTACCAGATTTGGCTGACGGCGGCAGTATTAAGGCAAAATCCTTAAGTGGTTCGTTGCAGTGGCTCATACACCCCCCCCCCCCCCCCAAAAAAAAAATAAATAACGAAAACGGCGTCTAGTCCAGTGATGCAAAAAATATTGGTATAATCACGGGGAGAAGGGGTTTATTTAGGCGTGCGAGAGCAGGAACGGCAGGCTACGAACAACAGGAATGACCGCTGCACAGTCTTCGTTTTCCTCTTCCCTTCTCTTCTTGATCCACGCGTCCCTTTTACGCGCTTGGACGTAACATAAACCTCTCCTCACAGACAAAGCCCACTGGGCGAGTCAACTAGCTTGTCGTGGCGTGCATGATTTTAACCGTGCGACATGCGCGACTTGTGTCATAGCAGAACGTCTACCAGTGTTCGTGAGGCGTGCGAGAGTATTGTTCACTTCGCTGACTTTGTCGATGACAATATACGGTCCATCGTAGTTTGCCAGAAGCTTTTGGTACAAACCGCGCTTCCTTGTGGGAGTCCAAAGCCAAACGAGATCACCAGGGTGATATGTAACAGGCCGATGTCGTGCGTCGTAGCGGGCTTTGGAGTTTTCTTGTGATGTCAAAGTCCGCAGACGCGCAAGTCTCCGAGCCTCTTCAGTGAGGCATGCCGTATCGGCGACCGTAGAATTGTCGTGGTGGTAAAAAGGAAGGACAGTGTCGAGCGTATACCGGGGCAGCCGAGCATATAGAAGGAAGAAGGTGTTGTAGCCGGTTGTCTCGTGCTTGGCGGTGTTGTAGGCGTGTGTAATAAACGGTAGAGCTTCATCCCAATTCTTGTGACCGGACACAACATACATGGAAAGCTTATTGGTGATTGTTCGATTAGTGCGCTCACTGAGGCCGTTCGTTTGCGGATGATACGGCGTCGAGTGCCTGAGGTGCGAGTTACATAAACGCACAAGCTCTTTCCCGATATCCACCGTGAATTGACGTCCCCGGTCGCTTATGATAACACCAGGCGGTCCATGTCGCAGAGCAATAGCGTAAAGTAAGAAGAGCGACACTTCGGTGGCAGTGGCTGATGGTATAGCCGCCGTCTCGCAATAGCGTGTGAAATGGTCGGCGTAGACAATTATCCAGCGGTTTCCCTCATATGACTTTAGAAAAGTGCCTAACAGATCAATTCCAACTTGCCGAAAGGGTGAGCTGGGAGGCGGCACAGGTTGAAGGAGACCAGATGGTGCAGTGGTTGGGCGTTTCCGACGTTGGCACTGTATGCAGCTGGCGACATACAACTCAACCGAATGTCACATCCGGGGCCAGTAAAAGCGTTCTTGAATGCGATAAAGGGTGCGCACAGTTCCTAAGTGACCGGAGGTAGGGTCATCATGCGTAGCCTGAAGGATTGCTGCCCGGAGACGCTCCGTCACCACTAGAAGGAAGCGTGCACCCGTGCTTGAGTAGTTCCTTTTGTACAGGAGCCCGTCACGTACACAGTAGCTGCTTGTTGTACTTGAATGGGCAGAAGTGAAGAGTGGCTCCAATCTGGTGTCTGTCCGTTGTTCTGCTTTGAACGCATAGATATCTGGAAAAGCGGATGTCACAGAAGCGACGAGATGATCAAAATCGTCTGCGTCGCAGTCCGTCGTGGTAAGTGGCATACGGGAAAGGCAGTCTGCGTCAGCATGTTTTCGACCACTCTTGTAGGAAACAGTGAAGTTATATTCCTGCAAGCTCAAAGCCCAGCGCGCAAGGCGACCACAAGGGTCGCGAAGGTTCACGAGCCAGCACAGGGAATGGTGGTCTGTGACGACTAGGAATCGGCGTCCGTACAAGTACGAGCGAAATCGCTGAACCGCAGAGATTACATCGAGGCATTCTTGCTCTGTCACCATGTAATTGCGTTCAGGTTTGCTTAATGAGCGGCTTGCATAAGCAATAACGTGCTGACGGTCGTCATAGCGTTGGACCAAGACGGCACCCCGACCAATGCCCCTAGCATGTGTGGATTTCTGTCGGCGCAGTAGGATTGAAGTGGCGAAGGATAGGTCGGGACTTCAACTTCAACTGACGAAACGCAGAATCGCACTCGGGTGTCCACTGAAACCGTGCGTCTTTATGTAGCAGATTTGTCGTAGGATAAGCGACGTCAGCAAAACCAGGAATAAATCGGCGAAAGTAAGAGCAAAGACCCAGAAAACTACGAAGTTGCTTCACTGACTGCGGTGCACTGAATGCCTCAACAGCTGCCGTCTTGAGGGGATCAGGCCGGATACCGTCTTTGTCAACAAGATGACCCAGCACAAGGGTTTGACGGTCACCAAAGTTACATTTCTTGGAGTTCAGAACCAGGCCAGCGTTTTTGATTCCGTCGAGGACAATATCCAGGCGCGTATTGTGCTCATTGAATGTGCGCCCGAATATAACAACATCGTCAAGATAGCGCATATAGATGTTCCTTTTTAACCCACGCAGAAGGGTGCCCATGAACGTTTCAAAGGTTGCTGGAGCGTTGCACAAGCCAAATGGCATCACATTGAATTCGAATAATCCATCCAGGGTTATGAAGGCTGTTTTCTCCTTGTCTGCTGGGTGTATCGGGATTTGCCAATATCCTGAGCGCAGGTCCACTAAAAAAAAATAAGAGGCCGAATGAAGGCAATCAATTCCATCATCAATCCGGGGCAGCGGGTAGACATCCTTCTTAGTCACGGCGTTTAATCTTCGATAATCGACCCAAAATCTCCAATTACCGTCTTTCTTTCTGGCGAATATGACCGGAGCTGCCCAAGGACTCGAGGACTCTTGTATTATCCCATATTTCCTCACTCACTTGTTCCCCGATTATCTTGCGCTCGTTAGGCGACACGCGATAAGGCTTTTGCCTGATCGAGCGCGCAGATCCCGTATTGATAGTATGGCGTGTTCGTGACTCGGGAATCGAGAACGCTTTGTCCGGCTGCGCAAATTCAAACACTGACAGATGCTTAGAAAGCGTATCCACCAAGGTATGGCGCTCCCTTGTGGTGAGCGACTTGTTTATCATAGACAGAAGCTTTTTGTCTGAGACGTGGCGAAGGTCAGCAGGTTCACACGGCGGGTCTGTTAGTACGGCTACGGACGAAGACGTGTATTCTGTAAAGTAGGCGAGTTTCAAGCCGTCTGGAAGCAGGACGGGTTTTGCCGAGCAGTTGGCCGTCCACAAGCCAGCACGCCCGTTGCCGATGGATACCACACAACGAGGGACAAAAACGTTCTTCCTCACACAATTTAGATGCATTGGCTCTACGGAGGCATCGAAACTGCCTGGAACTTCACCGCGACATACAACCGGCACGCACGCAGAGGTGGACGCAGGCACAACAGTATCTGCAGATACACCTTGACTGCAAGTCTCCTCTAAGAGCCCGAACGAATCATGGCCATCGATGCAAACTTCCCCCGTGCGACAATCGACGGTCGCACCACACTGTCGCAAAAAGTCGATGCCCAAAATCACTTCGTGCGTCGATCGGGGAATAACTACAAACTCCGTCCCGAAAACTCCACCAGCCAAGGATACTTCAGCAGTGCACACGCAGACAGGGCGTAACGACTCGCTGCTCACTCCACAAAACGTTGCAGCCTGGTCCCATCAGAATACAACTTTGCGGCCCAGCCGACCTTTGAAACCGAGGCTCATTCCGGATACAGTTGCTCCGGTAACCACTAAAGCCATTGTAGGAACACCATCAGCAAGTACATGCACTTTGTTCTTAATCATGGCAAATGCAGGGGGCATTTCTGTCGATAGCACGTGTCGAGCGACCTCATCCCCATCGGCTGCGCTAGCTAGTTTTCCGGTTGTGAAGGCGAGGCGGAGCGGCGCAGTGGCGATGGAGATTGGCGTAAACACGGTGCACGAGAAGATGGCGGTGGCATCAAACTCATGTCAGATGCCGGCGAGTGGCTCCGAAAGCTTCTCTGCCAGTAATCGTTGCCGGGAGGGACGCCGGCTGACCAAGAGGTGGTGCACGGCTATTGAGTTGTCCTCATAGGAGGTGTGGTCCTTTTTGAAGACCCGAATCGAGCATTCCACGTTGTTGGGCGACAATGCAAAACCTCGCTATGTGGCCCGTGACACCGCATTGGAAACACACCAGCAGATGCCGCAAATTTCGATGTTCTTCCATGTAGTCACGCATGCTGCTGGCGACTGCATAGCCAGCAGGTGGATCACATTCATCATGGCTATGCATCGGCCGGCGGGAGGCGTGCGTACGGCGAGGGTGTTGGTCGTAGTCATGATCTTGATAGCTCATGGTCCTTCTCGTTTGTGGGGTAGACCTATACTTGACGGTCGCTGAGTGAACCGTGGGTTGCAATGCGGTCGAAACGGCCGTGTTTCTCATCTCGTGCGGTAAGTACGCACCAGTGATGCCGCGTGTGCAACGGTACAACGCTTCCCGATGGAGCAACTCTTCGCGAACAATCTGCTGTATTGTTGATGGAAGGTCAACACACGAGCTCGGGTCTACACTTGCCACCGTTGTGACATTAGCCAGGCGAGCAAACTTCGGTATTATCCGCCGCATCTTCAACGACTCAAAGGTCCTGCAGTGGCGAATGACGTCAGACACGGAATCCAAGCTTTCCTTGCTGATCAAAAAATTGTAGACGTCTTCGGCTATTCCTTTCAACAAATGTCCAACTTTGTCATCTTCAGACATTTGAGAGTTGACTATTTTACACAGTTTCAGCACTTCTTCGATATAAGTCGTACAGGTCTCGCCGGGAATCTGAGCTCTTTGCGAAAGCGGCTGTTCAGCGCGTTTCTTTTTTGCGCTAGAGTCTCCAAAACGTGCTTTGAGCTCCTCAACGAAAAGCTCCCATGAAGTGAGCGTGTCTTCGTGATTCTCATACCGGACGAGCGCTGTGTCGGTGAGGCAAAACACAACATTGGACAACTGTGCGGTCGAGTTTCAACTGTTAGACCGGCTCACCCTTCGGTAGTTCATGAGCCACTCGTCGACATCTTCTCCGGCTCCTGTGGCAAGAAACGCGGCATAGGCGAGGATAAACTCCTTAGGGCTCACCATGCTTTCCTGATCAGCCATGTCATTTACATAGTCGCGGCCCTCAATTGGACGAAAACGGAAATGGATAAATTAGGCACGCTTATGCGCAAAAGTACCAAAAGGGTGATCGGCGTGCCAATCCCGGCTAGCACAGAGAAACTCATGACATTGGGAGTACACAACACAACTTCGGAATTAATAGAAGCACAAAGAACAGCACAAATTATTAGATTATCAAACTCCAAAGCAGGCAGAATACTTCTAGATGCGGCAGGCCTCCGTCCTAGCTTCAATCAGGGAGATACCACGCAACTCGATATTCAAACAAGGAACTCCTTTATTGTAGACCCTTTTCCAAGAAATGTCCACCCCGAACACAATAAAGGTCGAAGGTTGGCGAGGGCTAGAACTTTCTTAAAGAACATATCCGGAACAGAGACCTTTGTTGACGCGGCGCGACACGCCAGTGCCAACAAATTCTCAGTAGCCATAGTCAATGACAGGGGAGAACTCTCTCGGCAGCCTCGCTGAAGACCGACTCGGTCGATGTGGCGGAACAGGCTGCTAGCTTTCGCATTGCTGGACTCAAAACGCACTACGGTGTACACGGACTCCCGAGCAGCCGTTAGAGCGTTCGCATCGGGATTGATAGCCAAAGAAGCAGCCAGGATTCTAAACGGCAAACACCCCTCTGACATTGTTCACCACATAGTCTGGTTCCCAGCTCACATGGGAGCAGACGTATTACCAGGGGCCGTATTCTGTAGTGGTTCGGTTGGAACCGGTTCGGTCTGGCTGTTGCCATTGGTCGGCGCTTCGTTGTCGTCATCCCTGGTAGGCGAGACGACAAATTTTGTTGACGTCACACACGTTGTCAATCATCTGGAAAGGAACCGGTTCTCTGCTACGAAAGGAACCGCGGAGAAGGGGTTCGCTCGATGGTCGCGCGTGGTGGCGAGAATGATGTCGAGGGTTGCTAGGGCAACCGTGGCTGCCGGCTAGTCTCGCGCCAGCTGACGAGTAGGCACCTAGACGAGACGAGACAGAGGCGGCAATGGCGGCTCCTTTGGTTGCGCTGCTGGCGAGCGCCGAAAGACAACGACGCGACGAGAGGCAACGACGCGACGCGTTCGGCATGGCCGAAGAAGAGTTCCGAAGGCATTTTAGGCTCTCCAAAGACATAGTGCGACGTCTTTGCGATGAGCAGGAAGAACATCTCGGACCTCAAAGATTTCGTGGTGTCGACACTACGATGAAAGTGCTGTGCGCGCTGCGGTTTTTTGCCACCGGGAGCTTTCAACAGTGCGTAGGGAATGAAGAAGCGATTGCACTGTCGCAGCCTTCGGTCAGCCGGATCATTACATCCGTCGCCAAGGCCATTACAGTTGTGGGCAAAGAAAAAGGATGGGTTAGATTCCCATCCACGGCGCAACAGAAAGCCACCGTCAGCTGCTGGCCCAACACACACGACGCTTTTGCTAGGTAGGGGTGCTCCTCGACAAATGAAACGAGTATTTCGCGCTGCCTCGCTGAAACATGAGGATCCAGCCGCCTGTCCTTGTGCGAGGACATCGTTTCGGTTTTGGCGCGCGAACAAGTCCAAAACGTAAACAAAGCGAGGCAAGTTGTTTGCATAACGTATGGCACACCACCTAGCGACTAAATAAGAAAACAACACAAATAAAATTACAACTCACAGTAGCCGTCTGCGCCGCAAGCTCCCATTTATTACTGAAAATTATATTTGCAAGTGTTCTATACAAACCAATGTTTTTTTTTATCAAGCCAGCAACATCCTTCAATTGCTATACCGTCCCCCAAGTACAAACAAAACTGATGACGTGATCTTCCGGCAGTCCGTCGCTCGTTGATTGGTTCCCCTCACGCCGCCCCGTTCCACTCTTTCTCCGAGTGACGTAATCCAGACGTAACAGCCAGACCGAACCGGTTCCAAAGCGAACCGCTACAGAATACGGCCTCAGGTCACCTGAACCCCGGTTTCGTATGCCGCGACGGGATGGTGTCTCGAGTGAGTTCGGGGGAGCTCGTCGACAGTGATCCGCTAGTTACTTTTCATGAAATCACCTCTTATTACAGAGGGAATAGGCAGAGTTTTCCTTTCCCCCATCGTAAGCTCAACTGGCCACAAGCTAGCACGCTCCGCATGCTCCAGACGGGGTCCTACCCCTCCAGGGGCTTTCTGAACATGCTCCACCCGGAGATTGACCCACTCTGCCCAGATTGTGGCACTGAATTTAGCTCATTAAATCGCATGATCTGGCAGTGCCCTGTGTTACAGGATTTTAACAAAGAAGAAGACTGGATAAAGGCCATCACAGACCCGAGACAGGACGTCCAGCTCCTGGCTGTCCAGAGGGCCCGTGAACTAGCGGAGAGGCATGGCCTCTCTGTTCCGACATGGGACTAGCCAACGGCTGGGTAGGGACCTGCAGGCCACCGCTTAGCTCCTCAGGTCCCCAATAAAGTGTTACTACTACTACTACTACTACCCGGTAGTACTTCCACGGAACACCAGGTGCTGGCCTTGAAGCCGCGTCAGATCCTTTGGGAATCTGGCAGGCGTATTCAGGCATGTCAGGTGAGGGTGGCGGAAGTCCGGCAAGTCGACGGCTTCGGCGAAGTTATAGCAGCGTAGGCTCCGTGGTTACGAGGTATAACCCGCACCGTCCACCAATTTCTTACAAGCACGGGGAAAAGGCGTTTATTTAGGCGTGCGAGCGCAGGAACAGCAGGCTACGAACAACAGGAATGGCCGCTGCACAGTCTTCGTTCTCCTCTTCCCTTCTCTTCTTGATCCCCGCGTCCCTTTTACGCGCTTGGACGTAACAATATCATCATCAGGAATCGCTCATACCCATGTAAGCAATCAAATATGCAAGAGCTGAATATGAATGAACAAACGAAAGAAAGAAAGAAAGAAAGAAAGAAAGAAAGAGAAAGGATGAAATAGAGAAAGAGAAAGAAAGTAAGAACAAAAGAAAGAACGAAAAATCTCTAGGTAGTGCATTAGGTGCTCGCATGTGTTGTTGAGGTCGACCTACGGCGCCATAGACTTACTTTGCACTGCGGCTCGTACTTATCCCACACCGTACCGCATTAATAAAATATATCCAGAGAGGGACATTAAGATGGACTGCAATGATTGTAACGGCACACGACCTACTGTCGTGTAATGGCATCATTGGAATCAGACATATGCTGGCGGGGTGTCCCGCGACTCTCCCCAACCTCGTTGAAGAATGGACACAGTGGGAGAAAAGTATTCAAAGCCTATTGTTTCGAGACTAACTAAGGCCAGTCCAGAGTGCCCATGATGTCGCTGAAAGGCTTGGCCTGACAGTGCCAAAGTGGGAGAGGCCCGCCTTGGCTTAAGAAGTCGAGCCTCCGGACCTCCTTACAATAAAAGTTTTCACACACACACACACTGCGGCTCGTTATGTCTTGGAAAACGTCTGACACCTCCGATCGTATAACTTAATGCATTACCACGTGTGCAGCAGATTTTCGCCTTCAAGTGTTACGCGGGTGTAACATGCTGCCGAACTTTTTCAGATTAAGCCCAGAACGTCAAATGCAGGGTGAGCTTTCTGTCTCCTAAAAACATTGTCATCAGCTTCGTCTTCAGACGCACAAAGCTCGGCTGCGGCAAGCACGTGTTTCAAATCCCACTACAGGACAGCGACCGCTTTTGACGGTGTAATTTTAGACGATAAAGGAGGAGAGGTGTGGGGGAGCGATTCACGAAGTTTTAACTAGTAAGTGCTTCTTGCCATTGGCCGGCCACCTTCTCTAATGATGCTCCCGGAATCGGGATTGGCTAACATTTTCCCTTGCGAACAATTCTAACCTTGGATAATTTTCTGATTACCAGCCAGACCATTTGCAAAATGGATTTGAGCGTAGTAAATGCGGCGTGGCTTTATTGCAGAGGAGTTGTTATTCGAAATGGACCTACTGTGTCGCAAACATTGCAAGTTTCAGAAGACTAATCAGCAAAAGTTCGGTAAAGGGGCTTCTTAATTGAGCCCTGGGTGCAGTTGTTTTTATGGGAAATTTGGAGACACGGGGCGTTGGTACGTGACGTAGCAGTGGAGCTGCATTTTTTTCCGCTGCCGTGCACTCGGTTTGCGTCTTGCCTGAATTGAGCATTGAAATTGAATAATGAATCCATCTAAGTGCAATTTGTGAGATTACTTTTGAAATTACCGTGAATTAATATGTGACTACCTCCAAATTTACCATTTACAGAACTGCTCCGAAGGTTCTAGTAAGTTACCTATTTACTGAATTATTGCAATTAGTCTTCACACGCTTTCACTCATAGGGGCAAAGCATGTCCGCCTTTCCTCATACTCCTCAGCGTATCGCTTTGTTCGCTATGCTCCGGGCAGTTGATAAAAAAATTGTATAGATTAAAAAAAAAGCATGCAGCATAGGACTAGTACAAGCAGCACCCAGGCTAGATGTCCTGCTCTTCAGGAAATCTGGTTGGTAGAGGTTTCAAACACACTGCTACGCTTGCTTTGCAAAAACGAAAATATCCCAATTCTATAAAACGCTCATACCAATAACGTTCTTTATTTTGCATCCGCTTATCCACTTACTGCTGCGGAGACGTCCTAGAGTTGAATTTATGTCAAAGCGTAGTCATGTTGTAATGTGGGAGCACCTTGAAGGGAATGCGTCGTGCCTTTTTTTTTTTTTTTTTTTGGAAGGTAGTCAGGTGCAGCCTACATGACACAGGTGTAGTGGATACTCTTTCAGTAGGTATTCTTTCGTTGGACTTTAGGCGGCCCAATGGGACGTCAGGGCGAGGACTCGCGCATGTCGTCTGTCACAGTTCACATGGCACCCGGGCCATCTAGCGGTGCTTCCGTTTGTTCGCTCTCGTTCTCTGTTATACAAGTACACTCATGAGATTCCTTTCAAATGCACTTTGCCGATTACCTCGTTTGTTCAAATTTATGGATAAAGCACTGTTTCTCAGACGTACAAAAATACATTTTTCAACTGCAGTGCTACGGTGCCAGCTCATGGAGCTCAGTCCAGCGGGGTGGGGTATTTTGATGCGCCGTTCTGCATTCTCCGGTGGCACCGCCAAGGGCACAACAATAAGATAAATGCAAAGGAATAGTATAGAACATTCCCCCTAAGAGACCTGAGTAATTCCTACAGGGGTGCAACGAGCATGTAAAAAATGCTGGCTCCACATGTATAACTTCTAAAACGTCTCTATTGATTGTGAACCGCTAAAACTTCGTTCTAACGACTACAATTCTCTAGTATAGTATAGAAATTGCCTATTTGTTCATGGAAATATTCGACTGTAGCACGAGGACTGAACAAAAACTGAAGTCGAGATGTTGCGGGCGCCGTTTCCACTTTGAATGGCTTCTCAAAATCAGGCCTTTCTTCACTGGTTTTAAGTGGTGCTAAATTGAAGTGAAGATAACTGAGGCTTTCAGCTGTTTGCATCAGACGGAAAGACATGGACCATTATTTATTTCTCTTTCAGTGACGCGCGGTAAACTCGGTTAAGCAATTAACAGGTTTACTGCTTGAGGAGCAGTTGTGACACAGCTGCTCGGCCGAATTGTTTAGGCGAGATGCGCCTTTCAGACCGTACAATTCCAACCAGGAGGGAGTTAACGACTGAGTTACTTGTCGTCTTGGATACATTGAGTATACCGTTTACTGAAGAGGTTAAAATTAGCCGAATTTATGGGCGGCTTGTGGTGTCTCTTTATGCAGCGGGTAAGTGTACCAGGCACCTTATGGACTGGCGAAGTGAATAGTTCCGAGTTTATTCTGACGACATGGAGGTTTGAGACGTCGTGCTGCGTGAGATATTTCAGCACTCATCTTCACCACTCCAACTGGTGCTGTAACGGACTGTTTCATGGTTTCAATTCGAACTTCTGGTGCATGGATTGGTTCTGCGAACAGCCTGTGCCTTGCCATTCCGACAGTCGGTTGGTTTTATGGTGGGAGGGGTGCGCCATCATCGTTAAATGAAGGCTGCTGCAGGATACTGTGATACATTTCATCCCTTTTGATGCCTCGGCCCTCGGTTCTTGAAGTTTTTTCTTTCAAGTGGTTGCCTTTCAGGTATTTTTGACGTATATACTGTACATGACACGCAACCGTGTTTACAACAATGCAGAGCGCTTTTACTGGGTACCTGTACCGGAGAATGATGAAAGCTGCAGCAAATTCAATCATACCGAATGTGCGCCTAACTCTTCCTTTTACATAATATTACAGTGCCTGCATTTCCTTAATACAACTCACCAGAGCAATAAGATGCTTGATGAAAGCTTCGCAGGTACCATGCATATTGCATGCGAATTAATAGTATTGATAGCAGAAACGAAGATTGCTGTTCTGCGTAAACTGCAATGTCTGACATAACTAAGTAATAAGGAAACGTTTTGTTTTGCGCGAAACAGGCGCACTAATTTTTACACGCTGAATTCGAGGACATCTTCTTCCCTTTGGCATTATTGCATTTGGCAATGAGTTCGTCGGAAGTATGGCACATGGCGAAGGCATATAGGGGAATACTCTTGTACACATGCATCACCCGACATTTCACCTTATCTCACTCTCAAATCTAGAAGAATAATTTCAGCGTACAATGCAGGCATTCCAGCGAATCAAAACTGGTTGAAATGTAAATATAAATATGCTGTTCTATGGACTCCCAGAATGCCGTAATACACTGCCACTAGACGCTTCTGTAGCTCCGTTAGGACGGGTGCTTTTCTTTTTTCTTGTTAGGTCATTCAGAATTTCTAAAAATGGCCTTTGGCAGATATTCTAACTTTAGCCATTGAGCTGGAATACTCAAGGAGGCGCACATTACTCTCAAGAGAAATTCAGATGTATATTCCACTCATCAACAAAAACTAACTTTTAAGTAATTACCTTATAGGACATATTGTAATCTACGATTTGCCGTGGGTGAGTTCGTAAGTCGTATTCACTTGGAGCACCTTTAACGTGAAGCTGTTAGCCACCCGGTGATCGGCATTTTTCGTGTCTGTCCGCGAACAAAAAGTATCATCATCAGCAATGACTCATGCCACCCTAAGCAAGCAAAAATGCAATGGCTCCTCCCCCTGATAATGCAGAAGCTACAAGCGCTAAGCAAAGTTAAGCGAATAGTGCGTACATTCATTGTAATCACGCACACACTGTACAGAACAGCGCACGTTTCAATAAAGAGCAAGCTCGAAATAAGCATCTATCACCGTCAGAAATGGCTCCATACCCCCATAAGCAATGGCACATACCCCCTTAAGCAAGCAAAAAAAAAATGCAAGGGCTCATATCCTGCTAAGGCAGAGGCTACAAGCGCTCAGCAAAGTGAAGCGAAGACTGTATACATTTATTGAAATTACCTATATAACACATAGAAAAGCACACGTTTCAATAAAGAACAAGCTCAAGACAAGACCGCCAACCATCAATAAAGCATTGCATACGCCACTTAACAGTTGTAGTGGTGGTTTTACAACAGCTTCGCTGGACATCCACTTTCGCAGGGCCGGGATGGCGAGTCAATTCTTCAGGATGACATCAGTTTCAAGAGATTAATTCGCAAAGCGTACGAAGAAACAGATGGGCGTTCTGATGGCTTTCTTGCTTCAATGCATAAAGCGGCGGTATTTTAAAGAGGTGAGTGGAACAAAAGTACATTTTTACCGCACATTTCACGGCGTATACCTCGAAACCTGGGTGATCCTTACACTTCGCTCCATGCCTTGGGAGCTCACCGGCTATGACTTGTCAATTGCAGTATAAGCTGTAAAATAATTAATTAAATTACTAATTAGTTGACTTTCTATAATTCATCGATTATACATTTCGATTTTTTGTGCGATTTATATCCATCGCTTCGATAATTCAAGTTCAAGGACTATAGTTACGCATTCTGCAACAGGCGATCTTCAAAAATGTTTGTATGATCTAAAAAGCACACAAACGAACAAAAAACACCCGTAAACAGTGGACACGCAGAGGTGAGGCTCGTGTGACCCACCATGGTTGCTTAGTGGCTATGCCATTGGGCGGCTAAGTACTGATATAAACGCGACCGCGGGAGGTGGGTCCTCACCACAGGAATCAGGAAACAACGACGAAGGCGGGTATAGTGAGGATGAAAAAAAGTACAAAAGATTGTATTCACTTCAATGGTACATAGATGTGACCCTCATCTCAGTCTCGAGCGGTTCTATTACCACGTGGGCCAGCACGGCCTTAAATAGTCACTGGTGGTCCTGTCGTCGTCACCGTCGTCTTCCGGAGCCTGTCTTTCTCTTTGCCCATCCTTGGTGTCAGTTCGGGGAAAAGGGGTGACGTCTCTTGACCTTTGGTTTCTGCTTCTATTTGTTTGTGTCAGCTCTGGTAAAAGTGTGATGTCGTCTTGATGTTTGGTTCCTGCTTATATCCTTCTGTACCAGCTCGGGTAAAAGCGGCACGTCGTCCTAACGTTTGGTTTCTGCTTCTATCCTTTTGTGTCAGCCCGTGGAGAACGAGGTGGCGTCGATTCGGATAACATGGTAATTATGTTGACATGGGGAAGCCCGTTTGAATGCTTCTCACACCTGACTGATCGATCATAACAGAACGAGGTCACGGGACAGAATTCCGGCCACGGCAGCCTCATTTCGGTGGTGGTGAAATGCGAAAAGGGCCATGTGCTTAGATTTAGGTGCGCGTTAAAGTAATCCAGGTGGTACAAATTTCCGGAGTCTCCCCCTACGGCGTGCCTCATAATCAGATCGTTGTTCTGGCACGTCAAACTCCATAATATTTAAACCTCGTGTACTGCCATACAGTCATGTGGAACAAGGAATTTCGGTTGCCTTAATTAGGTACATTATGGCACCTTAAATTTTTTTTATCGACAACTCCAGTATCTGTGCTTCGAAATCTGATTGAATTTTCGCTGAAGAAAGCACCACAAAGACGAATTTTCGTGCCTAGCGTTTGGAATTGCCGGCTGCGCTAATGACCTGTTACTGTTGCTGCGTTAAAATCCTTTTGTGTGTGCAATTTCGGACTCTTCAATTTTAAAGGAGATCTTACGTAGAAGTTGTATTAGCAGTTACATAAGATGGCTAACTGTACGTCATAGTTAAAATTTAATTGCAAAGCCCCGCGTGTACGGTACGATCAAAATAGAATTAATACCTCGAATAAAATTGGTCGTTCGATGTAGCAAGGGGCATTTGACTTCTTGGCTAATTTTTGTTATGCCCGATCGCTTTGTGTCTCGTTATTTCTAGAGTGTGTTAGGTCGAACGGCTGAGAGAGAGTCGCCATAAGCTCTGTGACAAACCATGCCAAGTCACTTTGCTCCGAGTTGCGAAGTCGGTATAGCACTTCTTGAGCACATAGTGTTTCTGAATAGTCAGAAGAAGTACACACAACACGCTGGCGCTATTTTCGGACTCCACACAGAAGCAACGTTTTCAGCCGACAAGGTGTGAACACACTCTAAGCGGATTACTCCCACTCAGTGTTTTACTTGTTGCTTGATGCTGAAAGAATCAGATACTTCGAAAGAAAGGGGGTTCAGTGAGCTCCCAATTGGATACAGCTAGTGCAAGCACCTTGTGCAGGCTATAACAAAACATTTCTGATTCTTATTCACATTAGTGCGCAGGTGTATTACAGGTGATCACAAGCAACCTTCGCATCCAAGGTTGTGGAATCGTTCCCCACCTGCGGCAAGCTGCTTCTTCATCCACTTTAATTTCCATTAATTTATCGTTTCTTTATATCTTTTATTAAGCTCAAATAATTTCCCCTATGTTGTCCTAGGTGTCAGTATTTGTTGGCTTCTGATGATATGACTAATAAAAATCGGGTCCCTTGGTTAACCCCCTTTCTTCTCGTTTGTTATCGACAGTGTTTCAAAATGCTTCGATATCTATAAACGCAATTGTAATATTTTTATAGCTGTTAAATTAGTACAAAATGAAAAAATCACTTTCTTGCATGATATAAATGTGTTTCACTGAAAGCTGAATGTAGCGCACCGTAGCTGCGTAGCCAGGCGCGTCGACGCGGAGCAGCCCAAGCGCGTGGAAACAGAGAGGAACTGTTAACCGAGATCGCGCCGCGTTTCGACGCGTAGGGTCCGTGTCGTACCATCTGCGCAGGCGTGGGCGCGCGGACGCAGCTTGCGCGCGTCCGAGAGCGTACGTGTGCTCTGGGCTTAAAGCACGCAAAGAAGATTGACAGATCAAAACGTTGGTTAGTTATAGTGGCAAACGGCGCAAGAACACTGGGGACAAGAAAGAAATCATCCCCGTCCCCTCGTATTCTGCTACGCCGTTTTTTACTTGATAGCTTACCCGCCTGAGATCAAAGAACAGAAAAAAGAAATTGACAGCAGACACTGCAATATTCCACGGGTGGCTACGTGAAATAGAAGGTATGCGACCTTGTTCGCGTTTGGACGCCAGCACACCGACGCGGATTGAGTGAATAACTTCAGCGACACTATTTCGAGCCGTGCAAGTTACTCCAACGTCTTGGTTCGCTAGACTGTAAGATCGTGCACGATCTTCGCGACCTGAAGTCTTCCATGCAGTACGTCCTGACCAGTTCTATATGAACACACCAGGCACACTTTTATCATTACAGTCGTCACTTCCTTGATGTTCCCTATAAAGCAGAATTGTGATAAGATCGCAACCCGTGTGCCGTATGTTGTGGGTGCGGGAATACGTGTGGGGGTGAGCCAAGAAGAGGGGTGGCTTGATGCATGCCGTCTTCCTTCACGCCCAGTGTTGTACGCTGTAAAATATAGATGTAGAAAAAAAAACAGGGAACCAACATAAAATTTATAATTTTACTGCAACATATTCTTCAGCGGAAGAAACAAATTATTTCGCTCTAAAAATGAGGTTTTCTGCTTATGGTCGAAGACAGTATTTCTTTTTGGTTTTATCAGAGTCGGTTCCCATACGGTAAAGTGAAAAAGAAATTATGGGAGAACCCGTCTCACGGCGAATGTAGGCTGTAATGCCATTAGCATTTAATCAATATTGTCACGTGATAGTGATGGTAAAGAACACCGTAGCAATACTGTGAAAGACGAAACTAACTTCTATTGGGCAAACCTTTGCCTACAAAAACAGGCTACACTTAAAGCACAGCGATAGCGGCGAACACAGTCCGCGATCGTCGAAATTTTTATCAGCGGGTCAAGCGCGTTAACTTTTATACATGAGCCATCGAAGGTTCCAGAGTAATCGCTGGTGCCCGCGTGTCTTCCAGAAAGTTCTAGACAATTGGTGTCGCACATGCAATACGATTACACAAGCTTCGGTGACAATAGATAGCAGCAAGAACCGTCGCTAACTTTCGAGAAACTTCCGATAAGTGCGGGCGCGTCCCGCGCAGAGCGATACCACTTTTTGATGGTGAAAAAGCGCTCACCCGAAAAAGACATAGAAGTATACGTGTCAATATAAAGAGGCACTACAATGGTGATCTCACTTTAATTTAACATTTGTAGTGGACATTTGGGCATCCCCGTTGCTTCGGATACATGCGACAACACTGTTACAGGTATCGGCCCACTCTGCTGTGGCTCTCACTTGCCAACCTCACCCATAAGCATTCTTACGTCTCAGCACCACCAAGGGTGTTAATTTAACGTTTTCCACGTGTCAAACCACCACACCTCCTAACGAGACGTCAGCGCGATGTCGACAGCGACTGAAAGCGCTCAACCCACCATTACTTGGAAACTGGAGAAAAAAATGAACGGGAGGGATTCGCGATAGCGAATAGATAGGCGCAATTAATTAAAGGAGTCAAATCACCAGCCGTCCCGTGGCACTTAGCCAGCCATCAAGACAGAGTGTCAACCGCGGTTACAGGGTTCCACGAAAGGACCTCAGCCGCGCTTCACCTGGCAGACTGAGCAAAGAAGGAAGACAGCGTGTAAACCGGTTGTTGCAGGGTTACACAAAAGGCCCTCCGCCCACGCTTCACCTGGAAGACTGAGCGAGGAACAGGGTGCGCAATGACGAACGAACAGGGTGTTGCCGGATGATTTTTTACCACAGTTTCCAAACCAGTTTCTTCGAGGCGGAGTTACTGCATGGGCGTGGTATCGCAACGAAGTTGACTATAGTGATTTGCTGCTGGACAGTCTTCAAATTCCCTAGCCGACTCGCCTAGTCAAGATGACGGGATTAAATGCAGATACTTTTCAAGAGTGAGGACAGAGGGTCCTTATGTGAACTGACACGTTTAACTTGCTCCTGCAGGGAGTGGGCTTCCGTAATGGAGCCGTGCAACTAAGCCAATAAACCTTTTTTCCTTCATTTTATGCAACTTGACGTTGACGTCGTAGTAAATAGGTTTGGCGGATTGAATGCCGTAAATGCCACCCTAGCCGCAACAGCATTACGTCATGACCACCCCGCTGTGATGGTAATGGAATGATGAAGAAGGAATGGCATTGATGGAATGACAAAGGCGGTATGACTACAACGGCATGACGACGATGAGACGACGATTCTAAAATGATAAGGGTGCATGGTATAACGACGGGGATGTGACAATGACGGCATGAGGACAATGGCATGACGGCTAGTGTATGACGGCGATGGCTTGACGACTTGGTATAATGATAACGGGATGACGAAGCCGAACACGATGACATGTCGATGACGGTACGACAATAGATACATGACAGCGATGGTTTGACGACGAAGGAATGATGACGATTGTATGCCAGTGGCGCCGTAATCACGGTTGTATGATGACAGCATGATTCCATTAGAATGACCAAGAAGGAATGACGTCAATGAAACGAAAGTCGCATGATGACAATGGAAGTTTCCGAAAGTATGATCCTACTAAAACGATAGGACGGCTGGGTGGATGGATGGACAGGCTTAAAACACCTGAAGTTAGCCATGAATTTGTCATCAACACTGTAAGTGACATAAAATTTGGTTGTCTTTTTACTATCTTCAATGAACATTTGTGTACAACTTACGTTCCCCGCAAGTATAAGCAGATGATTTCACATGCACGAGTCAATTTGTCCTACTTTTCGAATACGACACAGCTGCCATCAGGTCAAGTGACGCCACCCAGAACATGGTTATATAAACCTGTAGAGTGAATGCTTGCCATTTGTGTAGTGCCGGATGTTTTGGCGCCAGATGTCCTGTCCGAAGAGTGATGACACATATGTTCCATATAACGTGTTTATAATCTACTATAGCCGCATTCCAACCTTTCACTCTTTCTTACTACGTAGAAAAAAGTCACGAGGGGAGTAAAAGTTATTCCCTAATAAAATAGAATATATAACAATATTTTTCAGCAAAATTAGAGAAAAAGAACCATAAACAGGTAAGTTTGGTGAAATAAAAGAAAAACAATCTACCAGAACGCAGACTAGACAGAAAATAAACGTTACAACTACTGCCACAGTTTTTCAGTGTTATCTATAAAATGATTTAACGTTGTAGTTCATGTAATATGGCGCCAGGAAGGAAAAAGTGGGCGCTTGGTAACGTGATTAAGCGCGCAGTCTACTTTAATAGCCGAGCCACAGCTGCGCACGGCACGCCTGAGCGCATACACGGTCAGCGCCCCTATCCTGGAAGTAATCTGTGGCAGGTGCAAAGGCTGCGATGGTAGCGCCCAGCTTTGTGCACTGTCTTTCTGCACGACTACCATTGGAGTTTACATGATCGAAAGTTTCGGAGACGCGTTCAAGCGAAAGGCAGCACGAAGCGTGCTCTCCTCCCTGCAGATGCTCTTTATCCCACCAGTATTGTGACAGCGAGTGTACGTGGTCATCGCGTCAGATGTGTTCATGCTTGATTGATGTGCTCAGGCGCGCGTAATATCACGCTTGTTAGTTTAGTTAGTAAACGAGCGTTTACTGCAATTTGCACGGTCCCTACTTCGTGTAGTTGTGTAATACATTCCTAACGCCACGGATGCGGCACCATTCAGGCGAAACTGTTACATCTGAAATCCAAAGCATTTATTAGCCTACCAAGGTCAAACGCGAGGCCGCCCAAGGTGACAGAGTTTGTAGCCGATGCGCACCCACCAAGATGCAGCCGCTCGCTATTGGGTTGGCGCGTCCTTGCTTCACGCGCATATGCACGCACCCCAATGCGCCCGTTTTTCATGCTGCTACGGGTTCGTACCTTTTTGTTCCACTCGCCATTACGGGTGGAACCCGTAATACGGGTGATACCCGTCGCCATTACGGGTGATACCATTACGGGTGATACCCGTCGCCTAACCGGCGACGGGTATCACTTTTCCATGTACCAGCACACCAGGGCATCGAGGGAAACGAGATGGCGGACTTCCTCGCCAACTCCGCCGCTTCCCATGGTGTTTCTCGAACCCTCCTTGTCGCTCCCTCCTCTATCAAATCAAGGATGTGTACCTATTCCTTCGCCCAGTGGAATGCTCACTGGACGCGAGAGAATAGCGACACTGCACTCTTTCAATGGATAAAAAACGTCAATCGCATTCCCTCTTTCTTTCCACCGAAACGACCCATTGTCCACCTCACCTCCGCTCATGGCCGCTTCCCTTTCTATTATTTCCGCTTTCACCTTTTATCCCACAGTAACTGTGCCTGTGGCAATCCTTGCACAGACTTGCTTCACTACATCAATGACTGTCCCCTTACATCTCACATTGCTAATCCCCTTAAAGAGAATCTCCCCTCTACCACTACACCTGATCATTACCTCTCCTTTCTTACAGATCAAAGAAAGCGTGCACTTCTTATTCGTCTATATCGAATCATTTCATCGTTCACTCTCCCGGACTCCTCCTAATTCTTTCTACAATCATGCCTTTTCCTTAATCGGTTTCCTTTCCCTCTCCTTTTTCCCTCTCTCCACTTTATATCCCTTCCACCTTGCCCTTCGCCTTTCGTCTTATAGTGTCCTTGGTTATGCCAACCAAGGTGGAGCTTGTCTCCGGGGACACTATGGACGGAATGGCTGCTCTCTTCTTTTGGCAGTTTAGCTTCTCTTCCCATCCTTCTCTGTGCCCTAGATACACCTACTCAACATGCCTGACATCATTTTCAGCTTTCTTGCAGATTTTCTGTTGACCTGCAGTCCAGTGGATTCTGCAACCCCACTGCTGCCTGATGTCAAGTCACCCACCGGAACCATTCGGGTATGCCAATACTCCTCCAGGCCGGTGCAGTCTGGTCTACCGGAAACTCTGCCCTGCTTTTCGGAATCCTGATGGACCTGCTGGCCTCCTTGGACCATGCTCTTAAGACATCCTACTTCCTTTTCCCCCTTTTCCTCCTACTCAATAAAAATTGGACGCAACGAGGCCTCACCCGTCCCACGCCGATGCAGACAAGTCCTCCGCTGTCCTATCCCCTCCTGGTATGCATACACATTCTCTGTTGGTATACCTCGGTTTTTTTTCTTAATAATTGGCTTTACTTCAAATTACATTTTGGGTTTTTACCCCTCTTCATTTAATTTTGATTGGCTTAAAGCTGCTATACCTTGGTGGTGCGGCTTTCCATCATTTTTATTTAGATTATTTTTGCTTTACGAGGGGCCAAAAAATACGCCATTACGGGTGCGCACCACAAATAGACATGTGTCGGTTGGGCTAGATTTGTTCTGTTGCGCATAGGCCTCTACTTCCAGACACTACAATGGACCATCGAAAGTATCAAGCGGAAAAGGAGCGGAAGAGTGCAAGGGCTCTGCAGACACTACAAAGTTATGCGATGCGTACCGAAGTGGCGAGGCAGGAGGCGGACCAACAGGAAGACGAGTTACGCCCTGCCGTGGAGAACGAGCAAGCAGGAAGCGACGCGTGGCCCATGGACAGCGGAACGCCAAGCGAACAGCCGCTGAAGAGGCCGCCGAGATCAAGCAGCGCTGATTGGAGGACAAGCACTCGCTCAACGCAAAGGCGTATTTCCAGAAGCATCTTGTTGAAAACATATCGGGTGCGGCGTGTAGCATGTGCGACAACCTCTGGCTCCGGCCCTAGCGTGTGGGCGTCCGCGCATGTGGCGATGCTCGAGTGAGCGTGTCCCGGGATGACTTGACTTCTTTCGAGCTTCACGCCAGGTGCAAGGGAGGAGTGCTTCGTATTGATATAGATAATTATCAAGGATGGTTTCAGCCGTAATCTTTTTACCTGTACTTTTGCGCTTTCATGTACTTTTTGCAAAATCGGGACGATGCTCCGTAAGAGGGCTGCATTGTTTACCTTCTTACGGTCACCGTTTCCACAGGAAAACCCCTCCTACAATGTTATCGGTTGCATCAAAACGCATTTTCGTGTTCGGTTCACCATATATCAAATTTTATTTGCCTCTATTGTCACCTATATTTTCATATATCGTAGAGGCTAATTTTTCAAACGACACCAAGTTGACCATGTTTCTGGTATCTTCCAATATTTGTGAAAGAGCGACTCATTCTAGAAGAGACAATTATACAAAGCACTCTGTTTATTATGATCCATGTGGTTTTTCGCCGTTTGCATTACGTTTGTGTGGGCATTTCTCCGTGATGCTTCGTTTTCACCCCCTTATCAGTGTTGATCATGCCACCGCACCATTGGCTCTGTAATGATGCATGAGATGTTTATATAGAGAATGGCACTTGTTATCAGTGCAACACTGAGTTTCAGCGCTGACATGAAATAGTTGCCTTAACGTATACCTGCCATGCTACGAAGTGCGTTAAGCTTTAGAACTCATGAAACCACGACCCCTTCAACCACACGTCGCTAAAATAGCTTGTTGTCAATAGTGGCGCCCAGGAAACGAACCTTAGCTGTGAGGTGAATCGGTTGGCCACTAATGTGCAGTGTCAAGCACGTCGATTTCCACCTAAATCCTGCAACTCGGGCTGTACATTTGCCGGCTAAGCATGCAAGGCTAACCCCACCTGCTGCAACACCACTACAAGCATCAGAATGATCTCACGGAACCAATTTTTGCACCACAATTTTGTCACTTCTGGCAAGACCTGCTTTCCCTATCAAATTGTACTCAACACGTGTCGTAGGCACCGGGATTAGCGATATCCACTGAAACATCTACATATTGCAAGGTAAGTCTAAACTTGCAGCGAAGCTTCCATAGCAGCCCATATGTCTAGAAAACGGCTTGGTGTTGCAACCGTCGCCATCTGTGTGTCCGAGGGACAACTTTGTGAAGCAGTAGATGCAATATGACGTGACGCCTGAAAGGGAAAGTTACGTCGAGATCTTATGCTTTTTGGCGTGCATGCTTAACTCCGCGAAGCCTGAAGACGATTTCGGATCAAAGAAAATTACAATCACTTGTTCACATTTATCTCCAGTCATGGAGAGTATATTGGTATGAAGAAAACAGTGAAAATGTAATTAAATAAAGTTGATTAGCATGGTAATTATTTATTAATTGATCTATTCACTGCTGAAAGCCCCTTCCAGCATAATAAAAACACTAGTATGGGTTCTACATTAGGTTTCCAGCACTTCAATGGGAGCGTTAGGCATCAATTCAGTGTATAAAAAATGATGCGTTGGGCTTTGTGGTACTAAGCTGCTTTATTGTCCAGCATTTCGACGACTACGCGAAGTGTGACTTTTGTTCTCGAAGCTTACAGCTTGCCCCAGCTTCCGCGCGAGTGTGTCCTCAAATCGATTTGTGCACGTTATAAAGGCATGGATAGGGAATGGGATGGAAATTAATGACAGCCTATGATAGGCTTCAAAAATCAGTTCACATTTCCGTGCTTAAAATTACACGCCCAATATCCATGACAGAAACAAACAGCTGTTTCACTGAATGAAAAGTAGTACGGCCAACACAGTCATAAAATAGCGATCGATGCGAGACCCATAGAGTTTCCTACAATAGTTAGTGGAGGAAATTCTGGTGCTGCGATCGCTCAGCCAGCGTGGCAACGATTGGTAATACGTGGATTTGTCTGATCTTCGTGCTTGTAGATTAAGACGTTATTTTGGCTTTGTTTATTGCGCTTTATCTGCTTTCATTGTCGTAAATTTCACAGCAAGTTGTGCCTTTCTATGTGCAGAAGACTTCGCGAAAGCGCACAATCGAATGGCAATGGTTCAGCTTGCAGAGGTGGCAATATATCGAAACGCGCAAAGCGTCTCAATGCACTCAATGCGATAAATTCATAACGGCGTTTTATGCTCGCAGAAGCGTCCTCGGAGCTTTCGAACGCTGTGGTTGCATGATGCATCGGCTCCGTCTTTTTTCGTGCGCTGTGTCCAAATTCTTGCCTCGACTCTTGTGATTTTTGGATCACTGGTGCTGTAAGTGACCCGCTGTCGAACGACACCTCTTCAGCGGAAATCGAACCTGTCATCTTCAGTTCATCGCCGTTTATTCGAAACATCCGAACCCCCGCGCCCCTGCCGCGCAACGCCGGCAGCGTGCGTCGGCGGTAGCAGCTGCAGCAGCCATGAGTCAGGACGGCGTCGTCGACAGCGTGGACATGACTCCGGAAGAGATCCTCGATTGGCGCGAGAAATTTATTTACTCCGACACCAAGAAGCCTTCGCCAACCTCGCCCAGCCCCCTCAAAACTCCAACGCAAGTAAGCCACATTCTGCCTCGTCCTCCTCCACTTCCAGCCGCAGAATACAAAATAATTCTTCGTGTACATGGTGGAGTCAACTGCGCCAACATACATCCAGTCTCTCTCCGCGACATCGTCATCAAGTCCACTGGTCTCTCCACGGCTGCAGCATCGCTAGATCGACTCCGGGCCAACGAGATTAACAACACAATCATCATAAGCACTCCCTGCATGGACAGGGCTGATCGCTATTTGAAGATCGTCACCCTCACCATCATGGGCAAGAGCTACGAAGTCTCCACGCACGTGGCAGACCCTAAAAATTCGTGTAGGGGTATCATCAAGCTGCCGGCCTCCCTGGTAGAAGGGAACGTGTTGGCTAACCTTCGAGAGTCCAATCCAGCAATCAACATCCTAGCTGCTCGAAGAATGGGCTCTACAGACTCCATCCTGGTCACTTTCGAAGGCTCAAAGGTCCCCTTCTACATTGACTACCTCTGCACAGACCTCCGCTGCCGACCATATCGACAAAAAGTGGAGGCGTGTACTAAGTGCCGGCAGCTTGGCCATCGCCAAGACGTCTGCCCCAATGTGACCATATGTCACTGCCCAAAATGCGGCACGCCAGATCCTCCTCAGGACCACAGCTGTACTCCCACATGCATCATCTGCACCGGAACACACGAGACTGGTTCCTCAGAGTGCAAACTTCGTTACAAACCAAGGACACCGCCCCCGGCACCTCCAGAGTCTAAACTGACACTTCTGGCCAGGAACGCTGTACAGGCCCCCAATCAACGCACTGGACAAGAGACGCCGCAGAGCAGCTCTGGCCGCAAGAACACTGCAGCATCGGCGCAGCTCCCATCATCGAAGCAAGCTTGGCCTCCGCTGACCCCACGCAACGAGGAGACCATGAAAAGGTGAGCTGGGCAGGAGTAGTCTCCCACAATAGCAGCTCCTCACAATATGCTGATAGCTCTCTCATCAAATACTTGCTAAATCAGAACGAAATGCTTAAAAACGAAATCAAGCAGCTCAAAGCAATGCTCCACCCCCCCATCGATATCACTGACACTCCTGTTGCTACTTCCAAACCACTCCCACAAACGCTTGCGCCCACACTCACACGTCCTCCGACAGAACACATGGACACACTTGCATCCACTGCTACGACGGAAGCCGCAACTCCAATGCTGCCTTCATCACACACGCAGCCCCCACCCGCAAAAAGGAAGAATGCCGAAATAACAGACACCGAGAACACCGTTGAAAACGCCATATTTGTCCTCACTGACCGCATGGACATTCTGGAAAACAAACTTGTTGCCCTTGAAAATCGACTACAGAGCAAGCTTGATGCATTTATTTGTGAGGCATCTGCACAGTTTTGCCGGTTTCAAGAGCTAATCGACAGCTGGGGAAGACGCTCCGCGACGTCACAAATTCCCGTCCTTCAAAATGACAATAATGATGAAGCCAGCCCGTAGTCTAGTCATCTGGCAGTGGAACTGCAGGGGGTTCCGCAACAAGCGCGCATCTCTAACACTATTTCTACAGAGTCTTAACGAGCTCCCTGACATTATAGCCTTGCAGGAAACACACGGGAAAGTCACGCTACCTGGATACGATACGTTTCAAGATCCTCACATAGACAAGCCCAACACTGCCATACTTGCAAGGCGACATCTTTCTGTTAAACGGGAAACATTCAGCAGTACTGAAATCCCCCACGATTTCATCAGAATTCTACCTCAAAGCCACACACAACCTACGCTATGCGTTTTGAATGTTTATAGCCCTCCCAATGCTCGACACCACCGCTTTGAGAACATGCTTGCCCAGGCCAAAGCTAACGCCAATAAACAGCCGCTAGTCGTAACGGGCGACTTCAATGCCCCCCATCAAATGTGGGGCCACTCCGCATCCACTCCTAAGGGAAGAGCTCTATGGCAGCACATACAAAATCAAGGTTTCACCATCTACAATGACTTCACTCTTCCTACCCGGCTAGGAAATAGCGTCAGTAGGGATACATCCCCCGACCTCACCCTAACTCACCGCATCACTCAGGCGACGTGGCAAAACCTCCAAAACAACTTGGGAAGCGACCATTACATCCTCGAACTCCGTGTAGATTTTAAGCACAGACCGCTAGCCACGAAACCACTAAGGCTTACGAATTGGACGGAATTCAGAAAATCTCGCTGCAACACTAACGAAGAAACCATTACCGACATTGAGCAATGGGCGAACGCCTTGCAAGCAGACGTAGAGGCCCATACCACCACTCTCCCGCTAGACACACCCTTGGCCACAATTGACTCCAAGCTATTACACATGTGGGAAGCGAAGCAAGCTTTACTTAGGAAATGGCTAACAGCACGTTACAATCGTAAACTCCGAATCCGAATAGCCAAATTAGACTCTCAGATCCAACAATATGCTATCAAATTGGCGGCGCAGCAATGGACTCAGGTTTGCGAAGGAGCGCGTGGTACTCTCAGCACTAAAAAGACCTGGCAATTGCTCCGGCACCTGCTCGACCCCACCACGTCTAGGACGCACAACAACCACCAGATGAATAAACTGCTGCATGAACATGCAGCCGACCTGCCGACCATGTTCAGCAACCTGGCTTCCAAACATATGCCCCCTCCTACGCAAATACCCATGCCTGACTATGCTGGTGAACCCAATGAGGAGCTTTGCAGCCCCATCACAGAAGCGGAGGTTCGACATGCCCTCAACCAAGTGCGAACCACCACGGCACCAGGCCCAGACTCTGTGACTAATAAAACGCTTCGCAACCTCGATGAGCAATCCATAAGCAAACTCACCGAGTATTACAACCACTGTCTCGAAGAGGGAGAGATACCCCAACAATGGAAAGCAGCCAAAGTGATATTCATTCCAAAGCCGAATAAGCCAATTCACATTGATAACTTCCGTCCAATTTCTCTGACTTCATGCATAGGGAAGATCTTGGAGCACGTAATCCACCTACGCCTCTCCAAATACATCGAACATAATCACTTGTTCCCTTCGGAAATGACTGGCTTTCGCAAATCTCTTTCTTGTCAGGATGTCATGTTAAGGCTCAAAGAAGACATTATCGAACCGAACGACGCACGTGACACACAAGCGTTGCTCGGCCTCGACCTCAAGGGCGCCTTCAACAACGTGTCCCACTTGGCCATACTACGCGAACTTAGCAGTATAAACTGCGGGGAGCGAATCTACCGCTATATACGCAGCTTCCTCACGAAGCGTACTGCGACGCTACAATTAGGCAGCGAACAATCTGGCCAAATAAGTTTAGGAAGCACTGGCACGCCCCAAGGGGCAGTACTTTCCCCCCTCCTCTTCAATTTGGCTATGCGACCTTTAGCTTTCAATCTCAAGAAGATTCCTGACCTCCGATTCACACTGTACGCGGACGATATTACGCTGTGGATGACCGGAGGTTCTGATGGGCACATCCAAGACACCCTCCAAGCCGCAATTGATCAGGTCGAACAAGTGGGTCACGAGTTCAATCTCAGGTGCTCCCCCACCAAATCACAGCTTCTCCTTCTACGCCCCACAAGACGCTTCAGGACTTCACCCCCGAATATCCAACTCACGATTGAAGGGCACCCTATACCCCAAGTAGACAGGATAAGGGTCCTAGGATTACACCTCCAATGCAACCGAGCAAATCAGCATACCTTGCAAACACTACAAACAACGGTAGATAATACGCTCCGCCTGATAGGGAGGATCTCCAACAAACACGGAGGGCTTCGAGAGAAGGAGCTAATTCAGCTAATCAAGGCTTTTGTCTTAAGCAAAATCACCTTCGCACTGCCGTATCTCTCACTCTCTAGGCAGGAAGAGGATACTGTGAATTGCTTGATTCGCAAGATACACAAAGTCGCTCTTGGTGTTCCAATTAGAGCATCCACACAAAGGGTGATGGCCACCGCCACACTAAATACCCTTCAAGAATTAACCGAAGCCCATCTATCATCACAATACCATAGACTCACCACCACTGAAGCTGGGCGTGAGATCCTGAGACAACTTCATCGTGCTCCACCATTCAACGAGAGTAGGCGACATCAACTTCCTCCGAACATACACGGCCAATACCACATCCAGCCCCTACCCAGAAACATGCACCCCGAATTTCACGTCAAACGCCGCAAACATCGAGCCAAGGCGCTACAACGCAGCTATGGACAGGCTGAAGGAGTGTACTATGTGGACGCTGCAGCCTACACCCCTAGACATCGTTATGCTATAGCGGTCGTAGACAACCAGGGCAACACTGTTTGTTCAGCATCAGTCAAGACCACCTCGGCGGGTGACGCGGAAGAGGCCGCCATTGCACTTGCATCGGGGCTACCCGATTGCGACGTCATTATTAGTGACTCTAAAACTGCTATCCGGAACTTCAGTAACGGCTACATTAACAACCTCGCGCACTCTCTGCTTGTAGCTCACCCACCAGAAAAAGACATCGCTCTCGTATGGGCTCCAGCACATCAAGGACTCCATGGCAACGAAATGGCTCATGTAGCTGCTCGAGGATTCACGGACCGAGTGGCCGCAAATATGGGCCTAACTCTAACACCTAATGACTCCCAACAACACACCAATAAAGACACACTCGTCACATTCCATGAAATTTGCACACATTACAGAAACCAACGCCTATTGTATCCACCTCTCTGTGTGTCTAGAACGCGCCAGAGAGAAATACTGTGGCGACAACTACAAACTCGCACCTTTCTTACCCCGCGCACTTTGCACTTATTCTTTCCCGCCACATACCCGACACCCAAGTGTCGCTTTTGCCCTGTCCCCATAGCAGATCTCTCCCATATCATGTGGCAATGCCCCTTCAAAACTCCCCCCCGCAAGCTCAAACCATTAATTAGTAGCGAGGAGCTGTGGGAGACTGCCATGCGCAGCTCCGATCCCACCCTACAGGACCGAGTCCTGAGGTGGGCTGAGGAGGTAGCGGAGGCCTACCACGACTGGTAGACGGACTTCTAGCCACATAATGTGGTGATGGACGCCTGCTGGGACTGGAGTACTTATACCTCCCTCTCTCCCCCCCGGCTCCTCCCCTTTCTTAAAAGGGGAATAAAGTTCATTCATTCGTTTATGCTCGCAGCCGATGCATGCATCCGTGGAGGGATGGTTTCTATATCGGACCACTCTGCTGGAGGTCCTGTGTTCAAACCCTGCCGTGGGACAATTTTAATAACGTTTATTTGTAGAGAGAGAATGAAGAGGAAAGGTGGGAGGTTAACCAGATATGAGTCTCCGGTTTGCTACCCTACACTGGGGATGGGGGATAGGGGTTAGAAAGATGACAGAGAGGAAAACGCTAAAAAAAAGAGGGAAGAAAACACGCTCACATGGAGGCACACACACAAAAGGCGTTCCAGTTAAAGTCGTTCACACAGGCCGGTAGATCGCAAAAAGCGCAATAGCGCTTGCACGGCCTTCTTCTGTGACGGTAGGTCCTTTCGATGTTGTAGAATTCTTTTTTCGGATAGCGGTTGGTCGTCCAGCTGGTCAAGTTCGTGGCGAAGGCATGCCCTCTGTGGACTGTACTGCGGGCAGGCACACAAAATATGGCCAATTGATTCTTCATGGCCGCAGTGGTCACAGGTTGGGCTGTCGGTCATCCCTATGCGGAATGCATAGGCTTTAGTAAAGGCAACGCCCAACCAAAGTCGATATAAAAGCGTGGCGTCTCTACGGCGAAGCTGTGATGGCGAAATCACGAAATCGTTTGAAGCTTGAAGGACGAACTTTGGGCAAATACATGTACTTCCAATCATCCCCATGCTGACTGAATCCACCCGGTCGCAGCTCCCGTAGACACTAGCGCCAGAGTTCCCTCTAGTAATTGCTGCATGAAACTCTACGGCGAAACCATATAGTCATTGAAGCACTTACAATATTGTGCAACATCTTGCATTCAAATGAGCCGTTATCAGAAGACCGCGGTGCGCCATATTAGCATTGAAATGGAATTTTAACGTGCCCGTATTACTGCCTATGGTGTGCACAGAGCTTGCGTTACAGTAAAAAACACTGCGTCAAAGTTTCTGCGCATTGCAGTCCGAGTTTATTGTCATGCCGGGAGACAGCACGTCTGATGCAGAAGCGCTCACACGATCCAGACCCATGAAAAGGAACCGTCTGTAGTGACACCCACAGAGAAAGATGTTCAACAAGAGGGGACACTCGGCGAAAATTTGCAGCAGCAAACACGTCACGGCTAGCGTTAATCCCATCCGTTAGTTCACGCGAGCATCGGAATAAAAATGTGAAATTAACTTACAGACAACGTTTAATTTTTTTTATTCAATCACGATCGAACTAAGAAGTTTTGCGTATAAACGAACTGATACTTTGCGACTTATTTCTCTTGCGTTACCTATAGCAACAAGCTAACAGTACGCCAGGCGCGGCAGATGCTTGCGTCATGCGCCAGACGACGCCGGTTGCACATGTGAAATTTGCCTGTTCGGTGGCCCCTCAATTTGGATGTAGCGTGTGGGGCTCCCGGCGTATTCTTGCGTTTCTTCTGCACTTAGACTCGGCACCACTGCACTATATGACTACGGCAAGGTGAGAAATTTTGTTTGACAGTCTGCAACGCATTTTAAGTAATTTTTGCTTTTACGGCACAGAACCAAGACTTGTGACGCAGTTAACGAAAAACATCTCGGCAGTCCTTGCGTAGTTTATTTGAGTCGCAGATTCGCACTGAGAGATGTTTGCAAACGCTTTCCATGAGCCCCAACATCATTAAAACTTATTTCGCCAGTTTTTGGGCACGATCCCCGCACCCGGTTTTGTGACGCAGTTAGGGAAAAGCAGCTCGGCCGTGTGATGCAGTTTCGCATGTACTGAAACTTACCAGAAGAAGTTATGCCGCTTTTTGGGGCACTTTTCAAACACGGTGGGCGCACCCGGCGTTGTGACACAGTTAGCAAAAAGCAGCTCGGCTGTGTGCTGCAGTTAGTTTCGCGTGTACTGAATTTTGCTGGGCCAAGTTCGTTACGCATTATCTGACCCCCAAATTATTGTAATTAATTTCGTAACTTTTTGGGATACTATTGAAGCATGCTTGCCGCGCCTGGAGTTGTAAAGCAGTTAGCAAGAAAGCAAGCCGGCCATGGTGGCAGTCTGGCATGTACTGAATCTTATTAGAGGGACAAGTTTGTGGCGCTTTCTAAAGCCCCGCAACATATACCTTCTTTCGGTATTCACGCTTGTCCAAGACTCTACGAGCGAGTGCCAAGAGTGATAACACTGGTGTGTGTTGCGCCGGCAGAACGCGCAAAAGATAACGCCGAGGAGCTCAAGAACCAAGAACTCGAGAATTCTGTCTTCTGAAAACAGGCTTTGCAGCCACGCAGTTCTCGTGAGTGCGACTAGAAGACATTCTGCGAGCGTCTAGCATGATTTGGCTGAGAGCCTCTGTTGTGGCCACCTCGGTGTATATTGCGTACTGTAGCGTCGGCTGAGGTCAAGTTGCTTTAGAAACGCGCAGTCGCCCGCGCATTTGTGCTCGTAAAGTGCAGGAAATAATGCCCGGGAATGGGGGAATGCTTGGAAATCAGATATTTTCTACATAATCTATAGTACAGCTTCTAATGACTCGGGTATTTTCGATGCCATGTATGTAAAAGCGAATTGGTTTTGTTTGTAATGTCGCCCATCCACCACTTCCGCACATTTCCACTCTGCACGCAGTATTCCTATAAGGGCTAAATATCGAAATGACACATGCTTGTAATTCGCTGTTTTCCGCTAGTGGCGTCCGGTGTAGTTTCGTACGGGAACTACTGCTGCTTTCCTGGTGCCACAACGTTGGATGAACGCACAAACAGCCTGGAACGAGCATTTATGTAGAGCGAAATAATTATTTCCCCATTTACAAGGTGTTTTGTGTCTACTGTATGAAATTGCGCGTGACACAGGCTCCAAGGAGGCTTGTAAAGATCGTTCGCAATCGTTTTATTAAATACGCGATTGCCCAGTAAGACCGCGCACGATTGAGGAGCAGAAGCAAAAAGAAAAAAAATGGCAGTGGCTTAGCTCGGCTATGCCAGCATATGCGTAGCGAAAGATAAGACATAGCATTGTTAGCCTTGGTTAATGTTGATTGCAAGTCCAGGTTACTCTGGTTGTCTAGCTATGTTGCGGCGTTTAGCCAGTCGTTCGGCGCGCTGTTCATCTGTTTCCTGAGCGATTCGTTTCCTCTTCATCTCGTTCCGATGTTGATTCCAGGCCTCCTCCTGCTTATCAAGATTGTCGCCGTCCATACTGCCGTCTCAACTGTAGTTGCGGCGCAAGCGAGCTCTCTTTTTCAATCTTCCGACATGTTATCAGGCACGCGACGCAGTTGGCGAAGCGAGTGGAGGCGAGCGCCACGACGAGGGACACGGTGTAACGTCATAACAAACGGCGGCAGCGGAAAGGCGCGGCGCTGCGCAGCGGCGGAACACCTGTGGCTCGGTGCTACTAGTGCACATGCGCAGTAGTGACTAGGGAGCGAGAGAGAAATATCCGCGGCATGGGTGGCGTTGTGACGTCAAGTGCTTCCTCGGAGCACCGCCACGGCGAAATCGCAAGTTCGCGGCCAGCAAAGCTTTCACTTTAAAAAAGGCGCCGAGTGGCGCAGCTGGCGTAGCGCGTGCCAGCTAGCGTTCAAAACACGCCTGCCCAACACCGAAAGCGGAAGGTATTAATCCCATCCGCTTGGCGCGCTACAGTCAATTCGACCGCTGGGCGCTATGAGTGTGTCCGCTCTTGTTGAATATACTTCTTATGCCACAAATTTTTTTGCACATAAAGGCTGTGCGCTAAATCAGGCGATAGCTTAGGCTCAGCCAAGCAAGACAAGTGACACTCAAAACACGACGATAGCGGCGACTGCGCAGTCGAAAATTTGATGTTCTGGTAAGATGTCTCGTATTTATGCATGACTTGTGCATAATTTGAGAATGCACAACACTATTTGTGTCGTGCATGCACCCTGTCTACAAGGCTCTGCGACAGAACCAACAACATATGGAACCGGCAGCAACAATCGAGAATATTCTCATGCACTCTTGAAACAGTTGCACCATTTGAGGCCTACATTTGCCTCACCACGATAATCATCTGCCTTGCTTGCGTTTCCTTGCTTTAAACGCTGCGCTCGCTGCTTTCCTGTCGAGAATGCTCTTTCACGCTGATAACGCCCATGCTGCTCGTGACTTGGAAGTACCAGGCTCGCAGCGTTAAAGGAGATGCGGGAAAGGCGGATGACGATCACTGTTGTGAGGCAAATACACACCCCGAATGGTGCAACTGTTTTAAGAATGTATACGCGGATGCGCCTTGCACCGAGCGATACACTCGATCGTTAGCAGGTTAAAGAATGGTCACCGGAAAAAGTACAAACGATGTAGGGGTGTGAGCATGATGATTACGGCGAAAACCGTGAACACAGGTCAAATAGCTTAAGCACTTAGCACACACACACACAGCGTTGACTACCAAATTTCAGTGTTACTGTGGCGACCGTAATACTTGCAACGGTCCGCAAGCATAGAAAGTTGTTGCAGAAAGACAAGAATACAACAAGAAAGAAAAAAAAAACACTTACGAACCCCATGGTTTTTTGTCGTTCATGTTTTTTGGCTGAACATAAACATGAACGCGTGCCTTCGTTTTTTCGTTCCTGTTTTGGCTTCTTATGATATGTTCTTTTTTTACTTTTTCTCACTTGAAATGGGGTCCGTGTAAAATGTTGCTGTATTAATCATGCATAGCACGTTCGCTGTCATTACATATGCTTGGCATGGCCTTTGTTCTTACAGGACATGGAATTTCTGTATGACCACTTATGCATGTTTTCTCGTGCGAAAAAATTGTTGCTCTAAACTGTAATCTAGCTGGGGCTTCATCTTGAACGAGCACGAGGCGTTTTTCACAGCATTAAGCTCGTGTAGAAGCCGTAGTCTGTCTTGTCGCAACCACTTGAAGAATATAACTCTAGATTGAACTCCGAACTGACGTGGAGGCTATTCGGGAAGTTAATCTTCAACACACGTGTGGATGACACTTTTGCTTCTCTTGCGAGACAAGCGATACCAAAACAGGCATTCGGTCGCGACACGTGTCGAACGACTTAGTGCCAACTAATCGCATCAAAGGGATGAATTGCCACCGATGAATTGGTGCTATGCTAGACTTTTATCCTATCTTACGCCGCGCGCAGTGCGTGTTCAAAGTGCTAGCTCGCATGACCCCTGTCAGTGTTCGATAGAGTCAACGACTTGGCACTTTCTTGTTTCTCTCTCTTTCGCACTTCAATTACTTTTCGTTTATAAAGCAAGGCCATGGAGTCAAATAAGCCGGATAGTCGGCTTGTCTGACAGCAATGTTCCTTCTTTGATGCGGTGAAGGGCAGCTTTGCCAGTCGCACAATGGCGACACTCGGCGTTACTCCATGCCAGCCGCTAGATTAGGCGCGTTTCTTTCGCTACTGTGTGATCTCTCCTAGTGACGCGCCTGTCCCGTCGGTGGTCTACTGCAGCTCTCGTTACAGAGCTCACTCTTTATGTCACTTACCGCATCATCGTCAAGATCATCATCCTCATCATCATCATCAGCCTCTTTTTATGTACACTGGAGGGGGGGAGGCAAAGGCCGCTCCCAGCGAACTCCTATTTCCCTGTCCTGTCTTGCGCTAGCTGATTCCAACTTGCGCCCACAAATTTCCTAATTTCATCACCCACCTAATATTCTGCCGTCCTCGACTGCGCTTTCCTTCCCTGTCTCCCATTCTGCAATTCTAATGTACCACCGCTGACCTGCGCTACGCATTACATGGCTTGCCCAGCTCCATTTTCTCCTAATGTCAACTAGAATATCGGCTATCGCCGTTTGCTCTCTGATCCACACCGCTCTCTTGCTGTGTTTTAACATTACGCGAAACGTTTTCCGTTTCATTGCTTTTACAGGGTCCTTGTTCTCGAGCCTCTGTGTTAAACTCTAAGTCATCGCGCCATATGTTAGCACTGCTAGAATGCAATGACTGTACACTTTTGTTTTCAACAACAGTGTTGTTTTCCAGCCAGGATTTCGTGATGCTGCCGCATGCATTACAGCTCATTTTTATTCTTCTGTATATTTCCTTCTCATGGTCAGGGAAAATTGTGAGTAATTGACCTAGATAAACGTAATCCTGCATGTACTCTACAGGCTCACTTCTGTGGTTATGGTGGCGTGCAGCAGACGTTAAACGCGGAGCTTCTAATATGAAGGTCGCAAGTTCGAACCCTGGCCCAGTTCGCTACATCTTTCATGCTTGGAGTGGCGCCTGACACCGTCAAAAGGAATCCCGGAAGCCAGTGCGGCTATACTAGAAAAACTACAACAAAATTAGGAAGGTCCACTAAGTTTCAACAAGGACACGCCCTTAACAGAACGGAAATCGGCCTCCGTTGTGCAGTATTAGGTCACTACCTGCCTTACGACCCTTAAGATTAACCCGTGGACCAAGTCCCAAGCAGCTGTGGAGCACCTGACCCGGGTGGCGATCAGACCTGCGACGTGGCAGAAGGTGCTAAGAATCTCTGGATCCGGACAGGTCGTCACCTGAAACTTAATCTGGCATTGTTTAGCAGGCGAGCCCTCTCGAGTGAGGCTTGCTTTGCAGAGCTCTTTGAAGAATTACCAGGCAGTGCCTGGGATATTATAAGCCTGAGTGAGGTTAGGTCTGCTGAGGCTTATACAATAATAACTAATGGCCACATCTACAGCTACGGAGGCCTTCCAGATAAGAGAGAATACGCGGTGGGATTTCTAATTCATAAGGACATAGCGGACGTCATTGATGAATTCTACAACAATAATGAAAGGGTAGAAATCATCACAAAAAGCTGAATACGAGATATAAATTAAAGGTAGTACAAGCTTACGCTCCAAACTCCAGTCATGACGATGAACAAATAAAAGAGTTTTCCGAGTACAATGAATTAGAAATTAGAAACGTGTAAACTCAGCATACTGTAGTCGTGGATAACTTCAATGCAAAAGTGGAGAAAAGGCAGCCTGGGGAACAAGCAATTCGCAACTACGGCATCGACTCTAGGAATAGTAGAAGAGAGATCGTTAAATTCTTGGAAAGAAATAGACTCGGAATAATGAATACCTTCTTCAGGAAGCACAATAACAGAAAGTGGACCGTGGAAAAGCCCTATTAAAAAAACAAGGAATGAAATAAATTTCATACTCTTAGCCTTACCCAGCAAAGCGCAGAATCTAGAGGTGTTAAACAGGTTAAAGGGCTGTGGCGATAGGTTAGTTAGGTCTATATTTTTAGAATTGCTCTAGATTGGAAGAGAGGAAGAGCAAAACTAGTCAGGAAGGAACAGGCCAACCTAGACGAAGTTATGTTAAAGGCAGACGAATTCGGGCTGGGCGCTCGCATAGAAATAAGCAGCTTTAGAACAGGAAGATGAAGATAACCTAGAGGTAATGAATGAAATGGTAACTATGTTGACTTCAGAAGCAGCAATTCAAGTTGGAGGTAAGGAACCAAGGCACTCAATAAGTAAGCTCTCCCATGTATCATAGAACCTGTAAAGAAACGACAAAGCATGAAAGTGTGCAACTCATGACATCAGATAGAATTCGTGGAACTGTTAAAGAGGATAAACAAGAATAAAGTTAGTGATATTCAAAATTATAACGTCAGAAAAATTGAGGAAGCAGCAAAAAATGACCGCTGCACTGTATCAGTGAAGAGAAAACTTGGCATAGGACAGGAGGAGATGTATACAGTGCAAGATAACCAGGACAATGGCCTTAGCAATTTGGAGAATATAGTAGAAGGAGCCGAAAAATTCTATAGTGACATGTACGCTGCAGCTCGGCTTCCTCTTTATAGAATTTGTCGAGGGATCAAATACATAAATAATAACAGCATTGCCATTGCCAAAGAGGCTTCAAACGAATTCTTGAACGCCACGCACTGTCAATACAAGCAAAATATGTATTTATTCATAAAAGAATACACTCGTATGCAGTAAAAATTGTGCCCGAAATAATTAATGTCGATGCTTGCATGATTTCTGTCTATTTAATAAGTAAAGAAAATATCGCACAAACTTTAGCATTACATCAGTTTGAAACCAGCACAATAGGGCATGTCGCTGATATGAAAAATCGATGGGGGCGAAATGCGAAAACACCCGTGTACTTAGATTTAGGTGCACGTTAAAGATCCCCAGGTGGTCGAACTTTCCGGAGTCCTCCACTACGGCGTGCCTCATAATCAGAAAGTGGTTTTGGCACGTTAAACCCCATAATTTAATTTTTTTTTTCTGATATGAAAAATATAAAGGCTATGAAATGAACTACTTCAGGACAAATATTTTGATGAATCTTTGTTATTCCAGAATCTTGTTTACATTTGTGTACTTATGCAATGGCCAGAGAAAGATCTCAATGACCCTGTCCTTTGTTACAATGTATTGCACAGGAGCAGTTGCCACCGGTCGTGTATGGGAGTAATTTCACCGAAATCCTAGTCCCAACATATAGCACATACAAAAGGCAGGAGTTCTGCAATATATACAAGGGCGAGTGAAATGAAAGTGAGCCAATGCGAATATATGACAAACGGGGCACTTTGTTTAAAAGTAGTCTCCCTGAGCATTTCGACATTTGTCCCACTAACTAATGAATATTGTGATTCCCGTCTCATAAAACTCATTCAATTACTGCTTCAAAAAGTCTGTAACTGACTCGTTCACATCATAGTCCTACACGAATCTGGTTCCCTTGAGCTGTTTTTTTTTTAAATGCCCAAAAATGTGGAAGTCGCAAGACGACAGGTCTGGGCTGTATGACGGATGTTGCAGTGTTTCCCACTTTAACTTTGCCAGTTTTGTATTAATCACATCAGCGACGTGGGGACGGGCATTGTCGTGGAGCAAGATGACCCCATTCCCAATTTTCCACGGCGTTTGTTCTAGACTGCGACACGTAGCCGACCCGGTGTTTCACAATATTGGAAACGACTGATAGTCTATGCAGGTTTAGAAAATTCGATCAATAATGGCCCATGACCATCAAAAAAAAAAAAAATCAACACTTTCCCAGCAGAAATGACGACCTTTGCTTTCTTTGCGAGTGGCGAGTTCAAATGTTTCTACCGTAAGCTTTGCCGTCATGTTTCAGACTCGTAGTAGTGACACCATGGCTCGTCGCCGGCCACAATTGCGGACAAAAAGTCGTCACCCTCTTTGTGATACCTGATTAGATGAGTCAAGGCAGCACCGAACCTCTCCGTCTTCTGGTGGTCGTTCAATGTCTTGGGCGGCCATTGCGCACAAAAGAGCCGATAACCGAAATGTTCTTGAATTATGGTGCGACCCGAACCATGACTGATGTTCACACGGCCTGCCAATTCATCGATGCTTATCCTCCGTTCTTGTCTGATCAGCTCATCAGCCTTTGCAATTGTGTTGGGAGTGATTGCACGGTGGCTTTGGCGGCGTTCTGGATCGTCTTTGCAACTTTCACGTCCTTTTTTGAACCATTTGCTCCAACGCTTGACAGTGGCCAATGAAATGCAATGTTCAACGTACACGGCAGCCATGCGGCGACTAATTTCTTTTTGGGAAACACCTTTAGCTGTGAAAAACCTCATGACACCACGCTGTTCAACTTTTCGAGTGTCCATTAGGTCACGCAACCATGTTGAGCCCAGTGTATGAGAGCATTAAAGAACCTTTATCCTCACACCTGCGTGTCACTTTTCTAAAAGAGAGATGCCTGTGTGCTACGCGCATGTCTTGCACATAATGAACCGAACCATTAATGCGCGGGATGGTTTGGCTCATTTTGATTTGACTCGCCCGCGTACATTAGAAATGCGAAGATACAATGGAATATACGAATGCGAAGATACAGCTTGATAAAGGCCAAAAGACTGTCACTGGAAACAAAGTTCAGTGCACGTACACACATAACCTCGTACCAAGATATTTAAATATACTTGTAAGTCTCCAATAAATCTATGTATCTAAGAAAAAGTCACTGTATATAATGCGTCACGGCGCGCTTCCTCTCCGCTTTTCTCCCTTGCGCACACAAGACTGAGCCACCATCGTCGGCTCACCCGTGGCACCCCCGTCCCCCACGCTTTCACTCGCACATACAGCATGCGGCGCGCGGTCATGATGTTAGCGCCCTTGGACTTTATACGGAATATGAGGGCGACGGCACCAATGCGCATGCAGTGCCCATATAATTGATATCACAGTAATATATTAAGAGTGTCCGGCAACTGAACAAGTCCCGTGGTCCGCTACATTCCGCAAAAGAAGTAACAAAATTGAACTTTCACCACGCGAAAGTTTGCTGTGCCGCCACAATGTAATTTTTTTTTTCATGGGGCGGAGGCACGGAAATGAAAAAACGCAAATGAAAGCATTGCCATTTGTTTGGCGTGTCGGTAAACTGACATTGAAAGCATATTTAGCGTCAGCGAACAAGGACGCAATGGAGCGCTTTGTGGTGTCGTCTCCCTTCTGTCCTTGTTCGCTGGCGCTAAATATGCTTTTAAGAAAAGCATGTTGGCCGAAATCGATGCCTACTTTGGGCACCTAATGTGACAACCGAAGGAATATCCAAGAAACCTTGAGACGCTTTGTCCACAGAGAACCATACCCATACTGCTAGGTATCCTACAGCGGCGAGACAAAATTTTCCGGAGAGGTTGCGCTCAAGCGAACGCGTTGCAATACGTCGAGTCCCCGCAGTGATGGCGGCGAGTGACAATGCATTGTTTCTTTTGTTCGTCTGCTATCCAGAAAGCGTCCAAAACACTGCCAGGTGGAAATCCACTCAGCCAGATAAAAACGAACGCGCATCGGAGTGCGTCAGGCGGTGGTCGGGGCAACACTTGAAAAACGTATGTGCTCTGGCTCCGGCTGCCCGCTGGTAGCGAGAACAAAAAACAACAACAAAAAAAAAATACGGAGCAAGAGGCTCAATGTGTCCTCACGAATAAAAGTCAAAGTAGAAAAACGAATAAGAACGTAGCTACTTTTGCTGGCTTTAGCGTCTTGACATCGATGCTTTGGCGCTGGTGAAAAAAAAAGGTTGACATTATTTTCTGTGGCATGACAGCAAAAATTAACCACCACAACGCTTCGACTCATCGGACCTCGCTGCGTGCTTTCTCAACTTGTCTGATAGTCTGTTAATTTCGGTTGTCAGGTTGTATGGCCCGATGTACGAGTTTAGAAAAGTCAATGCACCTTTGGCTTCAAATGTTTCTAACAACATTGAACTCAGAAAGCTCCCGAATTCAAAATCCAAAGCACGATATTGGAAATGTCAATGCAACTTTCGCATCAAAAGTTTGAGAACTTTATAAGCATAAAGTTTCAGAATTGAAATCTATGCGCTCCGTAGATTCCGCGGCCACCGCGAGATGGCGCGATGAGCCCGCTCGCCATCAAAACGTCCTTGAAACTTTGTGCTCGGACGGCGCTCCTTGCGTTATGTGACTTCCAGTGCACAAAAATTTGCCGGCGATTACGTTACTTCCTAATGCAAAATTTGAGCGCAGCTCTTCAGCTGCTTCGACTTTTCCATATATTCAGGCAAAGAAGAAGAGCAACACATGAATGTACAGTGACAGACAACTTTTCATGCTTCACACATACTCCTTCTTCAAGAACCACTCCACTCTAAGTTCTTGATAATCACGAAGGTAGCTTTGTGGTCGGAGAAATAGACGGATATATACTGGACTTGCTGCACCAATGCCTGGTTATCAAAGACGAGGTCTATGCAAGTATTTCCCGAGGTTGTTCACAGCCGTTGGAGGCGTTACGAGCAAGCTGTACTCACTCCTGGGTCATCTTGACTGCGGCCACGGTAAGCTTCTGCTTCGGTGGCGGGCACTTCCTGGTCTTCTTGGCGACGACGCCTAGCTTCTGCTTCGGCGTAGAGCACCTCTGGATTCCGGTGGCGACGGCGCTGGGCCTCTGCTCGGGCAGCTCGTTTAGCAGGAGCGGCCAACGAAGGATTTCCACCGGTTGCCTCGCTCATGGCTCAGAAAGAACTGGCTGAGAATAAAGTATTTATATAGGCAGGCGGATTAAGTTATTATATAAACCATCTGTGTGCCTCGGACAATCCGTCTCATGCGGAAAATTTTGGACCAGCCGCCGCAAACGGAGCGTAGCTTGGCGCAACTGCCTCGCTTATCGGGAGGTCGCGAGAGGCAGCGCGTACGCCCGTAGGAACGTTGCGTGGCGAAGAGATGGCAGCGACTGACTGACGCCGCTGACGCTGCTAGCGAGTCAACTGAAGGTGGCTCTGCGTTTCGGCTTGGGAAGCGCGCACCGTGATCCGCTGATACCGAGCCTGGCACTTCGGCAACCTGAGAACACCGCGCGCTCTCGCGCGGTCGCCGCCACGGAGGAGGGGGTGGGGGGGGGGTGGAAGGGGTACACGCAGTGACGAACGGCGGCTGCTATGCGTTTCGGCTTGGGCAGCAGCACATCACCGATACAGCCGCCAACGAGCCAGCGCACTGATTGTCACCGCACAGGGTGGCATTGGAGCAGGAACGAAGAGAGCAAGGCTCGTGCCGTGCGCGTGAGATGGCGCCAGGAGCGCACGCAGCTTAAGCAGCGCGCTGGCCCTGGCTACGGAGCTGGTTGCGGCGAAGCACACACGGCGAGGGACGACGGCGAGGGACGATGGCGACGCGAAACGCAGGAACGGGCGCCAAAGAGTTGTGCTCTAAAAAATATAGGGGAGAAGTATAGGCCCTAGTCGAGCCATAGGAAAGCGGTAGATTTTAGTCGGCTCACTTTATTTGCACCTGATAAGGGGGTTTACGAATAGGCGCACATGGTAGCGTGTGACAAACGCAAACCGATGTTAGTGAAGTGTCAAGCACGTGAATCAGTCGAGTATTTGTTATTTCATTCAGGTAAAGCACCGCACCACCGCACGTTTTGTAGACGCGGCTTGCTGCTTAAGCAGCAGAGAGGCACCAAGGCCGTAGCGAACAAAGACGTTGGGTAACCGGAATGGTGCCCAACAAACCGAGGACCACCTCAAGCACGACTGGTCGCGTTTTGGGGCGGCTTCAGGGAAGTGAGGCAACTATTCGCCTTTCAAACGTGTCCAAGCCACCAAGCCGCCCTTCCGACGACGATTCGTCGCCTCTGGGGACGTCTTCTGGGAAACAATGACGCATTTCGCCTCAGCAAACATGAGCAAGCGATTAAGCGAGCATCCAGAGCCTGCTGCGACTGCTTACCCGTTGTAAAAAGAAATCGTCCCTCCATGTGTCCAAGGATGGACTACGCGAGCCAGGGACGCCTAACATATTCAAGGCCATGCCAGCTCATTGTTAAGGCAGACGGTCCCAGTTGACGCTGACGTTATGCTGAACGTCTTCGGCCTAGATCTCAGTAAACCAGCGAAAACTGAGCAGGTGCGTCTCAATAGCGTAGCGACGTCTCGAACGGTCCGGCAACCATATGGACCGAATCCTACCCAAGCGGCACCATGCACATGACCCCAGAGAGCGGTAGGGCCGGCGTCAGAGGAGTTTGGCTTGTCGAGGCTAGCCGAATGACCTGACACTACCACCTAGTTTTTTTTCTTCCTCCATTACAGCATCGTATCATGCCACCTGTAACGCGATGTCACATGCGCGCCGTGCAGTTGCGATACGTTCAAACTTTGCATTGCAATGGCGTTGTATTCCATCAGGTGTCACGACATGAAGCAGTTGCATCGCATCGTGCCACGTGTCAGTGGTTGCGACATGTGCGCAGCGTACTCTCTATAGCTGCGTTACCTCCTCGGTGCACGTTCTGGCGCTTCCTCGCAAGGTACCAACCGCTGCTGAAGAAGCGAATCGTAGAGCTACACGCACAGTTGCAACTACAGGCAACGGCAGGTTCAGCAGACCGCTGTAGAGAGAGCAGCACAAGCCGCAGCTCGCCGTCGACGCCAGCCGGACAGTTCAATTCGTTGCCGTGAAAACTGCGCAAAGAGACTTCGCCGCGAGAACCCTGCAGTGCGTGTTGCCAAAAATGGAACTCCTATATGAAGCTGGTTTTCCAGCTTACGCTGTGACTGTGCTGCGTGTGCTGCGCCGGCCTGTGCCCTTTTTCTTTGCCCTGCCACCAGGAGAATGGTCACCCTCTGCTTCAGACTCATACTAATAGTAAAAGAAAGAGGCTTTAGAGATGTGGAGTCTTGATGTGACGTGACCGGGACGAGTGTCACCGCGGGGAAGAAGGAGAAATGTTATTCGTTAGGTACCCCTCGATTTTTCCATAGTGCAGACAACGGGCGTCCGGGTGGAATCCGCGCAGGCCGATCCGATGATACGGACACTCAAGTGTCCTCACACTCCGGCTCCTCACATTGACGACACAGTGAACAGTGAACAATTCTCAGGAGCCCTCCATGCTGCAGACTTTAGAATGGTAGGATGAAAGCGCGGTTGTGAAGACGGGCTTTGCATTGCACTCACGAAACGTCGCCTGAGTACTGAAAGCTGGGAAGGGAAACCACCTGGCGCAGCTGGGACACGCAGTGCATCAACGTACGAGCGCCAGCAAGCATCGGCTCGGGATGGTGTTTAGAAAAATTCACCCCCAATGGGGTTTGTAAGGACTGTCACGATAGGCAGGTTTCCCGCTGCCGGAAGGTTTTAGATTTTCCTTCGCGAAAACCTTCCGTAGGAGGTCGGTAAGGGATTTATTACCGATTTCTGGTAACAGTAAGCATGCAGCCTCCGCGGTGGATTCAAGATCATACTGGGACAGCCCCTGTTGAAGCAAGCGCTCCGGAATGGCAGCCTTGCGGATGAACTCTGCTGCCATAGTGAAATGACTGCAGACGAGGACGGAAAAAAAGCTGCGTTTCGGGCGCTTCGTGCCGCGGCGCGCTTTCTTTCTTTTGTTTCAGCATGGCTGAATAAGCCCGTCGGAAGAATTGCGAAATGTATTGCGGAATGTATTGCGAATTGCGAAATGTACAACGAAGGCGACGCGATCTTTGGGTCTTTGATTCCGCGACGAAAAAGCCTGTTCTCCTCTTTCTTTTCTTTTGACAGGGCTATAGACGACACAGTTGCCAGTGAAACTCTTAGCAACTTATGAAAGATGCTTTGTGGTCTTCACACCGGATGCGTGCCGAATCTTCAAGGGCCAGGTAAGCGTTCGCCAACTTACGATCGTCATGTTATCGTTAAAGGCGGTGATCCTGAAAAAAAAAATAACTGTCTAATTAGTTTCCACTTCGTCTAAACCGTCGCCGTGGAATGTTTTATGCGTGGGAGGCGCGCTCACAACCCACGGTACTGAAACTTTGAATCTCACTGGTTTGTTGCCGACATTTCTGTCGAGGATCGTAACAGCAGGCCGTATTACTTGAAAAGTGTACGGGTCGGCGGCGCATTTGATTAATTTCTGGTGTCTCCGAAGTACTGTGTGGGTAGCTTCAGGCTCTGGGCCGGCTGGCATAGGACTTACGATTACCACGCACCTGCAGTTGCGAGAAAACACGGCAAAGCAGTCATTTTGGAATGTTGTTGACGTCCGCTGAAGCCGTGGCTCATTCCCTATATGGGAGATTGGCCAAAACTCGGGCGGAGAAAAATACTTAATGTAAATTAGTTTTCACTGTCAAATTTGCGAGAACTAATGAATGTGACAAATGTTCTGTTAAAACAAAAATAAACTCTCCCTTGTGGGTTAACGTAACAAAATATTTTGTTCTAAATGCAAAAGTTTTTTTTTAGTTGCCGCTCATAAAATCCTGTTGTAAAAATGTATATTTCATTTCTTTCTTTGCAGTTGCCTTTTTTAACTGCTCACGTGGGCATAACCTATTTGAAAGCCAGTGCCGTTCTATGCTTGCAGACACAGCTGCCTAGCCTGTGTTCTGTGCCTGTACGCCTAAATTTAGAGGTCTGCACCGGAGGCAAGGACCGGTCGTTCCTTCCTGGCATTTTCTTCCTTAGCTTTTTCAGTAGGCGCGGTGTTGACGTTGGCGCAGTGTATTAAAATGCGAGTAGGGACATTTCACAAAGGAGTACTTTCGTATTCTTTCACCGCGTCCACACGAGTCCGTTCGTTAAAGGCACTCTCTCGTGCCTTTCCCAGTCGTCCTCATTGGAGCGACCGCAAGCACCCATACCGAATATGAGAGAGACGCAAGGAAGCATAGTGAAAGAAAGGTAAACACACGCAATCACGCAAGGGAACTGAACGCTGCCCCACCCCTAAAAAAAGACGGCCATTCACAGAGAGCGAGTTCACTCGCGCATAGAACGGCGGCACGCGATAAAAAGAGGCGCGCGCACAGCATGGTGATAACGCCTCGGCAAGCACAGGCACGCATACGCGTGGAGTGCTGTCGCTAAGCCTGATATACGGGGCGCTCGGTCTCGTGAAGCGTACCGTGTAAGCAAGCGCGTCTGTACAGTGCGCCCGCGTGCGGCAACGTCGCCTGGACTGGGACGAGCCGTTGTCGTGCATGCATAATACGCACTTCCGTCGCGACCCCACTCGAGCCTGTCGCCCGGCACGGGGTGCGTTCCGCAATGTTTGACGCAAACAGTACGAGAGAGGAACCCGACGAGGCTAATAGCAGGACCGCCGTCAGGTGACTCAACGAGGCGCGCAAAACCTGATCACCCTTCGCTTTCCCGCAGCCTTCACTTTGATGGAACCCATCAATTTGTGCTGCTTTCTTATTGGAACGGCGAACGCTCCAAGGTAATTACTGAGGTCAGGTAGCGTGATGATTACGGGCCACGATTGTGATTGCCGTCGCCATACTATGCGCAACGGAAAATATTGTTCGCCACCGTGGACAATCTGGACTGACTTTTGCCTTCAGCAGACGCGAACGTTGCCTCCACGCACGACTGTAAAGGTTTCACTTAGCTTTGGTCTTTCCTAAAGATGCTCGAATTAATGCCTGTTTTCTTTCACAGCGATAATTGCTGAGCATATATCTTCCATGCAGCTTTCGTGGCTTGAGCTGCACGTATCAAATTACGTTTATGACCTTTGTGGTGACTTCACCGGAGTTGATATGAAACTAAATTCTTTTCCTTAATACCCGGAAGTCTATAATCTGTCGCAAGGCGCGATTAGTCATGTCATCGTTCTGCTATTGTTGCACGTCTGCTCCATCTAGCTGTGGTCGGTCGTTGTCCTCGGTCCAGCTATCCTTACGTTGCGTGTAAATTAAGGATTTCCTTTGAGCAGTTATCGGAAATCTTTTTAGAACATTTCTCGAACGTTGCCCAAAACCTTCGTTTCGACAGCGTCACACAAAATACTAGAGCCCGAGCAGTGGCTCGCTACAATAGCGGACGCGAATTGGGGTCGAACGATGACTGCACAAACCAGTTCGTGATAAAGTAGTAGGCAAATGGAATTGGCAAATGAGGTAGGCAAATGATGTGCGCCTATTCATGGCAGATAACATGTGTACAGCCCCGTTTGTGGAGCCCTTAGTGATCGAAGAAGCCAGCACCATTTTCAGATGATGACAAGATCGCAATGGAAGCAAGTTTTCTGGCGCCGTGGAACTGAGCAGAAATGAACCAGTATTAACTTTACCAGGATCATTCTCAATAACATGCTGCCAATCTCGTTTACCATAGCCTTGTAGAAAAAGAGTATGTAGATTTAACGAACGTGCGAAAATATATGTGAAGCGAAGCTATCGTGAATCTGTTAATAAAAATGGTAACCAACTAAATGGAATGCGCAGAATTGTTTTTATCTTTGTTTTAGAGAACAGGAAATCTCTTCCATTGTTTATGGACCACGCAGGCCACAACAATAATGTCATACAAGGTTTATGTTTATGCACTCTACTGTTGACATTCTACGCCGAAAAGCAGACACCAGTTCAGGAGGTTGCCACTGGGAGACGCCTACGCAGCAATATCACGATGACCAAGGCATCCTTGTCGCAGGAAAGAGGGGGGGGGGGGGGGGGCACACACGAAGTGGTGCATACGCAGGGTCCCCGGAATGTGGGCGAGGCTAAATATAAGAAATTTCAGAGAAGCTTAGAAATTTCATGCGCTCTTCCATTACGAGGTCTGTGCGCAATGAATTAATGTGGCATCAATCTTGTTGTATTCGAAACCCTCGTTATGTAATGAACGAGGAGAAAGGGAACCGAGGCGCCCGATTGTTATTAATCATAAGGCTCCAGCAAAGACATCAAGGCCAACATAGGGGAATTACTTGCACTCAATAATCAATTAAAGAAATGATAAATAAATGGAAATGAAACTTTCGACTCCGGCAACATTGGTGCTTTCAAGTAGCGTGTGTGGGTTTAGACTAGTTGCTATCACCCAAAAAGATCACGTACTCGTGACGCCTGCGGCAGAATGGATGTTCCCCATCCTCCACCAAGGTTTGTGCGTGGTGGCAGTGGCTAACGCTCTCAGGGTTAGTTCTAACAGTAAAACATAAATACCCGAGAAAGTGGATGAGAAAACGGTGCCTCGGTAGCTAACGTGGTAAGAGCATCGCATTCGTAATGCGAAGACGCGGCATCGTTCCCCACCTGCGGTCAGTTATATTTTCATCCGCTTGCATTTTCATTTGTCTACCATTTCTTTAATTCATGTAGTAAGTACAGGTAATTTCTCTTATGTTGTCCTCGGTGTCTTTGTTGGCATCCTATTATTTCGGACTACATATTCAGTACCGTTTCCACACCCTTATCTCTCATTAATGTCTAATCAGTTGCCTCTCGAAATTACGTGAAGGTATTCGATCTACCAACCAATACGAACGAATCAATTGCCGTCATCAAACGTAGATGTAAAAGAGTCTGCAGCATAGCCTTTCTCTCTGTTGCAAAAAGCGTCCCTCTTCGGAAGATCCAAACAGCTGCACATGAAGAAGACGCGATGCGAAACCATGTACACGTCGTAATCTCTAAGTAATCTCATTTCGCATGCGGCGCTACCGTCCCCAGTTTACAATGCCAACGTCCTCCAAAACTAAGAAAGATCCCTTATATATACAAACATCAAGGATCTGTTCTACTTTATTATTTTTTTATTCAACTGTTCAGTGGTGACGGTGAAGCAGTGCGGTCGAAATAGCGAGAAGACGGGCTCATCGCGAGGCACATTAGGAGCGCGTACACAACGCACAATGCTTCGACGTCCCGAGTTGTATGATGACTCCCTGACATTCAACGGATCCTTTTCACTGCGGTTCCATTGGCAGTCAGCAGAAGTATGTGTGCACAAAGGTACCTCCAACATGCGTTATTTACATGTTGCAGAGTCCTCGAGCGCGCGTAAATGTATTGGACTCTCGCATTTCAAATTGGGCATCTTACTGTTCTTGATATATTAGGTCGCAACGAAAGCGTCTGCTGCAGTGGCTGATCGAATTACGGTTCGGTGTCGCAGTAAACTTTCGCTGCTTCTTACATTCAACTCGGCTACTTCGTGTAGATAATCATACAAATGAGGAACGGAGATATAAAAGCTTTTATTTCGTAAGTGATCTTTGGATGGTACAGTGTAAAATATATTTTCTTAAAAAACTAATTTTCTGGCCCCTGCCTTGCCAGAAAATTTTTGTAAGGCTCCGTTTAAACTTTCTTTGTTATTGAAGAAGTTTTTCTGCTTTTATTTGCCAGAAATTTCATGTTTAAATACAGCTATCTGTGTTGTATTACAGAAAAGGTTCTTTTTCTCTGTAGTAAATTTCTCTGTGCTCTTATTCTTATTGTCCGTTTTATTTTACTGAAGATGCGTGAGTCAAAACAATTACCCATCTTTAGGGACAGAAAAAGTACCGTTTCCTGTTTACATTTTTCTGTGATTTCACTTTTCTTTTTGTTCCACTGCATATAAATTTGATGTGTAAAGGCAATTTTCTCTTGCGATGAACGATGGGCGAACCAGGAATGTTGCTGAAGCCAACGTTTCCTCAACGTCATTTCTCTTCGTAAGGACAGTTGCCGCCCTGACGAAGATAATTTCTCTTGTGAAAACGTTCGCTGAAGCCGACATTGCTTGGTTTACCACTGTTTGTCGATTCAAGCCTCCATATTCTTGTGAACTTCTGTCCTGTTTGAAATTTTCTGTCGCGCTGCGCACACACAACGAGAATATAAGGAAAGCAGGGATGTTAACCAGTAAGAAGTCTGGTTGGCTGCCCTACACTGGGGGAAGGGAGAAGGGGAAGAGAAACAAGGGAGAGAAGGTATAAAGACGTGCACGGGGACAGTACTTCAGTTAAAGCCGCTTGCGCAAACCAGACGCTCTGAGAAAGCGCAAAAGTGCGTTCACTGCTTTCTGAGCCGTTGATCGGTGAGGACGGTGCTCTAGTACTGTCTGTTCACTCATAGGACGATCATCCAATTTCCTCAATGTGTTGGACAAATATTCTATTTTTGCTTGAAATTGAGGACAATGGCAGAATAAGTGGTCAGTGTTCTCCTCGCATCCCAGAATATCGCATGGAGGACCATCAGCCATTCCAGTTAGTGATGAGTAAGCATTCGTGAAGGCAACTCGAAGCCACAACCGACACAGAAGAGACGCTTCTCGTCGGTGCAGTCCGGCCGGAGGGCTGAGTTGTAGTGAAGGAATTAGTCTGCGCAGTATTGTGCGCCTTGTATATGCGGTATTCCACTCTGCTAAGGAGATCATGCATGCTAGAATGGGAAGTTGTCTCGCAGCGTCAGTCCTTGAGAGAGAAATGGGGACGCATCGTTCTTCTTAGTATGACGTCCGAGCTGCATTATCTGCGTCATCATTTCCAGTGATACCGCAATCACCTGATATTCATTGAAAACAGATTTCATGGCCTTTTTCTCTCAAGTGATGGACAAGTTCCCCGATTTGGCTCGTGAGCTGATTGTGAATTCCATGTCGGAGAAACGACTGCACACATTTCAAGGCCGGCCTTGAATCGCAAAAGACTGCCCAGTTTTGAGGACCCAGCACTTATCACATGAACAGTGCCGCGGAGAGCCGCGAGCTCTGCAGCTGTATAGACGTAGTGACATGGGAAGTCTTGAACCGCGGGGTTATTCTCATTGTTGGTATAACTACAGCGCCACCGGAACTGGTTGATGTAGTTGATGCATCAGTATACACGTGTGTGTCGTCACTGTATTTTTCGTACAAGAGAAGTAAAATTAGTTGCTCGAGTGCTGATGACGGCAAGTCCGACTTTTTCTAAAGTCCTGGGATTGCAAGGTCTACTTGAGTACAGCTCACACACCATGGATGAATCAAGTGTCTTGTCGCAGGTGCTTAACCTGACCTGAGAGAGGCGCGGTGCGCGAAAGCAGTCGCACTGAATGTTGTGCAGAGCCTTTCTACTGGGAGACTTGCAAGGTGGTGGGTAGGGGTCCGAGCGAAGTGTATTTTGTGCACACGCATTGCTTCAATGGTACTGTGCGTTATAATAGTGCAATCGTGGAGCCACTGCGATAACTTCAGTCACTCACGCACTCCGCGGTAGACCAAGGCATATCTTCAGGGATTGGGCTAGGATTCTTTGGATTATATTCAGGTTAGTTCTGCAGGTGTTGGAGATGACCGGTAGGCTGTACCGCAGCAATCCAATAAAGAGGACCCTGTACAGTTGAAGCATGGAATGTATTGGCACTACCCAGGTCTTTCCTGCTAGGAACTTAAACATATGACAAATTCCTGTCAGGTGTTTTCTTACATAATTCACATGAGGGGTCCAGGGGAGATTTCTGTCATGATAACCCGAAAAAATATGTGACTTGTGCTGTACGAGATCAGCTGTCCGGCGACAAATATCACGTATGGAGACATTGATTTCATGGTAAACGCCACCACTGCACACTTTTCACGTAATATATGAAGTCATTGTTCTCGAAGGTAGGATGACGTTAAAATGGCTGCCTTCCGAAGCCGCGCGTGAAGCTGCAATCGCGTCGTACCTGACGTCCAAATAGAAATGTCGTCGGCATAGATTGATAGGCTAACGGTGCGTGGAAGAATGTCGGCGAGTCCAATGAGATTTAAAAGCGTTGGGCTTAGTACTCCGCACTTAGGCACCCCACGGTTACTGCAATGCTGGGAGGTCGGGCCATCCTCGGCAAGTATGAAAAAGGATCTCTTATGTAGATAGCTACTAATGCAGGAATAGGTCTTGCCGCGAAGTCCTACTGCCTCTAACGTCTTGAAAATTGTTTCGTGCGTTACGTTATCGTACGCGACTTTAACATCCATCAACAGGGCAGCAGATATTCTGTTGCAGGACTTCTGGCACTCGACGTACGTCACCAAGCCGATAGCATTGTCTATAAAACAACGGCCACGCCCGAAACCAGCCACTACACCTGGATATACCTGGTAATGTTCGAGGTACCATTCTAGCCATGCTAGAGCCATCCTCTCCATTAGTTTTGCAATGCGACTGGCAAGCGATGCAATATGATGCAATGTCTACAGGCGACTTGCCAGGCTTGAGCAATGGAATTTGGCATCTTGCCTTTCATTCTTAGGGAACGGTACCTGTCTGCTAGGAACTGTTGAACAAGAGCAGGAGCGCTTTCCGAGCGTCTTCGCCAAGATTACATAGGGCACGGTAGGTTATATCATCGGGTCCTGGTGGTGATGAACGATTGCACAAGGCAAATGCAGCTTCGATTTCGTCCATGGTGAAAGGACTGCCCATGCGCGGGTTGCGTGAAATCGGTGAGTGGTCGAGCGTCGATGTTCCAGCGGATCTAGTTTCGCCAGCAATCCTCCTGTAGAAAGCGTCAGCGACGTCAATCTCTCTGTATTGTTGATGATAGGCCAAAGACTTGAAAGGGTGGCACTGCTGACGGGTTCCACGGAGACCACGAACAGTTCTCCGTATGTGAGACAAAGGTTTTCGTGGGTCCAAAGACTCACAGAAGAACATCCTTCTTGCGATGTACGCTTGCCAATGCAACGCTGAATTTTCTTTTGAGTTCTTCTGGTCAACGTCAAGTACTGTACAGACTTTGTATGCCTGTATCTTGGCTCTGCGTGGCGACGAATTACACGAAACTTTTCCAACTCAATATCGTATTCGGTGTGTGTAGACGTTCTCAGAAGCGAATGCGTGGCAGCCTCTAGGGCGCCCTTTATGGTGTCCTCTAGGCTAGAGGACAAGTCATCACGACAGCCGTCTTCGACAATTGTTTGGAACAACGGCTAGTCGATACATTGAGTGACGCCGGCTAACTTGGAGCCCGTCAACCCTTCAATCCTTAGAGGGTAGATGGTTACTTCCCCGCGTTTCAATATTCGGAAACCACCTGACCTTTCTAGTGAAGGAGTGTTAAAGAAAGGTGAGGTCCAGGCAGCTACAGTAGACAGTTCCACGCAGAAAGGTGGGGCTTTCACCATATAACAAGCCCAGCTCTTGTTCGGAGGCGAATGACACTAATCTTCTGCCTCTCTAGTTTATTTTATAAGTTCCCCAGATACAGATGTGGGCATTAAAATCTCCAGTCATGAACAAAGGCTGCGGAGTCACTGTCGTGATTTGCCGTAACCGCTCGCACTCCAGCCCACTTGAGGGCGATATGTAGGCTCCGACTATTGTGAAAGTGAGCTTGCCTTTCTTCACTGTTAGACATACGGGCTGGTTTTCTTGGTCAGGTGGCACTGAATGATGGCCATACGTAAGATCACGTCGTTTGAAAACGGTGGTCTTGCTGCATTCTTCGTGGGTGGCGGACATGAAACACTCATACCCGGAAAGTCTGATGTTATCTGATAGGGGCTCGCAGATGACAATGACGGGGAACCTATTCATGAAAATAAACTGTCGAAACTCCGACATGCGTGACTTAAGTCCTCTAGCGTTCCACTAAAATATCGACCCGTTCCGGACTTCGTCAAGGAACCACAGCTTCTGCAGAGCTATTATTTGAACCAAGAGCTGCAAGTACTGGACTCAAAGTGTCCAGCACCTGAAGCGCGCTTTGCGCAGATGGAAGATTTCATGCTGGTAAATATAACGCGAATGCCATTCATGAGCGACCGCAGAATGTTGATGACATGGAGAGCATCAGCCAGCGTCGCTTCAACAGTTGCCGAAGCCGTCGAAGTCAGTGCGTTTTGAGGTAACTAAGCAGGAAGTTGTGCCCTCGGTAGCAGGGGCCATTCTTCAGGAAGAGCGAGCCTTTCTGCTTTCTTTGCTTTCTTTTTGTATCTGTCTTGGTGGCAATATGCGTTGATGCGGCGATTCTTCTGACGGAAGATGCATTGTTACTATCTGCAGCTGCGGTATTTCGTGAACGTTTTCGGTGTTGATGCCGATGTTGCCGAACAGCGGCAGCAGCCTCTTGATGTGTTGAATTGTCCCGCACCATTCGTTTGAGGATCGAGAATTTCTTCCGCAACCTCGGCAATCCTTTGATGAGGCCTTATGAGCACCACTTCAGTTAGGACACTTTAGAACATCTGTGCTGCAGGCGTCTTCTGAATGGGACTCAAAGCACCGCGGGCACACGACGTTGTTCGCGTAGACGACCTTTATGTGGCCAATCTTGCAACATTTGAAACACTAGAGGGGCTCCGGTACGAATGGTCGTACTGGATGGCGGACATGTCCTACTTTGACGTGAAATGGATCGCTGTCCCCTTCAAACAAAATCTTCACGCGGCGTGTGTTTCTCAGTCTGAAGATCCTCGTAATAAAATTGCGATCTATCGTTGGTGTGATCAGTATTGGCGGGTCGTCATTCGAGATGGCAACGTCAACGTGATAAATGACGCCCGCAGTACCATCGCCGCCTGTAAGGATCATTGATCGCACCTTTACATTGTCGACCTCAGACGTAGGCTTTCTAGGACGCTGCGATACAGCAAATCAAGTGCCAGGGCATTTTTTGCGTGAGTTTATTCTCACATCTTTAATCTCATTTGGTGCGATTCTCTCGAGTAACGAAGAGAGGACCCGCCTGTTTAGGAGCCGCAAATCGGTCGCCAGGTCCACGGGCATGAAGAGCAAGCACAGTGTGCGGCCAGCGCTGTGGCGCACTCTTCAAGGTAGAAGCACTCACCGACGAAGATGCCTGCAGCAGTCTTCTTTTTGCTGGTCTACTTATCACGACCTTGAAGTCATCGTCCGACGAGTCGTAGCTGTCCGAACATAACTCACTGGCCTCGCTGTCTCTGTATCGCTTGACGCACTTCCACGTTTCCTGGACGTTAACTGACCTGGCGACTGCGCACAAGGAAGGTACTCAGAGATCTCTTCATCCATTGCCACAAGTAGGCAGCGACAGCTCCCAGGAATGCAGGAAAACAAAGCAAAAACGCACAGAAAGAAGTACAAGCTCTCTATCAGAGAATGACTTCGTCTTCCTCTCCGAAACCTTACAAAATAACAAATATCCTGTGAATATGCAGTTTGTCTGAAAATGAAAATTAGGTTTTGAGGTTAAAGATGAAAATACTTAACTGTAGTGCGAAAAACATTGTTGACGTAGTGAAGACGACTTTTGAACAGTTGAACGATTTAAACAACGGTGTATGAAAGACGCAGAGCACGTGTGTGAATTCATTCTAGGCGCCGCATGGCCACATAGTTGGTAGACGATAGAGACAATGCGTGCTCTTTCACGTTTCTTAGGCGACAGGGGCCTGGACTCACGCTTGTGATAACATCTATGCAATGTGTCCTTCACCTTGTTCCTCCCGTTATCAACCCCCATTGTGACCCTTTTCTTCCCCTCTTCCCCTTTTCTTACGTAGAGTAGCAGGCAAGATGTTCCATTTTCAGGCCGCCCTCTCTAGTTTAATGCTTCCCTTCTTTTTTTCTATGAATCAAGCAACTAGATATTTCATGGAGCCACGAGTGACAAAGAGTAGGTGGCAACTATAAATTGTGGTAAAGGGTGAAACAAAGCCAGAGTACAGTTGCTTTCGTACGAAAGCAACGGTACATTTACGGGCGTGTACACTTACGTACGATATGAGAAAAAGCTGCAGTTAAACTTAAGGCTCAGATCGCACATGGTTTCACACAGCGATACGTACGCTGAAAGGTCGAAAGACGTAGTTTCTAAAGCTTGTCACTGTCCGTCTGAATTTCATTTGCGGCCATTGAAGTATTTTTCTATTGCATGAGCTTGTCGAAAGTATCACCTAAAAGAATACGTTGTGCCCTCTACGATGCAGCCGAAAAAAGGAAACCACTCATGTCTTAAATTTGGCGAAAAAAGAAACGCGGAAGTGCAGCCAGGGGATAACTCGAACGGCAGCCATCTTGAATATGGCGCGGGGAATCAAAGCAGTACCGCAGACAGGGCGTCGTGCATAATGGATTCAAACGAACGCCGCGTGTTGAACGAAAAAAATAAACTTTTAAACGTTTCGGTAGTTTATTATTCATTTACAATAACTTTGAACGCTCACATTTAGTTTTGATTCCATTTATACGATAGAGATCAAGAAGAATAGGTAATTTCTGTTTTGTATTTTAACCGATTTCGGTCCTAGAGCATTCACACAAAATTTCTTTTGCGGTACCGAAGCTTTCGGTAAACATTCCCTAAACTTACTGCTATTTTCTTACCGTATTGCTTTGGCTAAAAGTATGCTTATCCTCACGATTGGTTGCAATGTTCTCTTACGAAAAATTCTAGCCTAATTGCTTTTTGTGAATACGGGCCAGGAATTGTACATATTTTGTGCTGCCACACATATCTACTTCTGTATGTCTTGATGTTGAGGAAAGGTATTGTGTGCTCGACTTCAGACTATGTGCACGCGACAGCTAGAGTGATGACGAGCACACAAAGTGCTGTCTCGAAACCATGCACTTGAATTCGTTCTGTGAGTATTCCTGCACAGAACAATTCAAACAATTATTGCTCTAGCACATGCCCTTTCTTTTACATGAAACTTTGCCCCCAAGGAAGGGCGTCAGTTGACGTCAGTGTGCGGCGCACACCTGCAAAGCAATGCGGAGTTACCCCGTCTATCAGAACCCGCAGGCATTGTGTAGCCCGTACGACAGAGTGAGTTAACGTGCCGCGACGATAGGGAGCTTACGCACACACACATACGCACAAGCACACACACAAAAAAGAAAGACACATAAGGAAGAACTCTGCTTAATGCCGTCTATATCTGATGAGCAGTTTTCGGTTTCCATTCTCTTTTGGCACTCGAATGTCAGGTTCCAACCGGGTCTCTACCGTGAGAAATCCGGCAGCTTACTACTATAGCGCGCCATCTGTCATATTCCAGTTTCGCTTGCGTGGTATTGAAGTTTGTGAAGGGGCCATTAGTACGCGATATCAATTTCCGAACCTCGCGGAGTTCTCCGCTGCCTTCATTAAATATATATATATATATATATATATATATATATATATATATATATCAGTACATACATGGCAGGTCAGAAACCTAATTCCATTCTTGAGCGATAAAGCGCTTGATAAATGATATAGAATTTGCAGAACAGAGTCTCAGCCGGCCACGTTGTTCATTTTTTGACGACCGGGGTAAATAATATTCCCACGTCTTAATAATTTCTCTTCTTAATCAGGTAAGATATTCTTAGTCCCGATAATTAAAAATGAACTCCTGCTAGACAACTTTTCTTCACATTTGGGTTCTTTCGTACTACCGTAAGCGACAACGAAAGCGCGCTTTCCATGCAGTGAAAAACGTTTTCGGCACAGCCACCGACCACGTTTTCCAGTCAGCATCACGTATGGTTTACGTTCGTTGTCCCCGGATTTCCAACTACTTCAACAACCTGGGTTTCCACGATGTGAGCTTGTGCCACGTGCACCGACTGATGCGCCTTCCTTATTGCAATGACCCACAGCCGCATGTGTGATACATGCAGCTGATACGAGGCACTCACACACTTCATATGTGTCTTCCCGCGCTATAGCGCCTGGACGCCATCTACTCGACAACCGCCCACAATCGGCACAAAAAGTTCCCGGACAGTGGTCGTAAAGTAACTCAGCCCGGAGAGCTATATTTACACTTGTCAATTTCCTGAAGGATATGGGTTTACATAATGGTACCGCTGTATGGTGCACGGAGCTTACTCTGTTTCTCCTCCCCTCTCTTTATCTGCCCTTACGTTTCCCTTGGTCTGCCTGTTTACCCCTTCCCTCGATTCCAGGTATCCAACCAGAACTACCCTTTGTTAGCCTCCCTTTGGATTTCTATACATCCTTTCTCTCTCTTATGTCTGAATAGCCGTGTTTAAAAATCTTCCAAACGCCCGAAGTGCTGATGCATCTGTTTCGGTGCTGCATACTGCAAGTAATCTCAGACACGACATACTTCAAATGAAGGCATAAAATAAAGTTCGTATTTCCGTACAGCATACGTTCGATAGGTGCAGCGAGCACATTACGTTGCAGTGACACCGTTTGCTTTTGGTCAGTCTTGCACAATGCCTACTCCAGAGTTGTTATAGGGCACCACTGGAGGCCTAGTTGAAGACTGGCTGATATTTGCGCGTTAGCACACTTCTCGGGTAAGCCTTCGTGGCTTTGGTGTTTGCAAGTATGCTTGTGCGGTAATACGACATATTACAGCGAAGCTGTGAATGGCTAGGATCTGGCGGATCGCATCCACGAGTAGGCCAACAAGACCAACAATTTTTCATACATGGGCCGATCCCGAAGATAGTGCAATACCGGGCCGACCCGCGGTGGAGCTGAAGCAGGCGTTAAGCACTCCCCATACGTGGGCCGATCTCGAAGATTGTGCAATACCGGGCCGACCCATGGTGGTGGTGCGATTCGCCATTAAGGTGTCCACATAAACAGCTTCACTGGTCATCTTTCTTCACAGAGTGTAAGGGCACTGTGTTTTTTGTCCTTACTTTAAATCCTTCTATACACGGTAGCAAACAACAATAAGTGGCCAGACAAGAGAAATAAGAAAAGCTCATCATAAAGGAACATAAAAACAACACTAAATCAGTGTACGATTTCAGAATTTCTTACAACGACTAACTTCACTCATCTTGAGCACCATTGCATAAAAGTATTCAAAACTGTCACTATTCCAATTCTGCAATCAGCCCTCCACGATCGGTAAAAAGAATTTCTGACCCTACGGCATCTAACAGCGTATATCAAGAAATAGGGATGCAGCCCGTTGTTAAAAAAAAAAAAAAAGCAATAGTCAGTTGGAGTAAGGGCAAGTTCAAAAGGGATATCCTGGGAAGTGGTCCGATCAAAAATTCTTGTTTTGAATCAGCGTGACATCAACTACGCTTTGATGGCAGCCGATAAAACTTTAAGGCCTGTCAAATTATACGTGCCTGTCGGAATTGCACCCGGTTTATCAAGCCTTGGCCATCAAAATAATAGTTAAAGTGATGGTTAGTTATCTTCTCACGTTTTTTACATGACCATTGCTCTGCTCATCTTAAGCGCATGTGCGCGTCTGCTAGCACATGCGTGTATCTGCTGCTGCAGAGGAAGCTTTTAGTAAAGGTAGACTTGTAAGGAAACGTCTGTCCTGTCCGCCTCGCCTCTCTTCTCTGTTTGATATTTTTCTGCTGAGTGGAATGTTCACAATGTATTACTAACTAACCCTAAATTCAACCTTACCAAACGCAAACACAAGTGGCTTTTTACCTTGTTTAGAAAATTTCTCTGAAATCTGCCAACTGAAGCCACAGTCAATTGTGGCACTATATGCGCCCATGCCATCTTTATTGCTATATTGCTATATTGTTAACATTGCTTAGAGTATTCTGAGAACTTGAATTCGGACTTCCGCCAATGTAAAAGTAAAGTTCATTAATACAGAACAGGAAAAAATACTCTTACTTAGTTTTCCTTTCACTATAGTGGGTTGCGTTTCTTCAGAAGTTTATTTTTGCTTATAAGACTGATACTCTCAGCATCCAACGCAGCTATACAAAAGTCCGCTTCAAATTAGACAAGTAATTTTCCCGCATGAAAATAATCTTTACACGCTTGTCAATATAACCGCTGTGCACATTTGCCTCTGAGTAGAGTCATTAAGCGGATCAACTCTAAACAGCGACCATTAAAGCTCAACTCGGTCGAGATTCATGGAACGTTTACATATTTTTCTAGAAAGTTTAACCTCGATGTCGCATGTCTAAGAATGGCGCCAACATAAGTAAGCGGGTTCTTTAAGTATTGCGCACGTCAATTCATTCGGCACTTTCACAAGGAATCCTGAAGTTATGGAACAATTATGGTTGGTCTGTAAAGGCTCGGAGGGTCTCACTCGAGGCACTTATGGAAAGATTATTCGACCAAGATGGTAGTAAGTATTCGGTTGTTGGTTTCTTGATTCTTGATTTTCCTCTTGTCTCCGCTTTTCCTTGGCGCTAGTGATTGTGTAATGTTTAACCAATTAGTAGAATGTCCAGCTGCGCTAATGACCTGCTCCGTCAGCCTGCACGGTAAACCAGAACCTGCTGTGTATTGGGCAACGTACCTTCGACGCGGTAACCCTTCTTTTTTTGTCAAAGAAGAAACCAGACTGGAACGTCTAGAGGCTCTGCGCCAGAAAGCCGACAGGCACGAAAGAGCCTGGATAGTTAGTGGCGGGTTTGTACGTCCTGGCTATGGAAGCATGCATTGCGAATCCAATTTTTCTGTCTTTCCTTTTTTTTTTACTGAAGTAGTGTATCTAAGTTACTTACGCAAGCTCAAAAGTAATGGGGAGCGTGAAAGCGCAGATTTACATTCCTTGCTTCCACTCGTTTTCAGACGTAAATCAGATGTTATAGAAAAGTAGTTTGCTTACTTGAAAGTGCCTCTGTCTAGCTTGTAATGAACCTAACTCGCAGCTTCCATTGATGTAGCACCATAAAGGAGTAGTGCCGTTTTCATGAAGGCAGTTGTCTCGCAAAGTAGTACTGCTTGGTTCACTAGGGTACCCAGCACCACCTGCGCGTCGCGCAATGTCAGGTACGAACAAAGAAAACATAGCACGGCGGCTGATTATGTTTTTATTACTGTATACAATGTCCCGCTTTTGATCCCTTCAGCAAGATGTTGTAACCAGCCTAGTTGAGCATATTGTTAGTAACTTTGTGCGAGACACTTGGCTAATGAGTACGCTTTAATTAGTATTTTTATTGAATATCCAAGATTGTAGGTTGCGTGTGTGGTATGTACGGTGGGTTTAACTTTATGCGTCGTCGGATATAACTGGAGTAACTGTGTACAGGGATGGCCGTAAGAGGACTCCCCCCCCAGTTCCTACCCTAGCCCCCTAGAATAGCACCATCGTTCTAAGTATATTAAGGTATTGTGTTGAAAATTACTGAACTGCTTTATTTATTCAGCACGAACAAAAAGAAGCATTGACAGGAATTATTCATTTGAGTTAGCGAGACGCAGAACTTTTGGCAGAATGCACTAGTACCCATGGAGGGAAGGCACGATTGAAAGTGAGTGAGTGAGGGAATTTTCACAGTAAGATAAGCAAATAAATACTAGGATACATAAATGCTACCTTAAACAAACGTTTGGGACTGAAACTTTTCAAATTTAATTTCAAAACGCGGCCTGAATACTAAAAAAAAAAAAAAAAATGCATTGAAATCCACATCACACTGACGCTCCGGCGTCAGGGTGTTGGCGCGAAATTCAAAAACTGAAACATTTACGCTAATTTTGTTTTCCACTAACAACCACTTGCAATTGTGCATATTGATGACGTAACCTTGGTGACTAATATTGCAGGTTCCCCCATGAACGACAACTTTGTAATACAGTCACTACTCCACAAGAAATTAGTCCGCCTGTATACTCATTCTTCGATTTGTACATTTTGTATTGTACGTTTCTTGCCCTCCCTGCAATAGTCCCTTCTTGGGATTGGCAGTATGTTTAAATAAATAAATAAATAAATAAATAAATAAATAAATAAATAAATAAATAAATAAAAGGTTTTATTTCGAATTTGACGGTAACAGAGTTTTAAAGAAATGTTTTATGAGCCTAAACTGATTGTGGGTTTTGCTTTAGTGCCCTTTTAAATTATGCTTTGTAATAAGCCGCTAAAGTAGAAGCTGAAGCAAGCGATTCTTAGGTCGACTGGCCTCTGCTGGCTGCTCTGTCTTCGGAGTATTGTGCTCGAGGTTCGCACTGGTTAAAAAAATAAAGAAGTAACGGTACGCTAGTTGGTGGCACCAGCCATAAGTGAAATTGCTAGCAGATGAATAGAAACGCATGAATAGATACGTGAACGAATAGGACCGGAATAGGAGAGCAAACTGCAGTTGAGCTGAATACAATTTCACGCCTACAATATTTGGCAAAACGATGACACAGGGGCGAAAGGACAAGGAGGTGGGTGGGAGGGGGGACTGCGTTTGTGTATTCTTTGTCAATGCGAATAAATATGGGGGCATAAATAAAACTCTACACGTATAAATAAAACTCTATATATGTTCACACCAAACTCTCAGTTATGATAGCAAACTATCGCATTAGAGTAACTTCAATGCCGTAAGACATGGCAGGCCTTTCTTCTTTCACATACGTACAGCGGTAACGTTTCTCTGCCACAAGTTTCAGCAGCTGCAACGTTTCACGCTAACAAAGTTAACTTTTTTTAGCGGGAAGGGTAGTAATTCTTCATGCTCTTGAATTGTGGCAGCTTTCGCAATTTGCATGTTTCGCTGTTCAGCATGTTTCGATGTTCATCAGGCCACGACAGTACTGCTAGCATAACGTCTAGCCCGTTAGTTTTCCTCGTTCAAGTGAGCAGTTGCTACGGCAAATGTATTCGCGCAAATAACCTTTGCTTTGTTATTCGACCGGCCCAAAGCTGCTATGCGAAATGCTATTGAAAGCAGCTTTTCACTTCAGGAAGTTGCTGTTACTTTGTGGGGACGTGAAATCTAATCCTGGACCTGACCTAACCGTTCTCTATAAACAGATAGAAGAAATTGATGATGGTGTAGAGAAAATTGAAATGACCGGCCCACTGCCATCGAATCAAAACTGGAAAAAGTAGCAGCCCTTGATGAGAAGGTTTCCTCATGCGTGATCATTCTAAACAAATTGCAACAATTCCTTTCAGCTGCGGAAGAAAGACTAGACGACCTCGACAACCACTCGCGACGATCCAATCTAAAACTGTATGCAATCCCACAGGCTCGTAAATCAGGCGACAGGGACGTTTCTGGTAGGATTAATGATAACACATTAGAAAAAGTGCTACAATTAGAACTAGTAGCAATCGAACGAATCGATAGACAAGGCAGATCTACTGCCCATAAACACGGCCTATAAGGCTAATTTTCCGAGACAAGGCTCAAATACTGAAACATTTCTACAAATTAGAGGTATCAAAGTCCATGGTAGGGGAAGATATTTCTCCCCGAGGTCACAATATTAGAAAGAAACCTAAACGCAACACGAACTATCGCCATATGACTTCCTCATTCTCAGCGATTAAACTGTGGAATGACCTACCCCATGCTCTTAAATCATCAGTATCTTTGCATGCATTCAAATATAAACGTAAAAATTTTGTTTTGTATAGCTAGTTGTCCCGATTAATCTACCTTGTATATAAAGTGTGTAGTTCACTTGTGAAATAGGTTTATAGAAGTTAGATTGACAACGTGCAAATTTTTTTCATTGTAGATGTATGACTCGTTGTGTAAGAATCGAATGTATTCTTTTTCACTACTTCGTTCAGTTCTTATTTACATGTACATTGCATAATCTCACGCTGCTGTATCAATTAATCATTTTGTACCAATCTTGTTAACCGAGCGTACCGCTGCATTCGTTCGACTTTAGGACCCTCGCCTGTATGCTACTAACAACCAACTATAAACAAGAAGAAAGGGGGTTAACCGAGGAGCCCGATTATTATTAGTCATATTGCCGCTAGGTGTCACGAGCCAGCGCTGAAAAAGAAGTTGGGACTGGAACGCGCGCTCAGCAAGAGACGGCCGCTGGAGTAGAAGAAGTAGGAGCTGAGGACGCCGGCTTGAATTTATTGTACGCCATCTTGTACAACTGTCTGCCTCGCCGACGCCAGGCACACCTTCCATTGTCTTTTCGTGACAAAACTGGTGGAGGTGCGGGGTACGGTTCATCCGATGCCACAAACCCCTCCTGGTAGCAGGAGTACCAGCCCTATACTAGTGGACACCCCTGTTCATCGGGCAAGCAGGAGAATCCGAGGATTGCCTCCGGAGCTTGATCCTCTCTCCGCAACAACATCGACGCCCGCACACACCGGTATGGAAGGAACATCGACGTCCCTACCGACCACTAGGCAAGGTACGGCCACAACGGCAACTCAGTATCTGCTGCAGAATCTCCGAGTGCCGAAAGTGTTCCACGGGGATATCTTCGAGGATGTAGAAGACTGGCTAGCCCAATTTGAGCGCGTTGCCGAGATAAACGAATGGAGCGACGCGGCGAAGTTAAGGAACGTCTATTTCAGCTTGGAGGACGGTGCCCGCACTTGGTACGAGAACCGAGAAGGGCTCATCAAATCGTGGCTTGAGTTCCGTCGTGCCTTGCTAGAGACCTACACCAATGCTGATCGCCACGAATGAGCTGAACGGGCGCTCCAATCCCGCATTCATCTTCCGAACGAAAGCGTGACGTCGTACGTCGAGGATATGACGCGCCTTTTCCGTCGGGTGGACCCAACCATGTCCGAGGAAAAGAAGCTGCGCCATCTAATGCGGGGAGTTAAGGAACAGCTATTTGCTGGCCTTGTTCGAAGCCCGCCGAAGACTGTGGCTGAATTCTTAACCGAAGCCACCACGATGGAAAAGATGTTACACCAGCGCTCAGCTTTATATGAAAGGCGATTGAACGCAACTTCACCTTCGGACCAGCATTCAGCTCCGTATGACAGGCACGCGAACGCTGCTTCACTGAAGGACGCGATGGCCTTTGGAAACGTGGACGTTCTCCGAGACCTTATCCGCTCTGTGGTGCGTGATGAGCATCAACGGCTCACCTGCCCGCCTCAGCCCACGCTAAGTTCCATTTCTGCCCTTATGAGGAACGAAGTGCAGCAAGCGATCCAACGTCCCGTTCCAAGCAGCAATGCGCCGCCTGTGACAGCACAGTTGCAGCGGCCGTCGTATGCGGAAGTTTTGAGGCGAGTCCCTGTCCCCGCTCCGACCCATTTCGACCCCCCACGTCTTACGCCGCGTCATACGCCCCGCCGCTCCCATCAGTGCAACCGATCCAACGTATGGAGGATCGGCGCCCGCACGAAAGGAAGTCTGACGTCTGGCGTACCCCGGACAGAAAGCCTCTGTGCTATCATTGTGGAGAAGCCGGTCACGTATACCGCGAGTGCCCATACCGCCGCCTCGGACTGCAAGGTTTTGCCGCGGATTCACCAAGGCCCAGATATGGCGAAAGGTCTAGGGCGATTGAAGAATACTTGACCCAGCAGAGTATGCCACTGTTCCCGCGGCGGCAGTCGCGCTCGCCGTCCCCCAGGCGTTCTTCCCCCGCTCCTAGAAGCCCCCCAATGGCAGCGCAGGGACGATCGCCAAGCCCTCGCCGGGAAAACTAAGAACAGCGACCTTCGGGGGCGAGGCCGCTGATAATCGCCCTTCCGAAGTCCTCCTATCGACGCGAGCACGGTCTATTCAGCACGATTCAGCGACGACAGCAGCTGAACTCAGCGACAGACTCTCGCTAGACATAGCTGTTGTGCTCGACGGCCGGCACGTTAGTGCGTTATTGGACGCGGGGGCCGACTACTCAATCTTGTGCGGAAAACTAGCGAAGGAACTTAGAAAAGTCATCACGCCTTGGTCTAGAACGCAAATTCTTACTGCTGGCGGGCACATCGTAACACCGTTGGGCATGTGCACGATCAGAGTACACATTCGTGGGTCCACGTTTCCATTCAGCTGCCTTATACTCCGCGATTGTTCTCGGGACCTCATCTTGGGCGTCGACTTTCTGCGAGAGTGTGGTGCCATTATAGACCTCCGGGAGCGCACAGTGACTTTTTCGACAGAAAGAGCAGCGAACAACCGCGACAATTGCCGACGTAACGCGCTTCGAGTTTACGCCGACAGTGTAACTGTACCACCACGCGCAAGTGTCCTGGTAATGGTCGTATGCGACGATCTGCGTGACGGCGAAGCTGTTGCAGAGGGCAATTCCTCTCTTATGCTTACTCATGGTGTATGTGCAGCCCGCAGTCTCATTATGCTTCGAGGTGGACTTTCAGCGCTCCTCGGCCAGGAACATCGGCACCTATTTCGTCGTACTACTATCGCTTTCGCTGAGCCCATAGCCGACGTTGCTGAATGCTTTGCGTCTATGACGAAGGAGAACCCAGCTCAGACACTCAGCAATATCGACATCAATTCAGAACTTTCGGAGGAAAAGCAGAAAGCGCTGCGCGAGTTGCTCCTTCGGTTCAAGGAGTGCTTCGCATCTTCATCTAAGGTACGCCAGACGCCCATCACGAGGCACCGAATAATCACGTATGACGATTCTCGTCCCATACGACAACTGCCTTATCGCGTATCGGCGAAAGAGCGCAACGTTATTAATGCACAAGTGAAATAAATGCTCGACGATGACGTCATACAACCATCCCAAAGCCCTTGGTCATCGCCGGTGGTCCTCATCAAAAAGGAAGACGGAACGCTTAGGTTCTGCGTTGACTACAGAAAGTTGAATAACGTCACAAAAGAAGACGTTTATCCGCTTCCGCGGATCGATGATTCGTTAGATCGACTGCGGCGAACCAGGTATTTTTCATCCATAGATCTGAAGAGCGGATACTGGCAAATCGAATTTGACGAACGATATCGCGAAAAAACTGCCTTTGTTACCCCTGATGGACTGTACGAATTTAAAGTACTTCCATTCGGCCTGCGTTCTGCACCGGCCACATTCCAGCGAATGATGGACACTGTTCTGACGGGTCTGAAGTGGCACTGCTGTTTAGTATACTTAGATGACATCGTCGTGTTTGCGGCGACCTTCGAAGAACATCTGAAGCGTTTAGAGGCGGTACTTGAGGCGCTCCGCTCCACTAATCTCACACTAAAGCCAGAAAAGTGTCACTTCGGTTACGAAGAGCTGAAGTTTCTCGGGCATGTCGTGAACGCCGATGGCATCCAGCCTGACCCAGACAAAACATCTGCTGTTGCTGCTTTTCCGACTCCTCGTGACAAGAAAGCAGTACGCTGCTTTCTCGGTCTGTGTGCGTACTATCGTCGCTTCATCGCTAATTTCTCGCGCATCGCCGAACCACTCATAGGCCTCACGCGAGAAGACACACCCTTCGTTTGGACGGATGAGCAGGACGCAGCTTTCACCGAGTTACGGCAACGCCTGCAGGAGTCACCCGTTCTCGCTCACTTTGACGAGGACGCTGACACCGAGGTACATACCGATGCAAGTAACATCGGTCTTGGCGCTGTACTCGTTCAACACCAGGAAGGCGTCGAGCGAGTCATCGCTTACGCCAGTCGCACACTTTCACGAGCCGAAATCAACTACTCCACCTCCGAGAAAGAGTGTCTAGCGGTTGTGTGGGCCATCATGAAATTTCGGCCTTATCTCTACGGTCGCCCTTTCAAGGTGGTGACAGACCACCATTCCCTGTGTTGGTTAGCCAACTTACGAGACCCATCCGGGCGACTTGCTCGATGGAGTCTCCGTCTGCAGAAGTTCGATGTTACTATCGTATACAAATCGGGCCGCAAACACGAAGATGCTGACGCGTTGTCGCGCGCTCCCATCAAAACTTGTGATAAGGACATGGACGAAGACAGCGCATTCCTTGGGGCCCTCACCGCATCTGACTTGATCATACAGCAGCGCGAGGACGCCGAAATACGCCCTGTCATCGATCACCTAGAAGGCAAGAATGTTACAATCCCACGACACATTTCTCGCAGTCTTTCGACCTTCTGCCTGCGAAATGGTGTCCTCTACAAGAAAAACTCGAGTGCCAGCGACAAAGAGTATCTATTGGTCGTACCTGCCGCCCTTCGTGATGGCATTCTCCTAGCCTGCCATGATGAGCCCACGTCTTGACACTTGGGATTTTCACGCACTCTAGCAAGAGTACGCCAGACGTACTACTGGCCCAGACTTTCTACCACGGTGAAGCGTTACGTGAAAAGCTGCCGTGAGTGTCAACGCAGGAAGTCGCCGTCTTTGAAGCCCGGGGGGTTACTCCAACCCATCGCACCACCTAGCGCGCCGTTTGATCAAATCGGCATGGATCATCTGGGACCCTTTCCCTTGTCAGCCAGCGGAAACAAGTGGATTATAGTCGCCACGGACTATCTAACACGCTACGCCGAGACGAAAGCTGTACAGCGTGCCACGGCCTACGAAGTTGCCCAGTTCTTTATCGATCACATAGTCCTCAGACATGGTGCCCCATCACATGTCATCACCGACAGAGGCAGTGCCTTTACAGCCCAACTGATAGAGGACATATTCGAGCTGAGCTGTACACAACATCGCAAGGCGACTGCCTATCATCCGCAGACCAACGGACTGACGGAACGGCTAAACAAAACCATAGCTGACATGCTGTCTATGTATGTGGACGTCCAGCATAAAACATGGGATCAAGTCCTGCCGTACGTTACATTCGCGTACAACACCGCCATTCAGGAAACCACACGATTTACACCGTTCGGTCTTGTCTACGGGCGCGAGGTCCAGACCACGCTAGACGCTATGCTCCCGCACGACACCGACGCATCACTTACTGCCGACGCCGAGCAACTTACTCAACACGCAGAGGAAGCTCGTCAACTCGCGCGCATACACATCGCGAAGCAGCAGAGTACAGACGCACGACGCTACAACCTTCGACATCGGCAAGTCGAGTACCAGCCAGGTGACCAAGTCTGGGTGTGGACTCCAGTCCGTCGCCGGGGGTTGTCTGAGAAGCTCCTTAGTAGATACTTTGGACCCTACAAAGTGATACGCCGCGTTAGTGAAGTGAACTATGAGGTCGTTCCCAACGGTGCCGCGTCGCCTCGGCGTCGACAGCACCACTCGGAGATAGTGCATATCATTCGCCTAGAACCGTATATCCCGCGTTAAGGCGACGCCAATCCGATCTCATAAGACTTCCACACTTCCTCTTCCTAGTTTAGTAAGCATCGGGTCGATGCCTTTCTTTTGGCGGGGGAATAATGCCGCTAGGTGTCACGAGCCAGCGCTGAAAAAGTTGGGACCGGAACGCGCGCTCAGCAAGAGACGGGCGCTGGAGTAGAAGTAGAAGCTGAGGACGCCGGCTTGAATTTATTGTACGCCATCTTGTACAACTGTCTGCCTCGCCGACGCCAGGCCCACCTTACATTGTCTTTTCGTGACAATATCATAAAAAGCCAACAAACACTGACACCATGGACAACATATGGGAAATTACTTGTGCTTAATAAAAGAAAATAAAGAAGCGATGAATTAATGGAAATGAAAGTGGATGAAAAAACAACTTGCCGCAGGTGGGGAACCATCCCTCAACCTTCGCATTTCGAGTGCGATGCTCTACCAATTGAGCTACCACGGTGCCGTTTCTCCATCCACTTCGCGAAATGCGAAGGTTGGGGGATCGTTCCCCACCTGCAGCAAGTTGTATTTTCATCCACTTTCATTTCCATTAATTTATCGTTTCTTTATTTCATTTATTAAGCACAAGTAATTTCCCCTATATTGTCCTTGGTGTCAATGTTTGTTCGCTTCCAACTACCAACTTTGTATATTAAATTAATAATCTTGAGTGAATGAAACTATGGCGAGCAACTAAGGCAAGAAGAGGGCAGTGAAACGGTAACTCGCGTGTTTGACAATTTAAAAATTGACAACGAATTATACTGGTGAGATGAGAGTGAAAACTGCATTCGGCCTATTAACCGCAACCCCCTCCCCCCCTCCCCCCCCACACACAAAAAGCGAGTAATCCCTCCCAAGTGCACGTGTTGCGTCCCTGCAATATTCAGACGCGCACCAAGTTTGTCAACAATAATGCTTCGAAAGATAACCTGGTTAGAATATTTTCCCTGATTTTGTCGCGCTCACCGAAACATAACTATCAAGTGACGTCAGGCGGTTCCAGAGGACGCTGCCTAACTACGCAATCCACGTAAAGATAAAACTACACGTGGGGGAGGCGCAACAATTTTAACAAAGAAATATTTTACTTTCACGGCACTTCCTGACGTTGAGGGGGTGGAAGCTCTTTGTAAGATGCACTTTACTTCCGGTCCTGTTCTTCTTGGCTGCGTTTATAGGAGTCCCTCTTCAATCGTCGATGTTATGCATTCCTTGTATGCATACCTACACTTTCATGCTCTTACAAGTAAGATTTACTGTTTGGCCGTTTTAACCTCCCTGATATTGACTGACTCACGATGCAACATCAGTTACCCTCTTCCGACATAATTTCGATACTATGCTAGCATTTATTCTCTCTCAAATTAAGCAGCGTGCCCATGTGCAGGGGCGTTCCTCAAATATACTTGACCTGGTCTTAGTGACCGTTTTCCCTCTGAAAAGGCCAACGTTGAGTTAGGATGCTGTCTGGGATCCCCACACAAAGACCGGTGTCAACAACATTGAAAGCGTGCAAAAGAAAGCCCTTAGATTTATTTATAATATTTATTATAGACGAGTCTCGATCACTGATCTCAGAACACGGTCTGGCCTCCCATCGCTAGAATTTCGGCGTAGACTGCATCGCCTACAAACTTTGTTTAATATCGTTAATAAACAAACAAAATTGGATCCCGACATATACATCAATTTTAATAAAACAAGAGAAACCAGACGCAAGCACAGCAAAACGATTGTGATGCCACCGACTAAAACTACTGCTTATCGCTTCTCGTTTTTCCCTCGAACTATAGCAGAGTGGAATGCTCTACCGCAAGAAGTCGCTTGTATGTCCTCGGTTGAATCATTTGTGTCTGCCGTACAATTTTGGAATGAAGCGTGTTCGTTTTAGAATCACCATTTTCCTATTTATGTAATTTTGTACATGCTGCCTTTCCCGACGCAATAGTCTGTATCTTTAAGCATTTTTTTATGGTTCCTTGTAACCCATGTTTTTGTTATTGACGTGCAGTGCCGACTTTGTATACACTCACTCCTGCCTGGACTGCCAAGAGGCAGTTGGCAGTATCTAATAAATAAATAAAATAAATAATAGACCGCATATCGGACCACAAGATAGTATTGTGTTCCATTCCTATGCGTGACCATATAAAGACCTCCAAATCAGTTGTAACTTCTCGCGGTTTCAAGAACCCTGATGATGTTAGCATAGTCGACCACCTATCACACAAATTTAGTTCACTTGAGCAGTTTGATAACCATCCGTATGCTGATATCGAATCATTGTGGCAGAAATATAAAGAAGTTGTATCACATTGCATTTCTTATTACATAGCAACTACAACAAAGAAAAAAATTCAATCCATGTATCAATCACGAGCTAATTCATGCAAAACGCAAAGTAACACAAAACCTCACAAGATCTTCCAAACGAACAGCGAACCTTACAACTAGAAAGCTAAAAGCTATAAGTTCAATGAGGTCTAACATAACCGCCGCCGAAAATAACAATTTTTTTTCACGTCGCCTGATTTTCTAAACTATTCACCACAAAAATTTTGGAACTATATAAATCCTGAAAATATCGAAAATACAGTACAACGTCCCCCCAAAAAAGTAGAGACAGAGCTAACTTATATACTAACAAAACTCTTAGTCTACAGTACCTTTATTCGACCTCTACTAGAAAATGCTGACGTTCGCAGGCACAAACAATTCAGTTAAGAAGCTGGAAGGTGTGCAAAAATAAAGGCGTTAGGCCTGTCTATAACAAATAGGGGTTATTCGGTTCACCGTGAGAATTAATTGAAAGATCAGGAGAGGTACTCCGTAGCACTCCACCTAGTGGACTGACCATTTTGGCCGCTGCTGATTGGCTGGCTCCGTGCACCTCCTCCTCGCTAGTACAGTTTCATTCACTCAGAAGCGACCGAAGTGAATAGTCCTTTGGGTGGACCCTTACAGAATACCCCCCCCCCCCCCCCCCCCGTGGACATTTAACATTCAGTAACCGCCCTAAACTCGCACGCCAATAAAACGTTGTTCCAATTCCTTCATAAGCAGCTTAAAATGGGCAGTTCAAGATTTATATATAAATATGAAGCTAGACAATCACCCCACAAGCGTCCAATAACCCTACAACAATACCGGTTCAATACAATCAGTCTCAAATATTCTTTATTCCCAAAGGCAATAGAGAATGGAATAGGTTACCCGAATGTATGACTAGTTGTAACGATTTGAAAAAAATCTTTTAACATAACTGGAAAACCACTTACGCACCACCCACAGTTAAAATGTTTTGTGCTGTTATTAGGCATTAGTGCAATGATTGAACGCGTTCATTGTGTGCGACATGTCTGTTCGTAATGTTTTTACCATGCGAATTTCGCTCCCTCAACTCCAAATAATATTGCATAAAGTATGTAACGGCGTACTGATACTATGTTTATTTGTAATTGTATTTCTTTCGCGTTTTGTTTTGTCCTCCTTATATAGCCCCATCTGGATTTCGAGTAATAAATAAATAAATAAATAAATAAATAAATAAATAAATAAATAAATACCAACACTTCAGCTGTCTCAAGGCGTTCCCCCGGCATCACGGCATCAACACATTTCAGAGCTACACGCGTAAAATCTCGATAGGCGTTTTATTGAAAAAGGTCTTCTGCAGAATAGCATGCAAAAAAGTTATGTTTGTAGAATCTGCATTGTGTTTTAGTGAACGCAGTAACGTACCACAAACGTTACAGAGCCTCACTAATATTTAAATGCAGACGTTCAGGCACAATGTTTCTTTTTCTTGTTCTTTTTACGAAACTGGAGCAATTCATTATGTCCCCTTCAAGCCGGCGCCAGCGCTTTGAAATGCTTAGCGAAATTGCTGAGCTCGTTTTTTGTCAATTCTTCCAGGAGCGTTTGTTATTTTGCTTAATCAGGGTTATTCCTTGCGCTGGCACAGATGAACAAAACAAATCTACGAGTGCAAACGACACGAAGATCTACGAGAGTTAAGCCTTCAATTTGTAATTCTAGGTCTGTATAGCAAAAACTTTTTTCGAGGGAAATTTTCGAGGAAGTGTATGATTCTAGAAAGGCTAGAGGTCTTAATAAATGATGCTTGTATTGGTATCAAAGGTGTTTCTCTCACGGCTGGCTGAATAAATATTCACAGGAGGAAAACAAAAACTGGATGTGCGCAACGATATCGTGTAAATTTGAATTTCTAAACGCTGTGCTTCTCAATCCCTTTGTGTAGTACAGCATTGTAAAAAACAAACACCCTTGCCGCAAGAATAGTTTTGCATGTTGTTTGCGGTGTGTTAACCAGCAGCGCAGCGCAGTTGATAAATTGTGGGTTAGGAATGTAGATTGAATTAAGCGAGGTGTCCCGAATATTAACCAGCCTTAGAGCGGTATATGACCAAAAGAAAACCACTGCGCACAATTTGTCAACAACAAGTTCTATGGTTTCGGCTGTTTTAGAAAAAAAGAAGCTGTGAAGATCCACTACGCAGTCCTCATATTCTGCGCAAAACACATTGTGAGGATAACAAGGTTCAGCCATTGTAATGTGCTATTGTATATGTAATGTTTTTTTCTACCTGCGTCAGGCAATACCGCAAGTACGACACTGAAGTGCGAGGTAGCGGAAAATCTGAGTAATGAAACTAAGTTCAGTCACCGAGTGAATTATGGTTGTACAAGAAGGCGAGGAAAGATGAATGGAACAAAGGGGATCGATTCGAGGAACTGCCACATCTGCTGCCGTGTCCACGAGTGGCGCTTGCTAACCCTCTCGCTGCTGCTGTACACATAGTGCGCAAGATACGAGGGCGATTCATAAAGTATTTGCCCCTATTTCTTTGTAGCCAAATTATGACCGTAAATGTGAAGACAACTTGGTTCCCAGCGGTGGACCTTTCATCGGGCCTGGCCTCATCTGGCCGCAGCCAGGGGCACAGCGTTCCACCGTTCCAGGGCACAGAGCTGCTGTCAGTTGTTGAAGATGGCGGTTGTGCTTCACACGTACACGGCGTACGAGAAACGAAGTATGACAATCACAATCGCCGACCATATCTGGTAATTTCACTGGGGCAGTCTGCACTACCCCCCATGCAATACGGACTTCGCCCCTAGAGAGTTCCACATTTTCGGTCTGCTGAAGAAGTTCCTGGCGGGACAGCAATTTGTGTGCAACGATGAAGCCAAGACAGCAGCCCGACGATGGTTCCACAGTCAGCCGGAGGAATTCTGTCACGCAATCATTTATATTTATTGCTGCGATAGGACAAATGTCTGACCAGAAGTGGGGACTATGTAGAAAAATACAGCAATGTACTTAGAACAGTATGTATATTTGTAATTACCTTTGTGTACCTTATGTTGGCTAATAAAAAATAACTGAAAGGACTTTCTGATTCGCCATCGTAGTATGGGGAGACATCCATTGGCCGTAGCTTAATCGAAAGAGTCTTGCGGGTGACCTGCGAAGGTTATGGGCTTGGTTTCTACCGGACGTAAGTACTTAAACTACAGCAAGTTCTATCTTTGTTATTTTTAACATTTCACTAATTCGGCATGGTTATTTCTACTATGCTTCATTTGCCTTCGTTGTTTGTTTGCTACACATAAGGTAGTGACAACCAATATCGGTGGAGATTACGCATATGTTGGAATGAGTTACAGGTGAAACTTTTTCAACATTACTAAAATGTCTTCACTTCTCCTTCTTCACTTCTATATAGGTCAATACTCTTAACTCAATGCGTGCTCTGGTCCGATTTCATTCACTTCTCTTTCCGCACTCGGCGGCTTTCGATGCCGACTTCTTTCCGTTTTGCTGCTTCTTTTCTTCATTCTTTCTTCTGCTTATTTAATTCTTTATTGCGATAGCAGTTATATGGACACTCCAGGCGCATTTCTGCCGTCGTCATCGTAGCGATGTTCCGTACAAAGTCCAAGTCCGATAAAACCGTAGCCGCGCACCGTATGCTGTATGTGCGAGTGAAAGCGTGCGAGGGTGAGCCGGCGGTCGCGTCTCAATCTCGCGCACGAAAGGGAGGAAGGTGGGGAGGAAATGAGAAGTGCGCCGTCTTCCACTGCACGCAAGGCTCCAGAAGGAGGGCAGGGAGGGGGTTGCGTTCTACTCAGTGCGGCTGTATCCAGGCTGCACGTAATTATAATTATAATGCAATTGTAATGTGTCGCACTGCTCTCTGCATACACCTGTGACCATTGGTCTTCTATTTTCTGAGACTCATGCCTGCATCTCGCATAATTGCCTTCGATCGCTCATAGATGCTCAGACCACCTTCGAATGTCTCTGCACCCACTAGTAAAAGTAAATTGTCTAGAGAAAGGGACTTCTTCAAAATAGAAGCAAGCGCTTTGTCCTCACAGGCATTGTTCAAGGGGTGATGAATAGTCGCCATGAGCAAGAAAGGGCTTGATGTTGATCCAAATGGTACCCGGGTCATGCGCCATTCGACAATGTTACTATATTGGGTGACGGGAAGGGCATCAAAACAGAGAAACCCGAATGCATCTCGGCCGGTCTCCTGTATCTCAATTTGTAAGAATGCTTTCTCGATAACCGAGTTGATGGCGATCAGAAACCACCGAAAGCGAAGCAGTACTTGTAGTAACTCTGGGTTGAGGTTCACCCCTTTATCCAGACAGTCGTTGAGTGATGGAAAGCCTTGAGCTTGTGACGATGCGTCGAACACGACCCGGAGCTTGGTGGTCAGCGATTCCTGTCGTATTACTTCCCGATGTGGCATATAATAGGTGGCCCGATCAATAGGAACACTCTTAGGTACCACTTCAGCGTGTCCTAGCTCCAGGTATTGTCGGATGACTGCGTTGTATCGCTCCAATAATCCTTCAGTCATTTATAGCCTCTCTTCCAGTTTTTCTAGGCGTGCAAGAGCGGTATCACGGTTGCTTCCAAGTAGCTGTTTCTGATCTTCTTTCCAAGGCAGCGCCACGGTGTATCTGCCATTTTTCTTGCGAATTGTTCCTCGGAACCGTGCAATGGACTCAGGAGAGGGAGATTCGCCAGAATCTGTGATGCCCATTGCTTCTAGCTGCCAGAACGACTGTAGAATCTGTGAGGTTGTGTCATCGTCAGTAATTGTTTCCACTCGCACAACGCAGACCATAACATCAGCATCGCAGTCAAGAAAGGCTTTTTGGCGACTCGGTCCTTGCAGTGTCCATCCGAATGCCGTGATGATTGCGACCAGTCCTGGAATTTCCATGCTCCTTGCAACTTCTCCCGTCATGATTTCCCAAAGATGGTCAGCTCCAATAAACAAGTTGAGGCCATTCTCAGTATCCGCGTCAAGAAAATTCTTGTCAGCAAGAAATTTGCTCTCACATCGAAGCTTCCGAATGAAGTTATCAGCTGTCGGCGCAGCGATGTCGTGACAGATAACTGAAACTATGATTGCTTGAACAATGTGGACGTCGGAACAGTACTGACTACGCATTGGTACTTCAGCAACCTTTCGTATTTCAGCAGAACTTGGGAAGCTTTGCCAAACGTGTTGAATGAAATTCTGGTTTATCCCAGTACCTGCCGTTGTAGTTTTGCAGCCAGATCTTCTGTGGTAAATGATCTCTGACTGTTTCAATCCATAATCTCTCTGATGTATCTGGACCTGTTATTTTTAACGACAAAAGCGCGAAACGCCTGCAGGCACACTTCTCTGTCCGTCTTTGCGCAAGCGTTTGTGTAATCTATGTCGCAAAACATTACTAATTGCCACGAGACTATCCCTGCTGTGCTACCTGAAGCTACCGCTGGTCTCGAAGTTTCCGCCCTAGTATCTTTCTTTGTGCAGTTCGGATCACACATAGTCGAGGCGTGTCTTCCGTGAAAAGCTGCGCACGTGAGTTTTACATGGTAAGACCGTGCCTGGTGACCTCGTGATGTACATCTATAACAGCGGTTATACTTAGCTAGCTTCTTTTTTCTGGAAACAATAGATAGGTTGGCGTCGTAGGCGCGTGTATCGTACTTCTTCGATCCACAAAAGAAACCCTCGCTTCAGCTGTATGATGCACTGTGCATTATGAAACCGGTGCTGCTCCCTCGAGTTCTCTCAGCACGGTCATCGACAAATCTTCGTGACGATGTGTTGCACTGCTCTCGGCTTTCTATCTCAACACGTGTGAACATGAGCAGCTCTTTTAACTCCACTTCCGTTGTTGCAGCTGCCAGTGCTGGCTCCGAGAGGTTCGTATCAGGCCCATGTTGACGTAAACTCTGACTCCGCTTTCCTCGCGTATATGCAAGAACGATGTCGTATGGCAACGCCCCCTGTAGAATATCTATCAGCATTGCAGAGAAAGTGAGAGTGGGTATTTTAGTGCAGACAGACAGCGGATATTTAGTTGCGCGGCATCATACAGCTGCCTGAGGCCGCGTAGGTCGCTTCCGGACTTTACATGAGGTAGATGGCGAAGCGCTGTCAGGTGGTGCTGCACTATTCTTTCACGATCGCCAAAACGTTCTTTGAGAAGTTCTACGGCATCTGAGTAGCAAGTTTCAGAAGTTGGTAAACCGGTAATGGCCGCTGCCGCTTCCTTGGCGAGATATTGACGTACATAGAAAAACTTCGTCGTTGTCGATATAGCATTGTTGAGATTAACAGTCTGCTCGAACTGCTCCCAGAAATATGCCCATTTGTTAATGTCGCCTTTAAATGTCTGCATATCAAGATTCGGTAGCCTTGGGCCAATTCTTGGCATAGCGTCAGGAACTGTCGGGGTTGCATTCTGAGGACCAGACTCCGCTGTACTGTCCACGCGTCCCAAAGCGTCGACCTTCTACTGAATCTCGGCAAGCATGCTGATAGCTTGATCGTTATATTGTGCAGCAGTTACGTATTCTGCTTCGAGCTCATTGTCGGCAATGTGGTCTTCGAGTGCATCGTTAAGCTTCGAGAGCTCGTTGTTGCTAGCAGATAGACGGTCAAAAATACCTGAAAGCTTGGGCTTGCCCACGGTAGGATCTGTAAGTAGCAACTGTGCTCCCTGCAGAATCTTCGTATTCTGTGCTCGTCGAGCCGACCATTGGTCTTGAGGCTATCCATCCAATTAGCTCTTGATTGATGTCTGGTCTCCACGCCGATCATGAACGATGCGTTAGCCAGTCATTCCTCGGCGCTCGCAGCGCGAAGCGATGGAGTAGAAGGCCCTTGGAGACGTGTGCTGAAGGTAACGAGTCCGCACGGAGGTTTTCGGCACCGAAATGTATAAAACTAACGAAACGCGAAGAAACCAGACAAAGCGCTACTGATTGTTCCCACTTCCTCTTCTTCTCTTCGCAGTGCCCGCCTGCTCCGTTTATTCGTCGTTTTCTACAGTCTTGATTTAGGGAAAAATTTTGGACTGGTGATGTAGCTTTGATGGCACAATTTGGTCAGGGCATGAGAGCGTATAAATGCGTCGGTGCTTTCGATCAGCTAAAATATGCGATTACTGCGATGATTTCACTCCAGGGGCGCTTTTGTACATTTAGGTGTCACAAAATGCAGCTTCCTGAGATACGTTTTGAGCCTGCGAGATGAAACTAAGCGTCAGAAAGGCACCCTAGTAGTAGTCATTGTCACGCAGCAAACATGTCGCTTGTACTTCCTATTCAATATTGTCCTAAATTTACGAGCAATAATCGAAAATAAACGTGCGAGACTAATGAAAAAGTGAACGACGTGAAAAGGTGAAATACCATGATAAAGTGCGAATAACAGTGCACAATAATAACAACAATATACGCTGTTAGAAGTTAAAAAGAAAAACAAGAACAGAAAACAAAGTACAGGCTCAAATTCAACAGGGTAATTGCTTGGTATGAATAAGTAACTCCTTGGCAGTCAAGCAAACATCTCTGTTGCTGTATGGCAGAGTCGAGGCTGCAAGCGAAATTATAATAGTATCTGTGAGGTGCGAGCAAAGCCTTCTAAGGATAACTTCTAAAACATTTTTTTTTATTGTGAAAGCAACTATATGGACACTCAAGGCGCATCTTTGCCATCGTCATCGCTGACGCCGTGATGCTTCGTATGAAGTCCAAGGGCGATAACAATGTCGCCGCGTGCCGTATGCTGTATGTGTGAGCGAAGCGTGAGAGGTTGAGCTGGCGACCACGGCTTAATCTCGCACGCGTAGGGGAGGGATGGGAAGCGGGGAGGAAGCGCGCCGTCTTCTATCGCACACAAGGAACCGGGCGGAGGGCACTAGGGTTGAGGGTTGGACGAGTTGGTATTGTATTCTATAACTGCTTCTTCCTTTCTATGTTGCGCTGTACCAGTTTTAGAATGCGGGTGGAGGAAAAGTAGGGGAAGGGTGCGTTGTACCTCGGCAGGTAGATGGCGAAGCGCTGTCAGGTGGTGCTGCACTATTCTTTCACGATCGCCAAAACGTTCTTTGAGAAGTTCTACGGCATCTGAGTAGCAAGTTTCAGAAGTTGGTAAACCGGTAATGGCCGCTGCCGCTTCCTTGGCGAGATATTGAAGTACATAGAAAAACTTCGTCGTTGTCGATATAGCATTGTTGAGATTAACAGTCTGCTCGAACTGCTCCCAGAAATATGCCCATTTGTTAATGTCGCCTTTAAATGTCTGCATATCAAGATTCGGTAGCCTTGGGCCAATTCTTGGCATAGCGTCAGGAACTGTCGGGGTTGCATTCTGAGGACCAGACTCCGCTGTACTGTCCACGCGTCCCAAAGCGTCGACCTTCTACTGAATCTGGCGAAAAACAAGCCACGCGCGCTCGCGTGGGCTTTATCTTCAACTTTGGGGGGCAAAGTGGGCCCACAGATCGTAGCTTTGCGTGTGCTGTGTTTTCGCCACTCAGTTTGCGTTGAAGTAATAGACAGCTCTAAGGTCACTACACTCGCTGCTGCTGCCGCGCTTCCTCGCAGCAGTATTTTGATAGCGAGTATCCGCTGTCATCGAGTGTGATGTGTGCATGTTTGCCTGTGCACGTTGACACTTTGCTTGTTAATTTAGTTAGTAAGCGAGTGTTTGCAGGTTTATACGGCCAATAAAACTACTATCGTTACTTATTATGGCTGTCTACTAATTTGCTATCGCAGTTGATGTTTCACCTTTTGGGCAAAATTGCGACTTTTTTCTTCCAACTGCGAACTACGTAAGTTATCAGGAGCGCTGAATTGTTTCGTCGTCATTACACACGGTGCTCGAAGGGAGAATATGAGAGCCTGGCCTTTGTAGGTACAAGTTGAAGGGGGAAATGCGGCAACCTAATTTCCTGAGGCAGGCCGCAAGCCTTACAGTTAGGGGTTTGTGCTTTCGGATAAATCCGAAAAAATGCGATGAACACTTGCCGGTAAACTTGTTGGCAATTTGGATTTATCTGATGAACTCCAATTTTAATGGCCAATATAAACCTAGTCCGCTTTTTCTCAAAAGCCTTTCGATGTGGTCTAAGCGCTCAGTGATACATCAGCCGGTTTGGGTGATATAAACTCTACCTCACGTCAACAGTTTCTCGTAGACCACACCCATCGCACATTTCACAAAGCGCTTGTTGCACCGTGGAGCGTGAGATGATATCTTGCTATACGGTCCCCTGGCGGCACTCGGGCGCCAGGGGACCGAATCGAGCACGGAAAGCCTGTTGGCGGAAAGCATGGCATGCTCACATGATGCATTTCTGTATCGCGTACACAGACATTTTGGGCAAGCAAACTGGGAAGAAAACGAAAGCTTTACAGCGACTACGTAAAGGAGTTTAGTGATTTTTAAGAGTCAACGCTATCTGAAGGAGTCATTGTTGCAAGTTGTGTCATGTGACAGCATTGCCAATAGCAAGGGCGCCTTGAGAATTGCGGAGCATCTATATTCACGGCCCCACGTCCAGCTGAAGAAGACCCGTCTAGACACAGGTGAGGCCTTTTTAAACTGTTGGTGCTTTGAATTCAGGGCTGTGAAAGAGTGTATGTAGCAGGCTTCGTACAAACCTGACACGGTTTCTCCGTTTACTGTGCACGCTTCCTTCTATGGCAGGTGTCTGAACAGTCTTCACATGGTCGTAATCTAATTTGTTCACATCGTCTTGTTATTCCTATCCCTTAGGCAACTCGTCCCAGCAAAGCCCGCTGGAAGAATGCATCACACGGGCCCGATCCAACAGACAAGACGCGAATGACATCCTGCACCAGTTCTGCCGTGTGCTCTGCCATGCTGGGATTCCCCTGCACCAGTCTGATCGACCTCTTGGCAGCCTCTTTCGAAGCAAGTGTCCGGAGGCACGCACGACGCCAGGTAGTGATCAACTATATCGGAAATACCTACGTGAGGTCAGTGCCAATAACAGTGCGACGATAAGCTCTTCGATGAAATACCAACCCATTTCCATCACCATCGACGAGTCGCCAGAACTCCGCGGATGTCCGGCAGTGGTGGCGCTTGCATCCTTCTACGACGACGAGCTTCCTGGACGTAGGACCCCCATGATAAGCTGGCAAGTAGTTCAGCAATTTAAGGCAGTTTCACTTGGCATGTTGATACAAACCGCTCTTGAGAAGGTTGGAAAGGCCTTAGCCGACGTAGCTGTGTTGTGCTCGGATTCAGCTTTCTACATGCATAAGCTTCACAAAAACTTGCACCTCTCCAGTCCCGACTTCAAGGCACTTCACTTCAAAGATCCGTGCCACCTACTTAGCAACGCTGGGGAGGATGGAATTAAGACGAGCTCATTTAAGGTAGTTAACGATTTTGTTGTGCACTTCCCGGTCCTGTTGAAGCCGTCGCGGAAGCTGCGCCGTATGTTTCGTCTTGTGTGCGTGGCCATGGTCATGAATACCAAGTCGCTGAAGACTTTATGTCCGTTTAGGTGGTTCTCTCTTTATGAAGCCCTAGAAGATGTTGTGGACTATTGGCGTGCCATTTTTCTTTCTTGAGAGGCGAGGAAGCCAAGGGAAAGTTGTACCTGAGTTGCTGATTAAGCTGAGGTTTCTCAAGACGAATTCGTGTGCTGTGCTCTCAATAATTAAGGAACTTGAGGCATAGAGAACCCTGGTACACGAGGTTTAACCCATACGGGGGTTCGTTTCCACGCGCTCCTTAGTCAATGGCGAGACTCACCTGTCACACCTATCAGATGTCGCAAGTCTGTTGCATCTCTTTGACGAGAATGACCGCTAAACGACTGTCGCATACCATCATGGATGCTACGCTGCTGTCACAGAAATGTGCAGACAGACAGTTGAGAGGAACCTTTGCGATGCAGTCCAGTACACCAGTGAATCGTTCTGGTACAGTTTTCAAATTGGGAATCCAAATGTGAAGCGTGAGCTACCCCGCGCATTCGAAATCTATGCGCGAATTTTTAAATGAGTGTTTCTTGAAATTGCCATGAGTCAGCTCGTGGGTGATATTGCGAAATATCAGAGGTATGAAATCAGTAACATTGCTGAACCACTGTCGGTTTGGAGACTTCGCACTGTCCTGTGGCCAGTGCTTTCTCGCTGCGAGCTGAGTTGAAAGGACATTTTCAAAGCTGAGAATCATCAATCGAAAGGAGCGCGCTTCTATCAGTGACGGCAACCTCGTAAAGTATGCTTGTGCTTATTACAACAAGCTTTAACGTTGTAATGCGCACAGACGTCGGTGTTGTACACGCAAGTATTTGTGCTTGTGTGTATATGTGTTTGTGCGCTTAAACCTTCCAGACAACTGAAATACACTTCATGTGTTCTAATGTCTTCGTGTTCAGATATCATTTCATCTAAGATTTTGGAGTGTTTAGAATAATGCAAAATTAAGCTCTGAATTTCGGAGAATTGGAGATTTACGAGAAATAAACTCCGATAAACGGCGAATTTTCGCCAAGAAAGAAACTCCGAAATGCACCCTCCGAATTTCAAGAAAAATAAACTGCGAAAACACGAAGCCCTACTTATAGTATACCAGAATTCGCTGTGCCAGGGTTACAGTGGGTGCTTGTAATATAGAGAATTCTACAAATTCGGAAATACTTGTAACCCAGTATGCTTACACAAGACTACGCATCTAAATTATAGCTGCATTGACGAGTACTGTCAGCGGAAAAACAGGAAAGACTGGGTCGCAAACTGACGCCTTTGTCGGGGTGGTGGCGATAAACTTTATTATAAGGGGGAAGGGTAAAGAGGGACGTGGCTGAGGGTTAGGGCTCAAGTAAGGCCCTGGGCCTGCTTGGCCTTTTCCGCCCAGTCCACCAGTTCAAGTTGTCGGTCGACGTCCCCGGAACCTGAGCCAGGCTGTCCAGTCAGTCTCGCTGCTGACGGGGGGATGAGAGAACGGGAGCGAGGTGCATTCCCACATTATGTGTGTTAGTGTTCCTGTTTCTGAACAGAGTCTACATTTGTCGCTTTCCCTGCCCCCTGTGATTTTGTTAATGTATATTGGGTGTGGGTATGTATTTGTCTGAAGTCGCCGAAACGCGACCGCTTGCGTTTTGTCGAGTTGCTTGGCCGGTGGTGGAAGCGCGCGACGCCTCAAGCGATACCGATGAGCTTTTTCATAATAAGTCTCGCAGGGTTCCTCGTGTCTCTCCTCCTCATTCACGCCGTTAGCATCCGCGGACGAGGCTCGGCGCGCGAGATCTCGAGCCAAACTGTGAGCCGACGCGTTGCCGGGCACAGCCGCGTGAGCGGGGGTCCACACGAGGGTTTTCAAGCCGCTTAGGGGGCGTCGTGTGAGGACATGGTACGCCTGTTTGCAAATTCTACCACGGACGAAATCGCCGATGGCCTGCTTGCTGTCGCTGATGACGGTATTCGCTTCCGCATGCATGGCCATGGCAATCGCGGTTTCCTCCGCTTCCACCACTCGGCCAGCCGTGATTGTTGTATATTCTATCAGTCCTCCGTTGTGATCCGCTACCACCGCGGTCATGAGGTCGCCCCGAGGGTGTCTGGCTGCGTCTGTGTAGAGCACTCCATCTTGCGAGCCGTAGCGTCGCCAAATGGCTTCACTACGGGCCTGCCGACGGCCCTGATGGAACTCGGGGTCCATGTTGCGGGGTAGAGGTGGGGCATAAATATGCCCCCTGACCTTTCGCGGAATCGTAATGTACTCTGTCCCCTCGGGGATAGCCTCGAGACTGAGCTTCCGGAGGACTGTGCGGCCAGCCGGGGTTAGCGAGAGACGACGGACTTGGGCTGTGTGGGGAGCGTCTAAGAGCTCCTCGATCGTGTTATGCATGCCTAAGGCCTCTAGCCTTGCGGTGGCCGCGTGGTCCGGAAGGCCCAAGGCTGCCTTTGTGCTTCGTCGGATCATGGTGTTTAATTTGGCTAAGTCCGTAGCTGCGAGTTTGACATATGGTGTCGAGTACATGGTTCTGCTGGTTATGTATACCTGCACAAGCCGAAGCAGATCGCCCTCGCCCATGCCGTGGTGCCGATTAGCCACCCGGCGAATGAGCTGTAGTGTGTAGTTGGTCGCCCTCTGGAGTTTCTTCAACATGAGCCCGCAGCGCAGTGTGTTCTGAAAGTCTAGCCGCAATATTTTGATACTGGGGCGCTCCGGGATGGTAAGTTCTCCGACCTTAAGTTCAAGGAAGCGCCTTCTCCGTGGTAATCCCCTGGGACATCTACTTCTGCCGGGCTTGATCAGTAGGTATTCGGATTTTTCCGGTGAGCACGTCAGGCCCCTCGACTCCGCATAAGCTTGTACGACGTCGATGCCACGTTGCATGATCTCTTGAAGAGTTTGTGGATCATCCGCCGCTGCCCATAACGTCTCGTCGTCAGCGTAGAGGCTGTGGTGAAGCCCAGGGATAGAGCACAGCAATTCCGGGAGCCCGCGCATCGCCGCGTTAAAGAGAAAAGGGGAGATGACTGATCCCTGCGGCGTGCCTCGGCTCCCCAGCTCTATAAATTCAGTTTCATGTTCGCCGACTTTGATCCGGCACTTCCGGTCGGTGAGAAAGTTTCGGACGTATTGGTATGCTCGGTTTCCGACACCCAGTTGGGTCAGGCCCTCGAGCACCACTGCGTGGGCGACATTGTCGAAGGCCTTCTTCAGGTCGAGGCCCAGGAGGCACCGGAATCGGCGAGCGTCCGCCGGACTTTCGGGTTGCATCACCTGCGGCTGTCGCGGCTGACTTTGAGTCAGTCGCGGCTGACTTTGAGGGCCGAGCAAAAAAGCGCATCGAGCTTCGGGTCTGCATGCGGGGCGACGTATACGTTGAGGATGAATAAGCTGGGATCTGACGTGCGCGTCGGGATGATCTCCACGAAAACGTGGGGGATGCCTGAGGGGGGAGAAGTTTCGATGTCGTGGATCGCCGTCACCTGTTCTCGGCGAACCAGCGTAGTGACTTTCTTGGAGTTGTTACGGCAATGGAAAGCCCGGTAAAAGGAGAGGCCGGCTTCCACGTTGACTTCTTGTAGCGCTATGATATCAGGTTTGTAGGATTCTTGCTGTGCCGTGTTATTAAGATGCTGGTAAAGGTTGGCCTTCTTCTTTTTGAATCCGCGGCAGTTCCACTGCCAAACGTGATAGGTGCTATTGGTTGTTACAGCCATGTTGATTGTTGGGGAGTGTGTGGACGGCCAGGTCCAGGCGGGAAGGGCGGAGGACCGCCGCTGCGCTGAAGGGTGCCACCTGAGGAACGACCGCGGGGTGAGGGAGAGTCTGCTCCGGCGGGGAATCACCAATTTTGTTCAAAAACGAGCCGTTATTACCAGGTGCACAGATGCTTCAACTGCGCTTCAAGTGTACCAGAGAGGTGGTAGATTGCCAACATTATACTAATGCTTAAGAAGAGTGATGGTAAATAACCCAATAATTATAGGCCCATTAGCTTGCTTTCAGTATTGCATGAGATATTCGCCAAGATAACTTCCAATAGGGTTCGGGCAACGTTTCCATTCAATCGCAGAAGGCTGGCTTAGCGCAGAAGGCTGGCTTAAGTAAGGGATATTTTAGAATGAATTACGTCCATGACATCAATAAGACAACTGAGAAATCTGCGAAGTACAATCAACCTCTCGGTATCACTTTCAAAGATTAAAAAAATCAATTTGAATCAGTAGATATATCAGCAGTCACGGAGGCATTGCGTAATCAAGTAGCGCTGGAGGCATACATTAATATCTTGGGAAATGTCTACAAAGATTCCACAGCTACTTTGGTTATCCACAAGAAAAGTAGAGAATTACTTATCAAGTAAGCTGGAAGGCATGGAGACACAATCTCGCTTATACTGGGAGAGCTCAGCAGCGAAGGTCTACGGCGAATATCTCAACAATCTTCCGTTTGAAGACGACATTGTTCTGTTCAGGAAAACTGGGGATGAATTGCAATAAATAATTGAGGACCTTAACAGTGAAAGTCTGAGAGTAGGGTTGATGAATAATATGCTGAAGAACAAAGGTAATGTTCGATAGCCTGGCAAAGGAACACGAATTCATGATCGCGAGTGAGCTTCTAGAGTCTGTGCAGGAATACGTTTGTCTAGGTAATTAGTTACAGCGACCCTGATCATAAGAAGCATATCTATAGAGGAATAAAAATGCGTTGGAGTGCTTACGGCAGGTATTAACGATTTCGGACTAGGAGCTTACCATTGTTATTGAAAAGAAAAGTGTATAATCATTGCATTATGCCGGTACTAACATATGGGGCAGAAACATGGAGGCTAACAAAGAAGCTCGAGAACAAACAAGTTATGCACCACACAGAGAGCGATGGAAAGAAAGATATTAGGTGTAACGTTCAGAGACAGAAAGAGAGCGGTGTGGATCAGTGAGCGAACGGGGATAGCCGATATTCTAGTTGGCCTTAAGATGAAATCATGAGGCATTCAACTCTGCGAAGGTGCATGACCAGCGAAGCTGTTTATCACACAACAGAGAGGTGACACAGACTTTTGAACAAAGGCATCAACACATTTATTTCATCGATCGGTGGTGATCGTGACGAAAGGTACGCACACTATCAGGACTGGGAGGTCAATCCCATCGCTCGTTACCCGTTGTCAAGATTGGAGTCGGGCATGAATTAGATGGTAGCTGGCCCATGCCGTCGTCCAACTTATCTGCGCTGAGGACGTTGTTGAAGGGAAGGACTGCTTCTCATCGAGAACGAGGAATATGGATTTATTTACAGTATCTACATAAGGACGTTGCAGTTCATCAGTCTAGCATGACTGCGAGAGAAAGTACACTGAGCAGCCGCACAACAGCGGTTTATAAACACTCGGTCCTCCCTCGATCCCAAGGTGAGGGAAACGTTCGACCAGGCACCGTAGACGAGCTGACCAGGCACCGTAGGCGAGCCGACCAGGCACCGTAGGCGGCAGGGCTTACACACGCACATTTCCGCACAGGTTCACGGTCCCCAACCGAGGTCAGGTGGTCTTCGTAGAACTCGGGGCTTATGTCAATAAAGGCGCATTTTATTCCCCGAGCTGACACCCGCAGCGCACCCGCCGGTTGACCATTGTCTTGCGTCTTGAACGGCGCGTGGGAAGGGGCCTCGAACTACGTTCCCTCGGTGACTCCCTCGTTCACAGCAGACCAGGTTGGTGGTGACGGGTTCAGACACAAAGCCTGCTTCGTCCACTCATCTTGGGTCCAGCGAGGTAGAGTCGAGGACGCGCGTATTGCTCTCCACGCACAGTCGACTTAGTGACGCCGTGGCTAGAGGTTTGCGGTGGCATTCCAGGAAAAGTTGACGCCCGCTGTCGCAACTGGCTGGCAAAACTTGCATGTCAGCGGGCCGTTCTTAACAACGCGCATTCATTGTACACATCTGCGTGGACGACTACATACAAACAAATAATTCATATATAGCTCCTGCATTACGACAGGAATGAGTCATTGCTGACGATGATAGTTTTTGTTGATGCAGAACTAGAATGCACGGAAGCCTATAGCCATAAACAGCTTGGCCGTAAAAAATGAGGATCTTAGCAGGTCATGTAATGCGCAGGGCAGATAACGAGGGAACCATTACATGGCGGGAAATATCAAGCGCCGACCAATCATTGAAAAATGAACAAAGACGTTTCGGTCTCAATACGGGAGCCGTGTTGAACAAGGCACCCGTAGTGGGACCGAAACGTTTTTTTTTTCCTTTTCAACGGTTGGTCGGGGTGCTTCATACCTCCCGCTGTGAATTTTCTCGACCAGACGGGTTTTCGTCGAACCCTGGCTTTCATTGAGTCATTAGAATAAGTAAGAGTATTGCAATCGAGGACGACTGAAAATTAGGTGGAGTGAGGAAATTAGGAAATTTTCAGGCGGAAGTTGAAATCAGCAAGAGCAAGCGAGGGGTAACGGAGATCACTCGGAGTAGCCTTCGTCCGGCATGGGACATAAAGATAGGCTAGTGATGATGAAAATGTTGACAATACTAGAACAAATGTACTCTTCGCAATTTCGAAAAAACAGCTAATTAAAGAAATACACGGATCCCGCGCACTGAGAATCGGGTTAGGCAGCAATGAACCCACGATCAAGTCTGACATAATTTCACAAGGAAACACCTCACTCGACCTAAACTCGGGGTGCTCCGTGCCGCCCATCCCACATATGCCGATGGTTGAATGAAGATGACGGAAGAACCACGGCGGTATGACCTCGACTGTTTAACAGCGTCGTAATGACGACGATGACACGAACTCGACTGTATGACGACGGCGCAGTGACGAAGAGGGAATGACTACAATGACATGACGACACAGGGATCCGAACTGTATGGCGATGACAAAATGACAGCAATATGATGACGATAACGGTATGACGAGGACGCAATGATAGCAATAGGATGACGACGCTGGAGGGACGACTATGGCACGATGACAGTGGGAGGACGACACTGGAATAATGACCATGGTTTGACAACGATAGCGTGATGAGAGCGGCATGACGACAATTGCATAAGGAAGCTCAAATGACGACGAAAGTATGACGACGGCGGCATGGCGTCAGCGAGAAGACAATTCTGGAACTATAGCTGTGGTGTGACGACGATGACACGACGACGACGACGGCATAAAACGACTGTATGATGGCGACGACGAGACGGACGCGACGATAATGGCATGATCAAGCAGGAATGAAGAAATGACGACGGCGTCATGATTACGGCTGCATGACCACGAGGCCATGGCAAAGAAAGAATGACAAGAATGGGGTGACACTTTAAATCACCACATTATGAGGTTGATGGAACTAGAACGACGGCATGACGTCGAATCTATGATTAACAAGCAATGATGGCGCTGCAATGATGGCTACAGAAGGACGACGATATGACGATTATGGCTCGACGATCGGGGCATGATAACGACGATTGACAACGCAGTGACAATGACAAAGTGAAGATGATTGAAGAATGGCGGCAACATTAAAGCGAAGGAATGATCACAATTGCGTATAGGTGATGAAGTGACAATGAGATGACTAGAGCATAATGGCGACGGCGTGTTGGCGTAGGAGCTCACGTTGGCACCTAGTTGTACCACCTGCCGCCTCAGGCCATTTTGCTTGGCACTGAATCTTCTGCTTCCGTCTACATACTTTGTCTGGAAGCGGCTTCCTCGGCTCGCTGGACGGCCCAGAGTTGTACTGTCAGGTTCGAGCTGAGCAGTGCGGTCTTCCAGCGTGAGCGGAGGCTGGCGTTGCAGGAGACGGAGGGGTCGGCACTGCCCGACTTGTGTGTTAAGTGCTGAGATTCCCATAACATGTGATTAAGTGAGGCAACCTCGCCACAGGATGTGCATCTGTTTGTAGTGTACATGTCTGGATACATGGCTTGCATGAGTCTGGAGTTTCTGTAAGAATTCGTTTCTAATTGTCTGAAGTGTACTGCTTGCGTCCTGTCTAACCTAGCGTGAGGGAAGGGGTATACGCGTCTTTGTAACTGTTATACTGTGTCGTGATGTCGCGGAACCTGGTCATACGATCCTCTCACCCCCAGACGTTTGCAGTACCCCGCAGGGGCTCTTCCTCCGTTGATGCTCGGTGAGTGAGGCCTCGAGCAACGCCATGAGCCGCTTCGTTGGGGGTGCTCAATCCAGTGTGTATCGGGATCCATAGCAAATGCCTTCGGTTATCGAAGTCGGCCTCTCGCTGGTGTATAGGATGTCGCTGGAGTATGTGATATGCCTCTTGTGAGATGGGCCCATTTGCAAAATTGTGAATTGCCGTTTGCGAATCGCAGATCACGTATGTCGCTTTCGTTTGTGTGAGGGCCAGGGCTATGGCCGCTTCCTGTGCCGCTTCGGCATGTGCCGTATTCACGGTGACGCTCGTGAGGTGGTTGCCTCGGTGGCTAGCAACTGCCGCCACGACACTTTTCCTGTCTCGATAACGGGCTGCGTAGGTGAAGACGGCCTCCTTGTTGTTTGAGTAACTTTGGTTCATGAGTTGTGCCCTGGCTTTCCATCTCCCCGTGTGGTGTTGGGAGTGCATGTTGCGAGGCAATGGGGGTACGTATAGTTGCTCGCCGTATGGTTCTTGGAATTTCTACTTTGATGCCGTGCTGCGCGTGGTATGTGATGCCGCGCTTTTCGAGCACGTGTCTGCCAGGGCGGGTCTTGGATAGGTGCTCGATTTGGGACACTTGTTGCACCTCCACGAGTTTCTCGATCGTATTGTGCAAGCCTAGCTCTAAGATCTTGGTGGTGCTGACTCCATGCGCAAGTCCGAACGCACATTTGTACGCCTTGCGAATGAGGGCGTTGAGCTTGTTTCTTTTCGCTACCGTCCAGCTGTGAAACGCTTCCGTGTACTTTATTTGAGAAATGACGAAGGCTTGTATGAGTCGTATGACGCTGCCTTCGCGCATGCCCGCGTGTTTGTTGGTGATGTGTCGACTGAGCTGCATCGTGCTGGTGGCCTTTGCCGTTATCTTGTGAAGTGCTTTGCCATTGCTACCCTTGTGTTCGACCATCATTCCTAATACACGGATCTTATCTACCATCGGGATGGGTAGGCCGTTTGGTGCCGTTAATTGGATCTCTTCCTTTTCCGGCGGGTTGAAGCCTATAGGTGGGCGCCCCTTTGTGACCGGTCTAAATAGCAGCAGTTCGGATTTTTCGGCCGAGCAGGCAAGTCCCGTGCCCACGAGGTAGTTTTCCAAGTATTGGATGGCCTGCTGTAAGCGTTGCTCGATCGCTCCGTCGCTGCCCGCCGTCGTCCAGATCGTAATATCATTCCCGCATAGCGTGTGATGCAGTCCTTCTATTTGAAGAAATCGGTCGGGTAACCCCAGCAGGACGAGATTGAATAGCATCGGTGAAATCACCGAGCCCTGCGGGGTGCCCGAGCTCCCGATGTTGATTTGATGTGACTCTAGTTGTCCCACTAGCATGCGAGCGGGTCTTCCCGTGAGGAAGTGTCGGACGTAGCTGTACGTTCCCAGTCCGAGATTTAGCTTGTTCATTTGTCGCAATATGGCATCGTGGCGAACGTTATCGAAGGCCTTCTTCAGGTCTCGCCCGAGGATGGCTCTCGTAGAGCGCCCCGGATTGTCTATAATTTGATGTTTTAGTTGCAGAAGGGCGTCTTGCGTGGAGAGATGTTTTGTGAACCCAATCATGGTGTGTGAAATAATTCGCTGTCCTCGATGTAATCTGTGCGTCTATTGAGAAACGCGTGCTCCATCAACTTGCCCATCCAAGACGTGATGGAGATGAGGCGCAGGTTCTCCAGCTGTAGTTTCTTGCCGGGTTTGGGTATTAGTGTGATGTTTGCTTGTTTCCTTTGCTGGGGTAGCTTTCCGTGGGCCCAACACTCGTTAATGTATTTTGTGAGTTTCTCGATCAATCCGTAATCGAGATTCCGTAGTGCCTTATTGGATATTCGATCGAGGCTTGGGCCCGACTTGGCGTTGAGTTTTACGAGGGCCACCTGGATTTCGGCAACGGAGAATTCCGCGTCTAGGGTGGCGTTGCTTTTTCCCGAGTAGTCCGGATATACTTGCGATGGGGTTTGAGATATGTAAAGGCGTTCCGCATCCCGTAGTAATTGTTGTTCCATTACCCCGTAAGCGTGTATGATTTTGTATATGCCTTGCATGTGTGTAGCCTTGGTGTTGGTGGCATCAATCAGGTACTGCAGTATCTGCCGCGTGCAACGCGTGGTGAGTTGACCGTCCATCTCCGCGCATTTCTCTTCCCATTGTTGTTGCTGCAGGTTAAGCGCGTGCTTTTCTATTTCTTTGTTGAGCTGCGGTATCCGTTCACGTAGTCTCCTATTGTGTCTCTGTTGTTTCCATCGGTGCTGCAGGTGGGTTTTGGCTTCGCGCATGCGCAGCAACCGGGAGTCTATTGTCTCGAGCCCAGTTATCGACGGGATCGTTTGCGTCACGTGCTCGATATTCCACCGCAGTTGGTCGGTCCATTGGCCTATGCATTTGATGTCTTCCACCTGTTGCTTGTCACAACGTTTGCGTAGCTGATTCCAGTTGGTGACCTTCATTTGACGACCGGCATTGTGTTCCGGCGGGCCGTCTTGTGTTTCTATGGAAATAATGTAGTGATCGCTTCCCAAGTCTTGCATGGTGTTTGTCCAAGTCACTTTGCGTGCGTTGCTCGTAAAAATAAGGTCCGGCGTCGTGTCAGTGCTGACGCTGTTGCCCTGCCTTGTTGGTGCCGCGGGGTCGGTGACCAGCTCGAGTCCGGCATATTGCGCCGTTGCCCATAGATGCGTGCCTTTTGGGTGATCGTGCTTGTTCCCCCACGCCGTGTGCACCTCGATGAAGTCCCCCCTAATTAACATCTGTTGCCCCTGGGCGATGTCGATTGCCCGTTTTAAAAGGACATGGGAGCGGTGCTGGCGGCATTTGGGACTGCTGTAGACGTTGAGTACGAAGATGCTGTTGCTCGTTTTGCGTTGTGCAATTAGTTCTACGAGGACGTTTTCAATGTCTCTGATTTTGATGTCGTGTTCGATAGCTGTGTACGCTCGCTTTACCGGCGTAGTGACGTTTGGTTTCTCCGCCTTGCCTGTTATAGACTGGTACCCCGCGAGTTTGGCGGTACCGTTTCTTTCTTGCAGTATGATGATATCTGGGCGTCCAGAGATCGTTTTGAGGTATTGTTGTAAGTGCGCTCGTTTGTTTTGGTAACTTCTGCATTTCCACTGCCATATCGTGTGTTTTTGCTTGGATGGGTGTTGGGCCATGTTTATATTTTGTTACATGTGTTGGGCCGCTCCCCTATGCGTCGGTACGATCGTGCTGTTCGCAGCTTCTAATCGGGACAGTCTGAGGTGGACGGTCTCGAAGCTGCGCTGGATGGTACGCGTGGTGGACGCGATGATAGTTTCTTCGAGATTGCTTAAGCGAGCTTTGAGAGCATCTATTCACGCGTCGCATATAGCTGCGTGCTTGCGCTTGGGTCATGTGGCCCCTGTAAAGGTGGGAGTGGGTGTCCATTTAGTATCGGGGAATTCGACCTCGTCGTCCTCTATGGGTTCCTCTTCTGTTGTCTTCGTGGGCTGTGTGGCCTGTGTGGGAGTGGGTCTGCGTTTAGTGTCGGGGCATACGACCTCGTCATCCTCTGTGGGTTCTTGAGTTTTCTGCACGGCCTCTGTACTGGTAGCGCTTTTCACGGTATGCTGGAGTGGTTGTTTGAGGTCGTCTTTTGCGCGAACCTGTGTCTGCATGTGTTCTATTTGCTTCTGCAGCGCTTGCATCACCTGTGTTAATTTAGTTATCTCCGTCTCTGTCTTAGCGGGTGTTTTGTCGCCAGCTTTCGTGGTTGGTGCTCGTTTTTCCGTGACCGCATCTGGCCAGCTCACCTTCTCGGTGGTCTCGGTGTCTCTCGTTGGGGTCCTTCTGGGGGTGCGGCTGCGAGACCGGCGTTGCTGCTGCTGCAGCCGGGGTTCTGGGGTTCAGCTCCGGGACCAGGAGCGTCCTCGGCTGCGGGTCCTGGATCTCGAGCGGGGCTTGCCGGCGGGGCTGGTGGCTTTGGCGGCCGCCTCCTCGGTGGCCCTGTGTCGTTCCCACTGCCTTTTTGTCACGACGTATGCGGTCTTGTATCTTGCGCGGCAGTTGCGATCCGCCGTCATGTGTGTTCCCCTGCAAAGCTTGCAACGAGGGGAGCACTGGTGGTCGGGGCCGGGATTAAGGGTGCCCCAACCACGGCAAAGAGGCGTTCGCGTTAAGGCTGTACAATTTTATTCACCCAAGTTGCATTTCATCTAGAGAACCCACGGCCCTGCCACCAATCTATTAAAATTTCATGTTCACCGCTGTCACATGGCCTCCGTGATGGCGCGCGCTGTCAGGTTTTGCTCCGGCTGTCTAATTCACGCGCAGAGAGCATAAGTTTAGAGGTGGGCGTGTCCCGCTAATTCTCCACACCGAGTCACTCGCAACCGAGGGCTTTCGATGCGTTCATCGGGATGACTTTTGGGCGCTCGAGTACTGATTGCTGCGGCTTGGATGAAACGAGAAAAAGAATGTGTTTGCACTGCCATGTGATTCTGATTTCTAAATGATGTGTGAAAGTCTACGAGGAGCAAAGTGTATGATGGCGCTCCATTGTTCTCAAAAACTGCAATTCTACACTTCACAAATGGAAGGTTCTATGTATATATAACTGCCACGCGACTGGCTGCTAGCGGCACTTTGCGTGCATTCGCGGGCTTATTTCGCGCTCGGAAAAACACATCTATGTAGCACGCATTGAGGAACAGAAATCTGTATCAGGATTTTTTATAGCGAAATCTGTGTATGACTAACCTTCCGTAGTTTTCTCGGCGTCTGTCAACAGAAATAAATCATCATGTGGACCGATCCTGGTAATAGTGCAGAAAGGGTCCAAGCTCAATGGCACATACCCCTGTGAGCTCGCGGACCTGTAACGTGCCCTTGAACTACCCTTGTCACACGTGGAACCTAAAGAGATCCGAGGCACAAGGGTAAGAACGCAGTTTTTTCGGCGTCCGGCAACACAAACAGACTTAGTGATCTCAAACAAACCCATACGGGTGCATGCGGCGGCACAGATGTCAAAATGCGGAACACGTTAGAATGCTCCCTGTGAACAATAGCGTGACGTAAAGGTTATCGCGGTATATAAGCAGGAGAGGTATCGGCACTAAAAACAGCTGCGTTATCGATGTGGCGGACCCATATAATTCGCACACCCGAAGAACAACATGCGTTCGAAGGGCGCCGGAGGGAACAGAAACTACTATACAAACGGCGCCGCTTCGAAACGACCACCGACGAAGAACTTTCCCGTGATGCTAAACGAAAACCACAATCGCGAGCCCGGGCCCATCCGAGCGAGCAACGAAGCCAGACTCGCGACGCAAAAAATAACACCCATTCCACTCTGTGAAGATGGCATGGCAGCGAAAGCACTTTGCTTTTCATTTGAGAGCTTTGACCCTGGTCAGCTTTCGCTGCCATTCCATCTACAAAGAGTGGAATGGTAGTCATTTTTTTCATGTCGCTCTACATTTTCCCATTGTCAATTTTTATCTAATTATATTATTTGAAAAGCTCAATAATGATTTCAGACTAATTATCAAATTAGGCGGAATGAAAAAAATAGGTTGAGCATCTCCAAGCGACGGCAAACATTACCTTTGTTCTCTCCAACTACGTGGCATTTGAATATTTAAAAACTGGCTAAAGCTAGCTGGGACACCCTGTAGATTGTGAAACAACGTTTAGGCCGTCAGACTATTCTTTATTCTTTCAAACATGAGCCCCACGACACAGACCCAGAAAGATGATGATGAGTATGTACAGATGAGAAGATGAAGCATATGAATAATGCTCACACTAATTCCCCGCGCGCGCAGGCGGCCAGCCATGCCGCGACTTAGCCAGGAAGAAAATGCCGAACGAATCGTTCAAGGCGCGAAACGTGAACTATCTCCGAACCCTGGTAGCGACGGTCCGAAGAAACCTCAACGGGAGAAACACGACAGTTCACTGGGGATGTTTGTTCGGCAACAATTCAGGGTCCAAGGAAGCGTGATTCAAGCTTCCCACACAATCTGGGTGTGCGAACGTGCCTCTAAAGGAGCACTTCCTCTCCAAGACGAAAGAAGACGTCTCGACGAGAGTTGCCGTAAGGTTCCTTGCGAAGTAGCTGACTGACGTCTCTGTTGAGGTTAGCACGTTGGCGACATTCGTCATATCTCGAGATGAACTCTTCAGGTATGCTGGCCGAGGTGCCAGTGTGGCATTTAAGAAAGCGGCATTGATGGCGAATGTCGGCAAATGGCCGTAAACGAGCTAGGTGAGTACACCGTTGTTGGTTGCAGAGTGGTGTAGTGAGCAAACGTCACAAGATGTAAATGTTTTTCCCAGTTACCGTGGTTTGGCACGATATCATTGATATCATATCCGTTAGTGTGCGATGAAAACGCTCTGTTAAGCCCTTTCTTCGAGGGTGGCATGCGGATGGCGTCTTATGAACTATGCCCCAAGCTGTGAGTACTGCTTCGATCATAGTTGACCTGAAAGTCTTGCCGCGATCACTTAACAGTACACGAGGCGCACCATGGCGCAGCACACTGGCGCCCAGAAAGAACGCGGCAACGTCTGAGGCCTAACTAGAGCGTAGAGGAGTGGTGTCTGCCTACCGTATGTGATGGTAGACAAGTGCCACGATTCATCGATGACCTACCGGCGTTATGGGCAGAGGCCCGACTAGGTCTATCCAAACAATGGGAAAAGGTGTCTCGGGACAGTGGATATGTTGCAAAACGCCAGCAGGAAGCGAAGTCGGTCTTTTCCGCTGTTGACACTAGATGCAAGGGGCGACGTATTGGGCCACAAAGGTAGACGTGCCTTGCGAAAAGAAACGGCTCCTAACGCGGTTGTATGTTTTGGGAAACCGAAGTGGCCAGCAGATCGGTCGTCGTGAAAGGCTTCAAGGACTTGTGAGCGCAGCGAATCTGGAAGAGCACGTACCCAACGGTGTCCGTCGGTGTCGTAAATGAAGCGGTGCAGCACATCGTTTTCGAGTTTAAATAGTCGTAGTTGTCCAAGTAATCCAACATTCAGGTGCAGGAGAAGTTCTGCACAGGTAGTGGATAACGACGTTGCAGTATGGATCAGGACGTTGACCCGAGGGGAACTGAGCGCCATCATTGGAAGATACCGTGCGAGTAATCGCTAGCGGTGACCGCGTAAGTGGAGGCATAGTCTCATCAAGTGGTGAGCAATGGACAGACATGCTCGAAGATAATAGTGCCAGGGGGCATCGAGACATAGCATCGGCATCCTGATATTTTTTGGAGACTTATACAGAACGTCAAAATCGTACTGTTGAAATTGGAGCACCCAGTGACCAATTTGTCCAGACAATTTCTTCAATGGCGACAACCAGCCTAAGGCGTGATGGTCGGTGATGACAATGAAGTGGCGTCCATAATTATATGGCCGAAATTTTTAAATGGCCCGAACTACTGCGAGGCATTCCTGCTCTGTTATCGAGTAATTCTGTTCTGCAGCCGTTAATGCGCGATTGGCATAAGCGACAACTCCCTTTCGTGTAGTGGTATCCCGCTGTAGAAGGACAGCGCGGATCCCATGGCCACTAGCGTCGGTGTGCAAACGAGCTGTGCGTTCTCATTGAAGTTACAGAGGAGGGTGCCGGATGTTAAGGCTTGCTTGAGGGCTTGGGAAGAAAGTTCACAGTCGTCTGTCCAAGTGAAAGCAGTTCCCGACGTGAGCAACTTGCGCAGTGGCGACACCATGGCAGCAAAATGCTGATGAAGCGGGGGAAGTAGGATGCCAAGCCCAAGAAACTTCTTGTCTTTGATTTTCGGGGCAAGCGAATCAAATCATGGCAACAACCTTGCCAGGATCGGATCGAACGCCATCTTTACTGATAAGGTGGCCACACGCTTTGATGTTCTTTCTGGCAAAATGCCATTTCCTTGTGTTGAGTTGGAGTACAGCGTTATAGATGCATGTCAAAACTTCGTTCAAATGCTCAAGGTGTTGACGAAAAGTGGCAGAAAAAAAGACGATGCCATCTAAATAACAGAAAGAGGTCTTCCACTTAAGGCCGCATAGAACTGTGTCTATCATTCGTTCAAATGTTTCAATGTCGAAATGTTGAAATGTTGCATAAGTCGAGGGACATTACTGTGAACTCGTAAAGTCTCTCAGCTGTTGCAAAGGCTGTCTTGCCCTCGTGTGCTTTGTGCATAGGTATTTGCCAATACACAGATCGCAGGTCTAGACCTGAGAAATATTCAGCGCCCTGGAGGAAGTCAATGGCATCGTCGATTCTAGGCAACGGATATACGTCTTTGCGCGTGATCTTAAGTGCTTGATAGTCGACGGAAAGTCGTACAGAGCCGTCTTTATTGCAGATCAGCACAACAGGAGACGACCAAGAACTGGACGCCGAACGAATTACGTCTTTTTTGAGCATGTCATGAACGGCGTCCGCAATAATTTTGTGTTTAGCGGAAGACACGGGACGGCCGGCGGTGTACAATTGAACTGCCTTCGGTTTCGATGCGATGCACTGCGACGGAAGTGCGCCCCAGAATCTTGAAGTGAACGTCAAATAATGCACTGTGTTTTTGCAGTAAAGCCAAAAGGTCTTCTTTCTGCGCTGCAATCACATCGGGATTTATCGCGGCTGTTAAAGCAGTGGTCACAGCTTCATCACCATTTGTGGTAGACAAAGGTGGTGATTCGGTGTGAAGAGGTACTAGGGAAAGACCTTCGGTGACAGAAAAGGAAGTCGCAATGGTGCCCTAGAAGAGTACAACTGGCGAAGAAGTAGGGTTAAGTACAGCGAGCAGTGCTCTACCACCGTGAAACCTCAACAGGCTAGGAGCAATGCTAAGCCCACTAGATATGCAGCGAGCGCTCGGCGTAAGGAACACATCCCCATTAACAATGGTGTCGGAAGTCAGTGATAGAATACGCTCATTGCCCGGGGGAATGCAATATTCAGTAGACGTGACTAAACGTAGAGGCTGTGAGAATCGACATTGGATGAACATTTAGTGTACTTCATATGAATAATTCACTGACAAGGTATTAAAGCTGACGCTGAGGATAAGAAGTCCTATCGCAAAATCAACGCGTGGGTACACGAAGACAGCACGGCAAACAGAATGCGATGAAGGATGCCATCAATGAAAACATACGCAGTGGAGGGATGAATAAGAAGTGCTTGAGTACAACGAAGGGGAGGGCCAGGAAATGGTGTCTTCACCTTTCGCAAGTGAGAACACAAGTCAGTACTAATAACAGAAAGCGATGCACCCGTGTCAACCAAGGCTTCAGTCCGTGCACCCTCGACACATACCAATATACATTTCACGGGCGCTTCGGAGGAATTCCATGTTGCCCGAAGGATGCAGCTTTTCCTCCTGAAGCTGCACGATTTAGTTTTCCTGGCGGTGATCGGAGGTCAAATTCGCCGGTCAAACAGGAGCGCCGCATCGGTGATGCAGAGCGGCGACGCTGGAAACGCAATGAACCGGCAGTGTTGAATTCCTGCAGAGATGGGAAACGTCATGGATAACTGCAGTAGGAGCGCCGACGTTGTGTTACAGGCCCACAAAACATCCCTTTCAAATCCGTGAGAGCCCCGTGGTTCATCTTGCTGATGGCGTCGGCAAAACCTTGAAATGTGGCCACGCGGATACCGCAATAGTAGCAAACAGGTCGAGGTGCGCTCCATGCGTTGTAAGATTGAAACCGTGGTGGTCTTGCTGTTTCAAGTTTCAAGTTTCAAGTTTCAAATTTCAATTTTATTGCTTCATTCATTAGTGGTACATATGTGCAGCAGAAGTTATACAGAAAGAGGTCCCACAGTTAGAAACTGCAGCGGGACCTCTTGTCCTTAGTTACATAATATTATATAACTAAAAAGGCGTCAATTGCGGTGTGAACAAAGAAAGGATTACACAATTTCCACAGTGTTAAAGCAATAAAACCAATGGCAACACATCACAACATAAAAAATGTACATAATAAGCAACATAAAAAATACTCCAAAGAAGAGTTGCAGTTTACAAGGTATTATTATAAGCTCTCAGTGAACGTTGGTATGACGATAATGTAAGTGAGTATTTCACGTGAGCAGGTAAATTATTCCACATTTTCACACTAGCAAAAAAAACAAAACAGTTTGCCATATATGCTGCGTGATTTTGGAAGTAAAAGGTTATTTTGTAAAGAGAACCTGGTTGTGTTAGGATTAGCAAGACTATTCCCCCGAATTATATAATGTAATTGTGGGTTCTTAAGAAGGCGGCAAATAACGATGCTGTGGCTGTACCAGATTATTTTATTTATTCTGAGGATACTTACATTATCGAGGTACTGTGAGGATTCAGAGAGCCGTGCATTGCAGGTGCCTGCTGTGGTGGCTGCTAGGAGGGTGGTACTATAGAGGCAACCTGAGCGTAAGATGGCTTAGGTATGAGGTGTGGGCTCGGCATTCGCGGACACGTCACGGTAGCTATTTATTCCCTCACAATATGGCGCCGGCCGCCACCAGGAGGCGTCACATTGACCTCAGGAGCGATTGACGAAATTTTCGCGCGCAGTTCCTCTCGGACGATGGAGCGGATCAGTGCACGTAGCTCGCCATCGTTGGACGCCTTGAAATCAGATACGCCATGTTGTAAGCGGATCATATGAAGATCGGCGAGGCACTGACACGTAGTGATGATGTCTGCGACAGTTGTGAGGTTCTGCACCACCAAAGCATTGAATGCCACGACCCAATACCCTTGATCAGGTGGCGTACACGGTCACTTTCCGCCATTGAGGGGTTCACACGGCGACATAAAGCGAGGACGTACTCTACGTACGAAGTGTGTGACTCCCCCATGTGCTGAACACGCTCAGAGAGCTTTTCTTGGCGATATCTGAGCGGAGAGAAGAGTTCGCAAAAATGTGGCTTAAGTGGTGTTTAAACATGATCCAGTTTACAAAATCGAGGTCATGGTCGTAAAACCAAGTTTCTGCGAAGCCTGTTAGAATACGACGTGCGCAAGTTTTGTAGATTCGTCCGAGTGGGTAAAGGAACTCACGCGTGCGTACTGCTTCAGCCAGCCTTCAACATCCTCACCATAAAGTCCAGCAAACACCGGTAGATCTTTCGGAGGGGTGGTGACCGACCACGAAAGGGTTCCCGTCGGAGCAGGAAAGGTATTGGCCTGTTGGTAGACGCGGTGTCACGAGTGGAGCTCCAGGGATGTAGTGTAGGTGAATCCGGAGAGGGACTGTGAGCGAGAGGACTGAGGAACCGGACAGCATACTCCACCACCTGTGAGGCACCGTTTTGGCCATCAGACTCTTCTTTATTCTCTTGAGCAAAAGCCGCACGACACAGGCCCAAAACGGCATGATTAGTGTGTACAGATGAGAAGATGAAGCGTAGGAATAATGGTCACACTATATATATATATATATATATATATATACGCCTTTTAGAACATGTGACACTTTATCTGATTCAGACATAGCATCGCCAGCTTTGCGGCATAGAGCCAAGACGTCGAAGATGTATGAAACGCACGGCTCTGTAGATGTCTGGACACGAGACGCAAGAGCCTTTCTCGCGGCAACCTTGTGGCCAATGGGGTCGCCGAACAGTTCCCGTAGCTTTTCTTTGAAAGTGTCCCAACTGCTTATCTCCTCGTCACGTCATGCGTCTGGTACCACACGCGTGGGGTGCCGCCAAGATAAAAGATGACATTGGCGAGCATAATGGTTGGGTCCCACCTGTTATTAACGCTGGCATGTTCATATAGCTTGATCCATTCGTCAACGTCCTGTCCCTCCAGGCCAGAGAACACACCAGGGTCGCGATGTTGGGTAACCGTGACGATTAGAGCAGTCGGACCAGCCAAAGCCGTTGCAGAGGCGGGCTCGTCACCGGGAGGCATGGTGACAAGCTCGATGTACCGACCACTCCGGAGTTCCGTGGCGAGGACGGGGATCGCTGACCTCCACCAGAATATTACGTGTAGAAAGACACAGACGAAAGAGGCTATTTACAGGCTATTTACACTGGACTGGAGCCAGTGCGCCAGGCCGACATTCACTCGCGCCAAGGGCACAGACCCACTTCGCCGTCGGTCTCGCGGCGGCTCGTCCCTTGAGCATCGCTCGATGATATCCTAATAAAAATTGGGCCCCTCGGTTAATCCCCTTTCTTCTCGTTTATATATATATATATATATATATATATATATATATATATATATATATATATATATATATATATATATATATATATATATACAGTAACATATTACTTATTTCCCAATAATTCATTAAATAACAATTCTTCAAAATTATTAAATTACGCAAAAGCACAATATAACTACAAATACGCCGTAGTTGGGAGCTCCGTACTGCTTGCACCACCTTTGGTTCTCTAACGTGCACCCAAGTCTATATATATATATATATATGGAGAGGGACCAGGAGCGAGAGGACTGAGACAACGTTTAGCCGTCAGGCTCTTCTTTATTCTGTTGAGCGAGAGCCCTTCTCGACGGAAGCGGCTCCAAGTCAAATCAGAGGCATACGCTGGCCCGGGCCCTTCATGAAGCCACCAGGTCTCGCACGGTTGATGAACTCGTCCTAAAACTGATACAGAAGTACCTGTACAGGGATCCGGCGGCCCAACTCCCGGACTACCGAGGCCATCCTCGCCTCGAGCTGGACGAAGATTTCTCCGTTGCCGAGGTCACACAGGTTATCGCACTCAACCGCAAGTCTGCGCCTGGTCCGAACGGAGTCACCAACAGAATGTTGAGAAACCTAGACGACAAGTCGATCGCATTTATGACCGACAACATCAACGAGTCCTGGAAGAGAGGCGTCGTTCCTGCAGAATGGAAGACGGCCTGCACGGTGCCCATTCCCTAGCCTGGCCAGCCCTCGAACATCGAGAACCTCAGGCCGATTTCTCTAACCTGAGCGCATCGCCCTCAACAGGCTCAACGGGTACCTCGAAGACAACGTGGTTTACAAGTAAAACATGATTGGCTCGCGCGCCGGACTCTCGACGCAGGGTGGATGGATGGATGGATGCAAAACTTTAATGAAGGTCCTGAGGTACGCGACTCAGCACGCTGCGGGCCGCTCCCACGTTGGGACAGTCAGGCCATGCCCGACCACCCCATCGTGGCCCCTCTGGACAGCCCATAGTTGCGCCCCGGCATCGGGGCTCCTGATAGCGGAGAGCCACTTGTCCTCATTGATTTGTTCTGTGCTTCGTAAGAGGGGCAACGCCAGAGCATATGATCTAGGCTAGCGATGTCATTGCAGTGCCTGCAAGAACTAGTGGCGTAGGTGTCGTGATAAAGCTTGTGGAATAAAGCCGGGCTGGGATACGAGCCTGTTTGCAATAATCTGAGGGTCAGTGCCTGCGCTCTATTTAACTTCTTGTGTGGAAGGGGAAAGTCTCTCCTGCCGAGATAAAAGTGCTACGCAATTTCATTGTATGTGGTCGGTTAATCTCTGTTCTCCACCACTGCGGGCCGGCGTTGGAGTTCTCCATAATCGCGGAAAGCGAGACCTCGCGCCTTGGAGTGGGCCAGCTCGTTGAGGTTTGTGGGGCCTCCCATGATAGATACCATGTGAGCGGGGAACCACGTAAGAGTGTGTGTGGTGATGCTTTTGCCGTCGAGGATGCGACACGCTTCCTTACACACAGCGCCAACGCTGAAGGGGCGGATGACTGCCCTGGAGTCGCTGAAGATATTGGCATCCTTGTCATCCAGGAGTGCCAAGGCAATGGCCACTTGCTCGGCCGCATGAGACGACGTGCTTCGTAGCGAAGCGGCGTTAACGGTCGATCCCTGTGGTTGATCGACACTACCGTGAAATTGTTGCTGTTGCCATACTGGGCCGCGTCAACGAAGCAGCTGCCGTCAGGGAGTTCTGTCGCGCAGAGTAGCAGCGCCACCGTCCTGGCCTTCCTTCTTTCTAGATTACGCTGCGCATGCATATTGCGCGGGGTGGGCGATATGATGATGCTATCTTTCTGCTCTTTCGGAAGGCCCTGGTAGGCGTCTTCGACAGTAGCCGGTGGGACGCCCATCTCTGTTAGGAGTCATCTGCCTGCCCTGGTGCCGGAGAGCCTGAGAATCTGTGCCCTTTCTTGTGCTTCTGCCATGGATGCCATTTTATTAATCAACCATCAGATCGTGGATGGCGTTCCTGAGACTTCAAGGCTATGCTCGGTCTGGACCTCAAGAAGACTTTCGAAAAGGTGCTCCACACCTTCATTATCGAGACCATTTTGGATCTGGGTCTCAGTTCCAGATTACACAGCTACGTCAGCTCTTTTCTAACGGACAGGAAGGCCAGGCTTTGTACTTGAGACTTCCGCTTCGAAGGTGTGCCTCTCAGAGGGCGGGGCACTCCTCAGGATGCCGTCATCTCCCCCACACTGTTTAACACCGTTATGATTGGTATGCCCGAGAGGTTGACAGGCGTCGAGGACGTCAAACACGCCATCTTTGCCGACGACATCACCATCTGGTGCTCCGGCGGCTGCAAGGGCAGAGTCGAAGAAGCCATGCAAGAGGCTATTGATGTGATCGAGGAGTATCTTCGCCCCAACCGACTTCGATGCACCCCCGCCAAGTCGGAGCTTCTGCTTTACAGAAAAGAGGATGGAGGCAGATCCAAAGATTGGAGCCAGTCACCGAAAGCAGCCTCAGCCTTAGCACTTGTGACGGGAGGGGGTGATAACCAGGATCGAGGATATTCGGGTCCTGGGCGGGAACAGAACGGCTCTCCACAAGACCATCCCAAAGATGAAAAACGCTTTCCGCCACGTTCGCATGATCGTAAACCAGCACCGAGGCCTGAAGGAGAACAATCTCTTCAGGATGATCAATGCCTTCGTACTATGCCACTTCACGTGCACGATTTCTATGCTCAACTGGCTCAGAGCGGAGCGAGGCAAGCTCAATGCTGTCATCAGCAAAGCAGTCAAGAGGCCTCTCGGGCTACCCATCAGGACAGATACCGAGGATCTCATCAAGCTGGGAGTTCATAAGACCGCCGAGGAGATTGCCGTAGCCCTAGAACATACGCAACTCACTCGCCTGACCACCACAGCGGCAGGTAAACGCATCCTCGAAGAACTGGTTAGCACTCTGCGGGATTCCCGATGGTCAGCACCCCGATCCTAAGGTGCATTCGAGACAAGTTCGAAGGGGCCCCTGTGCCCCGAAACGTCCATCCCGTCCACAACGTGGGAAGACGCAAGGCCTGAGCAGTAGCGATCCTCAAACAGATCAAGCAACAGGACATTAGAGCAAGCTTCGTCGATGCCGCCAAGTACAACGCTGGGAAGACATTTGCCGTCGTTGTGGTCTACTCTAGCGGCTAGATTTCCAATGGCGCCTCGATTCGCACTTCAGACCCCGGAGTCACCGAGCAAACCGCCATCGCCCTTGCCCTGCTCGACAGTGTGGGTCCGAGATTTATAGCCATTCCTCAGCGGCAGTTACGGCTTTTAGAAGGGTTGCATCGCCAAGCAAGCTGCTCGTCGTCCTAGCGACTCGAGTCAATCTGCTTTCACGCATCATTCGATCCACTAGTTTCCAACTCACGTAGTGTCGGAGTGTTTCCAACTCACGTAGTCTCGTGAGCAAACTTAATAAGTTTGCTCACGAGGCTGCACATGACCTCACCGACCGCGCTTCCTCTCTAAGGAGCGCCGACTCCCCTCCTGCCTACAGCTACAGGGACGCTCCCGCTAGTCACAACGAGGTTAGTAAATTCTTCTACATGTCTAGAAAGGTCTTTCCACCCCCTCACCCCGAGTTGAATAGGGCGCAAGCCGTTTCACTCAGACTTCTACGGACCAGCACATATCCGTGTCTCTCCGTTCTACACGAGGCTTACCCCGACGTATATCGCGACAACGCCTGCCCGTCCAGTGGGCAGACCTCCATTCTTGCCCACATGCTCTGGGAGTTCGGCTCGACACACCCCAAGTTCATCAAGGAGCAGTGGGACTTGCTTCTGCGTAGCCCCGCTCTAGAGAAGCAAATCCTGGCTTTCCGGCGTGCCCGCGACCGGGCCAGTGGGCTAGACCTGCCGGTCACAACGTGGGTCTAGCAGGGAGCGTGACGAGTTTGCGTCCTCACCGGACCTGCAATGAAGTTTCTTCACTCACTCACTCCCGACACAGGCACAAAACGGTGATGATGAGTATGTACAGATGAGAAGATGACGCGTATGAATAACGCTCACAATATATATACGGAGAGGTACCTAGAGCAAGAGGACTGAGAAACCGGACAGCACACTGCACAACTTGTGAGACAAGGTTTAGCCGTCAGACTCTTTATTCTCGTGAGCGAGAGCCCCACGACACAGGTCTAAAACGGTTCAAAGCTTTGAAAGCAGGTCAAGAACCGATATATATATATATATATATATATATATATATATATATATATATATATATATCTATATATAATTATGTGAGCTACTTTGGAAGCTTTGACTGAGTCGGCCGCTAGTGTCGGCGTTTCCTTTCGTATGTACGATTCGCCATTGTGATAGGGCTCGAAGCCAGATGTAGCATGATCCACCCGAAGAAATATGGTGCATTCAATCCAGTACGAAGACTGGGGTGCACGTTGGAGAACCCCAAATAGTGAAAGCGATACCGAGCTCCCAACTACGGCGTACTTATGGTTATATCGTGCTTTTGCATAATTCATGAATTTTAAATAATTGTTGAATTATAAATAATTTATAAATGAATAATCTATTTTTATATTTGCCACAATCGCCACAGTAACTCTTCATCATGTTAAGTCATCAGTTGTAATGGGGTCACTTTGTCATTTAATTGCGAAATGCTGAGCAATGTTTAGCGAGAGTAACCAGTGTTGCGCCCTTTTAGAGGCACAGCTCACAAGCGAAACTACTCAGAAATATTATACCAGAGTTCAAAACGAAAAATGTTATGCTTGTCTACGTAGTAATATTGTCTTGGTCAGAAAACTGCGAAATATAACTCGCAGGAATAATTATGTCAGTGCAAAGGAACATTTTGAACGTGAAGTGTCACTGAAATGTGGAAACGCGCAGATAAAGTTTCAGCTAAACGAATCAATCTTTGAGAAAGTCTGGATGGAACGAGAAATTGTGCAACGCGCTTGCAATGAGAAATTATGCAATTATATACTCATTCATTAGTATATATAGTTGGCGGCCAAGCAGGTATTATCATGTCTAAAAACAGTAATAATAACTACCGGAATTGTACAGAACCCAAGAATACTTGTCGCTTCTCCGAGTTTTTCTTTACGGTATGTTTATTTTATTCTTTTATACATTTATTTATAAATACGTTACAGGCGTCCAGAAAGGCATTGGGTAAGGGTGAATCCTGCTACATCAACGTAAAACAAGCGTTTATTAAACATGGCAAAAAAAAAGCGTCACGTAACAGAAGCATTACTCACACAACGTAAAAGAAGGCAACATCAAACAAAAATCAGGAATGCGTACACACAGGCAGATACTAGTAAATAATTCTAGAACATCATTACACTGCAGAGTAGGAGCACAGACTCGAAAATTGCTATGCCAGTTGCTGAATACCCACGATGCAAAGTGCAAGAAAGAAAAAAAAAAGATATAAAACCTAGGCAGACAGCGTTTAAACTCTCCGAGCCACGTTAAGCTACCAGTTGGCAGGCAATAGATGGTGTGTGAATCCAGGCATGATGCGTTTAGAAAAATGAATAAATAAAAAGATAAGTACGGAATAGAGATAATACAAAATCAGTGGATAAGGTTGCAGGAAAATGTAAGGGCACTGACGGTGTAAGCGGCTAGGACGGCAAAATCTTCGAGGCAGAGCATGAGGCAGAGCTCAAGAATTGCCTAGGATATCAAAAGAATAATCATCATCAGTTTATTTTTATCTCCACTCCATGATGAATACCTCTTCTGTGATACATCCTGTCAAAATCTTCCGCTTCACGTGAAAAGAGAGACAATAAGCACGCTGAGATCTCGCGTGGTGTGCGTTCTACAGCCACCTGCACGTTATCCAGAACCCTCGGCTAACAGGGCCACCTCAGATCAGCTGGGCGTGCGCCGTAAGACACTTTTTCGCTGGGGAGCGCAGCGAAAGCGACGACGGCAGCACAACGCACAAGCATGCACAATCTCTTAGACCACGGCTGCCTAAATGTAAAGGGGGTGATGGTGGTTAAATCAAAATCAAATTATGGAGTTTTAATGCCAAAACCACCATCTGATTATGACGCGCGCCGTAATGGGGGACTCCGAAATCATTTCGACCGCCTGGGCTTTTTACGTGCACCTAAATCTAAGTACGCAGAAGTTTTAGCATTTCGGCCCCCCTCGAAATGCTGCCGCCGTGGCCGGGATTGGCGGCGGTGGTGATGGTGGAGCCGGGCTCTGACTGGCGCGCTTAGTTGGGACTTTTTCCGCCTGAGCATCTCATACGTTGTTCGTAAGGATGCGTCACCACACGTTGACCCTCAATCAATCTTTATTGAATATTTATTGAAAAATCGTAATAAATGCAAACAAATAATCTCGACCGATAGCGTACACTGGCTAGTGGCTTGTACAATGAAACATGCGGGAAAATGGTCAGCAATGCAAAAGAAAGGAAAAAATAAATAACAACAGAAACTGAAACGCTAAACGCTTTACATATCCACATCTGTAAAATAGATAACAGGTAATATAAATAAAACACTGACTGCACGCGAAAGAACTGTCTACGAATCCTGAATTCGCAAATAATGTATTTTAGAACTATATTCAAAACCTCTTGCTGCTTTAATTTCTAGGAGTAGAGGCTCCGTGTGTTAAAGAAAGGCCACGAACAGTGGTAGAACTCCCTGCCTAATTATTGCGAGCCCTTAAGGAACAACTACATCTTGAAAGCTCGCGTGGGGAGCACCTTCTTGCTGTAGGTTGAGAAGTAACGCCTTTCTTTCCACGTCAAACTGAAGAATTTACGTCGCCAATCTCGCCACATAAGGCACAAAACGGGAAAGCGGATCATCCCGTCCTAAAAAAAGAAAAACAAGCCTTGTTTTTAGGTGGTTTCAGTGCGAGTGTGATACAGTAGGGTAACTTTTTCGCTAGTAGGTGATTGACCCCAGAAGGGTTCATGTAGAGTTTTGTTAAACATGCAAAATGAACTGCGGGTTACATCCTTACTTTGCTGCTAATTTCGGGACTCTGTCTTTCCTTTGATTTTACCCCTCTCTCTCTCTTTCTGGGGCTCTAAATTTTGGGACACATGATAGCCCTTCGCAGGTATGAGCGTCAGCTTTCTCACTGCCCTCGGTTTTAACATGTGACACAATCGACTGAAATTTCAACTTGCATCTCCTGCTCCTGAGATCTTGAAGCAGCGCCACAGATTGGCTAGTATACTTCTCCCCAGAAAGGCCGCGATATATTTGTTGTAGCGCTGACACTGGGGAGGGGAGTGCGTGTGAGCATCAAACTGACTTATGCAAAAATAGACCTTTAGATTTCGCAGCGTGGCGGTGATTGCAGCACTTGCCACAATTTTAGACAATACTAAGCTATCCAGCCGACCAGAGTGAATGTCAAGGAATGGTGTGCAGAATGCCAGTGTGCCACTATCTTTGCCTGCGCGTTGCCGCTCCTTCTGTGTAGACTAGAAAACGGCTTCGATCAAAATCAGAGCGAGTGCTCGCCCACAGTCGACGGAGAAGGGCCTTGCCCGCGTATGACTCACCATGCCTTAGCAGTTGAGTGAAGAGGGCTTGCGATGCCAGTAAGCGGTGCGGACACGGCTCAGCTTCTCTTGTAACGTCCTTATTTCAAGTCGAATGAAGAAATCTCCCCACCAAGTGAAGTCGTTTGCAGTGCACTGCCTCTAAGTGCTCGCATTAGCTCTGTCATTGAGACATCAGCGACAAGTGGTAAAAAATGTGACCTGTTATCAGTGCAACATTGAGTTGCAGGACGGACATGGGATGTTCATAGGCTTTACACATATCTGAGGTAATTAGTACCGCGCTCGTTTTTCGGAGCTGGGCGATGTGAATGCGACTTTCAGCGTCTACATGCGCTTGCCATAGTGAACACTGAGACTTAAAACAATTCTGACAAGGATTAGCAGGTCTATTTCATTAGGAAATTGTAGTGGATGCCCTTGAAGGACCGTTTCGATAGCTTTCACTGCATTTGAAGTTAAGGCAATTGTTCTTATGATGCCTCGGTGATACCTTCCTCCTAGTTTCTTAAAGAAACTGTCTACCACTAGGAACATGTCCTTGTATTGTGGTGGGAATGAAAAGATCGTGCATCACATTGGCAGAAACAAGCATGCTTGTATCCCATAAACAAGGAATTATATTTTTAGTATGTCTCTGACTGGTGGTGGAAAAATGACATGTGGCATCACTCAACGGTGAAACAGTGTAAACAATCCGTGTGCCCATCACGGAATTTATTATCGGCGCAGGCGGAATTATTTTGTTCGGATGCATTGACGCATTCCTTAAAATTTTTGTTTTACGCGCTTCTGCCAGCTTTTCTTCGCGTTAGAAAATAATATTGTTCCTATTTAAAATTGACGCTTATAGAAACGTCGCGCTGTCATCGTCGAGAGATAAACGAAGTGTGGTGTTGATGGCTCCTCAAGTATGCCCTCTTAACCTGGCTACACGCAAAAGTGCGAGCAGCGTTGTGAGGCTGGTGCGAGGATCGCCCTCTTTTTCAGGATGTCGAAAATGCATTCTGTTTTTAAGTCGCGCCAGCTTCACAGCGCGAGCGCAGGCATTGCTTATCACAAAGCGCCTGCTTCACAGTCGCACGAAAGGCTTGGATTGACTGCTCGGACGGCGCCTGCAGAAAACACGTCAGATCATAGGCAATGAAGAAAGGAATGTGAATCGGGAATTGTACAGCCGATTGCTTGCCGAGAACGGCTATTATGCTCATAATTTCATTGTTTTACACAAAGTAAGCATTCCTGCGGGAGCCTGATGCGCTTCCTGAGTTTTCACTTTCACTGGCATCGCATTGTAATTGCGTTCAAGAATCAGTGTTGCGCCTGCCAGTCCACAGTTTTAAAAGGATACTACGCCGACCGAAAAATTTTATTTTAAAGATGTTTGCTCCCTTTCCCTGGAAACCACTGCATGTCTAGGCCCATAAAATACTAGTAATTATATGCCACTACGATATAGGAGGTTTTTCAAAACCATTAAGCAGCGGGATACCTTTTGCGATATTTTATTCATATGAATTGTATGACTTTTCATTGTAGCAGTTCGCTGGCTTCAAATTATGTTTGTGAATGCTTCGGACACTGTTTCTAATACGACATATTTTATTCCGTCAAGGCCAGAGAATGCAGTTGGCTATCTTAACGTTACCTTGGCTGATTCCTGAGATATCTTTCTGTGGTTTTGTGAACCTGGCTTAATTAAGAATAGAACTATGAATATGCGCGTTGGGAACCAGTTTTTCAATCCTTTATCAATAAATGGCAGAGTCCTCCACCTAATATGAAGCGAATGTTGAGTCCAGACAAAAGTCTGTTGGAAGATTTTTATGAAATGAACGTAATTAAAAACCTCACGTTCGTTTTCGGATTTGGAGAGATAGTGAAATAGTTAACATCATAATCACCTTTCCCGTGTAATTGCAAAAATTGACAGGCTTCTGCATCTTTGTGGGCTTTGTATTTTTTGTTGCTGTTCCCATATTGTACGCTGATAGCTGACTAAACACATTAGAAAGATCTTCCCTCAAACTGAAGAACACCAATTCCGTTAGGGAAACAAAAAAAAAATTAACAAGAGGAGAATCCTATCCAGATCAAAGTGAAAACACTCTGATGACATACTACACTGATAAATTATGAACACTGATGAACGTGCAGGGAATAAAAAAAATAGATAAACCTAAGAGTATAATGATTACAAAGCATGGTGTATCGGATGGTTGTTAGGAAAAGCGGGGTTGCAGTTTCCTCTCTGCAAAGTCGTAATTTTTCTGCCGGCCTTCGGCATAGCTGCGCCAGCAACCGATCGCGGCTTCGGTTTTATATAACATCGAGAGCACCGCCACATGGAACAAAAAACCGGAGTGTTTGTGGCCTCGGTTAACGCGACGACCAGTCGAGTTTCGCTCGCTTTGCTGTTGTGCAGCGAGCAAGCGGAAGTATCACAGGATTGTTTTCTTCCTAAGCATTTTGGCAGTAGGCGCCGCCAAGAAAGCTTCCAACGGCGCGTAACCTTTCAGCGACAGGCTTGCCATTCCGACGACTTAGTGCCTGTCAGTCTTTTGTTTATGTTGCCTATTTGTGTATATGTTCCTGCGCTACCAGATCATTTTATTGTCATGCTCAGCCAACTAGCCCGGCTCGCCATATTCTTCACATAGTGCACCGGAACGTCGTGTATAAAAGCAAGAAACAAAAGAAACAGCACCGATATCTGAAGGGGGTTACGTGGGAACTGTTTGCTTCCTTTCAAAGGCTTCCGCTGCATATGACTGAATGCAAGAGATTCATGCGGTATCTTCCAAAGAAAGAAAAAGGTAAATCTTCCTTCGTGTATGCAGAATTATATTATTCTGCCTTGGAGGACTGTAGCGTTGTCCTTGTACGACATATGCAGTTTGTTGGTGTTTAGCGACAAGGCGTCTCAAGGCCAGTATATATAGAGCTATATTCTTTATAGCTTGAGCCTATCTGAAAACAAAAGGGCTTGCGCATGTCTTAGGAAAATTGTTTATAGCTCCGGAAGAGGCGTCGGAGACTGGTATGCGCACAGACGAGATAAAACATAATTTGAAACTATGTATTATATACACGACCGACTATTTAAAGCCGACTTCTCCTACAGACCTTTTAAGCGTGAAAAGTAAATGTATTGGTCTGCAAGGATAAAGCAAAATGTACGGAAAGCAACGTGGGTGACCTCATAAAGCAAGCGGCACGCCGTACTTTCTGTATCTCCTACGTGCAAAAGCAAAGGAAATAATACGGTTAAAACACGTCCCTCAGTGACGTATAGTTCAATTTTAAGCGGCAACCGCACAAATCACACTTTTAAGAAACATGCATTATTGTCCGACGAGATGCCGTATTATCGTTTCTGGATTGATCCAAAGAACGTTACTTTAGTCGTCAGCCAGTATTTTTAGCGGCCTTGTTGTGAATGGGCAATGCACGTAAACTACATCTTGTGATGGTGTTTCTGCAGCAACTGGCACGGCAGAAACCTATTATATCGGCATTGTGAGCTAAATCAAAAATTCCCCATTGACAAAGTGACTACAGCAAACCCACGTTTTTATGCTTTTCGAACGATTTCTTCTAAGTCGCAAGGAGCATATAGCGCAATTCAACCTATTTAGGTGTATTACTTGAAGATGAGTAATTTGCTTTCTCAGCAAATTAAAATGTTAAGTTTTCTAATTAAAACTATTCACAAATTAGCTTTTTCATTCATCAGTTTATGGCATGTGTTCCAATGGTGACATTGAAGCCGAGCAGTAGACAAGTCACCTCTGTTTAGCAAAAATCGTAAGACTAATTAGCGGCACTTTCGGTATGTCCAAATTCTGCTACTGAATACATTGATGCGCTAGTTACAGCCATTTTGGGCTGTTTGACGCGCGTTTATATATATTGCTAGTCGGAACGTCAGTGTATTTTCTGACGTGCTTTAGGGCCGGGTATCTCAAGAGTAGTGCTAGTCTCCCGATTTCTGCTAAGCAAATGCGACATCACTTCTACGGCACATCAATCTCGAAATAGCAATATGTGTCGTGAAGTTAATAGTTGAAAAGTTATTAAGCAAGTTTTTTTTATTAGCTACCTAGTCAACTCAAGCAGGTATATATGTACCTGGAAAGGTGGACGAATGCTCTCCGTCAGAGACTTTTCTGTTCAAGGTAAAATACAAAAGAAAGAAAGGAAATATAGTATAATATCGAGCCAGTTAAGTTGGTATGTGTCCTCTCATGGAAATGAACAGTTCGCCCAATTCAATGTGTTACCAGAAACGATATGAAGTGTTTCCCAGATCTGTTCATTGTAACAATGAAAACTCAGCGCTCAGACGAAGTGGGTGTGGGTCCACTCATGCAAATGAACAGTTCGCCCATTTCACAGTGTGACCCAAACGAAATGGAATGTTTCCCTAAGCTGTTCAGAGTAACATTGAAAACTGAGTGCTCAGCCCAAGGACAAAAAAAAGAAAGAAAGAAAAAGAATGTCAATCTCTCATAACTTTGTCCTTTTCCTTAGTGCCAAGGCTTTCTTTTTTTGTTACCACAAGTGTCACCCAAAAAGCCCAGTTTACCGTCTTGATTCACCGGGATATATGCTGCACCAAGCTCTAGTAGCGAGGGCCACCAAATGTGGAGCAAACGTTCTACTAACCTCGTGTAGTCTTACTACCATGTCACTTCGCTGAGCAAGTTCAATAAAGTGACATACAGCCTAAACAAACTAACAAAACACTAGCGGTTATATGTATATGAATATATGTTTTAAAATAGAAGAGGTATAGAAAGCGAGTTCGTTTTTTCAGAATGTAGTGATTTTTTATTAATTTGCAATGGGCGTAGCGAACAGAGCATATCACACAGGAGTTCATAGCAAAAGCGGACACATGTGGCCGCAGATAGCAGAACATTCAAACGACTGTTTAAATAAATTTTGTTAACTCATTTTAATCTTATTATGAGCTGGGGCAAATTGACGTGGAAATTTCGGAGATAGTCAGATTTTATAGCACTCCAGTTTTGTTTTAGTCTTGCAAATCCCGCATAGTTTGAAATATTTACCATTTAACGACTCCGTCTATGCCGTCAAAAGCGCCGAGAGCGCCGGAGGTGCAGCAAAGACAGTCCACTAATTGTGTCAGATGGGCCCGCCCCGTGATCAAAAGCACGAAGTTTGAAGCTGAAACCGTGCAAAGCACTTCTTTGTGTCAGTCTGCGTTTTCCTTCTTGGTCGATATTCCTCTTGTCTCCCTTGCCCATCGTGGTGGCTTAGCGGCTATGGCGTTGTGCTGCTAAGCACGAGGTCGCGGGATTGAATCCGGGCCGCGGCGGCCGCATTTCGCTGGGGGAAGCAATGCAGAAACACCCGTGTACCATGCACGTTGAAGTATGCCTCGTGCTCATAACGAATCCCTAGTACCGCACTACGACGTAGCTCATAATCCAATCGTGGTTTCGGCGCGTAAAACCCCGTAATTCATTCCCTTGTCCCCGTTAGCGTGGGCTGCACATCGCTAAAGGACAATGAAATTGGTCATCGCGTTATAGATAGTGTTGCGGCACGTTTTGCCTGGTAAGCATCTGTCGCGACCGGCCGTATCAGTATTTTCGGCAACATTGCATCATTTAAACTTCGTCTCGTGCTTTCTCAAGGGTCGGCTACGTCTGCTGTAATACTGAGACTTCATCGTCTGCTCTCTCCACGTGCTTGGTTACGCATTTTGTGATCAATATATATAGTTAGGTGCCTTATTTATAAATTATAGAAAAGTCATGTTAACTGCGACGGCGTCCAAATTTTCGCGTATAGAAATGGCCCCGCGGTTATAACTAAAATAAAGGCACTTAAGGAAATTTTGTCAAAGTGTCTGCTGCAAGTCACTTACTAGAGGGAAGGTACACTCGCCTCACCTTTAAAAACTACAATGTACAAACGTAACATCCTCTGAGCTCGTAGCCGTGTTCTAAAGAGGAAAATTGTATGGTATACAAGAAGAAAAAAACCTTGCATAAGCGCATTCGTGATAATTTTGGTACGTGCAGGAGTTTTTATCAAGCAAGAAGACGCCAGGCGTCATCGCCCTGCAGGAGACCGGGGGGATGGCAGAATTATCGGGATATAAATTTTACAGGCTTCCGGCGACAACGTAACCGTTACGACGCTGATGCACAGAAACCTCTCGGCTGTCGAGCACGATTCCGGAATGCGTGGCATAGACACACGTACTGATTGAAATAATCCCTTCCCGTAAAGGAGATGGAAGTCTATTTATTCTTAACATATACAGTCCACCCCGACACAAGCCTAAATTCAGTCCACTACTCCGCAAAGCATTGAGCGTAGCGGACAAAGAGGCGCTAGTCGTGGTCGGCGATTTTAACGCGTCGCAAGCGGCTTGGGGATACAGCATAGAGAACATTAAGGGCCGAAGCCTATGGGCAGACGCTCAGCACGAAGGACTAAGGCTCATGACTGACCCTCAGGCATCCACCAGAATAGAAAACAGCCTAAACAACGACACGACTCCAGATCTCACATTTACGAAGAATTCAGCAGATTCGCGATGGACAAGAATGCAGGAAAGCTTAGGCAGTGACCACTACATCGTCGTCGCATAGTACAAGCAGGCCCAACGAAAAAGAGGGGTAGAGAACTGAAACTTATAGAATAGGACTCTTTCCGGAAAATCCGACAGAAACGTGCGGAAGGCCCTATACAGGACATCTAGAAGTGGGCAAAGAAACTCCAAAGTGTTAAACGAGCTTCCAAAACTGTTCCAAAGGTGGCAAGGAGAGAGGTGATGGATAAGAGATTATTGTACATGTGGGAAGAGAAAGGTAGTATGCTGAAAAGATAGAAAAATCAAAAACATAATCGTAAATTAAGGTAGAGAATTGTGGAATTAGACAAGGAAATTTAGATACGTGCAAATAGATTCCCCCCACAAAATTGGGAAGCCACGTGAAACTTGATGGAAAGGTAAATGGGAATGTCAAAGACCTGGAACATTCTCCGATACCTCTTGGAACCAGAAGTTACAAAAACCGTTCAAAGGCACGATATTACAGAATCTCAGCTACGACGGTTATACACAGCTACGAAGGTACAGAAGAATAGCTATTACGAGAGCTCCGAAAGATGAACGTTGGAGATGCGGGTAGAGAACGACTACCGGATTTCATATGTAACCAGAATCCTGATCTTGACAGCCCCATTACGGAGGCAAAAGTCAGATATCAACAAACCAGGCTCAACCCAAAATCCGCACAAAGACCTGATGGGATAACCATTAAAACACTCAGGAACCTTGACAATGCATCCATCCGACCTCTCACGGACCATATTGATAAATGCTAGGAGCAAGGTGGCATTCCAAGTCAAACAGAAATCCGGCCAAATCATCTTTATACTGAAGCCTGGAAAGAAACCACAACTGTCGAACTTACGGCACATATTGCTAAAGTCCGCCGTGGTAAGTTGACGAATAATGAATACCTTCTTCCGCAAGCGGGATAGCCGAAAGTCTCGCCCGAACGGCGAGACTAGAAATGAAATACACTTTGTACTCTGCGCTAACCCTGGAATCATACAAGATGTGGGCGTGCTCTGCAAGGTACGCGGCAGTGACCATAGGATGGTAAGAACTTGAATTAGCCTAGACCTGAGGAGGGAACGGAAGAAACTGGTGCATAAGAAGCCGACCAATGAGTTAGCGCTAAGAGGGAAAATAGAGGAATTCCAGATCAAGCTACAGAACAGGTATTCGGCTTTAACTCGAGAAGAGGACCTTAGTGTTGAAGCAATGAACGACAATCTTGTGGGCATCATTAAGGAGTGTGCAATAGAAGTCGGTGGTAACTCCGTTAGACAGGATACCAGTAAGCTATCGCGGGAGACGAAAGATCTGATCAAGAAACGCCAATGTATGAAAGCCTCTAACCCTACAGCTAGAATAGAACTGGCAGAACTTTCAAAGTTAATCAACAAGCATAAGACACTTCACATAAGGAAGTATTATATGGATAGAATTGAACATGCTCTCAGGAACGGAGGATGCCTAAAAGCAGTGAGGAAAAAATTAGGAATTAGCAAGAATCAGATGTATGCGTTAAGAGACAAAGCCGGCAATATCATTACTAATATGGATGCGATAGCTCAAGTTGCTGCGGAGTTCTATAGAGATTTATACAGTACCAGTGGCACCCACGACGATAATGGAAGAGAGAATAGTCTAGAGGAATTCGAAATCCCACAGGTAACGCCGGAAGAAGTAAAGAAAGCCTTGGGAGCTATGCAAAGGGGGAAGGCAGCTGGGGAGAATGAGGTAACAGATTTGTTGAAGGATGGTGGGCAGATTGTTCTAGAGAAACCGGTCACCCTGTATACGCAATGCCTCATGACCTCGAGCGTACCGGAATCTTGGAAGAACGCTAACATAATCCTAATCCATAAGAAAAGGGACGCCAAAGACTTGAAAAATTATAGACCGATCAGCTTACTGTCAGTTGCCTACAAACTATTTACTAAGGTAATCGCAAATAGAATCACGAACACCTTAGACTTCTGTCAAGCAAAGGACGTGGCAGGATTCCGTAAAGGCTACTCAACAATAGACCATATTCACACTATCAATCAGGTGATAGAGAAATGTGCGAAATATAACCAACCCTTATATATAGCTTTCATTGATTACGAAAAAGCGTTTGATTCAGTCGAAACCTAAGCAGTCATGGAGGCATTACAAAATCAGGGTGTAGACGAGCCATATGTAAAAATACTGAAAGGTATCAATAGCGGCTCCACAGCCACCGTAGTCCTCCATAAAGAAAGCAACAAAATCCCAATAAAGAAAGGCGTCAGACAGGGAGATACGATCTCTCCAATGCTATTCACAGCGTGTTTACAGGAGGTATTCAGAGACTTGGATTGGGAAGAATTGGGGATAAAGATTAATGGAGAATGCCTTAGTAACTTGCGTTTCGGGGATGTTATTACCCTGCTTAGTAACTCAGGGGACCAATTGCAAAGCATGCTCACTGACCTGGAGAGGCAAAGCAGAAGAGTGGGTCTAAAAATTAATCTGCAGAAAACTAAAGTAATGTTTAACAGTCTCGGAGGAGAACAGCAATTTACAATAGGTAGCGAGGCACTGGAAGAGGTAAGGGAATACATCTACTTAGGGCAGGTAGTGACGGCGGATCCGGATCATGAGACGGAAATAATCAGAAGAATAAGAATGGGCTGGGGTGCGTTTGGCAGGCCTTCTCAGATCGTGAACAGCAAGTTGCCATTATCTCGCAAGAGAAAAGTGTATAATAGCTGTGTCTTACCAGTAATCACCTACGAGGCAGAAACCTGGAGGCTTACGAAAAGGGTTTTACTTAAATTGAGGACAACGCAACGAGCTATGGAAAGGAAAATGATAGGTGTATTGTTAAGGTGTAAGAAAAGAGCAGATTGGGTGAGGGAGCAAATGCGAGTTAATGACATCTTAGTTGAAATCAAGAAAAAGAAATGGGCATGGGCAGGACATGTAATGAGGAGGGAAGATAACCGATGGTCATTAAGGGCTACAGACTGTATTCCAAGGGAAGGGAAGCGTAGCAGGGGGCGGCAGAAAGTTAGGTGGGCGGATGAGATTAAGAAGTTTGCAGGGACGACATGGTCACAGTTAGTACATGACCGGGGTTGTTGGAGAAGTATGGGAGAGGCCTTTTCCCCTGCAGTGGGCGTAACCAGGCTGCGGCTGATGATGATACTAAAGTCCTGCACGGTAACCTCATGGAACATGTGGTTCTCACACACTTCACGAGATACATGCATTATGGAATACTTTACCCACATACCATGGTTGGATTTCGACCCAAGTTATCGACGCAGGATATTATGCTCAAGCTGAAACATCAGATCTAAGATACCGGTGCGAAAACTCTAGACACCAAGGTGATCCTAGTGCTCGACATTGACATTGACATTGACGCCTTTGACATTGTCACGCACAGGGCAACACTACAAAATCTCTAAGCACTGGATGTAGGGCGTAAAACATACGCATACATCAAAGGCTTCTTGACGGATCGTACGGCAGGTTTTTCACTTGGAGAAACCAAATCGGAGGCGCTCAAACTAAGTGATAGAGGTACGCCGCAGGGTTCAGACCTATCGCCCTTTCTATTAAACGTGGCAATGATCGGTTTTGCTGCGAGACGCGCAAAGTAGAAGGACTGGGACACAGCCTATACGCGAAGGACGTCACCCTCTGTGTGGCGACCGGAAGCAATGGGCATGTGGAAATGATCCTCCAATGAGCAGTAAACATGGTCGAAGGCTACATCAGAGAGAAGGGATTGAGATGTTCCTCGAAAAAATCGAACTTCTGCTTTCTAGGCGCACATGCAGGGGTTGAAAAACCAGTATGGAAAAGCCGGGCATTGTGGTCACAGTAGAAGGCACCTGGATACTGGTAGTGGAGAGCCTCAGAATGCTGGGACTCCACATATCCGAAAACGGCCATAATAAAGAAACCATTAGACTACGAGACAATAGTTTCTCGCAAACAATCAGAATAATAAAGTAGGTATCCAACAGGAACTATGGCATGGAAGAGCACAATCTCACCCTATTAGTAGAAACATTTGTAATCAGTCCTATCGTACATATGGTCTCTTACCTTAAGAACTACGCTGCGGAGAAAGCAACTGTATAATGCATCATTAGAAGGGCTTATATGCAAGCCTTGGGACTTGCCGAAAATATGTCGAACGAGAAGTTCCTGGCGCTCGGCGTGCGCAACACACTAGGCGAACTTATTGAGGCCCAGAGAAAGGCGCAGTTTGAAAGACTCCGGAATTTTGACTTTGAATTTTGACAAAGTTTGACGGGGAGACACGTCTTAGACAACATGGGAGTAACTTAAGAAGGATACCACGGACTGTGGAGAGATATAAAAAAAGGGAACGCTTCTCAATACCCCCTGTTCCCAGAAACAAGCACCCGGTGTTTCACGAAGATAGAAGAATCGCAAGATCGAGAGCTCTCCACGAAAGTTTCCGTAGTGCCAGTGACGTGGTCTATGTGAACGCGGCGGATTACACAAATAAACAGAGTATGTCGATAATTGCTACAAGTCTAGAGCGTAACTAGAGCTAGTCGCACTGTATTAAGGCGTTATTGGCGGAGGAGGCTGCCGTAGCACTGGCAATAGCCTCCATGGAGGCTAACATAGTATTGAGCGACTTCAAGACCGCCGTGAAGAACTATACCAAAGGAAGAATCTCTTCGGAAGAGCTAAGAAATTTAACCAACTTTCGTGAACATCGTGATATTCACATTATATAGGCACCTGCACAGTCCTCCCTTCCCGAGAGGGAAATAGCGCACATCCTGTCTCGAGAAGTGATAGACTAAGCGGGTGACACGGAAATACTGGCAACGGAGAGAGACCGGATGACCAGCTTTAACGAGATCACCAAACACCGTAAATTGGGCAGGGCCCATTTCCCCCGGCACATTCTTCGCTAAGTAGATGACAAGCGACGGCATGGCGCATCTTACAAACAGATACATATCTGTACCCGGTGCCCTACCATCGCTACTACCCGGACCTTTACACGTATAGATGTATATTCTGTCAGGGAAGGGTGGACCTACAACATATGGTTTGACTTTGTCCTCGGATTACCCGCCGTGGTTGCTCAGTGGCTATGGTGTTAGGCTGCTGAGCACGAGGTCGCGGTATCGAATCCTGGCCACGGCGGCCGCATTTCGATGGGGGCGAAATGCGAAAACACCCGTGTACTTAGATTTAGGTGCACGTTAAAGAACCCCAGGTGGTCGAAATTTCCGGAGTCCTTCACTACGGCGTGCCTCATAATCAGAAAGTGGTTTTGGCACGTAAAACCCCATAATTTAATTTTTTGTCCTCGGACACCCACGCAGAATAAAACCCATAAGACCAGAAAGCAGTAGGAAACCACGCTGCTTAGCTGTGCACCGGAAGATCAACTTAAGGCGGTCGAGCATGCCGAAGATGCCGCCAGGGCCCAAGGACTCGAGGCCGTCTGCTAGGTAGAGAGGCCCAGGTCTCATAAATGTGATGTGTTAAACTAAAGTTTATTCCTAGTCCTCCCTGCATTAACGACTATAGATGCATTTTTCCCGTGTTGGGTCATAATAACCGCGTCTGCAACCAGTTTTTACAAGACGCGAAGTTGCGCACAGAAGCAGCGACAAGCTGAAACAGAGTGTAAGCCTACGTGTCTACTATCTTTAAGAAAAAGAGGAGACTCCAGTAATTTTAAAGTCTTCTTGCTCTTCCTCGGTATTTATCCTTTGTCGTCGTGCCATCGTCATATATATATATATATATATATATATATATATATATATATATATATATATATATATATATATATATATATATATATATATATATATATATATATATATACACGAGTTCCGAGATAAGTTTCAAAGTGTCCGACTAAATACATTGGCGTTCCATTTACTTTCTTGAGAAACCGATGTTTTATGCATTGAAGCACAAGATTACCTGGAACACCAATGCATTTAGACAGATACTTTGAGAATTAGTATCTTGGAACTCGTGCTGTTCAGAGAATTCGTTCCAAGTGGATACGCCGTGCAAACACAGCGGCTATAATTCCCAGATTGAAGTATGTGGCGTAAAGTAAATAACTGAAAAATTTAGTTAGCGTAGAATCGTTCATTATTCAATTGAACACTTTGATTTCTCATAGATTTAATTGCAGCCTCATCGAGTGATTCAGATAAAGGGTTAGAATTGGGCTATCTGTCGTAGGCAATATCTAAAAAAAATTTGTTGCAGCTAAAGAAAGCGCCCTGTATATGGTAAACTTGGGCCACTGGTCTTGTTCTCGAATAAAGCACTTGCTGGTGGTTGCTGTCTGGCCTAGTAGACAACGCCGTTGCGTCAGTATGGTGCCAGTGAGAATGTGCCCTAAGGGACAACTTCGCCAGTGAGTATGTGCAACCTGGTTTGGGCCCATTTTTGGCCAATCCCTAGAATGGATGAGTCATCGTGGCACAGTGGGTGCGAAGCCTTAAGTGTATTTAGATACATGTCATACTTCTGTGTACATACACCTCCCATCGGCGTTCTTCCCTTGACAAGCATCACAAATCGCCTGCGTCCTCTTGGCGTGTACAACCGATAGCTACAGGCGACGAGACCGTGCTCAAGTCATTCGCTGCTGCTGCTGCCTTGGTAAGTGAAATAAGCTTCGCTTCATTCAAATCTTAAAATTGCACTGGATCTTCATGTTTCCAATGCGCGCTTTCTTTATGGATGCAATAGTACGTCAAGAAACTTGGAGTTGCCTGCTCAATTCGAGAGCCCTCTCTAGACGATTAAGTGGGGTTTTGGAGCACGCCCACGGTGCTGTGCTGAATTGCATGGTGAAAACACTTCTTCCCACAGTCTAGGCATTTAGAGCACTGGCGAAACGATAGCCCATATAATACTAAGCCGTATGCTCATACGGGCTCCACGACGGTACCTTGCGACCGAAAAAAATACTTAGTCATACGTAATATGCCTTGACTATGAAGCATGCCGTGCCTGTTTTCGAACCATTACCACAAAAAGAAAGGCTCATATCACATATCTTTAAGTCAATGTCGCTAGCACTTGGCAATGGTGTTAGAAGCGGCCAGACTAATAAGGCAATAATACATACATTTGCCTTTCCTTTCCTCTCTCTCTTTCTCTCAACATATCTACGTTTTTCCACAAAACACTAGGTGGCTCTTTGCATGTGCCCACGGTGAAATGCAATCCCTGGACTATTTGTGTCCTATCATTTTTTTCATTTACAGTTGGGGTTTTAACAGTACATCTCTTTCAGCAGTACACATAGAATGAAGCGAACAGTTTGCTTTTCACAACACGCTACATTACAGAGGTAGCATCTGAATGCTAACGCTGGCAAAGCTGCATTTAAGTGCAAGGATAGAACCATAGAAAGCTGGCCATTATCTCGAAAACTGCTGCAAATTGTCGTGTATTTAGAGGGCATAAGCCTTCTCTCAACGCAATTACTTCATTTTAACTTTCAGGCCGAAATTAGGGAATAGTGTACTGAATTAATACGTCCAGCGCTTTCCTAAACTGCGTAATACGCTGGCCGAGATTGCGCATATTGTAATGCTTTACTCTAAGTTCTGCCATATGGCTCTCTTTCCGTCACTTCTTGTAAAGACCAGTGTCTTGAGGAGTGTGGCGCCGCGTGTTATGTATTCTGCTCCCCAGCTTACTTAGCTTCTTGTGCTTCATTGTTACTACCTTATCACGCAGTTAAGAACACAACCCATACTTTGTAATAGCCTTATCGCTTGCTTTCTCTTCCTTGTCGAGGCACCTTCATAACATATTAAAACTAAGTTCAAACAATGGCGAGCTCGTTTTCCTCGCCATGAAAATGGATGGGAAGGAAATGTGGAAGGTACAACTTACAGAACCGAGGTATTCAAGCTTCACAGAAAATGAGACGGGCATTGAGAATGCGGAAAAATTGAAAGAGAGAGCATGGGCCCGACACCTGATGGTAATGAGATGGACAAGGGTGTGCGAACACACTGACGCGCGCTAATAACTTTGACGAGTTAGCTGATCTTGTGAAACAAATGGGAACAATCCAATAAGGACTATATTGAGATTCCTCTTCGTTGGTGCGTATAGTCCTCGTTGTTTGTTAAGGTAACAACGAGTGAAACCGTGCAATGACGTGGGGCACACGGAGCAGAAGACGCAATCAAAGAGTCTGGTTAAGAAGGACTGGTGGATTAATCTGTTGTACAGCTTTGTAAGTTTTTTTTTACTGATCAGTGCCTCCTAACTGCGAGAAGCGGCAAAGTTTGTGACATTATATGCGCATCCATACGAAACATGCTCCGGTTTCGCCGAGCAAATCGGAGCTTCTCATACTCCCACCTACCAAAAACAGCAGAAGCAAGACCAGACAACGCGAAAACGAAAAAATCAGAATCGTCACCAAATCCGGCAACGTGATCCCTGAGGTCGGCAAAATTAGGATCCTAGGCATGGTCATCGAAAAGCACGGAAGAAACGGCGAAACTATCACCCGTCTCAGGGCAAAGGCAGCCAACGCGATTCGACTCCTAAAACGAGTAACTTCCCGAAAGGCTGGCATGAGAGAGGAGAGCCTACTTAGGCTCGTCCAATCCTTCGTCATCAGCCACGTCGCGTACGTTGCAGCCTACCACAGATGGCTGCAACACGAACGAAACAAAATCAACGTGCTCATCAGAAGAGCGTACAAGACGGCGCTGGGCCTGTTCGAGTCCACGAGCACGAACCGCTTGTTACAACTCGGGCTACACAATACGCTCGAAGAAATAGCCGAAGCGCAACGGACTTCTCAACTGGAGCGGCTGTCCATGACCAAAGCGGGGAGGAAGATACTGGACGATCTGGGAATTAGGCGCTCGAACGAGGTGGAGATGAAGCTCCCCGTCCCCGAAGAGGTCCGACGCCAGACCAGAATCGACCCCATACCGAAGAACATGAATCCCGAGTTCAACAAGGGAAGAAGAGCGGCGAGAGCCAAGGCTCTCATTGACCAGCATGCCAACGACGAACACGCGCGGTACGTGGACGCGGCCGAATACCAACGGAACGCCTTCGCAGCGGTCGTCATAGAGGCGTCAACCGGCGCCACGAGGACGGCAGCGAGCGTGAGAAGCGCCGGAGCGGAACAAGCGGAGGAGGTAGCCATCGCCCTGGCCATCGCCGACGCAGACTGCCACACGGTGCTGAGCGACTCAAGACAGGCGGTGCGAAACTTCGCCAAAGGCCAAATCTGTAGGAAGGCTGAGCGCGTACTGCGAGCGGTCAAACTAAAGGAACGAAAAGTACGACTCAAGTGGTTCCCGGCGCACGCGGGCGACGCATCGGGACGCAATGAGAACCATAATGAGACGGCACACGCCGCGGCGCGAGCGCTAACCAACCGCGCCCCGGCGACAGACCGTCCGACGTGGTTCGGAACCAAGGACCGCATGACAGATTACAGTGAAATCACGAAGGCCTACCGCCTGGCTCGCAGGACTCTCCCACCCCCGCACCCGAGACTGAGTCGAGCGGAGGCGGTAGTATTGAGACAGCTCCAGACCGGATCGCTACCGAGCCCGAAACTGATGAATCGTATGTACCCCGAGACATATCCGACAGATATGTGCAGAGTCTGCCGGAGGGAGACTGCAGACTACACGCACGTCTTGTGGGACTGCGTCAAATATCCAGAAGATTCAAAATCAAGAACACTCCCACCGCGGCTCGAGGCAGCCGCGAAGAGCTATGACCGAGACGATCAGCTCTGGGCCGTCCAGCAGGTCCTCGAGGCGCTCGAAAGGCAGGGACCCAGCGAGCCGGCAACGGCGAGCGGAGACCCGCGCCGAGTAACGGCGACTTCGAGGATGACGTAGGCCCTCGTCGGGGCGCGCGCGCGCCCAACTGCAGGCATAAATAAAGTTGTCTCCAATCCAATCCAATCCGGTGCGAACATCGCCAGCTACACTGTTTGCTTCAGGAGTGCACAAGCTCTGTCAGAATTATCTGCCCAGCCTCGCTTGCGAAAGCACTGGTGGGATAATTAGTGTGCAGATTAAGGTGTTTCGTCGGCGATGTGCTTTCCAGTTTTTTTTTCGTACTGCTGCAACCTCCGCATTCGCCCGGGAAGAAAGATTTTTTTTTTTCATGAAAGAAAGAACATTCATGAGCACGCGCGAAGTTTTGTCATAAAGAAAGAAGCAGAAGTGATGAATGAAAATACTTGTAGCAACGTGAATCGGTTGTTGGCTGCGGTGTGCGATGGGGCCATGTGGATAACAGTGGCAGGGCGTACGTATCACTAAAGCAAGCAGCGCAGCAGAAGCTAGTCGAACTGGAAATGGAGGTCGTCGATCTCACACCAACTCAGTATTATAAGGAGCTGAAATGCGGTGCCGTCGACGTTTGTGCGATAGCACAAAATTGCGAGGGTGTACACAATCTGGAAACAGCGCCACACACGAGGCCCGGTCAACGCACGACGACCTGTAGTGTGCGCCGGCTGGCGTTGTCAGTTGTTCGTGTTTCGTTATTGGTATCGTTTCCACATTGTTACGGTCTAGATTAAACACTGGTGTCGAGCTGTTCAAGCCGTCCGGATTTCAAATGAGTAAATGGAGGGAGGCGGTGGAAGGAGCAACACGACAACACGGATTGCTTGACACATGGGGCATATCATAGAATTTCCTGCAAAATTTACGACAGGGAACGCTCGCGCTGGTGTCTGTTGCAAGCATGGCGGTTCAGCCAGCGTGGCAATAATGGTTAGTGCACACATTTGCCTAAACTTCGTCCTTCTTGATTCAAAGGGTGGTTTGATTTTAACCATTGACCATCGTTATCAACAAATTACACTGTGAATACAACAGTTTCCAACAATTATGCTTCACAAAAGTCTAATTGTCTTGCTCTATTTGTTAACTACAAGTGCATTGAAGTTAAGGAAGAATGAAAGTAATGGATAAAGTCACAAGAAAATTGAAAGCCACCAGCACGAAGATCAGACAAATCTCACTGTAACTGCAGGCGATCGTAGCGCTAGAGATTCTTCTAGTGGTTTTTGTAAGAACCTCAACGAGATATTTAGCATGGCAACCTAAATATTCGGGCTAATTGGTTGATTATCTTGAGGGTAATCACAGCTAGACAACATATTAGGATCTGCGTCTGGAGATATGCACAGGTTATTATGCAGAACACACTGCTCTCATGCGGCAAGTATTATTGTTGGGTTGGGTGGACGTTGCCTGAGTTGCCACCTGCACGTGAACGTGACAGCTTTATTAAGCAATGGTTTGAACAGTCCTTGGCAAATACAAAGCGAAGTGCGTTGCAGTAGACAGAACTTTGATCGCTCCATAATTGCAGGCAGGAATGGCGAAAGGACAGCCAGGGAAATGGTTGATGCAGCAGAGAAGGCGCGCGTGGCAAAATTGGTGTACGTAAGTCTTCTATCGGTTGCCTTCATTGACAAATTGTTAGAATAGTTGAACGTCACACGGGCCTTTGATGTGACAAAAAGTAAAACACCAATGGCTCCCAGTAGTGTGATCCCATGACAACTTATCTCGTGTACGATATTCATTTTCGTGCATTAGGGAGCCCACGTGTAATTGTTTTTTTCTGCAAATTATAAAAAAAGTCTGTTGAAGATCACCGCTGTCTCTGTTGTCCAGTGTGCATTAGACACGCGAGTTCCCATCATGGGTACAGCGCGCTGTCGTGCTGCACGCAAACTGGTAAGCGGGTTCTACTAATCTGTGTTCGATAGGATAAGGTGATCAAATTATACAACGACGACAGTTAATTAATTAAATTCTGTGATTTACGTGCCAACACCCCGATGTGATTATGATAGACGCCGTAGTAGGAGACTGCGAATTGACCTTGACCATTTGGGATTTATTAACGTGCACTCAAAGCATGGTATACAGGCGTCTCTGGATTCCTCCACCATCGTAATGCAGCTGCCGTGCCTGGGATTTAATCCCACGACCTCGTGCTTAGCAGCGCAATGCACGAAGCCATTAAGCAACCACGTCGGGTTAACGATGAAAGGTATAGATTATAGAACGAAAGATACTTCGGCCCGCGAATACTAGCAGGTGTGCTCCAGGATAATTTATTCAATTCCAAAATCCTTGTTATGTGCAATAACGTGAATACACGCGTGTTGTGTCCCTTAATTTCCTCGTAGCACATACAGCTAAAAGCGCCCGCGTCAGTTATTCAACGACTAGTTGGCCCCTTCAGTATTGGGGCTGGATTGTGTGTACCTGAGACTCCCCTCCTTATAGTCACAAATGTAACTACATTATTCGAGCATTGTTAAATTATAGTGCGGGGCACCTAGTGTCATCCGAAAAGATTTCCACGAAAAGTAACGCGCACAGCATTGGTGAGCATGGACACTACTTTGCACAACAGACAAAGCATTTTCGTTCTAGCTAGTTCACAGGCCCTATATACAACGCGTATATTTATAAAGTTGAAACTAGATTTAACGAAGCGATGATCACGCTAGAATTATTTCGTTTAATCGAGAAGTTCGTAAAATCGAGAAAGGAACGTTTCGGTCGTTCGAAATCTAAAATTGTAACGTAGTGACACACGAAAGCTACCGTTGCATTGTATTTGCCGCTATCCAGCCATCTGTCACATAAACCATGAAATAACGAAAGCATCCACCGGTGACCCTACCGAGGCGGTGTTCAGTCGGCTGTTCCGTGCAGCCTCGTCAAAATAAAAGTAAAGATGTGGCCATGGCGTCTAGATGTTTTAATGCGATAGCTTTAGAGCGCACGCTCCAAGAAGAACCCGTCTGTGTCAATATTACAAATAAATCGCCGCATTTTTTACTAATTTATTTTGTGAAAAATTTGTTAAATGAAGCTCGGCCGAGCCTTTATCATTAATTCGGGGTTATGATAACATAGAACCCTGCGTATACCTGCCGCGGAATGGAAATTTCTCCGTTAGATCGGGAACTTCATAAAATCGAGTTTCATTAGTTTGATCTTTAACTGTTTAACGTATAGCCGCGCTCAATTTGAGATACAGCACGGGGTCTACCACTGCACCGCGGCGACGAAGTACGATGAAGTTGGAGAACTACATACTATTTCAATTACTCGTATTTATGAAGCCACCTTCTCGCATGTAGGTGCTGCCGTGTACACTTTGGGCCCCTTCGAGAAAGGCGCCTTGTTGCAGATCGTATTCAATGCGGTTGTACCTTCATTGCTTATAAACATGCAGGTGAGCGCACTTGCAATTGCTGTATACACACTTCGCGGTGTTTCGAAGTGTGGGGTTGTGTGCGTGTGCATGCGTGTGCGTGCGTGTGCGTGTGTGTGCGTGCGTGTGCGTGCGTGTGCGTGTTGTGCGCGTGTGTGTCTGTGTGTTGTGCGGAAATGCTGCAGAACCATTAGCGTGTTATGATTTCCCTAGTACTAACCCAAACGAATGGCATACGTGTTAAGCGCCATAGCAAAGTACAACATAATTAGTGTTCTTGCAACAAAATAAATCTTTCAAACTTTCACAAGCTTCACGTGTCGCTTTGTGAAGCTCGTTATATTTTTTTCTCGCAGTTTAAAATTTTCTTGCGAGATTTATTCTAAATGGTTACGCAATGTAACACCAAGTTGTGGGCGAAGAAAAAGAAGAGATTTTCCTACAAGAATCCTTCACTTCTGTTTAAAAACAAAAATATGCAGAATCGGGAGAGAGCGCTGGCCAGGAGGCGTTACGGCAGTGTAAGTGTGCAGCTGAAATGTGCTCGCACCATCCTATAAGAAGGCCACGTTAATAGTACGACCTTTGGGTTGGTATAACATACGCGCGCCTGTATCAACGTTCATTTTAGCTCTGTGCATCGAGCCAAGCTGTGACTCTGCCCATGCGCTTTAGAGTAGCGTATGCAATCGTACGTTCCAGCACGCCGACTCCCAGTCGGACCAGAATCTGGAGACAGGTGTACCTCAAGATAGCGGTCAAATTCATGATGCGAATTCGCAGCATGTGCTGCTGAAAACTGTTTCCGCCGCTCGCTAGGCTGTGTGTTAGGGCACTTATGTTAGCTCGCAAGAATTTCAGCGCTGGTTTACCTTATACAAAGGCAAAAAAATAAGGCAGTTGGTTGCATTTCCACTCTGTCACTTACCCTTGCGTCGTTTTTCGCAAATTTGCCATAACACTTGAACGCAAATGATCAATCGCTCGCCTGAGCAGAGACGCCCGACTGACTAGGCCATAGCACAAATCATCTCGGTGCTCTACCGGTCACATAGTTTTCCGGCCGAGGAGTACGAAATGCTTTATTTCGCAGAACCACTATAGCGTTCTAGGAGGAACCTTTAGGGGATTCTAAATTTGAATGCCTAAAAGGGATATTCCGTAGTGTGCAAATTACAGTATTGTGAAAAAAACGTTCATCCTAGTACAATTTTGTTCTTCCAGCCCTCGTGAAATTGATTAAATTGCGTCTTAGTGGCTTTGAAATTGCTTTGCAATACTGCGGTCGCACGCATTAGGTCGCGAAGCGCCTCAACCGAATGGTTTACTCTCTCGTGTGCATTATTTTTGAAGCGCTTGATCAAAGGCCAGGGGTAAGGTAAACAATATTCCCGCTTATTTGTTTTCTCCTAAATGGTACAAAACACAGAGCTACAAGCGACGAAGCTATTACAGGTATTGCTTATGATAAAAGAGATTCGATAACTTAAATAAAGAAAACATACAGGAACGATGCATTTGTTCTGTTTTATGATGGATCTTCAAACCTATGTCGATGACGCCTGGTGTGAAAACATTAAAAATGTGTTGGCTTCTGGCAGTCACAATAACAAAACGCTGCTGAAAATACACAGCTTTCAATGTTACTTGATTTTTTATAATATGGAAGTAGTATGAAATTTCACCGCTTTCAGTACGAGTAAGTTTTCACCACCTATAGCTCAGCTTGTGTGTTTGTTTTAACAAAATCGAGTTCCTACCTAAGCCTAAATCAAAATCTACTCAGTGTGGCCCACACTCATGCGAAGGACACGCGGCAGCTTCTGTTCGACGGAAGTCTTTACGAGAACAGAACACTGCGTATTGAGCTACATTTTGCATTTGTACCAAGAAGACTTAAAAGGCTATATGGCTCACTAATACCTGATGCTGGGCCAGTTGCTTTATGATCTTAAGCATAAGATTAGCGCAAAGCGCACATGGGCGAGAAGGACAGAACTGGCGATAACTTCGGATTGAATTTATTAAAGCAAATATTCGGAGGCATGCGCCAGAAAAACAGCAACCATTAATGTACAGGCTTCTCGTAGCATTTTTCAGACAGCCACATGCCGAAACTCCTGCCTATTGCAATATAACGATATTGACAGAACCCCGACACATCGTAGTGACTGCTTCTTAATATGAAACACCTCAATAAATTATCGGGCAACTTGGTCTCGGAATATACGAAGAATTGTTGGGCCAGCAAACAGCAGTGCACATGGGCCTGCACCACAGTGAATGGACAAACGTTTCCAACACTCATTTTTTAAAAAAAGTTTCGTGTTCCCCTGATTCAGAGGAAGCTTTAACTCGTGGTCAGCTCCGGTTTTCCTATTCAAATACACGCAAAATGCGATAATGCTCCGATGGGACAACCACTGGACCGGTTCGAATGAAATGTATCGCATTTTCTAGAAACCATTACATACTAGCAACTGTTGGTAACAGAACTGTGGTTTAGCCCCTCGTGCCATCTACAAAAATGCCGAAATTGGTAAGCTGAAAAAAAAAAAAGATTATTCCCTAACTTTGCCAGTTGGCAACTCTGCATATAAAATAGGTATCGCGGTTATATACGAGTATAAACCGAACCTGTTAGAGCATCTAAATCAGATCAGCTTAATATATTAGTTTACAGCTTGCATTAAATTTTTGCAGTGGTTAAGATGGATTTGTAAATGTCGTATTCGTAAATTTGTGGTACACTTCAGAGCGTTGTGTAATGCATCAATTTTTCCCGCTTTATATATGTTCAACAGGCGCAGTGTATTAGGTAGTAGAAGTAGGTTAAACATTTATCTAATCACGTAAGAGAACGACCATTTTAACTGCTCGAGCTTCTCAAATTGCGCCACGTAAAAGCTGCGCTGCTGATTTCTGTCATGTATCTGTACGAACCCACCCAAATTTCTGCTCGTTCAAGGTAATTTCTTATTCATGGCCGGCCGGATACGCACAGCGTCACCACGTGGCATGTACTTCTGCCGTCGCCGACAACCATAACACTGGCAGGGAGCTGAACGTGCACCAAGAAGTGCGAAACCGTGTCTTACGTGCGCCCCAGGGACACGGGCCAACCACCGATTACGAACAACTGCCGCTTCGCGCTTACAGAATATAAACTAGCTACTATATATGATCTCTTTTGAACGGAGCTTTAGGTGGCCGACGAAGCAAAAGGCGTCGTGTTTCTTTGTATTTATGCAAAGCTACATCTTGAGGCACAAGAGGGGCAACATTCCCCAGCGAGAAGTCCGCATGGAGGCACGATTGCCCAGCAAAATGTCGACGTTCCTCGCGGGGGAATTTTCGGATGGGACAAATGCGATAAAGACGCTCTCGGTACCACAGTCGGCTTTTTCTGGAAGAGCATAATTGTTATCTAAATTCAAATTGGTAATTTTCACTTGCTTCACCCTGCTTAGTAAACTACTTCGAATAATATACCCAGTAACATTCGCAAAAGGCCCATTGATCAAAACAATTTTCCTAATTGACGTCAGCTCTCACCCAATAGCAGTCGCAATATTGTATATGACGACGTAATGAAAGTCGTCGGCAGCCTCAAAACGGGGGACGAGAAGGCCTCTGTTACAGAAAAAAGTTGTTTCAGGAAATTTTAAAGCAGCGTTGCAAAGTTGAAATGCACACTGGGATGAAACAGCTCAGACGAAGCACATCAATCAACTGTTTATTAAAGTAAACAGAGGGTGTACATTATGGGCAAAAGGGTCATGCGCCAAGAGTAATGCGCAAACTGAGCTTGACACGGTGCGCATGGCATCTCTGCCCACAATGTGCACCTTCTGTTCGCTTTAATAAACACTTGATAGATGCGCTTTGTCTGCGCTGTTTTCGTCCCTCACTCTTAAAACAGTTGCACCCTTTGGGGAGTATATTTGTCCCACAGCAATAATCCTCATCTACCTTGCTTGCGTTTCCTTTCTTGAAAAGGCTGCACTCGCTACTTTCCTGTCGAGAGTGCTATGTCACGATGATAACGCGCAAGTCCTTCGTTACTTCGAAGTACCAGGCTCGCAGCGTTAAAGAAAGGAAATGCGGGCAAGACAGATGACGATTATTGTTGTGGGACAAGATGCGCCCCAAACGGTGCAAATGTTTTTAGGAATGCTGTGTATATTTAAACTTTGCAGCGCTGCATTATGAGTATAAGCATGATATTCCAAAGAGCCCCAATGCAAGCCTTAATCAATGTTTGAGAAAAGGTGACTGCGCGCTCTGTTTCTGAACTCCAGCCAGGAACATAAATATGCATTTGTGGTCCCACCCAGAGTAGTCTACAGACGCAACATCAATTTCGAGGACATTCTTGTGCATGCCAGACTGAGGGCGACAACGAAGCGAACATCTATTCCGTTTTTCCGTCTCAAGTGCCCGACCTACAAACTTATACAATTGGTTATTACAGTTAGAAGTGCAGCATCAGGTTCATTCACAAGGCTTCGAATTTCACCTGCACTTCAAGCATAGTAGACTGGTGTCTAGACTCTATAGTGTACTACCTGTAAACATAAATTATTAAAGCCAGAACAGATAATGATTTCATAGAAGACTAAACTGCCATCGCAAAGACACAAAACACAACCTACAATGTTCATTAAAGCGTGTTCATTAAATTGGCCTGGCTATTGTTTAAAGTAGCCAGCCTACTTTAATGAACATGGCCACAGATTTCAGTCAGCAAGACTTCGAATTCGACGAAGCCGTTTCCATTCAGCGGACGAGAGAAAATACAGGCAGTCATGGCTTCATACACAAATATAAATGTCTACACCCTTTGGAATCGATTTGGCAAGTGACAACTTAGAATTGCTGAAACCTATGACATATTTCATAAATTATCATGCCATTACCAAATACAAAACAATGTTATGCTGTCAGCTAACATCGATTATTGCCCTTTATGCAGCACACAACCCTTGTCACATCACCTACTCCCCCCCCCCCCCCCCTCTTTATCATCCTTTCCTCTCTTTCCAGCCACTGCTTCCCCTACCCCTTTTTTTCTTTTAATCCCTAGAGACACATATGTCTACAACACACATATGTGCCTACAAGTGCCGCCCCAAACCACGGAGGCGTACTCATGAACTGGAAGGCGTACGCTCTTATATACAGTTACAAATGGCAAAGGTTGTTTCAAGGAATCTCTCGTCATCCGACCTACTGTGCCCAGCGTTCGAAGTGCAAGCTGCCTCGTCTAATGAGCGTGGGGCGAGAAACTCAGAGAGCTATCGAAGTACACTCCAAGGTCCTTTGTTCCCTGAGCTCCTGGCAAGAGAACGTCCTTAACGCTAAAGTCATGGTGGTCTTCCGCGTGAAGCTTACAACTTTCGTTTTGGGTGCATTTATGACCAGCTTATTTCCAGCGCATCATGACGCAAAATTCGCAATGTCCTTCTGAAGAGCGGCGCAATCATTAACTGTTTTTACCGCTTTGAAAAATTTCGCGTCATCAGAATATAATAAAATTGAAGAGTTTGGAATTGTAACAAGCCCGCACATAATAGACAGAGTACTTTTCACGTCGCCATTGCTAACTATTTATTTATTCTCCTCGGCCCCCATAACCCCCTTACTACGGATTCTACATTTTCTTCTTGAAATGCCGGAGCACACTTCACTCCCCCTGCTATTGTTTCGATCTCTCCTGGGATGGTATTTACAAACGTTTGGTATAGAGGCTAATTAAACGGGGGCCTACATACAAGACAGTCATTAAGATTACCTGTTGGATTGCAGTTTTGACAACAGAAAATAGCCCTCTGTGATTTGCGCATGAGTTCGACATCCCTTTTCGCAATAGTACGAAGTCTCCAATCTCTATTCTTGGTATCACTGTGCTTTATTCTTTGTCAAAGTTACTTTTTCTTTCTTTCACGATACTTAACTTCGCTGTCTTCGTTTCTTCTCTCTTCTGTCAGTTGCAGCACTGCTTGAATTCCCAGAGGCATGTCGGCTGATAGATAGGCTTAGTTCCCAGTAGCAGCAAAGAGCGGTGTGCATTAATTAAAAGTTAAAGTATAGGGTTCTACGTGCCAAAACCACTTTCTGATTATGAGGCACGCCGTAGTGGGGGACATACAAAATTTCGACCACCTGGGGTTCTTTAACGTGCACCTAAATCTAAGTACATGGGCGTTTTCGTAATTCGCCCCCATCTAAATGTGGCCGCCGTAGCCGGGATTTGATCCCGCGACCTCGTGGTTAGCAGCACAATATCATAGCCAATAAGCAACCACGGCGGGTAGTGATGTGCATTCCAGAGCTGTTGCATAGGAGTGGTTATGACGAGCTGCCGCCACTTCAAGGCATTTCCATCCACCTGGGAAGTCTGAATACATATTTATGTACTGTTTGATGTCACAAATAGCTCGCTCAGCTAGCCTATTAGCTGCTGGGTGATACAGTGCTGTGAACCTGAGCGTAGCTCCACGTTGCTCGGCCCATTGCTTAATCACCCTTAATGACTCTTAATTCCTTGGCCCATTCTTTGGCCCATTCCTTTTATGGCTCCGAAAGGCAGGTCTATTGTCTGACACCAAGGCCTTAACCTTGTCAAACACCTTTCGGTTTAGAAAAGGAATCACACTGTTGGCGTCCTCCTTCCCCGGTTTTGCTGCCGCCATACCAATGCACTCATCCTCACACAACAGGAATGCTTGCGTTTTCTTCACTCCTTGAGATTTTTTTTTTTGAGTTCAGTAAAGTCCGCGTGAATAACTTCAAATGGTACGCTCGAGTGCTTCGGCGGTGTCATCTGTTCAATTGGTTGTTTAAACTTTGCTTTATTTACCTGGCATTTGGTACATGACCTCACGTATCTTTTTCTGTCTTCTTTCATGCGGGGCATGTGAACCTTTTCGTCAGTTTCATGCAGCTCTGCCAAAAACCATCATGACCACCTGTGACCATTGTGGTAAAGGTCCAGGATTTTCGGAACCTGCTTAGGAAGCACTGCAATTCTGCCTGTCTGTGTATCCTGTAAAGTACAGTCCCTTCCCAAATTTTGTTGGCACCTATTGTTTCGTGCTGCACACACAAAATTGTGGCCCCCAATCTATACGTGACGTCCGCATCTATCATAGAAACTCCTGGACCGTGATTGCGACTTTTCATTTCGGCTCCGCCATATTCAAAAGGTGGGCGAACGCCTCATGATCTGTGTACAACTTGAATCTGGTACTTTCCAGGTAGGAATGGAAGTACCGTATTGCCTTTAAAATGCCTAGACCTTCCTTCTCTGTCGTCGTGTAGTTCACCTTCGCTTTGTTAATTGTGTAGCTAAGGTAGTCGATAACGCTTAGTTGGCAATTGTTCGGCTGACTTGCGTCTCTCTAGTATAGTATCGCACCCGTTTCGTAGTGCGATGCATCCGTATTGAGCTCAAACGATAGAGCAAAGTCTGTTAGTCTGAGGTCTGGATCAGACAAAATAACTCGTACCAGCTCTTGGTAGGCTACCTCGCAGTCACCCGTCCAGCAGAATGGTATGTCTTTTTATGTTAGTCTAGTCAGACACCTAGTTTTGAGAGCATAGTCTTCGATAAATGCTCTAAAATGTCCGGCTAAACCCAAGAACACGCATAGTGAGTGAACATCAAAAGGTTTCAAAATTTTTGCAATGAGTGCCCCCTATCCTTACTTTGTCTTTTATGTAGTGCCATCCAGCAAGCTGCCCAAGAATGTTACCTTGTCCTTGAAAAATTCACTCTTGTTAAAATTGACCTTTTGGTTGTCTTCTGACAAAGCTGTGAGGACATGTGCCAGGTGTTGTTCATAGAGGCGCTCGCTTTTAGAATGCACAATACTATCTTCTACGTAGACATTGCAGAAGCGGCCAATGAACAGAGCCCGAACCATAGTCATCATTTTTTTAAACCAGCTGGGCGAGTTCTTCCATCCGAAGGGGAAGTGGTTGTATTCGTAGATGCCAAATGGAGTTATGAACGCTGTATACTGCTTTGTATTCTTTTGAAGTGGGACTTGCTAAAAGCCTTTACAAAGGAATATCTTAGAAAACCAAGTGCATTTACCTGTGTCATCTATTGCATCTATGCATCTATGAATCTATCAAATTTATGCAATAATGCATCTATTCGTTGCAGAGGGAACGAGGTGAGCTGTGCTTGGTTGCTAATTGCTTTGTAGTCCGTGCTGAGTCAGAGGTTTCTATCTTACTTGGGTGCTATGGTTATCAACGATGCAAATGGTGATTGGACAGACGGATCACACCCACGCCCGACATCTTCGCAAGCTCTTTTTTCAGCCATGCTTTCTTTTCTCTGGTGAGGTTGTAAGGTTTCTTCCGTACTACAGTTCCATCACGTAATTTAAACGGAACTTCAAACTTCGTAGTACCTGGAGGATAGCCTCTGCAGCAGTAAAATTCAGAATATATTATAGGAATGTCATCTCCTTTCTTCACAATGCGAATTTCTTTCCCTTTTCTAACAGGTTGCGGCTTGTGCCCATCTTGGCTCACAGACACAATATCATCTCAGTGTATGTTAAGCTTGAGCAATATAACATCCGGACGGGAGTGTACAAAGTCATTCTCAATACCTTCTATAACCGGTGCCAGTTTTTCTGCAGTTCTTGGCTGGCACTTAAACTTTAGAGCGCACCGATTAGCAGTGTTCCTTCTCACGCCCGTCGTAGCCTCGCCCAACTACTGTTTTTCCTGTAAATAAGTTCTCTGCTTTGGCTCTGCTTCTTTCTATAATTGAAACCAAAGCTCCACTGTCTACAAGGGCTCGCACTTTCTCACCCTCAACTTCGAGTTATATATGCAATAAATTTGATGACAAAAGTTGAACAGTCTCGTTTGCTGTAGATACATATTTAGAATATTTCTCTCTCTGTTTCTTGCTCTTCATGTTTTAACTCTGTGGCTTTCTGTACGGGAGTTAACTCTGTGGGTTTCTGGTGAACTAGTGGTGCTACAGGAGAAGGCCATAGAAAGCATGATGTCGTATCCTGCGGTCCTTGTTGCGCTTCACGAATTCGGCAGTTTTCAACGAGCTCGGGCTGACCCGAAACTCCTTAGACATGACCCATCCATAATTCTAGGACATTGCCACCCAATTCTGGGACGGAATTCACAAAACTATTCGTTCCGAATCGCTGTCGTAAGACGGCTCGCGTATGCACAGTAGCTACTTAGCAGAACCTGATAACTGCAAAATTAAAATTCCCTACATCTCCAGCATCAGCGTTGTATTGCATTCACTCTTACGAGCAATTCTAGTGTAACTAGTTATTGTGAATATCGGCCGCGCTTTATCTTACTGTGAATATTCGCGAGCAGGGAAGAAACCAAGCACGAATTCAGAGGGATATCTTTTAACCGATTTCTGAAGCACCACTCAGCAGAACGGTGAAAGTTTTTGCGCGTAATGCTCCCCTAGCTACATTATGCAGTTGATGCCAACTGGAATGGCTCACGTGTTCGCTGAAATATTAAAGCATTTGCGGAGACATTTGATGTTTGAATCACTGCATCAATTTAAATTACTGAGATAGTCAAAAAGCAAGCGAGCGGAAGTGGAAGCTGAGGAAGCAAACTTGTGAATGGTTTCGCACAGAGGTTAAATCTTGAGAAAGTGAGTGATAACAGTGCGAAGGAATAAATCAATTCACGTATTGTAAATTGCGGAAGAAACCCGGCTCAATGAAAAAGGCCGGATATTCCTATATCCGATGAACGTCGTTTTCCAGTGTCTTTTGCCTCACGTTCAATTACGCATCCAAAGCAAATCGGTCGTTTCTCTATACTATTCATTCACATGCTAAGAAATGTATGGCAATATTGCACTTGGCATAAGCTACACTGTTGCTCTTTGATTCACCGGAATGGGCGTGCACGAGCAGTTCCGCTGACATAACCATTCCCCAACATTCATTGGACATAAGCGTCTCTAACGAAAGGCATTTCCATAACATGTTGCTCGTTTGCTTAACGCTCAGACCTCTTGAAGCGCTGTGAATTGGCTTTTAGAGGTGTCTCAGGGGTATTCGTAACTTTTTTTCTTATCGAACTTTCCATTTAGTTATTCATTGTTTCTAGAGTCCGCATACACGCACGCACACACTCACGCAGGCACACATGCATTCACACAGACGCATGCAAACTCGCACTAACGCACGCACACGCACGCGCGTACATGCTCCCACGCACACACACTCTATGCACACTTGTTGCACTTCTGCTGAGCCGACTTTCGCTATTCTGCAAGCTGTACTGAAGAAATCAACATATGAGCAAGGGCCACAATTCCCAAAACCTTTCGTTCGTAAGTGCTGTTTTCCGTTAGACGGCTGCCTTCACTAACGATAGTGGCTATGGTGTTGGGCTGCTAGGCACGAGGTCGCGCGATCCAACCCAGGCCACGGCGGCCGCATATCGGTGGGGGCCAAATGAGAAAACACCCATGTACTTATTTAGGTCCACCGTTATAGAACCTCAGGTGGTTCAAATTATTCCGGAGTCCCCCACTGCAGCATGCATCATAATCAGATCGTGGTTTTGGCACGTAAAACTCCATAATGAATTTTTATTTAAACTTGTGTCTTGGGTCAGCTACATGAAGACAATGTCCATTCTCCGAAGGGACCCACTCCTGCACTAACCGCCATCTCTTGCACCAACATGTCATCTGCTTTAGACATGCCTTGGGAAGAAAGCAGTCCGCGAAAGTGTACTTAGTGGAGTGAGGTTGAGAAGTAACAACTTGAAGGCTGCATATATTGGCTAATTGACAATGCATATATATTTTTTAATTTTCTATTCCCATCTCCTTACAAAGCTTCAGTCTCGTTACGAAAAAAAGTTGGCCATTATGGATTGGCCCAGCTATGCCACTATATAACTGAAGGAGCAAAAGATGTCATGATATCGAATGCTGCGCCCCTTCCAAGACTGAACCAAGTGCAGTCACCCTTTCGCCTTGATTGGGAGCAAACGCAAGAAATGTCATAAGGCTTGCTGCACTGCGCCTGAGTGGCGTTATGATGCTAGGTAGAAGCTGTAAATTTGTGCTGTGTTCTTGTTAATTTGCAGATGTCAGGTGGCCATGCGCGCGTGTATGCGTGTTCCGTGGAGCGAGCCTCCTTTTTTTTTTTTGCGAACCTTCCCGACCGTGGCTGATACTGTCTGGACGAATAGTAGTAAACTTACCAGTGTTAGCGTGGCAGTTACCTCTGCATGTACTTCTTCTCACCATTCTTCCCTCGACTGACATCAAGCAGCTCCTTCGTCTTTGTTATTTTCTGCGCTAGCGTCTCACACTTTGCATTCGCGTGAAGTTCTGTTTGCAATTTGGCGTATCTTGTGGATGCTGTAGTGCACATTGAATGACATTACATGTAGTAAACTAGAAGAAAGGGGGTTATATATAGGGGAAATTGGGGAAATTGTAGGGGAATTATAGGGAAAATTGCTTTTGCTTAATCAATGAAATAAAGACACGATGAATTATAGGAAATTAAAATGGATGAAAAACCAACTTGCCGCAGGTGGGGAACGCAGGTGAGCGTCGGCATCATTCCTGACCTGCGGCAAGTTGGTTTTTCATCCACTTTTATTTCCATTAATTTCTCGTTTCTTTATTTCATTTATTAAGCACAAGTAAATTCGCCAATGTTGTCCTTGGCATCAGTGTTCGTTGGCTTCTTATGATACTACATGTAGTGCCTAATGAAAATAAAGACAATCGTACACATCGCACTTATTCTTCAAGATTAAATAGCCACTTCGCGAAAGCTTGACTTTACAAAGTTTACAAAGTCCGAACTTATATAGCACGAGAAGGTCTTTTTCATTAGCATCCAAGACTTCGCAATTTGGCTTGTTCAGGTACATTATCGGAAGGCGCGGACATTACTTGCACGAACAATTGCAATGTCCAGGTAGTTAGTTAACGTAGATTCGCGATTCACTTATTTAACTGTTCACTTCAAAGCAGATGCGCAAACTGCGACGCTGAAGCCTAGCAGCAGCGATGCTAAACAGACATATTAAGGCTGGGATTAATTACCATACGTCCGACTTTAAATTTCCGCTCAAATACATTGGCGTTCCAGCAAACAGCCTGCTTAAAACGTTCCTCTAGCAATTTTGGATAAGTTCGAGAGGAACAGCAATCCATTAGGTAATTTTAGGGATGCATATCTCTAATTGGTTATCATACCTCTCACTCACTCACTCACTCACTCACTCACTCACTCACTCACTCACTCACTCAATCAATCAATCAATCAATCAATCAATCAATCAATCAATCAATCAATCAATCAATCAATCAATCAATCAATCAATCAATCAATCAATCAATCAATCGATCGATCGATCAATCAGTAAGGGATCTGATCTCTGCGCGAGTCTGGTTTTCAACACTGCATGATGAATTGTCGCCTGTAGATAATGATATTGTTACGTGAATATTGTTACGTCCTGAATGTAAGCGACGTATTACTAGGTAGATGTCCGTGCACAAGTCGCCAGTTCATTCCGCGCAGCAAGATGCCGACCAGTGCTGTCGCCGAAAAGGTCACAAATCTTCTCTTTGAAAGAGTCCCAGCTTGTAATGTCAGCCTCCTGCGTCTCGAACCACACATGTGGTGGGCCATCGAGGTAAAACAGCACGGTGGCGAGCATAGGGGTCGGGTCCCACCTGTAGCTGGCGCTGATCTGATCGTAAAAGTTCAGCCATTTGTCGACGTCGACCCCATCCTGGCCGAAAAATACGCCAGGATTCCGAGCAGAAGAGAGAACTATGTAGGTGAGATTCACGGGAGGATCAGGTAGTGAAGACGATGTTCCGGCACCGATTAACATGATCGGAACCTTGATGACGTGGCCGTTGCGGAGCTCTGTGATTGGTACAGAGAGCAGCCACCACCTCCACCACAACGACGTTACGTAAAACGACACGAGGCATGACTACTTACATTGTATTTACACCGAGGTACCAAGCGGTAACCAAGCTGGTGGACAGCCTGCGCACCAGACAGACCTGTCTTCGTCGTCTGCTCCAAGCAGAATGTCTCTCTTCGAAAAGGTTGGCTGCGTAACATTATGTCCCAAGAAAATGTATTGAAAAATGCAATGCACTTATTAAGCCGTATAAGTGGGCAAGCTATTAATGTGGGCGTGCTTCATACGCCAAGCGAAACATTCACCAGAGTTATCATTAACTGGTAATTGTTTCACATTGAACATCCGCAATTTGTAAGCTCGTTTGCAACTAACGTAAAATTGCCAATGTTCGCTGCCGCATAAAATTCGTACCCTGAATTGCATTAATGATTTCTTTACAGCTTTAAAAACGCCCACTATCCACCGGGTACATGCGCCGAGCCGCAAAAATCAACACGCTTCTTTTTAACTGCGTAGTAAAACATAATCACCATAATACAATACCAAGCGGCTTTAATGACTAGTGACTTTGTACATCTGTCCTTGGTTGTCATGCTAGTGCCGCAATACTCACTAACGCAAGCAATACCAAGGCTGACACTGAAATAAATTAAGAAAAAAAGTGGGTCTATTTTTGCTGTTTCCTTTTTTCCCGGCCTGTTCTTTTCCTGCCTGTAACTTCGTGTGCAGCATTAGTTTCGTGAGACGTTATTCGCATCGTCCCTATTCGTCATATAGTTTTTCACGATGTCGCCCAGTCGTGCTTCCGGACCGCTTCTCGACTTCCGATTCCTGACAAGGCTAAAACGCGAGGCTCTAAGGACAGAGAGCCTCTGAAATCTTTAGCGGAAGTGCCGTTCAACTCCGGATGTAATATTCGACATGGTTCCGACATCTCTCCGGTGGTTGCGCATATCCGCAGAGTGCCTTCCTCCAGCCCGTAAGTGGTCGGTGGAAGACACTTAAAATTGCGCCGACTTTATTGCTGTTCCATTTCTCTCTTTTTTTCACCTTTTTTTTTTTCTTACAGGAGGTCTTGTTGTTCTGTCGACTAATCTTTTTTTTTTCATTAATTTTTTTTTTTGCTGCAGAGCATCGCTGTAGTTCCTCCTTTTCTAGGTATCTCTTTCTTCACGCTGCGGAAGAGAACATTTGGTACTTGGTGAAGCATTTGGGACATGGCTTCACGTCGTTGCCGACGCGGGGGCAGCATATATATAATGGCGTGCTCGCATGATATCTCTTCAACGAGAATGTTTTCGGGTACTTAAAGCAATAGTTTGTATTTTTTTCTTTGCAAAGACCAAACGTGAAGGCTAGAAACGAAAACATCCGCCGTGTATCTGATATTTTTCATACCTATGGTCGACGCCCATGGAAAGTTTGAAAAGCATCAGTTATTTACGGCTTTCGCAGTAAAGTACTTACGCAATTACGCAAGTGCTCGAAATCGTTATACAGCCTTTATACGCGATACTTGCTGCTGTCACGGAAGAAGTTAGTACTGCTCCAAGTTTAGATTTACTCGAAACGTGAAGCATGTTAGAGTTTATATGTGGCCAAACATATTGTTCATGTCATAATTGCGGACTTTGGAAATGATAACTGAACACTTATTTCCTCTATCGTTTTAGGCTTGCATGAAGCACTTACAGGGCATTTTCATGGTGTCCTTGGACAAAAGAAAATATCCCATATGATTTATATTTAGTGGATGTAGGTGACGGGTTCTGGGTGTTTTGAAGGCAATTGTTTAATGCGGCTGGAATGAGGGTGGAACATTCTCTTAATTACTTATGCAAGTGCTCGAAAGCGTTACACAGCTGTTGGTGGCATGTTATGGACCATGGGATAGTAAAATACAAGTTTTGTTGGATAGTTACAGGGTTAGCAGGAAGTTACTTACAGAAGCGTCTCAAAACATTACATAACTATGTTAATAGGCATGAAGACTGTTTGGCCACTTTCCTGGATGTACAGAGCGGGCACCAATTCCACAATTGGTAAAAACAGGGGCAGCTTCATGGCTGATGCTTGTGCCAGGTTTAAAGTGTTTGTGTTGCTCACGGCTTTTGCATTCAATTACCTACTGCACCGCTCGAAAGCTTTACATGCGCATGACTTTCGCGGTGTCCTGGGTGAACAAATTGTGACATCAAATTTAAATTCGCATCATGGAGGGTGGCGTTGTCAGTCACATGTTTGTGCTGTTTGAAAAGGTGAGGTTTATTCACGTTCTTTAGAAAATATTATTGGAATTCTTCCACCAATACGGGTTCTCTGAAAAATTACATGGCAATTTTGCAAGGTCAAACAAGACGGCTGCGTTTTCTTTATGCGGACCTGTTATCGTGCAGTAGGCACTTTTAGCGACGCCGTGGACGGGCGTAATGAGTCTCTCCGTTACTGGCCTTGAACATAAGCCCTAACCTCTATATGCGCGGTTGAGCGCTGCGGCTGTGTCGTAATAGTAAAGGAGATATATTAAAGCAGGCATGAGTACCCGGTCAGAAAAGGTGCCTACCGAGGTTTGAAGTGCCTGGCCCTTCAGTGCCTCCATCCAAGTATGGAGACTGCCATGCTGTGCCCTGCAGCGCAATTTACAAACCCGGAGAGTTGCCTTAAGCATTCTTTAAGCAAAATTATATTCTCGAATTTTACCGGAAAAACCGCGATATCATTATGAGGCCCGTCGTAATGGGGGACTCCGGATTAATTTTGACCACCTGGCGTTGTTTAACGTGCTTTCAATGCCCTAGGCTTTCTTGAAGGGTCGAAGGGCAAAGTACTTGAAGGGCCAAATTGAGTGATCTGTTTAGTGCCGCCCAGCAGATAGTCGTTGATCATATAATTTTTGGGTTCCTTTGAGCACTTGGCGGTGTGACTTCTTTTAGAAAAGCGTTTTATAGATACGCCTTCACAATTATGTGCTTAGCCTATACTAACAAATTAGTGCGATCATTTGACCATGGAAAGAAACAAAAACAAAACAAAAAAAGGTGCAGGCCACTTGTAATGGCGAACATAAGAGGATGAGGTAAGACAATTGTAGACAGCTCGCATTAAGGAGTACATTTACTATTCCAACCCTGAAGTGATGTTGGTTCCTTTAGGAGGGGGAAGCGAAGGCCGCACTCCCATGGAGTTATTACTGGACGGAACTTTAGTATCTATGTCGACATTGTTACAATAATCTGTTTCGTGGAGAAGACATCAATGCCAAAACTTTCGCGCACAATTCACAAGGAAGAAAGGAAAAGGCTGCAGGACAGAGGGCTATTAGCCTCCATCCAGTTTTACTGCTCGCATAGCAATATATACTCAGAAGTTGAAAGGGGTAAAAAGATAAATTTGCATCCATGTTGCTCGCACAACCACGACTAGAGCACATGGTAAGTCTAGCATCACACTTGTTTTACATTGACAGATGATCGACTTCATGCACTTACTAATAGTGCGATGAATGGGGAACTAATGGACAGAATCCCCTTCACTCTTACTATGTGAAACGCCTCTAAAATATACCGAACCCTCTGGTCCTTATATTTTGCCATCGCACGCTTTTCAAACGAAGGGATGTTTAGGGATCACCTAGGGTTTAGGGATGAAGGGCTTAGGGATGTTTAGGGATGACCTAGAGCAGTGCACTGGCAGGTGACTGCTGACAGACCCGCGTATCAACTTCCCGTGTTCACGTCGCTGGTAATTTATACATCGCCCCGTAGACCAAGGTGGCGTCTACCGAATGATGGCGGCGTGCGAGTGACTTCTACGTACCTTTTTCGGGCTTCTTCTCGCAGGCAGCGATGGATGCCTTTTCATTAGTTAGGCGCTTACACAACAAACCAAGCTTGTTCCATGAATAGAAAGGTACGTATCTTATTGTCTGCTTGTCGTACAGTTTGTTGAGGGAATAAGACATTTCATGCGTATGGTATGGCGGACCCATGACTGACGTAACACAAGAGTTGTCGCCAAGACTCATATTTATCAAGTACCTTAGTGCCTCAAAACAAACGTACAAAAAGCCGACGTGAAGCTGCTTTTCTTAATTCAGAACAGGCTTAGTTCTTTGTTTAAGTGCCTAGATAAAGAAAAGGCATCGATCGCTGTCTGTGAAAAGAAGCATGCAAGGAAAATACGCGGAGCGCATAAGTGAAATTGTTAGTCGCATACCGCTACCTTGTGGTAGATGCTACATCGGCTAAACAGGCCGTTACGTAAAGGACCAGCTGCGTGAATTCGAGAACTTCATGCGTCGGTCTGTCGATAGCCACCTGGCAGTGCCCCTATTTGTTTTACAAGTAGGTGATTATGAGAAAATATGGTAACTGGAAGTCTCGAAATATTGGTGCGGTGTTTCATAATGTGTGACGGAATTATGTGCGTTAACTCCCCATCCACAGCGTTATGAGATGGTGAGATTGAGTTCCGGTCAACGTAAAACAATTGTCATGCTAGCCTTGCGATGTGTCCGTGTCGTGGTTGTGCAAGCAGCATGCATGCAAACTTACCATCTTGGCCTTTTCGCCTCTGACTATATATTGCTGTGTGAGCAATAAGACTAGACGACTGATTGCTTAATGCAGAATGTTGCGAAACAGGACATTACTCAAGAAGAGGCACACAGAAAGGTCGAGTGCAGACTGATCTTGCGTAATCTGCACTCGATATTTCTGTGTGTTCCTTCAGATGTGGTGTGCAGTTCCCCTATTTTCTGCATTTAGCAAGCAGTAAACGAAAAAGAAAAACGAAGCAACTAGCTCCTGAAGACCTTCTGATTAAGACTAGGCAGTTGCTAGAAGCGTTCAGTCTTGTCGCCTTCGTTCCTTCGTTGTGAATTGTGCACGAAATAGGGATTTCTTTCTTGATGAAAGAATATTTCACGAACCAGCCCAAATGACCCACTCTGTTACTCAACCTCATCTCACTTGGTCAATTTGATGTCAAATTGAGCTTGAGGTCATCCTAGCCACGTTGGCCACTGTTCCTTGTGGGCTTCTGGAGCATGCATGTTTGTTCTGCCTCGTCGCAGGCATTACCACTTGGCGCTTTGTGGCTGAAACAAATCGGACTGTTTTGTTAGCTGCTTCAAATCGCGCTGGTCTTATTACACAGGCGTTTAGGGGTGCTGTGGGCTCCTTGCGACGTCAACGAAAGCGCCCGCAGACATCGCGTTTACCCCCATCACCAAGCCGTCTTCTGCGCTTATTGAGCCCATATCGCCGAGAGAACGAAACTAAACGCGCTAACTTGTGTGGTGTCTTTCATGAGGCTTGGGGCCCGTGTTCGCAATCGGTGCGGTATATACTATTTTGCGGCGTTGTGGATGGCACACATCGTACTTACAGCTCAGAAGCCGCATTCAGCATGACGCAGTTGATATAAAATCTGCCAGCCTACAGAGGCCTATAGAAAATTACCTATAAGATTTTCAGTCTTTTCGAGGCGGCTAGTGCAAGATGCCCGAGCTTGATTTTCCATGGGTTGTCTGACCGAGCTGCTTCGCAGCATAATATAGCTATACTCGGAGCAAGCGCATCACTTCGTTCTAAAATCTGTCGAGAGGTGTTTCTTTAACGCTTGCCGCAGCAGGTACGGATCATTTTAAATGTCGCGCTGGCTAAGAAGTTCCTCGAGTACCTGTCATTGGTAATGGACCAGATGATTGGCGTCTCGCTACCGTGATATCTCCTATACCCAAAGTTGTAATGCACCAGCTCCCAATAAGTTGGTGTTTCAACAGCATCTCGGCGACATTATGGCATCAGAGGTGCAGCTTAATACCCAAGTGGATACGGTAACAACGCAGCTTCGATATGGCTTAGCGCTTGCCGCGTCATCAGCGGGTTTATTTATCATAACAACAAAATTAGTGCCATTTTCGGCCTGCCTTTATTTGTTCTTTGTGCACCAAATGCGCTCGTGTTTGTCAGTGCCGCCAACTTTGCGATTTTTCGGCACACAGCTGAGCCAATCACTGCATGACGGCAAAAACCATTGGCCATACATCAAGACGTCCATTTTGTATCATCAACCGTATCGCGAAAGTTGGCTGCCTCGTGGATACCGTCAAATGAAATTGTGTCATTCCCCCTGCGAAGATCGCAGACGTAAATAACATGACATCTTTTCTCACCGACATGAAAGGATCGACAATAAATTATACGGCCAAAAATTAACTACCCTAGAACTCAGTCTGCAACACCCTTTTCGATGGCTATCCCTTGTCGCGAATATCTGTAGCTCGATCACTGGAAACGACATTGCGCGGAACATTAACCTTGCCATTAATTTTCGTCACAGCTGCCTTTGCGACTTCATTATTCGTCTATGTGTCCAAGACATCGCCATTTTCGCGCCACGTTTGTGTCTCGTCTTTGTTCGCCATCATTACCGACTTCCCCTCTTAGTTCAACCTACTGCGCCCAACCATCGCGTCGCCCGCACCATCAAGCAGCAAATCATTACAAAACTACCTCCAGTATATGTTCGGCCCACCGCTAAGCACCACACTACCGCATAATCACCAGACAGTGGTTTGAACATATATGCTTGAGGGGTGTTCCATTCTTGCATCCTCCCGCTGTTGGTCACCCGCTTTACAAATGGGGCCAAAGAAGACAGGCGTAGGTGCGTGTGAGGTTTTTATCACAAATTAGTCGGACCACCTAGTGAAAGGTTACCAAAACATCATTTCCGAATGGGATCTGGTGGTAAAGCACACCGATATTCCCTAGATCACAATCATTAGGACATACTGCGCAAACATTTCATCAAACTTTTCAGTGCGTTTGAATGTGCGCACGTGCGATTGGGTCAAGGAATTCTTCGACCACGTGCTCCGTGGCATAACCTCTTGCTTTTGTCCACTTAAATGGCATACTTGTGTTCACTTACTCTTCGGCTGACCAGAAACCTCATCTCCGACGGGCCTTCGCACGCCTCCGACAATACGGCCTTGTTGCCAACGTCCCAGGCAGCGAGTTCTGCTCAGTTGTTCAATGAAATCTCATCTGTTCCAAGGACGGAGCTGGTTCCTTTTCTTTTCTTGGTCACCGCACCTCTCTCAAAGACGACATACACTCCTCGTCAGCAGAACTAGCTTCCTGTGTGACCTGGCTCGTTCTTTGGCTCGAATCCAGCGTGTGTTGACATGGCGCCGTACGCTAGCCACCTTCAAACTACCATGGCTACCGTCGCTCAACGGCCGTTTCGCCAAAACGTTGTAGCGACCGTCTGTCACCGTGATTTGTCCCCCGCTTCTGTGAAATCCTTACTTCGCCTGGCCGACACATGGTGGTCATTGCCCCCTGCTATTTCTTGGGACCTGAGGTGGCTGCCCGACAGGGGCGCCCCCACTGCCACTCGGCAAACCTGTTTCACTGTGGAATAAAGCCAGTCTACTACTCTTCGTTCTCAACCTGTCAAAAGGTGCATTATCTGCCTGCGCTAAACCGAACTCCCAACAAGTGGTGCCCCAGGCCATTTACGTTTTTTTAACGCTGCCATGGGTGACGCTGCTCCTACTGGTGGTAAAGCACACCGATATTCCCTAGATCACAATCATTAGGACATACTGCGCAAACATTTCATCAAACTTTTCAGTGCGTTTGAATGTGCGCACGTGCGATTGGGTCAAGGAATTCTTCGACCACGTGCTCCGTGGCATAACCTCTTGCTTTTGTCCACTTAAATGGCATACTTGTGTTCACTTACTCTTCGGCTGACCAGAAACCAGGCGCCCCCACTGCCACTCGGCAAACCTGTTTCACTGTGGAATAAAGCCAGTCTACTACTCTTCGTTCTCAACCTGTCAAAAGGTGCATTATCTGCCTCCGCTAAACCGAACTCCCAACAAGTGGTGCCCCAGGCCATTTACGTTTTTTTAACGCTGCCATGGGTGACGCTGCTCCTACTGCTGAAAGAGAAGATGCCGCGATTATGTCTCCTGTCATCGCTGCAGAGCTTCAGCTTTCCAGCTTCTGGCACAAGAATCCTCGCGTTCGGTATAAGCAAGTAGATGCCCGTTTTAAACTCCGGCGCATCACCTCACAGACAGCAAGGTCCCTGCACGCCGTCGCCGCGCTACCCTACGACATCGCCGGTGCCATATACGTCTTGCTAGCGGGTACGCTTCCGCACAGCTAAACGACCCTGCGCTGCGTCAATTGCGGGAAAAAGGCTCGTCGCTCCAACTTGCCGAGGTACCGCTTCCTTACACAACAACGTTGGTCTCGTGCGACACATCGCAGGCAGCTGCTTGCCCACACCTCGCAGCTCCTCGCTTTTTTTCTGCCCTGGCGAGACTGCTCGGAACGTGCCTGCATAATACCACGGCTTACAATCCACAGAGCAACGGTATGGTCGAGCGTCTCCACCGACAACTAAAAGCGCCATTGACCGCCACGCTCAACAGACAGCACTGGGTGGAAAGGCTACCCCTAATACTAATGGGGCTGCGAACAACAATCAAGGATGACCTCAGAGTCAGTGCTAACAAGATGCTCTATGGATCAGCAATCTACGTTCCAGGCCAATTTTTGGGCACCCAGCAAGGCACTCTGCCAGTGGCGGCGTATCACTTAGAGAAGCTACATTCCTGACTCGACCAGCTTCAGCCGACCACCCCGCGTACCACCCGCGGGCAACCGGTGTTTACTTTTCCGACAATGGAAACAACCACGCACGTCTTTCTGCGGCGCTACTCCATCCAGTCACCGTTGACTTCTTCCTACGAAGGCCCCTTTCGTGCGGTTTCGCGTTCAGAAAAAAATCTTTAAGATTGACGCACCCGGCAGAGAAGAAACAGTGTCGAGCGACCGCGTGAAACCCGCCTATCTTGAGCATTAACGCTTAATTCCTTCTGAAATTCTAAAGCGGGGCGGGGGGGGGGGGGGGGGGGCGCACCCCTTGTAGCGACCGTCTGTCACTGTGAGTTGTCCCCCGCTACTGTGAAATTCAGTCACCTCGCCTGGCATCCACGTGAGGGTCATTTGTCCCTGCTCTTCCTTGGGACCTGAGGTGGCTGACCGACATGTGTGCCACCACTGCCACGCGGCCAACCTATATTATTGCCGCATAAAGCCAGTCTAATCTTCGTTCTCAACCTGTAAAAACATGTATTACTGGCCCCCAGTAAACCGAGCGCCTAACAACGTCAAAACTACTCGTTTAAACCCGTCCTTGCTTCACAGTTCTAACGCATTTACTCGTCGCAACGCTATGCGTGCCTCGTTGCACTAAGTGTCATATGTTGTTCTTTTAAGCGTTCTCTAGTGCAACCCCAAGCACTTCATTCTTATCGTTTATGGACGAGAAGAGACAGTTTCCTTGGCTAGTTTGAAGGCAACCTACTTTGAGACTGACGTCACATTCCCGACAAACCAATCTGCTTCACGGCTCTAATATAGCGAAGAGTCCACTGTCTGGCTGACTGTCACACAACTTGGCTGTATTGATGGCAACGCGCATGAGTAGCTTCGGTCACTCGTGCGAGTTTTCACAGTTTTCATATAAGCCAGAGATAAAAAATACATACATATATATATATATATATATATATATTGCGAATACATATGAATAAATTCTTTTATGCGCTCCATCTGCGGCATGTTAGCTTATAGGGAAGGGAAGACACCTCCAGGGTTAACGACGTGTATTTGTCAATTACCACAATGCCTTTTAGCTCAGATAAAAAAAATAAGTGATATCATTGATATATGAAGTGCGGATGGACTTTTACTGATTCTTATGTCGATGTTCAAAGAACTTTTCTCGGTTACGGTACCAATTCTTGAAAGTATGGGCCAGCGAGGATTGTTGTGATTGTGTATTTTGTGCAGCAGATGGAATATTCCTGCCATCGAGCTTAGAGAAAGCAGCACATTTCCTGTACATTCGCTGATCTTTTTGTTCAATAGTTAGATTATCGATAATGTCACGCACTAAAGTTTCGTGCTCCGGAGTTCGGTCAACGGACACCAATTTGTAAAGTTATTTGTTATTCAGCTGCGTGTAGTGCTTCCTTATTGTAATCGTTGGGGCTCATCACAACATTTGCTCCCCCTACGTCTGCTGGCTTTATGATTAGGACTATTCAAAAGGCAAGAGTTCTAACGCTTTGGCCGTTTCTATTTTGTTTGTCATCTTAGAGTGATTCTCATAAAACGGGTGTTGTTTCAGAAATTCAGATATAATGTCTTGTTGTAGTGCTGCTGTGTATGTGTTGAAATATTAATCGATCGGTGTAGGAGGCGTTCAAGGCCTGATTCATGGTAACAAGGAACCCATTTTCGATTCGTCGATTTTCCCATGATAGCGCTCTCAAAGCCTTAAGCACCGGGAAAGGTTACCTATATCTTTATAAAACTTAATTTGTATAGAGTTTCGACAGATAAACAAACAATAAATCCTTTGGATGACACGTTGAACTGGTTTCCAGTTTGTATCTGATAGATTTACAAGCACGCTTGTCATTTATACATCAGCGTTGCAAATAAAAGAAGAAAGGATATATAGCGCAAAAGAGTACACATACACATGAACTGTGTATGTGTACTCTTTTGCATGTCTGCAAGTAACTGTATTACACCAACCAGCCAAACAGACGGTCCTTCTGATGAAACGTGGTCATAAAGAACGTTGAGGGACGCATTTAGGCAATATTATCCAAGTTTTTTTCTTTATTTTTTGCAACCTCTAGTTTATACCGCTTCTTGAATAAAAAATGGTCTAGCAACACAGTTCCATTATAGGAACTGTGTTGAAACTCATTGCTGATTTTCATTTCCTCGCGTAGGTCATCTGCCACTGAGGACTTATCATGTGCAACAGCATATCTAGCAAAAAAAAAAAAAAAAAATGGCGGGCTAGTTGGTGTTTTCATCTCCTCGGCCATCCTACGTGCCCTTTTGCACGCAGGACGACCTGCCACGATGTCTAGCAGGTGCATGAATGTATTGTCTAAAATATCATGCCATATTTCTGCGTTTGCGTGCGAAAAAGTAGAAGCGACAGGATTCAGAAAACGCGCAAGCCGTTAGGAGTAATTCTGTATGCACGAGATTACTAAAGCGCGCTAACGTGTTGCTGATATTGTAAGCTTCATTTAAATTACTTTTATCACATTAAAGAAATTTGGAGGAACTGCCTATCCGCAGATGGACCCGGAAGCGGCTTAGACAATCAAATGGAGGCATGTTTTCAGACTATGTCCACATAGGGCTTGAGCAGCTTGTAGAGGGAGCGATTTTGATATGGTATAGGTGACGGCTCCGGCATTGTCGCTGACATCACTGGTGTCGGCTCCAGCACCCCCGTCGTATTCGGTCTTTCATTGCGATAGCAATTATATGGACACTCCAAGCGCATTTCCGCCGACGCTGTCGCCGTGGTCTTACGTATAAAGTCCAAGTACGGCAGCGTCGCAGCCGCACACCATACGGTAGGCGCGCAAAGGAGGAATGCGGGGAGGAAGAGCGCCGTCTTCTATGGCGCGCAAGGCTGTGGCAGGCGCGCTGGAAGGGGGAGGGAGCGTTATACTCCGTAGGTGACTGCGGATGAAGCGGCTGCGCGCAGCCCCATCTTTAAAACGATTTGTGGCCGGTACCGAGTCTAGGTACGCCGAGGGCTGATGGCTTCATGTGTGTGGTGTTCTTGCCACGAAGTTCGCATTCAAGCGAGAGGCAGCACGAAGAACAATTCGCTCACTGGTGCTGCGCCTTTCTCCGCCAGCGTACTGGCAGCTAGTGCCCGGCCTCATCGAGTGAGATAGGTTCCTGTTTGCCTGTGCGCGCGTGGCACCATGCTTGTTAAATTCGTAAGCGAATGGTTACAAGCTTCTGCGACCGAGAAAACTATCATTACTTCATATAGCTGTCTAATAATCTCCTATCGTAATCGGTCTTTTGCCTTTCGGACAGAACCACAATTTTTTTTCGAATGGGCACGAATGTAGTCCCAGTGTGGCCACTGGACTTGATGTTCACGTCCTTGAGCTTATCTCCGATTTCGCTACCAGAACTATGGCCAGAGGTTGGCCATTCCGTGATCTGGGCATCATTCCTCGCAGCGCTGGTACGTCACGCAGCAACATCTACTACATGCAGCTGCCTATCAGGGCTACATATTCTCAGATGATTACATGATTTACAAAAGAGTAACTTCCCCTCACGATCAAGCAAGTATACATAACACTTTAGTGCACATAAACGTATGGCACAAAAGGTGGCCCATTACACTAAATGCCGACAAAACTGTTTCTTTACGAGTAACCAGCAAGAAAAATTTACGGAATATGCGTAAGCATTGTAGTACATGTTCACCTCCACGCAGTCCGGTGTCATTATCAGTGCTATGAAACTTGATCCGCGGCCAGTACAAACGACAGCTGTGGCGACTTGAATCGTTGCACAGGGCAACGCAAGGTGAATTGATGACGCAAACTTCTGCACTTGGCGGCACCAGGTGCACTGATAACCTTCCGATCAATATTAACCGTTATCGCTCTTTGGCGCCTTATGCATTTGCGTCTAACCATTATGAATCGTGATCCACCGCATTCCGGCATTCCGGCGGATTCTGGCGTGGCTGCGAAGGCCATATCTTAGAAGTGATCTGCGATGGCGACAGATAGCGCCGACTGCTGACAGCTTCGTGTACTCACAGACGACACAAGAAGAGACACGGACGAGCGCTTTTATGTGTTTGCCGCTTAGTTCGCGTTAAAGCGAGAGGCAGCACGAAGGTGAATTCGCTCGCTGTTGAGCGCCTTATCCTGAAAGTGATCGTCTTACGTGACGGACGGACGGAGCGATGGTTTTCGCCCGTTGGGTAAGCACATAAATTCTCAAGCATTCTAAAACATATGAAGTCCATTGTATTTTCTTACGCTATCATTGACATAGGTCTAAAAGAAGTAGTATGAGGGTATTAATACTTAAGTATTACGATTATAAACCCGCTTTCCTGGTCTAGTCATACCAACAACGTCTCCTCGGCAACCATGCGGCAGCTTGGTTATTTAAGGCATGAGATAAATATGGCACTAGCTCACTCTAAACATTTGGCCTTGAAATTTTTTAACGGGAATATGCTTTTGTCCCGAGGATATGCTTCCTTTTTTCGTTTTAAATAGGAACGCAAATTAGAAATGGTACAAATGCGCGCTTTGTGCTTCATTTTGAATACATGTACGTCACTGGATTCACCAACCGGTATTGTGCATGTTCAAAACATTCATACAATAGAGGCATGGCGGAAAATCGCGAGAATAAAGTTTTTGTTCACTGTGCACAACGGAAAATTGAAAATCAGTTCGCTTGGCTGGATCAAAGCTTTCTCTTCTTCTTATCCCGACACCGACATGTACAGAACTTTCTCCCTTGATTTGCTTGCATTGACATGTCTAAAATCTATTTCTTTACCTGTGTGATCCCAGAATAGAATGCGTTACCAGATTATGTCCTTGCAGGCCAATCCGAAAGTGGTTTTGAATGTTCACTGCCTTCACTTTCGCATGACCCTTCGAGTCCGTTTGTCGATGTAAATGGAGTATCTTACTCTGTCAGTAACGTTAGGCATTTGGCTTTCATTTATAAAAGGCCCAAAATGTCCAGTGAGACCCAACACCACTCGAAGAGAACTGCACGTCATACGTTTCAGTCAGCTGATAGATGCGCTTGACGGACTCTTCTCTCGGGCTTTTTCTTTGTCCGTCAAATACTCTTCGTATGAAGACAACAGTGCTCTTAAAGAATTTGCTTTTTATTAGATTAATCTTTAATTCACTATTGTTAAGTCCATATAGTACCTCGGACAAATGCAAGCAGTGGCCATCAGGAGTCTTCAAATGATGATGATGCAATCCACATACATATTACAGTAAGTCCCGATGAATTCGCTAAGCACGCTCTTCGTGATCTTCTGAAGATATGCACCGGAATTTGTCCAACCGAAAAGAGGTCGGTTGCATTCTAAAAGATTCAAAGGTGAAAGAAACGCTATGAATTGCTTATAGTCTTCTTGTAGCGAAATCTGTAGCGGAATAAGGTGCTTTGCAAATAATTACTAAACCGTCGTTTTTCTCTATTTCCATGCGTTACGTAAGGCGCGTGTGGTGTCCTCGATGAATGATTTGGGGAAAAACTAATGGGTTATGTGCAATCAAATTCTGAAGTGTGTCATTCAATTACAGGGCAGAAATTATCCCACCGTGCTGGGAGAACTATATTGCATGTATATCAAGTTTGCAGCATGGGGGAACTTTATGGCCGATATGCATGCAAAGGTAACATCGTATGGGTGAAATAAAGTATTGCTAAACATTTATTTATAAAAGGTAAAAAAAGCCGGATGACTTGGTGTGCTAAAGTAATGAAACAACTCTCATAACCAGCGAAAAAAGAAGGAATTGGCTACTGAGTGCTCGAAAGTGTCTCTGGCAAACTGTGCTAACATGTGAGCAATGTGCGAAGAACATTTTAAAGTGGGTGGTTTTTTACAAGCAACTGAAATTTGTACCGAGACTACTCGAAAGAAACTGCGTCGCTGGAAATTGGGCTATGATTTCGTAAGATCGCACAGGTCTACTGTCTTTCTTTTTACATGTGAAAAAATTAAGCTGCAGAGCTCAGCGATTCCTACGGTGGTCATGTTCAACGACACGCGAAATACAAGTGGGTTATAGGGGTTGTAAAATTACTTCTTCTCTTCTGAGTGAAAAAGCCCGCTAGGGGGCTAAGCAGTGCTGACGCACTTCGCATGGGCTCCTGCATTTTTCGGCAATTTTCCGGACACCTGCTTTTATTCATCGATACCGTGGCATCGACGGAAGCGGCACGGGAAGCGGTACCGGAGGATATCAAGTTTATGAGTGGTACGTGGAATTCTCGTCATTTTTTGCCGTTTGAAGGTTTCACGCCACGCTAACGGAGCTAACCCTACAAGGCTAAGCGGCCAGCCAAACGCGCGTGACCCGTGACCCGCGGAGCGTATCCCGTGGCTCGTGAGCGCTCATGAGCCGCCGCTCGCTCTCTTCGAGAGCGACTCGGCACTGCCGTTGTGTACCAATGACTGACGCATCCGACGCAGCAAGTGCACGAGAACTGAGCCAGGAAAACAACAGCATTGAAATGCAGGTGGAGACGATACAAGATCAGCAACAACTGGAAGCGGAGTGGACGTATGACGTGAACAGCGCAAAGGAGATAACATCCAGGAAAAATGGCACACATGGGAGAGGAGAGGCAAGAAGACCCAGGTGCATACAAAACCCACAGCCGAGGAAGCAGACCAACTACGAACGCAGCAAGCCGGAGCAACAACACATATTGCGGGAAACATGCCACATTATAGAAAACCGAGACTTCCGCCTTTGCCAGTGGACGACACGAAGATCATCTACAGACCTAAGGCGGGATTACTACTCTCCAAATGGACATTGGTGGCAGTGACACATGCCATCGGCCGAGCTTGCAAGTTGTCCCAGAAAGACTTCTACGACAACATCCGGATTCAAGTGCAACATGCCGAGAATATAATAATCGCAAGTACACCAAACGAAGACAGAGCGTACGACATGCTCCTCAAGATCACCAGCATCCATCTTGGAGGGTCCATTTACGAAGTCAAAGCACATGTCAGGACCCCAGAAGGCATCAGCAAAGGCGTAATCTACAACATCCCGCCAGGCACGAGCGAAGAAGAACTATTACAGGGGCTACAAGTATCCGCAAGACACACGGTTCTCGCAGCACGGATGCTGGGAAGATCGTCAACAGCACTCATCTACTTCGACGGACCGCACGTGCCATACATCATATATAGATGCTGTGACTACCGCTGCAAACCATACAGGAAATCTGTGGAATACTGCAGAACCTGCGGAGAACTAGGGCACCGGCAAGATATCTGCCCGAATCCCCTTATCAACTTCTGCTACATGTGCGGGATGGAAAATCCACCGGAAGAACATGACTGCCAACCCAGTTGTAGAATCTGCCAACAACCCCATGAGACAGCAGGGAAGGTGTGCCGACATAAACGGAAGCCAAATCCACCACCGTACAAGATCAGACTGCAATGGGAAAACAAGATCCAAGAGCAGCAACGCAGATGGAACTCAAATTCAGACTCAGACTTTCCGGCACTCTGCGAATCAAGCAGTACCTCAGTACAGAGTCCACGCAGATCCAGAAGTGACTCCAAATCAACAAGTGGTCAAGCAAACGATGAACCCCGGTCAAGATCACGATCTGGATCCCGTACACGCAACCCACAAAATCGAGTCAGGTATGCAGACGCTGCAGGAGGAAAAACACGAGCACAAGAACCCACGGAAACCTAACGAGACCTGCGAGCACAACTCCAAAATCAACATGCCCTCATTGACAAGCTCATACAAAGGTGCAAAGAACAAAACACCGCCAATCAAGCCTCGAAACCTCAAGGAATGCCAAACGTCCCACCGCCCCTTACGGAAGAAAGAATCAAGGAAATCGTAACAATGGAGGTGCGGAAGCAGACACAGGAGGCCATGGCCACTTTTGCAAAGGAGATAACACTACAGCTCCTGCAACACATCACCGCTCAGCTGGCCCCTATCCATGCTACCCTCCAAGACCTCAGCAACTTCATGACCTATGCCAAGCAGAACCACATAACGAAAGCTACAGTAAAAAAGCTACTCAACAACACCGACATGGCTCGCAAGAAAGCACGTAAAGACCTCCACAACACAGCCAGACCGGAATCCATGGCCCGGGGCGAAGAGAACGATATCGAACAAGATGGCGAGCAATACCAAGAAGAGATTACCACAACTCCCAATGAAGCTGTGGCAATGGAACTGCCGCTCTATCCGAACCAAAAGAACAAACCTCCAAGAACTGACCAAACTGGAACAACCAGATATCATCGCTATCCAAGAAACTTATTACACCAATCTGCGCATGCAGGGATATGACACACACACCGGATCTCAAAGAACAGCCATCCTGACGAAGAAAAATCTCACCACACAGGATCACACAATTCAGGGAACAACCGTGGAACACACCCTAGTGGAAGTGCTACCTGAGAAGAAGACACACCAAAGACTATACGTACTATGCTTATATAGCCCACCCAGGGATCCGTTATCCGACTTTGTAAACTTCATCACGCAAGCCAGAAAACTATCTAAAGGACATAAACTCGTAATAATGGGGGATTTTAATGCCCCCCACACAGCATGGGGTTACCAGCACACGACCAAGGAAGGAGCGCGAGTGCACGATTCGGCGCCACAAAATCACCTCACCCTCTGGAATGATCCTGAACTACCGAATCGAATAGGCAACAGTGTGTCCAGGGATACAAATCCCGACCTCACCTTTACAGTAGGAATATCCAAGGCGGAATGGACCCGACTGGAAGAAAATCTCGGCAGCGACCACCACATTCTTCAGCTTGAAATTCTGCACCATAAGAAGCCGAGTAGAACAGGAACGGCAAAGCTGACGGACTGGAAGGCCTTCCGAGAACATGACATTGACGAAAACATCGAAAACATTGAAGAGTGGCTCACCGAAGTGGTCAAGACTGCGGAGAAGCACACTAAAGTCATCCAACTCACGATGGCCACGCCGGCCGTAGACTCTCACCTCCGACATCTTTGAGATGGCAGAAGAGGACTACTGAGGCGGTGGAAAAAGATGAAGCTTAACCGCAAACTGCAGAGACGGATCGCTCACATAACAAAGCAAGCAAAAGAATACGGAGATCAACTCAGCAGGCAAAATTGGCATAAACTGTGATAAACTCAGCAAACAAAATTGGCAACTTCAAGGCACACTCAGCACGAAGAACACCTGGCATATACTGCGAGCCCTTCTAGCTACCACCAGAACCAAGACCCAGCAAAGACATGACCTCAAGAAAATCATTAATTCCCATCCAGGAACAGACAAACAAATTCTGGAAGAAATCAAGCGTAAACTTGTCGGAGACAATGCCCCCAAGGTTACCGATCCCCGACCGTACAAAGGCGAACCAAATCTCACCCTCGACAGCCCTTTCACGCTTCCTGAACTCCATGCCGCCCTTGCCAAATTGACCCGTAACACATCGCCAGGAAATGACAAGGTGACCAACCAGATCCTACGAAACCTCCCAGACAAGGCCCTAAATAGACTCCTCGACTACATGAATAACTGCTGGGAAAAAGGTGTGCTCCCAGCAGGATAGAAGCACGCAAAAGTAATTGTGATCCCAAAACACAACAAGCCACTACAAATCAGCAACCTACGGCCCATCTCCCTTACTTCCTGCGCTGGAAAGCTGCTCGAACACATGGTTCACGATCGCCTCACCACATACCTCGAAGACTCAGGACTCATGTCCGACACAATGTTTGGCTTCCGACAGCTCCTCTCAGCACAAGATATACTACTACAGCTCAAGGAAGACCTCTTGGACCACCTAGAACGCCACAGAAACTTCTCTATTTTAACAATAGATGTAAAAGGAGCCTTCGATAATGTGAAGCATGAAGCAATCCTCCAAAATCTCCAAGATACAAACAGCGGAATCCGGACCTACCAATACGTACACGACTTCCTCAAAGATCGCACGGCTACGGTGGGTATAGGCAACATCCAAAGCGACAAGTTCGAAATGCCCAACAAAGGAACTCCACAAGGGTCAGTCATTTCACATTTGCTGTTCAATCTCGCAATGATTAAGCTCCCACAACAACTCGATGGCGTCGAAGATTTAAGCCATGCAATATACGCCAACGATATAACGTTATGGACAAAAGCGTCCACAACCGGCCAACAGCAAACTACCCTCCAAGAAGCAATCGATCAGATAGAACAGCACCTCTCAAAATGCGGTCTCCAGTGCGCCCCCGAAAAATCGGAGCTACTTATACTCAAGGCAATGACCCGGGGAAGACCACGAGCCTACGTCGCTCCAAATCCCAACGTCAGACTCAATGGAATCGATATCCCTCAAGTTGGCTCCCTCCCCGTCCTTGGCCTCACAATACATAAAGACGGTTCTGGGGCAGCTACACTTCCGAAGCTTCAGAAGACCCTAACACAAGTAAACCATCTCATTCGGCGTATAACCACCCAAAGAAGAGGACTTAAAGAGCAAGAAACCGTCCAATTAATCCAAGCACTCCTTATAAGCCGGATCACATATGGCACCCCGTATCTACTCCCCAAGAAAGCTGAAATTGAAAAACTCAACATCATCATCAGAAAGCAATCAAGAGCGCACTAGGACTCCCCAGTAGGACCTCAACCACGACACTCCTCAAACTTGGCCTCCATTACACCTGGGCAGAAATGAGCGAAGCGCACAGAGCCAGCCAGCTGGAACGCTTTAAGCTGACTCAAACAGGCAGAGCAGTACTTCGCAAACTCGCATACAGCGAAAACTTCATAGCAGACTCAGACGCGAAAGCCCGATTGCCGCCACTTCTTCGCGACTCTATCTCAGTCGCTCCAATACCTCGCAACATGCATGCAACATACCACAAAGACACAAGACAAGCAAGAGTTAGAGCGCTTAGCAAGAAATACTCAAAGAACCCCAACACGAGATATACAGATGCGGCAAAATACCCAGGTAGAAGAGCATACGCAATTACCGTGACCAACAACCAAGGGAAGGAGCTAATCGCTGCCACCATACCGGCCAGAAATCCAGAAACGGTGGAGGAAGTGGCCATCGTCCTCGGCATCGCCACATGCAAAGACGCAGCAATCATATTGAGCGACTCGCAAACGGCATGTAGAAACTTACGAAAAGGCCAAATTTCTGCCGCAGCAGTGAAGATTCTAAAAGAAATAACAAGACGCCAAGAACTACCCGACACCTACGTCGCATGGACCCCAGGCCACGAACACCTGGCAGGAAACGAAGCAGCACATGCTGTCGCACGAGAGCATACCAGCCGGGATTTCTTGCCGCATGGTCTCCGGAAAGCGACTAGGGTGGAGGACATTCCCATCAACTACGCCGTAATATTGCAACATTAGCGACTGGAAAGAAGACAATATCCTCCACCTCATCCAAAATTAAGCAAGGAAGAAGCCACCACCCTCCGCAGACTACAAACAAATACGTATGTACATGGAATTATCATGCACCGAATGCACTCCACCAAATTCTCATACCTATGCCGGTATTGGGACGTACCATACACGCTCCCACACATGGTGTTGGTGTGCCCGCACCGCGAGAAAAACAGTCAAGATGATGCCTCAGAACCGCTACAAGCGATCGAAGAAACGTGGGAGGCAATGTTAAAGGCACAGAGCCTGGAAGATCAGCGAAGTCTGGTGGACCGGGCCCGGGCTGCAGCATTCACCAACGGCTTTCTGGACTAAGAGAGCCGCCCACCTAGGAAAAAGAAAGGACACTTTCTCGCTGTTTCTTACAATAAACGTTCATTCCTCCTACTCTCTTCTGAGTAGAAAGCATTAACTGCTCACGAAGTAACAGTTTAATTATTTACATTTGTCAGTAATGGAAGCATCGCCTCTTACGGTAACAGACATGTGAGTTATGCGGCTGATATTATGGTTCCCGCGGTGGACACTAACGGCACAAGAAATTCAATTCACGAAGCAGTTAATTAACTAAACCTTACTGATTAGGTTTGTAACAACAATAGTGAAACATGCAATGGGAAATTGAAGCTATCTAGTACGCAAATAATAACCATTGGCTTGCAATTTCGTGCATTGGACCCCTTCTGCCATGAAAATGTGCACCGTAGTACAATGGTATTCTGTTTAGCATTTATTGGGAATCCGCCGCGGTTGCTCAGTGGCTATGGTGTTGGGCTGAGGAGTGAACCCAGTATATTAATATTAATCGTAATAATTTTAAGGCTCTCAATTATAAAGATGTATAAAAGGGGTTATAATTTTTAGGTTTTCTGGAATACTTAAATATCGCCTGTAGCAGATAGTATACCTTTTGTCCTTGAGCTGGATGGCTCGTAGAGGCGGATATTACTGGCCGGAGAAATTGAAACCCTCATTCAACTAATTAACAGAAATTCACTAATTAACTTCTTAAGTAAATACTTTATGACACATATTGCAATCTACGAATTGCAGCCGGTGAGGTTGCAGGACGTATCCACTTGAAATGAATCTGCAGGTTGACACCAGTTCCTAGATGTTATTTCCCAAAGTGTGGGGCAAAATAAATGGGCGTTCAAATTACCTTAGTGCTTCAATGCACAAATCATCGTTTTGTTTAAAAAGTAAGTGGAACCATGCACAGTGCACTTTCTCGTGAGCTTCATGACCGGTATATCCAAACTGGTGTCATTCTGGAAATTAATTCCAAATGAATATGACTTGCAAACTCACCGGCTACAATTCGTAAGCTGCAATATGTGACGTAACAGACCTATCTAACAAGGTTAATAAAAAGGTACCCTAATTATGCAACCAAGTTTTCACAGGTAGCATCTCGCTGTGCAATTTAAACAAATAAGTTTGTGTACACGGGGGTAAAGGCATCTTGCGGACTCGCTGAATTACGTCATGCCCTGTTAGACTAGAGAACGCGAAACGATAAAGGGAAATTGGGAAAATTATTGATATTAAATCTTTAGGCTGTTTTTTTTTTTCGACACCGTGTAGAGATATTCAATAGAAAACCGAACCGAGCGGAATGGTACAGCGAAATATACTTCATATGTAAAACCCCATGAACAAGGACGCTCAGAATATTGGGATGAAACTACCAGGTTTTATCGGAGTATTGGGAGCGAAATATCACACAAAAAAAGGACCGACTAACAATCTGTTGCACAAATAGATACGCCACACTAAGACCGCCAGCAAATAGGGGTATAAAGACACCATCGCCCCTCATAGGCTCGTGAGTAGAATTTCAACCACGTGATGGACCGAAACGCCGAAACCTTTGCTTCGTCCAAACTTCAGAACACTCAAATGATTCGTCATTTGAAGGACACACAGCACCTAACAGATTTTCAACCTTATTATTCCACCTTTTGATAAGTTGCTTGTCGTTGCAGCTTTTGCAAGTTCAAAACTACTTGAAATTTTCTTGGGTACATGGTGTGCACATAGCGATATATAGGTCCTTTCAAGGCCATCCATATGGAATGTGTTGCTTAGTGATTGCATGCTTCTCGCATATAGTACTGTAACTGTAGGTGATGGCATATATACCATGAAAGAAAAATTGGCAGTGGCATAGCTCGGCTATGCCAGGATATACGTAGCGAAAGCTAAGGCATAGCATGGTTAGCCTTGGTTAATCTTGATTGCAAGTCCAGGTTAGTATGGTTGTCTAGCTATGTTGCAGCGTTTAGCCAGTCGTTCGGCGCGCGGTTCGTCTGTTTCCTGGGTGATTCGTTTCCTCTTCATCTCGTTCTGATGTCGATTCCAGGCCTCCTTCTGATTATCAGAATTTTCGCCGTCCATACTGCCGCCTCAACTGTGGTTGCGGCACACCCGAGTTCTCCTTTTCAATTCTCCGACATGTTATCAGGCATGCGTCGCAGTTGGCGAAGCGAGCGGAGGCGAGCGCTACGGCGAGGAACGCAGTGTGACGTCATACCAAGCGGCGGCGGTGGAAAGCCGCGGCGCTGCGCAGCGGCGGAACACCTGTGGCTCGGTGCTACTAGTGGCGCATGCGCAGTAGTGACTAGGGAGTGAGAGAGAGAGAAATATACGTGGCGAGGCGCGCGTTGTGACGTCATGTGCCTCCTCGGAGCACCGCCACGGCGAAATCGCAAGTTCGCGGCAAGTAAAGCTTTCGCTTTAAAAAAAATGCGGCCTCGTGGTTAGAGCGCCGAATCGCTGAGCTCTTAGGCTGAGGCCCGAATCCTGCCGCCGGACGCCTTTTTCTTTAATGTGAACACGAACCTACTCCGCGAGAACCCGACCGCCGACAAATGGTATGCGAGAAAAGTCTCTCTTTAATAAACAAAACTCGTGTGCCGGCTGTCTGCGGCCATAACGTTGTGTGGGGGCAGCCATGCCAAACTGTGGTATAAGTAGAAGAGGCCGCGGGTGTGTTGCCAGTGCTTCCGTAGGAGCGCGTTCAATTTGCAGTCTTATCTGTCGTCGTAGCGCTAAGCAACCCGTCTGTTGCAGGCTATTGAGGGGCCGGTGAATGAGGCATCGCGGAACAATCACATTAGCGTAGACGTTCCTAATTTTGGGTGGTTCTTTCGAGATGTTTTTTATACTAGTACGAGTTGAACGTACCCTTTGATGACGATTCAACGCGGTCGTTTGCACCGATCGAGTTCAAGTACGACGGCGATTCCGGTTTTAGGAATCGGACCAAGAATTTGCATACATCCTTGATGGATGCTCAGCGTAGGGTAATGACGGCTGCTGTTTGTTCACGTGTGGGATTGTAAAATGATTGTGCAGGTATTAGCAGCCTGAGTCAACAATCCCAACCGATGCTGCGCGCCCGTTCGGAAAGAGATAGGTCGTGTTCCTCGACGTCGCGGATACAGTTGTCACAACGTTATAACGCTTTTACAGTGAGTAGTCTGCGCACCATGCACTAAAGGCCTCCACAAACACCGCCTTATAACGCCTTCTGAACAGAGCTCAAGTAGCCACCAGGACCGCTCTGGCAACCTTCCTCTGAGAGGCCGGGGATCGCCTAGCACGGCATATCTAAAATGTGGAAGAGCAGAGGAAAGACGTGCTCTGTCGTAAACTCCGAGAACTGTGACGTAAAATTTATTCTATGTGATGAGACAGTGTGCGAGCTTCATCCACTTTAGCTCTAAAAGGAGTGCCTTAATCCATCGTAGTCCAATTCAGTCACCCTTAGTCCACTCTAATCCAACTTGCTCTAATTTGTACCAAACTAAATCCACCATAATCTACCTTGTTTTATTTTGTACCAACTTTAATCCACCTCAGTCCACCTTGCTTTATTTTTACCAACCTTTATCCACCTTAATCCACTTTATTCCACCTTGCTTCTCTTTATTTCACCTTCATGCACTTTACTCCACCTGAATTCACCTTACTCTAACTCGTTCTAACATTAATTCTGTATTACTCTGACGGCATACAAGCCTGCCATGACGTCACTGATGATTACTTTTGTTACCACTAATTGTAGACAACGCCGGCTTTCCTCCCTCATGGGACAAATATTGTTTTGCCATTAATAATTTTGGTCACCTGAGGTTCTTAACCGTGCACCCAAAGGACGGTACATGAACCTTTTTCAGCAAAGCTGTATATTACTCGGATCCCGAGATTTGTTCGCCTCCGTCGACAGAACAGTCGACAGAAAACCATTCCACGAATTGAAGCAAGAAGTGGCTAACTCCATTGGAACTACGCATGTAAGACAAACCTGAGCATTCGTTTCAATAAAGACAAGCATAAAAGAAATGTGAAAACCATACGATAAATGATAAAGCGCGTTCGAACAAGGTGAAGCACGTAGCGTTCGCCGTATGCATGTCCCTGTAAATATTGTGGTTGCATAAGCTGCAGTTGCGGGGAAGCGGAAACTGTTCCATACGAAGCAGGGAGTGACGGCATCACACTTTAATATGTAAAATAAGAACCCGCTTAGCAACTGATTTCATTTGTGTTGTGACAGCATTATGGGAAAGCCATGCTTAGTTAGGACTCCCGAAGATCAGCATGAACCGATGAGCGGCGAGGGAACAGCAATGTCAATATGCTCAACGAGATCATTTCATGCAGTGCATTGCTCAATCGTTCAAGGCTACATCACATTGGTCTATCGGATTAGGTCATGCCACAGGTTCCCTGGCCAACCACCTTCGCAGCGTGGATGGGAGCCCAATTTTCTTGCTTGTCGCTCCCCCCTTCCCCCCTAAAGGTGGCCGCTGCGGTGGGGATTTGATTCCGCGCCCTCGAGCTCAGCAGCGCCCGGCCGTAGCCACACGAAGTGTGATGATACACAATACAACATTCCCGGGAACGAAGGCAGCATGCTTAGACACGCACTGGCAGAAATTAGGAAAACGCATTTCTAGGAGATGCAATTCTGCACACAAAGGGCAGCAGATATACAGAAAGTGTAATAGCATAGACACAGGAGTACAGACTTTCAAGAGTATGCCTTTTCCAAGACTTAATCTCCCACGATGTGTGCATAAATTTGGAGGACGCTTATGCTTCTCCGTTAGGAGTGGAACCTGACAGCATTCAAAGATTGCTGGCTGCTTCTCACGCTTCCCGGAAACTGCAGCTGCCGTCGATGTTTATCGGGAAAAGCTGGCGGCGAACGTTATGCATGAAAGTCAGCTTTCTGGTAGAAAGGCGGCCTTTTGCGGTAGCCTATCCCGACGATAGTGCCCAGCCATGCCAAAGAAAAAAGATAAAAAGGAAAATATTGCATCATTTTGAGGTATTTCTTATTTCTTTTTCGCACATTAAAAATTAAATCGAAGGCCTAACATAAAAGCCATGCGTTGTCGGTGTTTTGCTTCATGACTTGTGTGCGGGCTGTCATTCTCAAAACTCCGAGGAATAACTTTGTCGAGAATGTAAGGCAAGGTATGAGCAACTTTAGTGATATAATGGTGTGGCAAGATAACCCGCATATGTCGCATGCCACATAGCAAGGCATGGCATATACATTTTCCTAAATAAATACTGAAACTTTGGCTGACAGACAACTCCGCCGAGGCCGACGCCGACACCGAATCTTCCGTAAGACGGGGCCCTTAACGCTGTCGTTTTAATAAAGGGAACGGAACATTGCACCTACATTGAGCAACTAGATACAAAGCAGAAGAACTAGTTTCAAACAAGTTCCAAGAACCGTTTTGTAAAATTTCGGGAGCTTTGGCCAGGGGCCACCCTGGTATCCCAGTGTCGGTTATTTCATCGAATGTTCCCCCCGAATACGGCTATGCTCCACAAATTTCTGTCGACGTCGAGGGTTTCTTATCAGCGTACAAGCTTGTTCTTTGCGACAGGAGGCATAACTTTGAGTCCAAGAATCTTGAGATGATGCTGGTCTGCTATTATTTTGACACTTTCCACAGTAATATTTACATATATATTTCACGCGCTCTCCAAGTAGATCTCTGCAAACATGTGCGGTCGAATCTCGTTTTTAGAAGCACACTCAAATACAAATCTATTTTCAATGTAATGCAGCACACACGATGGGCCCAAAACTACGTTTTTTTTATCTAACATATGTTAGGCTGCCCAATACTTTTTGAAAAACGCTCCTAAACTGAGTGAGAGTATGTTTGGCATTGTTGGAACGTGTAGCCTTTATACAAGCCGGATACTATCATGCCTTATAGGCGAGCAAATTCTCAACGATGCACTTAACCATAGGCGCCGACTACGGGGGAGGGGGAGTATCGGGGCTCCGGGGTGTGAGCTCATTCCGAAGTTTTCCGGAGGGGATGACGGCAGAGTACCCTGCCCCTGGCAATGCCGAAACCTCTCCTCCCTCCCCCCCACCAACAAATGTTATCACCAGAGCTCCGCCACCCACATCATTGGAGGTTTCTTTCGAGTTGCCTCTACGTACCTTCTCACGTCAAATTTTATTGTGGCAAAAAGCGGACGTGAGCAGGTCTTATTTCATACTTTAGCTTTATTCGGCAAATCATGACATAGATGGACAAGCGCATTAGAAGCACCAGCGGCGGCTACCTGACCTGTATTGCCTCACTTGAATTTTTTTAAATTTCCACTGTAAACATGATGTACAGACACAACATCTTTAAATATGTACTCAGGACGAGATTTATTATATCTTTCAAAAAGAAGGAGCTAGCCAACTAACAAATATTTTGAAGAACTACGAAACCCAGCCCTCGAAGATGCGTACACAAGGGAGAAAATACAGTTATTTCAAATGGTATGGAGGGGGGATTACCTATATATTGATAATAAATATGTTCCTTTATGTTTACCTCCCTTCCGATTTCATTGCGCACTTTTCTGACCCTGAAAAAAAAAGAACCTGCAGACTTCAGTGACCCCTTCGGCAGAGTCTTTTATCAACGGCGTGTGAAATGTACGTGAATGATATGCGTCTCAGTATTGCTTCTCTTTCCAGTAAGCAATGCAAACGACTCGGGAAAGAAAACTGTTCTAATAATTTACAACATTTATTAGGGATGGAAACATGGCCGCTTGCATTCAGAGGTCATAAGCATATACAGGGTGTCCCACGTAACTTGAGCCAAGCATTTGAAAATGAAAGGCGCGTCGGAACCGAATTGAACCGAACGCATGCTATTTGCACTGGCCTATAGTAACTCAGGCAAATTTTCCCCCATAACTCGCTAAATATTTCAGTTTAATTAGCGAACTTTCTACTCATTGGCTGAGGACCCCACGTTTGATTCGCACATTTGCAAAGCACTTTCAGAAACCAGCGATCGAGTTATTTCTAGTGCGATACGTCTCATGTAGTCCTTTCTTCCGGGTTGCAAAGAAATCCCGCGAAATAGGAAATAAGCCACGTGAAGGAGCACTGTTGCAGTGGCATCGTGCGGCTCTCAAGCGTGCGTTCGGTGAACGAGGTTCGCTGCATCGTGACTGGCGACAGGGAAGCGGCAGGGCGTTCTTTATCTCATCGGCAGCGCCCAGCCAGCAGCAGCATTTCCACCGTCATGCGACGGGAGTCGACCTTGTTCAACGAACGTAGGCTTGAGAGCAGCACGATACCGCTGCGCAAGCGCTCCGTCACGTCGCTTTTTTCATATTTCGCGAGCTTTCTTTGCAACCCGAAAAAAAAGGACTAGAGAGGTTTCGTACTGGAAACAACTCAATACGTGGTTTCAGAAAATGCTCTACAATTCTGCCCATCATACATGGGGCACCGAGCCAATAAATAAAAAGCAGGGTAATGAAAATTAATTAGTGAGTTATCGGGAAAAAAAAAAAGATTGCCTGAGTTACTCTACAGTATTGCAAATAGTATGCGTTCAGTTCAATTCGCTTCCAACGCGCATTTCATTTTTAAATCCTTGGCTCAATTTACGTGGGACACCTTGCATAATTCACTTTGTAACCGAAATGTCGCCAAGCCGGATTCCCTCGAAACCAGAATCAATAGCAGTCATCTGCAGCAGTGCTTATACTCGGACTTGCAGTAAACAAAGAAAAAGAGAGGCCTCAGTTTCGCTGGAAAGGCGAAGCAGTATTAGTGATAGCGATGTATAAGACAATTACACGAAGAAAGATTACACCACCGAGAGGCACCAGATCCTTGGGGGCGGCTAGATGGCTGAGGCTTTGCAATGGAACTGCCTCCTACTACGAGGCCTTGTATATACTCATATAATTATGTCACTTCCGTAAACAATTCTGCGAGGTGACATGAAGTTTCCTCAAGTGTAACAATTATCAAAGGCAATAGCTATAATATTGTTACGATGGGGTAGGCTAATTTAAATATGAATTTATGAAGGTTGCCGCGCCGACACCAAGCCGTTCCAAAGACAAATCAACTTCGTCCTCTTCTTCTGTGCTTGCTGTGGCTTTAGCGCAATACTTCTCGGTTGACAAACGAAGCTCGTTGGGCGAGTAACTGTTACGTAGACTCAGAGTCACGGGGTGATGACAGCGCTTCAGATACGCGGCAGGAACAAGCTGCGTCTTAGAACGCTAGCCGTTAGACACGAGACAAGCAATCGCATAGGTCATATCACTTAGACTATCGGTGATGAGGAAACGCCCCGTGTAACGAGCCAGAAGCTTCTGGCACAGAACGCTCTTGTGAAGTGGTGTCCAAAGACATACTATGTCGCCTTTGTCGTACGACACCTTCTTATGCCGTGAATGGTAGCTGATCTTGGAGGGATCCTCGAACGCCAACGTAAGCAGCTGAGCGGTGCGGCGTGCTTCCAAGCGCAGCAGAGAGTCTGGGAGATAGAAGAGTCCACATGACGAGTAAAAGGCAGAATGGTGTCAAGGAAGTTGCGGGTGGTCTAACATAAATAAAATAGAAGGGGTTGTAGCCAATAGTTAAATGCTTTGCAGTGTTTGTAGGCGTATGTTATAAAAGGCAAGATGTCATCCCAATTTAGTGCCTGGAATTGGCGTTCATCGAAAGCATGTTGGTCAAAGTTCTGTTAACGCGCTTGACGAGACCATTCGTGTGCGGGTGACACGGGGTCGCATGGTCAAATTGGCAAGCACAGAGATGCACAGTGCTCTGGCACTACGTCGGCCACGAAAGGGCGACCACGATCGCTCACAATAATTCGATGGGGTCCATGACGAAGTATAACGGGGGACAGGAGGAAGCTCGAAACGTCAATAGCCGTGGCAGTTAGCACCGCTACGGCTTCAGCATAACGCATCAAATGGTCGATGCAGACTATAACACAACGGTTGCCGTTTGTTGAGCGCGGGAATGGGCCGAGAAGATCCATTTCAAGAATTTTAAAAGGCGGTGATGGTGGTACCACAGCGTGAAGAAGTCCGACCAAAGCAGTATTCGGGCACTTGAATTGCTGGCACTTGTTACAACTGGCCACATACTTTTGTATATTCTGTCGCAAACTAGGCCAGTAGAATCAGCTCAGAATGCGGTGGTATGTTCTGGTTAAATCCAGGTACCCAGTGGTCACATCATCATGCAGAGCATGGAGCATGTGTATTCTCAAATTCTTAGGGACTACTAAGAGGAGGCAGGCAGCATCAGTCGCATAATTCTTATTGTAGAGCAGGCCATCTTGGATAATAAAGCCTTTTTCACCTGTCGGCTGAGCAGCTGAGGCGAGCAGGGCATCCAGGCTGCGGCCGTTGCACTGCTCTTTTCGGAAGGTTGCCAGGTCGCGAAATAGAATGCCGTCGATGGCGACCAGAAACTCATCGAAACTATCAGCGTCCAATGCAGTTTTTAGTATAGGGAACCTCGAAAGACAGTCAGCGTCCGCATGATGGCCACCACTCTTGTAACAGACTGCACGGTCAAATTCCTGCTAATGTAGTGCCCATCGACCATGGAGGCCAGACGGGCCGCAGAGACCAACCAACTAACATAGTGAATGGTGATGACTAACGATCGTAAATCAGTGTCCGTTGAGATATGGGCGGAACTTATGGAGTGCGAAAAAGACAGCGAGGCACTCATGCTCAGTGACGGTGGAATTCTGTTCCGACTTGCTTACTGAACAGCCCGAGTAGGCAGTGGCATGATGGGCGTCGCAAAAACGTTAGACGAGGACAGCGCCGAGGCTGATTCCACTTGCGTTGGTGTGCAATTCGCTTGTCCCTGAGGGGTTAAAATGACGAAGTATGGGTCCGGAAAAGAGCAGGAACTTCAGTTGACGAAACGAGGAATCGCAATCCACCACCCAAGTGATAGGCTTATCCTTGCGCAGCAATGAAGTCAGACAGTAGGCAGTATTGGCAAAGCTGAGCACAAAGCACCGAAAGTGCGAGCAATGACCCTAGAAACTTCTGGTCTCCCGTTGTGACTGCAGTTGTTTGAAGACGCTAACTGCAGCGCTCTTTCATGGGTCTGGTCACACAAACTGCTTGTCCAGTAGACCTCCATGTACTAGCGCCTCTGGTTGGCCAAAGCGATGTTTATTTGAGTTGAGGGAAAGGGCACCTCGTTCAAGGCTCGTGAAAACAACGTCACGTGAGTGGTAGTACTCTGCAGAAGTGCGGCCGAAAAGACGACGTCGTCAAGGTAACACAAAAAAATATATAAATATATATGGTGTTCGGAAAGTTGGTCGACCCCCCCCCCCCCCCCTCCTTTCGCGGAATAAATGAAATCTTTCAGTCTATGTATTTAACAGTTTCCTAATAAACCGTTTTCTCTGTCACATTTAGTGTTCGTACCTGTTTTTGTTGTGCCAGAATTTATTTGCGTAAGGTAGACATAAAATAGTGCTTCTTTCAATCAGTATCTTCAAAGTATTCGAACTTTATTTTTCATGCCTGTTTCGCTACAGACGACATCTCGAGCTAGTGACAGTGACCATTGAACATGAATGTAAGCGGTGAGTTGTTTCAATCAAGCCAAATAGCCCTCATTAGTACAATTGTGTCATGGGGCAATCGAACTGCCCTATTCGACAGTTGGCATTTTTGTATCATTACAAATAATCAGATTTTCGCTTTTCCTGTCGTCTGCATAGGTGAAGCACGTCTTTTGAAATTATTGGCATTCGCGGCACAAATTGTAGTGCCTTATATACAACGTTATCTGCCTAAAATATAGTTTGGCCTGCATATTCTTGCCGCCTAGAACACAAATCTTTAAGGCCTAACAAAGCCAACCTGCTGATGACCGACGACGGGTGATTCTGACGGGCTAAGTCAATGCGCAAACGTCCGATTTGTGACGTTCGCCTGAATCAAAGAACGTGACCATACGGAATAGATATTCTGCAATGTATTGCATGGTTACCATTGAAGCTCAAGTATACTCACGCTTATCTGTCGGTTTTCTGTAAACTGTCGCCACAGGCTTCTTGTCTTCTATGTTTAAACTGGGATGTACGAATTTGATTACTGAAGGCGATTATATGAGCGCGAAAGAAATATCCTTGTGAACCGCGGTCAAATTAGAAATGTATCTTAAAAGTTTTTGTTCACCGTGACTCCATATCAAGATTATATCGTGCTAAACCTTTCGTAAAACAGTCTGTCCAAAAACGAAGATCACCTCGAGTGCAATAAGCAGCGCACTTTGTTTCAAATTAGGAGGTGATTTTGACTGCTACAGTTCCAACGTTGTCTCGCTCCTTGAGCGCACAATTTTCAGCGTACAATGCATTAGAAACACAGCGACTTCTCTCATAATACATTTTAATTACTTCAAAACACACATAACATCTATCCTGTAGCTCCCACCCACCCCTCTCATTACATATAAACACTCATGGGCGCCCTTATGAGGTACTTAAGGTCAGCATTCTAAGTCTGGATTTCAAACAAACTTCGACAGAGAAGCTTGCGAGTCATACCTTAATCATAAATTTCAAACGTGCTTGGTGGGCACCTAGGAAAACAATGGCATACTCACATTTATCTCTGACTAATCTCATCTCAGGCAGAAAAGGGCTTAAAAGAGCACAATATACTAAGTTTCCCGTTACACACGTTCACAAATACAAATTTTATGTGCTACTGGTAAACATGGATTCGCACCCTTTAAATATTATATTTTTCCTTCCAATATCTCTATCTATTGCATTTATATAGCTTTATGCATCCCTTCATTCTTCATTATTCTTTTTCTTTCATTTCCACGTCACGAGAAACCCAACCCTTTACCGCTCCGCATCCTGCCCCCCCCCCTCCTTTTTATTCTTCTGTTACCAGATTAGGCTCAGTTTGTAGTCTCTAATTTTCCTCCCGAAGGAAGGAGTGGCGGCGTATGCATGTACAGTTAAGGACACTCCCAGTACCTATAAACTCTAATGACATAAACATTGGCTCTTATCGAAAAGGATTAACCGCAACAAAAACCAACTCTAGGCTGAGCTTGTATCCCCCCTCTTGTAGGGTCTTTCCTTATATTTCCTGGATGGTGGCAGGCTGGTCATCGGCGGGAAGGTTAAAATAAAGTTGTGTTGTTTAACATGCATTTGTTCAAATACCAGTAGAGTTCTCAGGAACGTTTATCTTTTATATATGCATATATGTATATATATATATATATATATATATATATATATATATATATATATATATATACATACATATATACATCTGCATATATATATATATATTGTTGCGGTCGGTCCTGTCATTAACATTTTGTGGAAGTGCTAGGTAACGACTCAGAACGGAGTTTCGCACTGGCCGCCGCTTCGGTTCTTCGCCGATGTCAACGACTGGATGGAGATGTATGAGCGGGTGAGCAGCCACACCAATTGGGATCCCACAGTGATGCTAGAGAACATAATTTTTTTACTTGGCGGGAACTGCGCGAGTGTGCTTTCAAAACCACGAAGAACTCCGTGACTGGGATACCTGCAAGCAGAAGCTGTGAGATCTTTTTAGGAAACCACTGGGTCAGAAGGTCGTCGCTAAGAGTTGGCATCATGAGTTCAGACGTCCACCGAAGGCTACGTCACCTATATAGAAGACGTGCTGGCACTCTGCTGCGAGGCCGACGCTGAAATATCGGAGTCTGAAAAAGTCGGGCATGTCTTAAAAGGTGCGACTGATAACGCCTTCAATTTACTAATTTGTAAGAACTGTACTTCGGTTAATGACATTATCACGGAGTGCAAGCATTTCGAGCAACTTTAAACCCGTCGTATCTATGAGTCATTTGCAAGGCTTCCCAATACGGCGGCAACATTGTCTTGTGAAGACCGACAGGACTCTCCTTCATGGCAGCAGCAGCCTTCACAGCAGCTGACGAAGATCGTGCGCCCTTAGCTGGAAGTCATGTTTCCCGCGAATCTGTACTCAGCACTTCCACCAAATGTTACGAAGAGGAAGCCAGACGCACAAATTTGTCTACAACTATTTACATGGGGAAAAGTTAGTGGTAATTGCGCAGACTGGTACAAAGGTCACAGCTCCAGGAGGCAGTCTACGACTTCCTCTTCGTCTCCCTCTTGCGTACACGGTCCTGTCCAAATGCACCGTAACAATGTATATGTAAGAGATCGGATAGCGGGTGAACAAGAGCATCCTCAGCCTAGAATCTATATTTGGAAAATCGCAACTTTCTTCTTAAGCCCTAAGGGTGCTTACCAAGTTGTTTTCAGGATGGAAATATCTTCTGGTAAATATGTCTCTGAGCTGAATGCGCACAACTTTCTGGGCATCTGATGCTATTTTTATAACGGCCGCCAGAGGGGACGGCTTACGGGTCGACTGGGGTTTACGATAAACAGGCACACTTGTCTTCAATAGAACGTTTACTGTGGTGGGCAACTAGAGAAGTCCCCGCACGAGAGCACCTATGCGACCGCGAATCGAAGCTTGCTGTATAAGCACAAGGTGCAGACTTCACAAAAAAGTTATTTCCTAAGGGCTCTTTGTCAGACGTCTGTTGCGTTACGCCTGGCAGGTTAAATTCAGGGTGTTGTGTTGTGTTGGTAGTCGACCCGGTCCGTGGCACTTTGCGCGGGATGGCTCGCGGGCTGCGGGATTGTGTGCTGTTCCCTGTGCTGTACGCGCCGTGTTTGTCACTCGTCTCGTGCTGCGCTGCTGAACAGCGGCAGACGTTTACGATAGGAGGCGCTAGGGCGGAACAACTTTATTTATTTATTTATTTATTTGTTTATTTGTTTATTTATTTATTTATTTAGTTATTTATTTATTTATTTATTTATTTATTTATTACAAATACCTACAGCTCCCGAGTTGGGCATTATCGCACGGGGGTTAATTACAAACATAAAGGTCAAAGATTGATCTTCGAGAAAAACGACATCATCTCAGCTATGGTATTAAAAATACAATCATCGTAATTAGTAGAGAAAGACAACACATCCAATACTAACAACATCGGATTGTAAAATTTGTTACACAATGCATAAAACGGCACACTGGAAATATTGTCTAAAACAGATTCATGTAAAGTTCTCTATGGGAGATGAAAAATTCGGTGCAGACACTACCTCATCCGGGAGCACATTCCATTCTGCAATTGTTCGCGGAAAGAATGAAAACTTAAATACGTTAATACGACTTTGGTAGGCCCTTACTTTCTTGGAATTGTCGCGTTTCTTAGACTGAAAATGAGGTGGTTTTAAATATATGTTCTTATCGATTCCTGTGTTACCGCTGTTAATGTTCTGGAAAAACTTTAACCTGATTATTTTTCTGCGTAAACAATTGCTGTAAGTGGCAATCCGAAGTTTGGTGGCAGCAAATTAGACAGACCACGTACAACAGAGGCGCACAAAAACAATGTTCCCAATAGTGGTTCTGAAAGTGTGACGCTGGGAATTGTTTGTGTGTGTGTTTCCTAAAAGAATCGATAGGAAATTAGGGAAACTCAGAATAAGAGCTTCTTGCGCAACCCACCGCTCATTTCAAATGGGATGCTCATAACAGCCATCCATCCATCCATCCATCCGTCCGTCCGTCCGTCCGTCCGTCCGTCCGTCCGTCCGTCCGTCCGTCCATCCGTCCATCCATCCATCCGTCCATCCATCCATCCATCCATCCGTCCATCCATCCATCCATCCATCCATCCATCCATCCATCCATCCATCCATCCATCCATCCATCCATCCATCCATCCGTCCGTCCGTCCGTCCGTCCGTCCGTCCATCCATCCATCCATCCATCCATCCACGCAAGGGTAGATCCACCTACAGCTTACAACTTCCCCCGAATCCTCCTCACTAGTATAAAGTGCCGCGTCAGGATCCTCTGGAATTTTCTTTTACAAACAATTCTACCTTAAAAAGCATTTTTTACATATGGGCCTACTTCTACCACTTTAACACACTGCACGTCGTTTACGATACTGTAATAGTCTTCTTTTCAACCTCTATTGTTTCGGTTGCTAGAAAACCAAGGTCTTTGACCTCGATTCCTGCGCGAACCAATGTGCAAAACGCATCTCGAAATACCCTCACAAGCATCAAAGAAGAAACCGCTAGGTCAACAGCGTGCGCTTTTGTTACAGCGAAAGGCACCGACACGCGTCTTTTCACTCCCTTGACCTTACCTCGTTTTTATCTTTACTTTCTGTGGTTCACTGGCCTCGCCATCCCAGGGTGGGAATTGTGTTGACAGGTGTTTGCTGAACGAACAGTATCAATTAGCGCGCGGTTTTCTTTGCTCGTCAGAGCGTTTGCTCGTGCGCTGAGCTGATTGTTTTCGCAATGCCAAGCACAGCGAAGTGAATACGCACTGACTCAAGGCCGAGTCTGCTCGTAAACCACCGGCGTTAAGCCTTGCGGCTAGGCTGCGGTGTTGCTTCAGCTTTTGATTACCCGCTCTTGGTTCGTCTTTGTACGGCCGCTCCTGCGATGGAACAATCCAGAGGGAATGGGTGCCTGAAACGCGCACTGAAATAAAAATTGCTTGCTCTCCCGTAATTGCGAGTATATAGATATAAGCATGAAATGGCTACAGGCACAGCAGATAGGTTGGAGATGGTACTATAGCCACCATCTTAAAATGGGTGTAGTGGACGTTCGCAACGACACAACCCACCGAACCGCACCGCGGCACACGACCCTGTTCTGAGTTGAACCTCACTGCAAGTGTCGTCAAAGCTGTGCGACCCGCCGTGGTTGCTCAGTGGCTATGGTGATGGTGCAAGTGTCGTCTCGGCCAAAAAGCCATCCGCAGCGCGCCGGACGCTGCTCTCCTGGTCACGCAGCTTGGCGTCATCTCTCGAACTGCGGAACTGACGGACCAGTGGCGTTGAACAAGCAACCCTGTATCAGCGCCAAAAGATGACAGTCAAGTGTATGGTGCCCTGTATCTGCCTTTTGAATGTGGCTCTTGGAAATGACAAATAAAACTTCAGCGTACTAGAAATTACAGTTTGAGTGATATTGTGAACAAACATTAAGAAGAACACGCAAGCGATATTTTTTGCAACTTGTTTGTGAAGTAACTAGCGTATGTAATGCGGTCCTGTACGAAGGGTTGGGAGGCCAACGACCGTATTTTCTAAATTTTTTACTGGTTTCCCGGATACCCTCGTTTTGTTGCCCGGTAAACGGCTCTGGCTTTTGGCTCGAGGTCCCTTGATGTTCGCCGACAGCGGGATCTAAAAGCATTTCATGCTTAAACTAACTACCCATGGAAATTTTTTAGGCGGAAAATTTTACACGGTAAGATCGCGCAAGTTTATTACGTGCCACATTTCCTTAAGCATGTATCTTTTATTTCTGCTTTCCTTTATTAAAGCGATACTACAGGCAAATACTAAATCGACGTAGACTGTTTAAATATCATTCCAGAAACTCCTCAACGCTAATTTCGTGCCAAAAAGGAAAAAGAGCTCATGTTTAATGGCAATGGCAGATCGCGAGTGTTCGGCCTGATCACGAACGGAGCGCGTTGCTACGACTGATATCGCTCTCATCTGCTCGCACCGAATCTGCGAATGAAATGCGTGCACGCCCGCAGGATCCCAGCATTCCACGAGTTTTCCTTTTTTGGCATTTCGCACCAGCATCGCACGTGTTGGCGCGCTTGGACGCATCGAGATAATGGATCATGCAGGCCGCTTTGCGTGTGTGAAAAGCCCAGCAGTGGATGTTTTGGTGAATTCGATGATTTCAGGAGGGCCGGAACGGCAAGGGGCATGTTCATGTTACGGTCTCTTTGCGCTGAACAGATGTGAACACAAAGCTATTGCTAACGTGACATTGCCGCTGAAATTGTTTACGACAAAGGGTCTTTAGTTTTCTCTGTAGGCGTCGCGTGTATCGACTACAAGGCAGTTTATTTTTTAAGTTCAACATTTGTCATTCACGAATTAGAGAGTCCGAATAAGTGTGGAAAGCATGGCATCAAGGCGACTGTTTTAATCCGTGTGCCATCACGCGTTGAGCCAAAAGTTCGATGCCGTCGCTCAGCATTGGCATCTTTCACTATACTGGCTGTATTTTGTGGGACAGAGCATACTTTATCTAACAATGTAGGGATAATGTAGGCTGCGTTTAGTAAGCAGAGACTACAGTTGCTGCTAAGAGGTGTATCACAGTATGTACCCCAAGCTGTCAGCTTCGACGCAGCTATGAGCCATGTATAGGAAGTGTTTCATTGGCTCATGATAATTCTGTTGCGAAATTGATATGATAACTGGACCTCACAGATCGATTTCGAAAATTATGCATTTCAGACCCCTCTGGTGCTTGCTCGATGAATTCAGCCTCTCAGGTGGCACAAACACCCAGTCATGGTAAGAATATGCTTTTGCAGCAAGAGGCACAATAACCACAAGCAATAAATATATGCACAATACGCCAGTGAATGAAGTGGAGTGCATTATATTTCTGATGACCTCAATCGGCATTAAACTGTGTAGCTTACATTTCTCCACACGCTTATATCGACCTGCTGTGCTTGTTTAGTGGCCATGGTGTTGGGCTGCTAAGCACGGAATTTCATTTGTAATCATGCTTGATACCTATTATTATTTCAGGACAATCTCAAGGTGCAAAAAGTTGTAACCGCGGAAAGTTGATACTTTGATGAATCTTGTGTTGCTGTCTTTGAACTGTTATGCACTAGAAACTCTAATATACTATGAAACTAGGAGCTATAATATGCTTGGAAAGGACGTTATGCTGATTTGTGTTTTTCATGTTTGCAGGCCGTGGTTGTGAGTAGACCGTACGTGGAGCCAAATTACATTTAGATTATTACGAATGGTGCTTTGGACGAGTAGGACCCATGAAAAAATTTCGAAACAGAAAGGAAATGTGGTCCCAGGTAGCCTTCAAACTGAAGGAAACTCCTGAAGTGCTGAGGAATGCAGACTCATGGTCCACACGTTATAAGACCATAATGAAGCGGAAAAAGACAGCAGTGACACACAACAGCAAGTCTGGAAACTCCCCAACACCAGTAGCCTTTAAGGATCAGGTTGAAAAAATTCGCTGGCTTCATGACAACCTGGAACTAGCAGAGCTACGAGACAGCCATGGGATCATTTCACAAAAGACAAAATACAGCCCCCCTTGCTCCTCACTGTCACTCTTTTCTTTAGGCAGCTTGGACAACACCACTGATGAACCTGCCAGTGTTTTAGATGACTCGCAGCAAAGTGTCTCACAAGGATTTCGAGATTCTATCAAGAAATTGTCGAATGCCAAACGTGCATGAGTATCAACTGCATGAGCAGAAGAAATAAAACTATTTTCTAAAGAAATGGAGCGCCTTTAAAAGTTAAAAGAAGACCAAAAAGCGGCTCGCGAAGAAAAAAATTAAATTATGGGGTTTTAGGTGTCAAAACCACTTTCTGATTATGAGGCACGCCGTAGTGGAGGACTCCGGAAATTTCAACCACCTAGGGTTCTTTAACGTGCACCTAAATCTAAGCACATGGGTGTTTTCGCATTTCGCCCCCATCGAAATGCAGCCGCCGTGTCCGGGATTCGATCCCGGGACCTTGTGCTCAACAGCCCAACACCATAGCCACTGAGCAACCACGGCGGGTTGCTCGCGGAGGAGAGAGAAGGTTGCGACATGAAGAAAAGAAACAGTCCAGACAAGGAAATGAGAAAAGAAAAAGCTGGACGACAGATAAAAAAAAGGGAACTGCTCAAACGTGTCTTAGGATTACTCGAGGCTAATTAACACTCATGCGTCGGAGTGGTAGGGACGTATGCGCAATGTCATAATAAATTATTTTTTTTCTACTAACAGAGATCTTTTTACGCAGCAAACTGTGCTGCTCATTCATTTGTATTTAGTATAGTATAGCCAGTTTTTCTTTTGAATGATATTTTCACACTTTAAGCGGCTCAACCCTCGTGTTCGCAGCCTTGTATGTTTTACTATCACTATACATGGGTGCCCTGCAAATTTACGTGGACTAACAGGAGACCATACTCCAATTTGACGGAAAAATTACCTACTTTGCCTGCGGTGTAAATGTACATTACAGAAACAAAAGCAGACCGAGTTCAAGTTTGCATATTTTGCGGAATAAGGATTCCTAAATTGTCAAATTAAAAACTGACACCATTATAATGAAGCCAAATAAAGCAATAAAAATGGCTTGTTTTGTGTGAAAATACAATTCCGCATAAGCGTTAGCCTTGCGCATAAAAGTAGCCAGCAAGATGGGACGCAAGGCAAAAAGCTTTGATGCAGCTTGAAGACCACCCGGCGCCCGTTAATCACATGACAGTATCTTCACAATAACCGAGAACTCGACCTTGCTTCGTATGGGCTCAATGGCTAACGGATAGAACAGAACTGGGCAGGGCTTGGGACACATGGTACTGCCGGGATCGAGCCGGGCCCAAGAAATTCGTCCATGCAGTGCTCTTCTATACATAACAAAGAGCAATTACAACAAACGTAGCAATTTATTACACACCTGCCATTTTAATGAGTTCAGTAGTTTCTGCACACCACTACTGCTTGTGGAGCACTGCTTCCACCACCTTGCTCCTATTTATTTCTCCCAGTCTGCGCAGCAAAGTTTCTTCCGCAGTCTCATCCAGGTCATCGGTGGATGATTGCGGATGCCACTGGGCATCTTGAGGGGATATATACATCATCATCTGGATCAGTTGGCTCAAAGTCTCCGCACTCAATGCATAAGTTATGCAGTATGCAACAGGCAATAATAAATTTGTTCAGCCACTCTACAGTGCGGAGCTCAATATAAATTAGTTGACGTAACCTTTTCTTTAGGTTGATAAAACTGGTTTCTATTAGAACACTTGTTGCTGAAAACTTTTTGTAGAAATCCATTTGCGTCTTTGACAACGCTCCATAATCTCTGAAAGGAGTCAGAAGGTACGGCCTGAGCGGATAGGCTGCATCTCCAAGCAGGTGGTAAACATTGTCCTCTCATAGTTTGGAAAGTTTCGTTGAAAGTGATGTTAGCTTGAAGATTTGAGAATCGTGAATTTTGATGGAGGTTCCAATGCAGGTGTCAACGAGTCCTCTTTTGTGGTCGCAGTCCGCTCGAAGGATTAATGAAAGGTAATGGTGCCCGTTGCAGCAGGTGGAAGAGACCTTGTTGTCTGGGCATTGTATTTTAGTATAGGAGCCGTCAAGATAGTTAACAACACCAGGGATTCCAGACACCTGGTGTAAAGAGAAACAATGCTGCAAACACTGATACATGCAGATATGCACTCTAGTAGAAACAAACTGTAGCACAAGTATTTTAAAAATAGGTGCATGACAACCTTCTGGAATTCAATCGACAGTTCTTCCATGTTGGAAGGAAACGTCACAACAGATGAACCCATGGTGAGGAGAAAGTCAGCCACCCTTGGAAGGATTCTGTGAACAGAGCTCTCTGATAGATCAAAGCGGCTTGTCACCTCCCTCATGCTTGTTTTATTGGCTGCCTACCTGCAAATATTAAATATGAATGAATTTCTAGGGAATAATAGAACGCTAGCCTGAATTAAAATGCTTTTGCTCGCACCTCATTTTGAAATACTCAGGTGTCGTTTGCATCAGTAGAAATGCTGCTGACAAACTGATATGTTAAAGAAAAATTGACTGACGATTACTATACTTCCTATAGCGAAATTTGAGCGGAGCTGTATACGTGTTTTCTTTTCGGGACATACTAAGGCAAATAATTTGAGAGAGACACGTAGCATCCAAAATCGTCGAAAATCTGATCTGCAGGTCAAGCACGTCGGCTTTTATACATGACTCGTCGAAAGTTCCAGCGGGTATCGCTCGGGCCGCATGGTTTCTAGAAAGTGATACACAATTCGCGTCGCGCGTACAATCGGATTACAAAACAACCGCAAAGCATGACAATCGAAACAAGCGCGAACAACACCAAAACAAGCAAAGAAAACAAATGTGAGCGAGAGCTGACGTGAGCAGCGGATAGCACGAAATGAGCGGTCCGGCGAAGACCAGATACGAGTAGGTATCGAGCGGTCGGGCGGGTCCGCATGACACCAGTTTTCCGCGCAAGCCCAAAGACTGCCGAGTGCCAGTACCAAACACTGCCGAGTATCAAGCCCAAAGACTGCCGAGTACCGAGTATCCTTAGCGCCTTCTTATTTCAGTCACAGTGGACCTTTTCAAAAAGATGCGCACAAAACAGTAAACATGTGAAGCTCGCGCACAGAGTAGGCAGAAGGTAGCTGTGGTACTTTACATTCACGTGACAATCTAAAAAGGTGGCCTATAGTAGCGACGCGCAAGTCGTGTTCTCTGTCCCCCACAAACTGTCAAAGCTTTGTAGGTTGACTGAACCGGCGACAACCCAGCATCGTGACTGCGGCACAAAGCACAGGCGGTCTTTCGTTGAATGCACAAAAGGTGTCGTGTATGAAATTCTTTAAGGTGCGGAAAAGTGTACGTTAGCCACACTGGGAGATATCTTAATGATACAATAAGGGAGCACGCTAACAACGTAAAAAAATGTGCGAGAAGAAAAAGATTTTGAAGGCTTGCTGGCAAGTCATCGCCTGACTTGAAAGGACTGTTCGCCCAACCTTGAAAACAGTTCCGTTAGCAATAGGAGTAAAACTCGTCTGACACGGGAAATCGCAGAATTTGAACCGATCTCTAGACTTGGGGTGGGATATATCAGCATGGCCTCCCTTGCATACAAAGAGCTAGCATATTTACGCATGCGAAGATGATAACAACTGGCTCGGACAGCATGCGTATCTTCGGGAACCGCTCACAGTCATGTTGTTGGAAGTTCAGAGCTCTTCAGTGTCCTGTCTCCGTCCGAGTATTCCTTTTTATAGTTGCCGCCTTTTGAAATATGTACCGACACGCCCAATTCGTCACATTAACCGGTGTCATTAAATGCCTCCGTCACGTAAGACCACGAATGGCTCATAACCCTCTAAGCGATGGTTCATATCACCGTAAAAAGAAAACTTAGTCTGGCCTTCCTGATACAACGACAGAACAGAACTGAAATTCTACGCAGGAATGATCAGCGGCATCGGAGCCAGCTTTGGAAGACGACGATTGCGACGAACACGCGAGCATAGGCACGCATAGGTGGCCAATGCGCGAAAACGGGAACTGGCTCGTTCGACACTTCTGCCATTAGAGACTCGAGTTTTGGCGTCAAGGACGACACTCTGGTGCACCTTGGTCTGGAGCTCATCCGGATTTGCTGACAAGTAGCCGGCAGTTACATTTCTTAACTTTTGTGATAGAGGTTCATGGGTCCAGGGGCTCAACACACAGTGAGGAAGACGTGGAGACGAGACATTGCCTTTATCCGCTGTATATCATTATGCGTAAGGAATTCACAAGCTCATAAAAACACTTGGCTACATGCGCATTTAGACAAGTCTAAAGCCGGCTTGGCGGTGTGCCTCGAATCGTCCGTGGCTACGCGATAGAGTTTTCTTTTCTCACTCGACAGGCGACTCGCCCACGCACAGTTTCACGGCGGGGTCCGCGATATATCGAACGACCGCGGCCGTTGCGTCAGGCCAAGCTGCCACGCTCCGGCACCTAGGAAGGGGAAGACGCTCACCGCTCTGGGCTCATGGAGCGTGATTTGTCCGTTGGCGGCGACCTCAGCGCCGGGGATGGTGAAGAAGCTCACTGCCCTGGGTTCATGGAGCCTGACTGACCCGTTGGCGGCGAGCTCCGCTGGCTCCGGCCCACGTGCCGGGCCGACAGAACCGCTGGCGGCCACGTAAGGTGCAGCGTTGTCTGGTTCCGGCGGCGTGCCTCAGGTGGAACCGCAGGTGAGGCTATAGCGTACTGGAATAATGTCCTTGTGACGCGACCGGGAAGGAGCGCGTCACTTTATTGCTGATTTTTAGGCGGTCCGTGTTGCTAAGCCTTTCTAACGCACGTGATTCTTTCATTATAACAGAAAAGGATTGCATTTAACAAAGTATGGTGTAAATGAAGTTATTGAAGGCCACGTCGATACTCTAGTATCGACAACGGCGTCCGCTAGCGTAGTCCGGCACAGACCGGCGCTTGGATTGCGCTCGTGGTATCGTTTGTCATCATCATCATCATCATCACCATCATCATCATCATCAGCCTGGTTACGCGCACTGCAGGGCAAAGGCCTCTCCCATATTTCTCCAACTACTCCGGTCATGTACTAATTGTAGCCATGTTGTCTATGGAAACTTCTTAATCACATCCACCCACCTAACTTTCTGCCGCCCCCTGCTACGCTTCCCTTCCCTTGGAATCCAGTCCGTAACCCTTAATAACCATCGGTTATCTTCCCTCATCATTACATGCCCTGCCCATGCCCATTTCTTTTTCTTGATTTCAACTAAGATGTCGTTAACTCGCGTTTGTTCCCTCACCCAATCTGCCCTTTTCTTATCTCTTAACGTTACACCTATCTCGTTGCGTCGTCCTCAATTTAAGTAGAGCCCTTTTCGTAAGCCTCCAGGTTTCTGCCCCGTACGTGAGTACGGGTATCGCCTGTGCCAGCTGACATTTTATCACGCTTCTGTTTGCTCGTCTACAGCTCGAAAGCCAGTATATCTGGGCCTGGCTTGCTTCTATGTAGCTATATTTACCACTCCATTTAAATCGCGTGCTTATCATGAATGACACGAAAGTGCGTGGTAGTGACTTCGGCGTGGCGCTGCTAAGCACGAGGACGTAGCATGAAATAATGTCCTCGTTGGCCGCATTTTCGTGGTAACAAATGCAAAAATATGCGTGTTGTTGGCGGTTATGAAATCCCAGGTTGTCAAAATTATTCATGTGCCCCTCCGCCCCTTTACTGCGTGCCCAATAATCAGATCGTAGTGTGTTTTTGCACATTAAAATTGGTTCCCGAAATTTTAGCTCTTAAAAAATCCGCCGCATCTTCAGCTCATACTCTCAGAGTGACGCTAAAAAAAGACAAGTTAGTGTTTTTTTGAACCCAGGACACTGGGTTCATAATTTCCCTTAGAGACAGAATGGGTGAGTTTACTGAAAGAAAAGCAGTTTACAGTAACGACAAACTGCTGAGGTGTAGGGTAAGGAGTGCAGCCCTAGGACTGACGCACGATCCCAAACAGGTGCTCAGCAGGATCATGGCTTAGTAAGCTGCTCATGAGGTACTTAATACCTACACTTTCTGTTGGGTAGTCCAAGAGTAACAGCACACTTAAAGAAGTCACCCGCAACCCTGTATTTGTTGACTGGCTTAAGAAGCCCTGCTTTCCTTTGGTATGGAGCTCTAAACTTGTCAGAAGTTCAAAAAAAGAATGCAGCTTGTTGATGGATGTAGATCTTGGGCGCAGAGCCTCGGCAGCAAAGCGAGAAGTCATCACTTAGAAGAAGGCATGGATTATGCTCAAACAGGGAACAGTTCTTGAGCACAAGGCGTACAAATCCCGTATGCAGGCTGCTGTCAAAGTCATACCCCGTTTTAGTACGCATGCTAATAAAGGAGTTCTGCGACTCACTCAAAGAATTGCAGTGTCGCAGAACAAAACTGTCGCCACAGTTATCCTCAATTGCAACCCTGTGCAGCCCCAGTCCTTGAGTCACTTTGACGCTGAAGAGCTGGAAGGCTAGCGACACTCTCTGAACTCCAAAACTAATGGGATTCGTGTGCCTTGACGTGGTGCCATGCAGGGCCTGCATCCCTGGCAATACCAGTGCGTACTGGGTCAAGTGTCACCTGCAGTAATAAAAATAAGTAGCATTACCATGTTTACGAAGTGTACGAGTGCGGTTGCAATGGTTGCGATTATCTGCACATGAAAGACTTAGACGACCATGTGACAGCAGGTAGCCGGCTCCAAGTAGTCCATTGCGTAAGCACTTTATCAAATGGGGAAAATCAAGTAAGAAATGGAGTCGCTGCTCTGTATCCACGCGATGTCGCGCACTACGCAGTGTGCTAGTCGCAGATGCCCCTACACCACATTTCCACATTCCACAGTCCACATTCTTCGGTTCCATATTGCTCCATCATAGGTGATAAAGTCAACCTCCAGGCCGGCCTTTTCCACCAAGATCACTGCTTCCAGCATAATCTTCGTTAAGAGGGTTCCTTTAACGTTTTCTTTCGTGGCTAATGCTGCAATTACCTGCGTGCACTTGCCGACAAATGGGACGAACATTATGACCATGCCATGATCACTGACAATGTGCTTGTCACCTTCTGGTGTAAACGGACGAAGGTCAACAAAGCCTTCTATGTGGCCAGTGGCGGTGACACAAAGGTGCTCGGAAAACTTCATCTCGTCAACATTAGGATCTCGATGGCATTGGATTAAGTCCATTGATGTTGTCATTTTGCTGAGCACATCGAGAACTCTTGCGCTGAAGCAATATCCTGTCTCGAAGGACTTCAGGTATTTTCGCAGTGTAGTTTTGCATGGCATCGTAAGTATGGATTCCTTACGCAGGGGCTCATAAAGCTTGGGGCTTTTCATCTTCATCATCCAGCAATATAGCTCCCATTTACTCGAGTATTTCATACATTTAGTCCTCTAACGCGAATATGCTTTAAACGTGATCAACTGCCTCAGGCTTTTTGCGTGGAAGGCCTGCTATTTTTGCTACAAACTAATTTTCACGAATAATTGCATTCTTGGACACCATAGCAGACAGTTTGCTTTTCAAGCTTGTGCTGCGGTTGCTGAGACGCACTGCCTTTTGCTTTACTAGCTTCAATTGTTGAGCCAGGGCTCAACTCCTAGACCGCTGTACCGTGTTGTGATTGGCCGTTCACCCTGCGACAAGCTCTGGTCACGGATAACGCGATTATGGGAAACGGGCCGACAGCCTCGTCAAAGGTCGTTCTCAAATGGGATGTTGTATGGCCGCCACTGGAGTACCTCGGTCAGGAGAGGTTTGGGCAATTAGCAAGGATACGGTCCATCACCTGTCAGCCGCCCAAATTGGCACGTCCACGCTGGAGACCAAGTCAGTGGTTTGTTTCCGGAGACCGGAGGTTTGTTTCCCCTTCCCCCACCCCTATTTGTGCCCAGTGATATGCGTATGTTTCGGACAAAACTCCCTTCGGAGGGAAGGGGAAACAAACCTCTGGACTGGTGGGACCTGAGGTCATCGGTCTCCTGACGCCAGATTGAGGGAGGCGACTGAACAATGACCACGCAGGGAATAAAAAGGGCGCCGGACGGCTTGAGTCATCGGCTGCTACAGTTTCTTCATGAAAATTTTTCTGTGCAACTTTGAATTAACTTGTAAATATGTAAATATAAACTTGTTTGTAAAGCGTCCTGGATAATGGGCCCAGGCCCAGGTTACCTTATTCCTCCACCAGCAAAGTACATTCCACATGTTCGGACCGCCCGTCGCAACAGCCCCCTTACGTGAACCACGCGACTTTCTCGTCGGAAGCAGCTTTCATGTTGACTTGCATTCCGCAACAAATAGCATCTGGAAATAGAAAAAAAAAGCAGCGCACAAGTGAGAATAACATGTGAAATTGTGGCACAACAATGTGACAAAGCAATAATTGTTCAAAGGACATTAGATACCTTTTGAAGAAACATTTCCCACCCACTTAGTGCGGGAGGCCGAGCCCCGAAATACGACAGCAGCAGTCTGCTACCTCGGGGTCAAAATATGTGACAGGACATGAAAGTCACTTTCAGGCTTTAATGCAAGGCAGATCATGTTGCTATCAGAGTCTTGTAGCAAATGGTTCGCAGCGGCAAGGGAGCATACAACTATGTCTTGGCACAGCATACCTCTAAGGTACACTTGAACAGACACTTCGTTTTCGCGCCCACTGATATGCACAGCTTTTTCATGCAAAATCTCGAGCCCTTCTTGCTTTCGAACCGACGTTGTCATGAAAACTACGGTTGAATCACTGGCACAGTTAAAGCGGCCCGAGAGCTTTCAGGGAACGTTAACTGCTTGGAGTGAGCTAATTGCGAACGGTTCATTCTCCGTGAACTGTCCATTTTCATCTTGCGCACTCTCGGCCTGGGTCTCGTTGAGTGGTTGGCGGAGTTGACCGTCTGCCGCTCGTTCTTCGTTTTGTGCGGTCCGTGCACTCTTGCATGGCTTCGCGCTTGCCGACGGTGCACTTGCTGCGGCTGGCCTCTTCCTTTCCGGCCTCTCTTTGACAGGTGCGACAGAAAGGTAGGACGCACAGTCGGACAGAAGGGTAGGCACCGCGCCAGGCGCCAGGGAATGCTTCCCACGTGGAAGTCGCACTTCGGTGCGATTGATGATGTGGACGTAATCCCTCAAAATGTATCGAGGCTCAAAGCGGCGCTCACATGCCGGTGAATATTCAATGAGAGGCTTGTCTGTTCTTCTCAGATTGCGCTCCCACTTCTTCCGAAGTTCATCTTCCCTTGGTGCGGCGAACACTGGCGCTTTCGGAGCGCCCCGATAACCGCTGTGGCAGCCCGGAGCGTAGCAATGGGAGTCCGTCTTTCTTTTTGGCATCGTACCTCCTGTGCTGCAGTAGATGCAGGGAGATGTTTTTCCGCTATTTCTTTAAAAGCAAGGAGCGGGAATGAATATAGATAATATAAGGCCAATTGCACTAGCTTAGAATGTTATGAAATAAATAGAAAGGGTATTGCACATTCGCGTAATGAAAGTTTTAACTTATAATACATTATTGAGCCCGGGGCAGATCGGATTTAGACCCGGATGCTCGATATGGTGCGCACATGTCGATTCAGAGGGACGTATTAGGCTTGCTCGACACAGGCGTCAGTATGCAGCTTTGGTGACCCTTCATTTATCTACAGTGTGCGACAGTGTAGAGCATGTCATAATGCTTAACATTTTAGATAGCATGAGATTTCCTGGGCATATTATGAGTGGTATTTATGATTTTTTAAAGGATAGAAAATTTTATTATTCCTAACGAGGGTTGTTTACGCAAAAATATAATCAATCGAGAGGAATTTCCTAGAGATCGCTCCTTTCTCCTATTTTGCTTAACGTTTTATTAAGCTCAATTTCATTGTGCGATACCATACAAGTATATTTGTATGCAGACGACATTGCATTTCTTGCGCCTGCAAGCGATATTCACCCATTACAAGAGCACTGCAGGCATACTTAGGAACGATTGAAGCCTGGTTTGCAGATATTTGAATGTTGCTTAATGTTCACAAAAGTTCGTTGATTGTGTTTCCACTCAATGTACTGGTTGATATATCTCCCCAATGCCGCCAGGAAATAATTCCGCAAGCTGACTTTTTAATTGTCTAGGTGTAATATACGACGCAAAACTGAGTTGGTGAAATCACATTGATCATGTTAAATCTAAGTTACCACGCACTGCTGGCATGATAGGCAAACTTGACTGACATCACTGGACTACGCAGGGATACTCTAATAATTATTTATCGTTTGTACGTACGTTGTACCAATACTGCTATTTGGATGCGTACTATTCTTTGGTGGGCCAGAATACAAGATTAACCCTCTGGTTATTCTTAACAGAAAAATTATGTTTAAACATTTGGAAATCTTCTTTGAGATGATCACAATTTTTTATTCGTTAGTGAAATTAGGGCATTTTTCGAGGAGCATTCGTCCCACTTACATAGACCTCAAGTTTCATTTGCGCAAGCTGAGCTAGCTCCGCTAAACGTTAAGGTACGTGAGGTCATTTGCCCAGACAAGCCCTTGCCTAATGTAAAAGTTTAATTTGATATGTTTCCATCAAATGCCGAACTCCTGCCCACTAGATATTTAAATGACCTGCTACAAGATCCTTTATTACGATTAAGAATAGATCATGTGATCGCGACTGATGCGTCAATGAGTGAGGAGAAAGTGGGTGTAGGTTTTTTTTCCGAATCACTATCCTAGTCATATGGATTACGCCTTCCGGATTTCACATCCATAATTCTGGCTGAACTATCTGCCGTTATCTTATCTATCTGAAAACTTCCTTCAAATTATTCGACAGTGGTTATAGTGACTGATTTACTGTCAGTATGCACATAACTCCCTTCATCTTTAGACGCTACTGTAGCCAATACATTTAAATCATTAACCCCTCCAAACTTAAGCCTAGTGTGATTGGTATGGGTTCCAGGCCCATCGTGCTATATTCATTAGTGAATGGCAGACACACTTTCGCGGATATCACTTGATGGGCCAGTTGTATCCGTTATGCCTACTACGGCTTATGACAATGCGGCTTAACAAAGAAAATTTTCTGTTTTCCAAGATTCTACAAAAATGAAAGTCCAAACATCGGAGTTTAATCATTTGTCCTTCTCACGGGACAATAAATGGTGCCGCACATGTAAATTAGAACTCCTTAATAAAATGACGATGCCGCATTCCACCATTAAATGTTTACCTATGGCAGTCGGGTCCGGCACCATTCCCTTTGTGTCCTACCTGCCAGGAACCCCAAAACATTAATCACTTTCTACTAGCGTGTCGCCGATTTAAAAAACAAAAGATGAATTTCGAGTTTTTCATTCCGAAAAATGAGTGTTTCTTTAACTACTAAATTTTCCCCTCCTTCGGGGTTTCTTCATTGGGCTTTAGCCACAGGAACATCTGCGTGTCCATTTGCGACTATCTATGAGACTCAAGAAGGCTAGCGTGTTAATTCTCAGTCAATAATTAAAAAGCTCATTAGATCACTGATTGTGTGTTCGAAATTATTATAATGTCACAAAAAAACACAATATTTGCTGTTTATATATTTACAAATATGTTTATTTCTCTATCTACCAAGTAAACCCATTTCCAAATTATCATAAACGTTACATACTTCACCCTGATTTAGTTTTACGTTTGGGTCTTTTTCTCTGTTCTTCCCTTTCTCCTTTAACCGCCGCCTTCTTGGCCAACGCCAATAGTTGGTAAGCGCCACAATAGAGGAGCAAGCAAGCAAGCAGGCCAGCAAGCCAGCAAGCAAGCAGGCAATCAAGCACGAGCGCGCTCGAGCGGTTCCGCCATAGGGCGCAAACGAGCCAGCTGTGCAGAAGACGACGATGCTCGAGCCACTGCTGATGTTGAGAGGTGATGACGATGATGGTTACGATAGTTTTCTGTCGCCTATGAATGGCTCACACCTCCTTAAGCAATGAGTGGCAACGGAGCCAGCTTTGAAAAGAGACGACCACGACCACGAATGCACGAGCTAGTTCGGGTGTCCTTCGCAGACGACGGGAATGCCCGAGCCACATACAGCTTCGCTGTAAAAAGGCATTCGACGCTACAGTTTCAGTATTGGTGATGTCCTAGCCGGAGAACGGAAGGATTCTTGAGCTGTGGGACATAAAGTAAACACAAAGCATAAATTGTGGGAATAAAAATTACGGCGCAGTGCGCTCTCACTATGCAACAATACACTTTAAATTTGGCTCTCAAAGACAGATGGTTCAGCTAGAAAGAAATATCATGCCAAATTGTCCCATCCGGTTTCCATGATCGGATATTCAAGGTTTAGCACCTTTTTATGACATGGTGGTGCTGCCGTATATTTCTTGCTACCATGGTTGATGCCAAGGAGTGTTCTGAAAGGAAGCAAAATAAATGAAAGAAACATAAAGTTCCTAAATTTATCAAATAGGCGGCTATATGGTAAAATTTGAGCTCTTGCACAGCAAGCCCAATGAAAGAGAGCAACGTGCATGAGAGATACCACGCGTCATTGAAAGATAAGCCGATAGCTGATGCTGCGAGGAACGCACTGACCTCTTTCTTGATAAACGTTGTTACGCTGGATTCCTGGTTAATCTGCAGCAAGGGACCTAGTTTGCTTCCCTTTATTATACAGTTAAGTTTGAATTTTCGACAAGACGAAGAAAATTAATAGTTTCCTTCAGATGCGGGAAAATTCAATAGCTTCAGCATTATCTCCACCGATTCGATCATACATGATCATGTCCAAACAACTGCATTCGTCACCTTCGTGTCTGCAAGCGCGAAAAATGTGACCACGTAAATTAAGCATAAGCCACAATTTCCCCAAAGCATGAATCAGCGGTGCAAGTTATTTATGGGTGGAATAACATCTCCCGTTATTGAAACGACGAGCATATCCTAAAAATGTGCCTGCCGGGATGTGGCAAGTTGTCTTGATAGATGTACCCCACGCGACACGAACCAAAAGTAAAGAAATCATGGATGCATGCTTCGAATTACCCATAGCAGTACGTAAAGCCATGAAATGGCAGCGAGCTCGCGTGCTGCCGCTGTTCAAGACAAATTTTATAAAATAGAGAAAAAAACGTAATACAAAACACTTCTGCTATTCTACACGACCAATCAATAACACAGCACGGCAGTCAGATAACGCCCCCCTCAGAGGCAACGTTGTCTAAGGCGCTCAACACCAATGCCCAGTTCTGCGATCAGGTGTGTTGTACTACAAATGCAAAGTTTTGATTTTAACTTCACTATCGCTAAGGTCGTTTTTTATGTAAATGCAACTCTAAAAACACGAAATTCAAAGCCTACTCACCAAAGTGTACCTGTTCGGCAGACGTATAATTCTAGGTCCCGCCTCCTAGCCTAGCACTGAAACAGTAGATATCTCTTGCCGCCACCGCTTGGATGCTAAGTCACTTTTTCACCCAGCAGCCCAACCTTCAGAAGGCTTCCTGCAGCACCTTCGGTGGCATAAAAACTCCGCATGCGTGCCATGCTAGCCCCTCCGATTTTTACTGCGGACATTGGACTATCATCCTTTCGCTCGTCTTTTCTTTCTTCCTCTCCAGAGAGCACGCATGTGCATGGCTCAATAAATGAAATCTCGCGATTTTCTGTCAATATATGCATGTTGCCGTAATTTTTACGTAAAAGAAGTCCGTGAAAAGAACGGGCGTGTTCTTACGGTGTGGTTGCTTGCTTGATAAAGCAAACACCACGCCATGCTTGCTTGACAAAAAGAATATTACGCGTTCAAAACAAGCGATCTCCCTTTTGTGCTTATCGCTGTTGTCCGTTGTCCATTTTTTTGTGCTCCTTAATGATGTCACGAGTGAGCAATAAGCAACAACTAGCCCAAATGTCTTCTCGAATTGTGCTACATTCTAGTACATTCAGTCCTGTTCTTCCGCCTTTTCTGCTTGTTGAGGCTGCAGTAGCTTCAGTCAACTTCATTAAACTAGCGTTCTCTCCTATGTGATCAATTGAAAGCTTGTTTTATAAATTACAAGAACAGGAACTCCAAGTTTAAAAGATTGTTGTTGTGCCTATGTACGTCGCAGGGCTCATTCCAGGCTCCCTAGTGCAAGGTACGTATGTAAAAAGCCTAAGATACCAAGCTCAGCTATGCAAATCTTTGACGGTGCCTTTCAGATTTTTGACATACACATTCCGCACTTACATGCACTGGGAACCTGAAATGAGCCCTGAAATAAATACAATTCTTTAAATTTGAACATTCCTGCACTCAGAATTTCTGAAACCAGTCTTCAGTGACTATTTGTATACAAGGAGGGGCAAAACTGCATAAAGCTCCCAAACCCTGCAAAAAGCACTCTACCTGGTGTAAAAAAGACAATGAATAATCACTAGCCAAATCAGTTAAAATGTAACTTAAGTATAAACAAGCCCGTCTATTAAAGAATGGCACATTTTATTGAACTCGGGCCGAATTCGAGGTGAGCCAATCACAAGAGACTTGCGTGAAGGTCAGCGAATACGCATTTTTTAAAGGCTAACTGCCTCTACATGTTATTTGCATTCGAGTAAGAGGGAAAAAAACGTCTATTTGTATTATGGCGCGATATATTTTTTTATAAAGCCTCCCCCCACCTTAGATAAGTGGGGAAGCAACCATTGTGGGAAAACACCCACAATGTAAAGTAATTTATCATTCTTTCTGTCTGTGCAATAGCTCGGAACCAGCCTTAATATTTGCTTCATGGAACGTGCCTTTGTGCCGCTCCCGCTGACCGCAAGCGTGTTTCTCCATAGGCGCACTCCTGAGGCTTCTCCAAGATGTTTAGCCAAGCAAATGCTCTATGTCTACAAATTACTAAACTTATACAGGAAACAGACCCTTGCAACGTTTAACACCGGAACCCTCTCGAGTGAAGCTAGCCTAGCAGGACTCTTTGAGAGACTATCAGGCATTGTTTGGGATATCATTGGCCTTAGTCAGGTTAGAAGAACTCGTGAGGCTTATACAGTGCTGACAATTGGCCACGGCTTCTGCGGAGGAGGACTACCATATAAGAAGCAGTTCCCAGCAGGATTTCTAATTCATAGCGACATAGCGGGAAACATTGACCAATTCTACAGCATTAATGAGAGGGTAGCAGTGGTCGTAATAAAGATGAATAGGATGTATAGAATAAAGCTAGTTAAAACCTACGATCCAACCTCCAGTCACGATGATGAAGAAATAGAACAGTTTTATGAAGATGTTGAATTAGCGATGTAAAAGGTGCAAACTCAATATACTGTAGTCATGGGCGACTTCAATGCAAAAGTGGGGAAAAAGCAGGCTGGTGAACAAGCAATTGTAACTATGACGTGGATTATAGGAACACTCGAGGAGAGATGTTAGTAGAATTCGCGGACCGAAATAAGCTACGAATAATGAACACCTTCGTCAGGAAGCGTTGGAACAAAAGAAAGCATAGTGCAGGATGTAGAAGTGCCAGGTAAGGTAAAGTGCAGTGATCATAGGTTAGTGAGGGCTAGGATTCACCTCAATTTTAAGAGAGAAAGAGTAAGGTTGGTCAAGAAGGAAGAGGCCAACATAGACGCAGTAAGGGTAAACGAAGACCAATTCGGGAATTCAGGTTGGCACCTGCAAACAAATATGCAGCCTTACAACAGAGAGATGAAGATGACATAGAGGTAATGAATGAAACCATAACTAGGCTGGCTTCTGAGGCAGCAGTTGAAGTGGGATGTAAGGCACCATGGCGACAAATTAGGAAGCTCTCCCAAGTAACAAAGGACCTAATAAAGAAACGACGAAAAATGAAAGTATCCAAGTCAGGAGATAAGATAGAATTCCCCGAACTATCAAAACTGATCAACAAGGAGGAAATAAGGGATATTCGCAATTATTTCGTGACAAAGACTGACGAAGCAGGAAAATATGGACGCAGCCTGAAATCAGTGAGAATGAAATTTGCCATGGGACAAACCAAGATGTGTGCACTAAAGATAAGCAGGGTAATAGCATCAGCAATCTCGAAGATGTAGTAAAAGCAGAGGAAGAATTCTATGCTGACCTGTACAGTACCCAAAGCTACCACAATACTTCCATAACAAGTAGTAAAGAACAGGTTACAGAGGCTCCTTCTATAACTAGCGATGATGTTAGAAGAGCCTCGCAAGACATGAAACGGGGAAAAGCGGCAGTAGAAGATGGACTAACAGTCGATTTATTCAAAGAAGGAGGAGACATAATGCTTGAATAACTAGCGGCCTTTTATACTAACCGTATATCGACTTCAAGGGTCCCAGATAACTGGGAGAATGCGAACATTATACTAATCCAGAAAAAGAGAGACGTTAAAGAATTGAAACATTTTTGGCCCATTAGCTTACTTACAGTATTACATAAAACATTCACCAAGATAATATCCCACGGAATAATGGCAACACTGGACTTTAGTCAACCAAGGGAACAGGCAGGTTTCAGGAAGGGATACTCTGCAATGGATCACATCCATGCCATAAATCACGTTATCGAGAAATCCGCAGAGTACAATAAGCCTCTCTATATGGCTTTCATAGATTGCGAAAAGGCATTTGACTCAGTAGAGATACCAGCACTCATAGAGGCATTACGTAATCAAGTAGTACAGAACGCTTACGTAAATACCTTGGAAAATATCTACAGTGTTTTTACATCTTGCTTAATTCTATACAGAAAAGACAAGAAGATACCTATAAAGAAAGGAGGCAGACAGGGAGACACAATCGCTCCAATGCTATTCACAGCGTGCTTAGAAGTATCCAAGCAATTAAACTGGGAAAGCTTAAGAGTAAGGACCAATGGCGAATATTTCAGCAACCTTTGATTGGCAGATGACATTGTTCTATTCGGCAACACTGCAGACGAGTTACAACAAACGATTGATGTCCTTAACAGAGTTAGTGTAAGAGTGGTGTTGAAGATTAATATGCAGAAGACAAAGATGTTCAATAGCGTGGCAAGGGAACAAGAGTTCAGGATCGCTAGTCAGCCTCTAGAATCTGTGAAGGAGTACGTTTACCTAGGTCAATTAGTCACAGGGAACCCTGACCATGAGAACGAAATTCAGAGAAGAATAAAAATGGGTTGGATCGCATACGGCAGACATCGTGAGAGCTTAGCTGTCTGGGAGCTTACCATTATCATTAAAAACAAATGTGTACAATCAATGCATTATACCGGTGATGACAAATGGGGCAGAAACTTGGAGACTGAGAAAGAAGCTCGAAAATAAATTAAGGACTGCGCAAAGATCGATGGAACGAAGAATCTTAGGCGTAACGTAAGAGACAGGAAGAGAATGGCGTGGATCAGAGAGGAAACCGTGATAGCCGTGGTATTCGAATTGACATTAAGAGAAAGAAATGGAGCTGAGCAGGTCATGTAATGCCTAGGTTAGATAACCGGTTGGCCATTAGGGTTACAGAATGGGTGCCAAGAGAAGGGAAGCGCAGTCGAGGACGGCAGAGGACTTGGTGGATTGATGAAATTAAGAAATTCGCAGGCACTAGTTAGAATTGGTTGGCGCAGGACAGGGATAATGGGAATCGCAGGAAGAGGTGTTCGTCCAGCAGTGGCCATAAAATAGAATGATGATGATGATGATGATGATGATGATGATGATGATGATGATGATGATGATGATAGTGGTTATCTCGCAGCCAGCATGTGACTCCCGGCAAAAACAGTTTTTCCATATGATGAAACATTTATTAGCGGAGTGGTGGTAACTTTCATGATAAATAGTCAACGCAGGCTTAATGAAAAACCTTCCGCCAGTGTAGGATGGTTAGCTTTTCTCTCTTGAGAAACCAGCGCAAAGAACTTGAGAGCCATGCGCTCTAACAGCCTTCCAATATTAGCATCCCTGTAGGCCAGTCTTCACGTGTGTCTTTATGAATGCGCACCATGGGCGTGGGTGGATAAGATTGTACACGTGCGATGCATCTGTACTGGAGTGTGATTGTTGCAAGCTGGAGTGCATTCTCTCTTCTCATGCAAAAACAGACTTAACCAAACGACAACAACCGCTTGTCCATCTTCTCAATTCGCCGTTTCTGATGAGCCGTATTCTCCCTCTCCTGAAACAAAAGCCCTTTAGCTTCGCTTGCGAATGCGTCTCAAAACAAACACCTATTTCTGTTTACTTGCCACGTTCCATATACGCATCATCTCAACGATGTCAGTGAAGTCTCTGTCATGCTGTGGAAGCGTACGCGTGAAAAATCTCTGCTCGAAACAAGCGCCATATATCGGGCGTCTTGCCCTGTTCAACGTCCCATGGTAATCAAACTACCAATAAATTGAAAACAATGCTGATGTGACGCACTTCTAGAAGCAGCCGCGTTTTTTATTGCACATTGCGTTCCGATTATGTCTGAGCGTTCCTGTCGCAATAAAGTGCACCCCCTTTTCCTTTCAAGCAATAACTCCCGGACGTCTTACAACAGTTGGACGTCAACAGCCGTCCAAATGTTGAGGAGGGAAGACGTTAAACGAAAGGCTTTGCGAACGCATGCTCGTCATGCTCCTTGTATACTCGTCCTTTGATGGAGACCATTGTAAACATCAGAAAGCTGCTTTGTTCAAAACGCTAGCGACCACATGGTTTCGAAACTTTCATTTTCGCGCACGCTATAAGCAGCCTGGCCTGCGACGCAAATATTTATGCGCGTTTTGAATGGGTAATTTGCTGTGTGCCAACGAAATAGGGCTCCAGAGGATCTACATGCCGTATGAGAGTGCCTTTCTTCTGGGAAAACAAACTCATTCCGTCGGCTTATTCACTGCCTACAGGCTGACTGCAGAGCGGCGGCCTTCTTATACGCTTGTTTTTCTCGTGGCAACCTAAACATATTGTGTAGCATTCGTCTAGTCCTGCATCTTATATCTGGCAATATCTCTGTAAGCTCTTTCTTTGCTTCCAGTGTTATTCTCTTCTACGATGAAAGGCAGGCGCAATGATTCGTCAAAGTGAATGTTTTTTTTTTTCTTCGGTCAAGCGTTATCTTATGGTTCAGTCAGAGCTCGGTATGCAGGTTCTGAGAGTGAAGATGCACCGTAGAGCGACGGCACTAAAAGGACACGTGTGTTTCGACATCCTGACTTGAAATCTTTTCCCATTCTTACTTGAATGAGTCAAAATGCTTACAAAATGTATAAACCATATAGAGATTCAAAAATAATGCTGCGAAGGTATCTACTAGACGGGCTCTTATTGTTATATATTTCTCGGCTCGGACATCGGACCGTATAGGTTTCTTAGTTACCTGTCATGGCCTGCGTGTTCTGAATAGTGAGGTTTTATGGTTATGATGTCTTTCGAATCTTCCAAGCCATATCTGGTCGCAGACATAAGTAGAACGCTCGTGTGCTTTTTTTGCTTTATTATGACGCGCTTGGGTCATTTCTAATCATTGCGCTATAAGCATAGCATATCATCATCATCATTCTGCTTTGTTCTAGCCTGCATTCCTAAGTGCAGCGCGAATTGAATGAGGTCTCGAAGTTTTACAGATGTCTCTTTCAGTATTCTGAACCTCAGAATAGAGCACCAGATCCCATAAACAGAATGTTGCACCACATAACTCGATATATTTATGCGCTGTTCATATGTACAAGAGAACATTAATAATTTTTAATTCAACTGTCCTCGTGCCTTCTAAATGTTTATTACAAACCGCACAGAATACAATGCGGTTTGCATTAAAGGAATCAAAAGCAGTTTAACACGCAGCTAAACGACGGCTAATGCGCTACGATTGGTAATAAAAAAAATAATGAGATCCTTCACGAGGCTTGGATTAAACAAAAACTTCGGCTTATTTGACGTTTACCCCAAACTAAGTTGCCATAGCAAGAGTAGAAGTAGTGGGTTTGCAAGTATAATGCTATTAAAATGTGTATCATCTACAAAGCAAAAGTTTTAACTCTCAAAACGATGAAAAATGCATGTATTTACGTTTTATAGCGCAGTTTGCCAAGTCACCAGTTTTCCATGTCAAGGCCGAGAAGCTTTTTTAGTTTCCCGGAGATACGTCTCGCACAGGCATGATAGATGCGCTATCGCCCAGCAACTAAAGCTCATGCCTGCACCAGAAAGAAAAAGTTGCTGTCCGTATTCAGTTGTATGCTTGGAAGTGCCACAACATAGATTTTCACTTGCGATTAGTAGTTTCACTTCGAAAAAGTCCTTAATGAACCGCCGACCCGGGACGTTGTATGGGCTGTTACTGCCGATTTCGATAGCCGTTTCTTGTTCTTCCCGCAATAGATATGGAACGTTTTCTTAGTTCAGTTATGCTTTTCACTCGACACGTCTGTCTAGCGATATATCTTCACCAGAGAAGCGCAGGATTATGCTCGCAGCCTTCGGGGACAGCACATATATCTGTGTTTATGACGCGTCACATCGGCGCTCGTCGTTTCTTGTACTGGCATTGCAGACATGAAAAAATTTTTTATTTAAGAACATGGATGCAAAAGCTGAAATATGGAGTTATTTATTTTTGTTAGACTTGTTTATTCCTGAGCCCAGACGCGCCGATAGCGTGCAGACGGACTCGGCGGATGCGCTAAGCCTAAGCTTCGGTGGGGACCGATCTCGGCGCGGGTAGCTGGCGAAAGCTAAATTTTGCGTATTTGAACCTGAGGTCCTTTTTTTGTACAATAGGGAAAATGGCAAATCGCCTCAGCTTTGTTATCGGTGCGATAATATCAATAAGCGGTAGGCTTCGAACTCAGGGTCCGTTCCAGTGCATCTGAATGACTTCTGGATTTCATGTCCACTCCATAACACTGCGGCAACGGCGAGAACTCCCAGTCATATGTTACGCGCAAACTACTAAAAAACGCGGCGTCCTCTGCGTTTGCGTGGTTTCGTTCAAGAATTTAGCTATCCGTCCAGTCAAAAGGGAAAATGCAAAAAACGAAAGTGATTTTCAGTGTCAAACGTGCATGCATAAACCAGGGCAGCTCACACAATTTTATTCTTGATACTATCATCTTGTCCTAAATAACGCTATATCTTGGGGTCAAAAAACTATATTTCGTGTCGCAGCTTGGAATAAAATTGTTTGAGGCGACACAAAATAGAGTTTTTGGACCCCAAGATATAGCGTTATTGAGGTCAAGAGAATAGTATCATGCTATGAAATTGTATAAAGGATTTACTTTTTAGCAGCACTCGTCATTGTATACTGGAACCAGCGCGGCACAAACACAACCAGCGCAGTTTCCAGTGCGAACCAGCGAACTGCAGCGAGAACCAGTGCCTGTACAGCACAAGCTAGTGCTCCCCACCGTCATGGCCGTGGAACCAGCGCCTCGTCCAGTGTGACGCAGCTCTTATCCAGCGTTCTCACTGGTGTCTCAGTGAGTCCTAGCGAGCGCCAGCGTCCCCAGTGCGATCCAGTGTCAAAAACGCGCTGGTTTCACACTGGAAGGTACTGGAAGACGCTGGCTTTTGCAATAGGGTATCCTTGTATTATACTACATAGGTACTTATTACACAGCTAGCCTTGATTCTCAGTTTAAAGAACCTGCTGTAACAACAGCATTAAAGTCAGCCTGCACGCAGAATGAGCCCAATAAGTGCGAATTCGGTAAGCGGCAGAAGATTTGAGATACATCTAAAACATCGGGCAAGGTGCACTTAATGATGTGCCATTCAAGAAAACCTTTCTCGTGTATATATCTGGAACACCAATGCTTTATACGATACCTCGTTAATCGGGTAGTGTGCGAGGCTGGTGCCACTGACAGCATATCTGCACGATGTATAAACTTAACGTATTGCCTGAATTCAATATTTAAATAACAAAATGCCTTATCAAGATGCTCATGAAAAAGTGGTAGTTTTGTGAATATTAGTCCTCCTAAATTATACACTTCATGGCCGCGACTATGAATACTGTGATGTTTTTTGTGGTTTGCACGAAGTGCGTCAAAAGGGCGCTTTATTAAACGAAAAGCACTCATACACATACTATCAAAGAGGTCGTTACAGCCAACTGAGGGCGTGGGTGTATGACCGTGTGTTGCGTCACATCTTTCCTTTTGTTAGATCAAAATCAGGAAACTTCTGGCAACGGATATCTTCGTGGTGGTCGGTGGCTGCGTTCTCTTCTACGCAGTTGTGGCTCTGTGGTGCCCACTGAGTCGATGTTTTGCGTGGGCGCCAAGAACTCTGCCGCAGAAGTGGTTGCCAGACGGAGCTGTTCTCTGGTACGCTGCAACTGGAGTCCACCTTCGGTCTCGATAATGTAGGCTCTAGGGCTGAGGGCACGCTTGACAACTGTAGCTGGAGACAAGGCCTTTGATAGCACGTTGTACAGTGTGACGCGTGAGTCGTCAGGAAGTCCTGGTAGAGGCCGCGTGCTTTTGTTGTAGAAGGGAGGTTGTTTGCTCCTTATGTCGTGGAGCCGCCATTGCACGTATAGAGGGGGTATGATTTGCGGTCGCAGGTGATTTTCTGTGACTGGTAGCAGCATCCTTGCCTGTCTGCCCACAATTTTCTGCATCGGAGACTAAGTAGGGATCGCGAGGCGCATTTCTCTGCTAAAGCAATGCAGCACAATAATTCACCGTACCGTACTGATACGTCTTCATTAGTTTTCTTTGGCTTCTTGCACCGCGCGTTCAGCCATTCCGTTTGACCGAAGGTAATAAGGACTGGAATGGACGTGGTGCATACAAATCTAACCGACAAAATCGCGGAAGTGCTGGCTGCTTAATGGCGGCCCATTGTCGGTACATATTCGCTGCGGGAAGCCGCCCTGTGTGTGGCGAGTATGTCCGCGCAAGCTGCAATCACCTTGTCGGCTATTGTCAGCACAAGCCTTAGTTCGAAAAAGAAAGAATGAAATTCAGCTACCACCAAGTGCTCTCCATTGTGATAGCAAATGCCGGCTCCCAAAACTACTCAAGGTAGTGAGTGAGTGAGTGAAATAACTTTACTTCGGTCCAGAGAAAACGCACGGGAGAACCCGCGTCTCCCGGCTAGTCCCACGAAGAGACCGCCGAGCCGAGCTTGACGGCCCGATCGCGGGCACTCTGGACGGCCAGTGTTTGGTCGTTGACTTCGGGGCTGCCCAAGAGCGCAGCCCACCTATCCTCGCTGAAGCAGGAGCCGATGGCTTCACACTCCCAGAACACATGGTCCAATCTTGCCCTTAATCCACAGGCAGGGCAGTCCGCACTGGTATCTCTTTCAGGGTATATGGCATCAAGAAACGCGAGGTCAGGGTACAAGGTAGTGTTCGCATTTTATGATTCACCATTGGCAAACACCAATATTGTGGCTCGTGTTTCTGGCAGGCCTCACAGCGTCGGGCAACTTCTATATCGCTCTTTATAGAATGCCAAGAGAGCAAAGTTTAGCTCAGCGAAGTGTCCATAGATTTTAGATGTCTGCGTGCGTTCCAGTTCGGCTTTCAACTTTCTCTCCAATGCTAGTCCAGACAACGCGAAAGCGAAAAAATCAGAATCGTGACCAAATCCGGCAACGTGATCCCCGAGGTCGGCAAAATTAGGATCCTAGGCATGGTCATCGAAAAGCACGGAAGGAACGGCGAAACCATCACCCGTCTCAAGGCAAAAGCAGCCAACGCGATTCGACTCCTCAAGCGAGTCACCTCCCGAAAGGCTGGCATGAGAGAGGAGAGCCTAATTAGGCTCGTCCAATCTTTCGTCATCAGCCACGTCGCGTACGTTGCAGCCTACCACAGATGGCTGCAACACGAACGAAACAAAATCAACGTGCTCATCAGAAGAGCGTACAAGACGGCGCTGGGCCTGTTCGAGTCCACAAGCACGACCCGCTTGTTACAACTCGGGCTACACAATACGCTCGAAGAAATAGCCGAAGCGCAACGGACCTCTCAACTGGAGCGGCTGTCCATGACCAAAGCCGGGAGGAAGATACTGGACGATCTGGGAATAAGACGCTCGAACGAGGTGGAGATGAAGCTCCCCGTCCCCGAAGAGGTCCGCCGCCAGACCAGAATCGACCCCATACCGAAGAACATGAATCCCGAGTTCAACAAGGGAAGAAGAGCGGCGAGGGCCAAGGCTCTCATCGACCAGCATGCCAACGATGAACACGCGCGGTACGTGGACGCGGCCGAATACCAACGGAACGCCTTCGCAGCGGTCGTCATAGCGGCGTCAACCGGCGCCACGAGGACGGCAGCGAGCGTGAGAAGCACCGAAGCGGAGCAAGCGGAGGAGGTAGCCATCGCCCTGGCCATCGCCGACGCAGAATGCCATACGGTGCTGAGTGACTCAAGACAGGCGGTGCGTAACTTCGCCAAAGGGCAAATCTGCAGGAAGGCTGAGCGCATACTGCGAGCGGTAAAACTAGACGAACGAAAAGTACGACTCAAGTGGTTCCCGGCGCACGCGGGCGACGCGTCGGAACGCAATGAGAACCATAATGAGACGGCACACGCCGCGGCGCGAGCGCTAACCAACCGCGCCCCGGCGAGAGACCGTCCGACGTGGTTCGGAACTAAGGACCGCATGACGGATTACAATGAAATCGCGAAGGCCTACCGCTTGGCTCGCAGGACTCTTCCACCCCCGCACCCGAGACTGAGTCGAGCGGAGGCGGCAGTGCTGAGACAGCTCCAGACCGGATCGCTACCGAGCCCGAAACTGATGCATCGCATGTACCCCGAGACATATCCGACAGATATGTGCAGAGTCTGCCGGAGGGAGACCGCCGACTACACGCACATCTTGTGGGACTGCATGAAATATCCAGAAGACGCTAAATCAAGAACACTCCCACCGCGGCTCGAGGCAGCCGCAAAGAGCTACGACCGAGACGATCAGCTCTGGGCCGTCCAGCAGGTCCTCGAGGCGCTCGAAAGGCACGGACCCAGCGAGCCGGCAACGGCGAGCGGAGACCCGCGCCGAGTAACGGCAACTTCGAGGATGACGTAGGCCCTCGTCGGGGCGCGCGAGCGCCCAACTGCAGGCATAAATAAAGTTTCTCCAATCCAATCCAATCCAATGCTAGTGAAAACCGCTGTGCTTCCAGGCTTCAGCTTAAGGTGGTAAACCATACCCTCCAAATGACCTAGGCCTTCGAACACGTTTTCGTAATGCTTCGTGGAATCGTAAAGTTCCAGTTGCTCGACAGATGAGACTTTTCAGCATTTGCGTCGCCCAACGTCACGGCAAATTCGTCCTGCAAAACAAAAAGCCCGTATAAATCTTGCGTTCTGTCGTTGCAACTTCGAGATGAATTTGTTTCATTGCTTTTTTCTGGAAGCCAAAGAACGTGTTTAAATCTACGCTACAGTCCTGCGGCATCTTGTTTGTTATTTCTTGCAGCTGGCTGCGCGCGATAACTGAGGAGGTTGCACCTATGGCCAGCTTGCAAAAAATTGGTTTTCCTTATACCTGAACAATAGCAGTGCAGCGATCGTCTTTCCCACTGGCTTGCGATACAGCTTTTAACCAGAAATCGCTTTGTGTTTTGCCCAGAAGCGTTTCAACAGATGCTACCTTTTGCTCTCTCGAGTGAATTTTTTTTGCCATCTTGTTGTAGGTTATGGCGAAGTGATTCCTTCCTCCGCATTTTCTGCATGTGCATCCGTTTGTGGGGCAGACATGGTCAGTGTGATGAAACTTTGCACGCTTTGTGCAAAGCCGACCGTTTGCCTCAGATACCACGTTCATCTGGGCAGCGTAAAGGCTTTTGGTGCTTCCCTGCATTTCTTAGGAAGGTTCCTTGCCATGTTCTCGCGAGAAGCCCATTTCTACCGTCTTTGCAAATGAAGCATTTTCAGGCAGTAGCTTATTCCGAGAATAATACGGCTTCTGAGCATACACTCGTGGAGCTCGCAACATTTTGCTAGCACTCGTAGGTCTGTTAGCCAGTCGTTGAAGCATTCGCCCCCATTTTGGTCGCGCCTTCCAAAACAAAACTCGTGATAGGCTAGGTTTAGTGCGACCTTGTAAAATGCCTCAAGTTTCAGGACTTGTACATCTGACTTCCTTCATCCGCTGCAAAAGCAAATGTGCTCTACGTCTTGCGCGAGTACTCTCCTATAATCATGAATAACGTGGCTGCCTGTACTTCTTTGGGTTGCTGGTTTAGGTACGTTGCCGTTGCGAAGAGCTCGAAATCCTTCTGCAACATCTTCCAACGTTGCCATACGTCTCCTGTGGTGTCGAGTGCTCATGGCGGTGGCAGTAGCGGGGAGACCGGGGCGCTGGTCTGCTGGCGTTGTTACTGGTCACCCGTTCGGCATGCTCGTATTAGCTCGGACCTTCGAGCCGCCCTCGTTTGCTTGCTATTTGTCCACTTTTCTCTCACCGGCTGCGTACATCGGCCGCAGTCCGACCACTGCTGACACCATGTGGTTTGCACAAGGTCGGGTGCGTCGAAAGGACGCTTTCTTAAACGAAACACTCTTATATACTTACTGTGAAAAGGGTCGTTACAGTCAACTTTATGCGCTTATGCATGACTGTGCACTGTGTCACAGTATTTTTTATTCTTTCTTTATATAATTGGTGAAATGCCTTGTATATTCAGAGAAATTTAATGGATAGACACCGACGGATTTGTCCGTGACGCGAAAGCTGTAATGCCTTGTATCTGCACAAAAATGTATAATTAGTGTTCTAATATTGTACATGTATGTGGTTGGTAGCATTACAAGCGATAAAGAACAATTTAAAAAAAAATTCATGAGAGGGAATACCCATAGGAATACATAGGGCTCCATAGAAAAATGCATGGGGAATATTATAGCAGCGGTGACACAACTGAAATTCAGGGGTGGGCTAACTTGAAGTTTGGTGGTGGCCCAACGTGAAATTTGAGGATGGGCCAACCTGAAATTTGGGGGTTGCCCAACTTAAATTTGGTGATGGGAAAACCTAAATTTGGAGGTGAGTCAACTTGAAATTTGAGGATGGACCTATCTGAAATTCGGGAGAGGGCTAAATTGAAATTAAGAGGCTACCCAACTGAAATTTGGGGGCGGGCCAACTAAAAATTTGGAGGTCAGCCAAGTTGAAATTATAGAGTAGGCTAAGTGTAATTTGTGGGTAGGCCATTTTGAAATCTTGGGTGGACCAGCTTGAAATTTAGGGGTTTGCTTACGCGTACTTGTAAAACTCAGTTCCTGCACACATTTTCTCTCAAAATTTCATAAATGGGATCTTGGTCCTTTTGCTGGCTTGTCCCTAATGAATATTCTGCAGAAAGATCACGTTTTATCTTCCGGATCAATTAATGCAGCAATTTACACAAATAAATACTTTGTTTCTATGAAAAAAAAAACCCTGAGGTTACCTTTGTTTGTGGGGAAAGCAAACCCTACCCAGACGACGCTAGGCTCAACATGTTTCGTCGCATGTAGGCCACTGCATAAGGCACTCGTTCTGGCAAAGTTGCCACGTGTTGTAGAGGTGTGGGAAACATACGGCAACCTTCCTGGAACGGCTGCATTCGCAGCCGTCGATAGGTGGCGCAACAAGTTGATGTTATCACTGGCATGGCAGCAATATTATCCAAAATTTTCATGCCTAAATGCTAGGCAAGTAATAGTTACAACCTTTATAATGAACAACCCGGAACCTCTGATTCATTGTTTCTGCAGAATTTCAATAGGTGGAGAGCAGCAATAACAGGAAAATAATTTCTCTTATGATTGTAAGAGAAAAAAGCATGCCACTGTATGAGCAGGTCACAATCGCTTAACAGTACACGGTACTCAAGAGTAGCATGAAAACGTGTGAGTTTGTTTCCAACAGCAGGCCGCTGCATAAAGCGACTTTCGTGACACAACAGCAAGCATTGCATCACCCATGACGCTCGCTGCTGCCCACCACAGTTAATTAGTTAACACCTGACATGCTGATCTGCCTCATGCTGCAAAGGTGTTCATGTCGTGTGCAACCTGCATGGCGATTTGAAGATTTTGAGAAGTACAAGCACACGTGAAATATATATATTTATAGTTAACATTCAAAAATGAAAAAAAAAAGTCGAACGTTATGGCATATATCTTTACTGTTGTTTCGGTAGGAGGGCCGGCCTTCGTCGGAGCATCTCCGACGATGAAATACGGTCCTGCGGCCGGAATATAAGCAAAGGTATCTGCCTTTGCCTTCGTCTTCGTCATTTTTTGAATGTTATACCTTCGGGTCTGGCGCGAAACCATTCGTCTTGTATGCAGATATATATATATATAATGCAACTTCAGATATACCTAAATTCAGACGTCTGTAAGCCAATATACCATAGGTCTCCTTCATTTAGGAAGCGTACTACTGTACTACATTAAAGTTCGTTTCAAGGTATTGGCACGCCTGGTATAAGGGCTGTCCACTCATCTTGGCACCCTTCATAGAGGGTATTAAATCACGGTAAATAAGGAAAAGGGTGTGAGTAGCATCTTTTTGTCGGGGTTTTCAAAAGACCCTACAATTTCTTTACCTTAGTAGGGGGTACCAAAGAGGCACTCCCTGCACCTTTTATGGCAGATGCTCATTGACACCCTTAGGGTGTTGTCCCTGGTACAAGTCTATTTACACCCTTCGGTGTCTAAAAACATTGACTGCGTGCCGTGTAGCAGCCGAAAAGCTCCGCTACATTAAACTCGTTTGTCTCCTTGAAGCCGTTGCTTAGGGGCCCGCACTGATGACAATATCGTTTCACACGATACTACAAAAGGTCGTGGTAGATTATAATTGTAAAGATGCTCGGATATGACAAATGATAGATCCCTCGACAATGATCCAAACTGTGCTACACCCCTGAAGTCAGACCCTTAAGTGATGGCATATCCTAAGAAGAAATGTTCTAGATTTAAAACTCACGCACTCACAGGCGCTATTCCAAAAGTGAGAGTACACTGAAGAAGAACACAAAGTGAAGAACAAACATGGCGACATAAATTGGCAGCCTTGGGATCCTAATCCTTCCAAGGTAACTTACACGAGGATGTCTCGTTGTTCCGAATCTCTGAAAAAATATTTAAAGGAACGTTATTTTAGACAATTGACAAATTTAAATACAAAGAATTTGAACGCACTGTATATGAACCAACCGCTAAACACTGCTAGCTGAACCTTTAAGAAAAATGTGACTACCAACAATCGAAGCATATAATAAGGACATTACGTGTATGATCAGATGGCCACCAACATACAATACCCTCAGGAATAAAATACAGGAAAACATTTAAATATTCGAGGGAACGTATATTACAAACATAATTTTCTCACCGTTATTGTGAATTATATGGGTTTGTATATGTAACGGAAAAGCAACGCACAAATGACACGAATCGCAGCACGTGGACAGAAAACATCTCCTACCAGCTTCTATTCGCCTTTCTGTAAGTCATCTATAGCGAGTGCTTTCGCAGAAAAAGACGGATTTGCAACAACAAAAAAATAACCTTACAAAAAGCAAGAGGCATGCAAAACCAACGGCACGTGGCATCTCAGCGCCATGTGCCTACTCCTTCTTTTCAATCTCTATTGTTCGCAGCTCCTTCGACATGACAGTTCATTCGATGCCACCGAGCGTACTGTTGTTCGAAAACCAATAACATTAACCAACCACGGAGATTGCAGCCATCGTCCACATCATTTCTAGAAAAACGTATTAACCGTAATGTAACAAACCAACGATCGGGGTGGGAGCAAAGAAGGGTAGATGATTCGTAACGTCAACCCCTTAAACTACCCACAACACTGTTACCTTCTTTTTTTATGTTAGGCACTATTGGTACTTCATTTTATTTTAGATTTTTGTCGGCTGTGGAAAACGGCATTGCCCTGGTTGCTTTCTGTTCTTCCCAAGGGAACCAGTAGCTTATGTCACGTTCTCTTTCTCACGGCTGGGCGAATGTGTATCACAAATTTTTCGAGAACCGGTAAGGCCACTGATCGACTGATTGCGATGCGTTGATCCGAAAATACTTGCAAGAGAAACAGACAAGTAAGAGCAATAAGCTTACTTTGAGCCACTGGAAAACATCTCAGGTAGCACAGCACTCTCATCAGGGAACAGCTTATGCCCGTTCTCTTTTAGTGGACAGGCCTTTTTGGAGTTTCCCAAAGGGATTCGTTTCGCAACGTAGTGCTTTTGAGATGGACTAACAGTTTCACGAAAGCCACGCATTTCAAGTTTAAATGAAAACTAGAGCCTATGTGAACATTTATATAGCACTGAACCTAAAAAAATAACGCTACGTCATGATAAAGAAGATGGCAAAGAAGGAACACATAATTTCGGCAGAACCCATCTGCCCATAAATAACGACGTTAATTTGTTTAGCTATAAATCGATACAGCAACACAACCTATTCCCACCGTAGAAACTAGTTATGCATGAGCCGTGCACTGCAGCGGGATTCCTCTTTTGTATTTACCTAACAACACTCGGCGTCATCTAGCGCCGCCACTGCGAAGCCTGAGCGTGGCCTCCGAAATGCAAGGCGCGCTGGTACGTACGAACGCTGAGAAATGCATCGTGCGATAAACGGGTTCACTCTTGTACTTCTTTCGGGACACGCTACGCCAAATTGTGGCGCTGCCGAGATGACCGCTCCGGGCCTCCGAGAGGAAAAGCTTGGCGCACAGGTGTGTGCGAACGCTGAGACGTGTTCCTTCGCTTGCCGCATACTCAGCGGCGTGTGCTCAGTGATACAAGCTGGCGAGAGCTTGACTGAAAAGCGCGAAATGCCCAGTGCGTTTATGACGCAGCTGGCTTAAGCGCTGGCGTGGAAGGTGTTATTGAAAAGAAGCACGTACCGAGTGCACTTGCGGCACCGCCTGTTAAAATGCCGTATCATAATCCTTGAGGAACCCTTGTGACGTGGATTAGATTCTCCTCAACATTGAATAAGTTCTGGTATCTTTAATTAAGGGATAATTAAGGGATTGGCGTCGGTCCTGTGTGCATTCTTTCTGTGTCCTGTCCTTAAAACGCGCGGTTATACACATATTCCATCAAGACAGAAACCATCTAGCCCATCTAGGTCCTGTTAAGGGATCTTTTCACGCACTTCACGCACTTTCGGATCTATCTATCTATCTATCTATCTATCTATCTATCTATCTATCTATCTATCTATCTATCTATCTATCTATCTATCTATCTATCTATCTATCTATCTATCTATCTATCTATCTATCTATCTATCTATCTATCTATCTATCTATCTATCTATCTATCTATCTATCTATCTATCTATCTATCTAGCTAACTAGCTATCTATCTATCTAACCGTTTACCTGTGGTGTCACTGGGTAGTCCATGGTACAATAAATATCCGGCTGCTGTGCTTAGGTAAGAGGGTTCGCAAGCAAGCAGTGGACCAACTTTGGCCACGGAGTATGTACCTGTGTGAACGTAAGTACCGTTCTTCAACCAACGTCTGTCACGGCGACACAGATCACTGTAATTGCACGGCTGGGTAGGTACCGCTGTTCGAAGAAATTTGACGCCGATTTGTAGCAATGTATTTGAGCTACTCGGTCTGTGCTGGTCTTCAGTGAGCCTCTTGGGTCGATGACTATGTGCTAGTAGGTGCGCGCGCTTCAATGAACATCTTTGACGCCAACTTGGGCAAATAGGTACGTGCCGCTGGGAATGTGCCGCTCTAGAATGACGAAAAAGTACCATTAAGTTTCTTCGATACTAAAAGGAATCAAGGTCACGTAACAAGGCTTTCTTAACGACAGCGAGCCGAGGCTTTAGCAGGCTGCACAAGAAATGCAATGGGTATGTGCCGCTTTTCAATGAACCTCTCACCAACTTGTGTCGCTGAGTATGTGCCACTGAGTGTGCGGCAAGAGAGTGAACAATTATTATTTTTACCAGGCATCGGTGCGCCACGCTTCTCGTCGTCTCGGAATCCATGCGCGGATTTCTCGGCAGTGCCACTAGATGGCGCAGCCTGCAGAAAGAAGCGCGAGAGGTAGACTTGGTTACCCATGAAGTGTTTCTCAGCATTCGCGCGCACGGGTGCACAATGTATTACGGAGGCTACGCGTCGGCTTCGCGGCGGCAGTACTAGATGACGCCGAATGTTCTTAGGGAATCGCGAAGGAGGAGTACCGCTGTAGTACATGCCTCATACATAATTCGCTTTCAGCGTGCCAAAACGGTGTGTCGCTATATTTATTGAATGCTGATACATTACCGTCGACAGTTCTCGTGATGAGGACGGCATGACGACGATTGGGTACTGAAGCTGGAGTGGCAACGAGGCAACGACCATGACGGCATGATGTCGGTCTTATGACAACAGATGCAATATAGTGACGATGACGTGATGACGATGGCATGGCGAGAGTCGAATGGCAAAGTTGGAATGACGACGACGCAGAGACCACGACCTCTTCACGAACGCGATCATATACCTAGTGGCCTAAGCTGCTGAAAAACTTGAGTCACTAGGCCGGCCTAAAGGGCGTGACGACGTTAGCATAACGAGAGTCAGATCACGAAACTGGAATGACGACGATGGAATCACCACGATGGCATCACTCCTACGTGAACGCGCCAAGGAGCCCAAACCGGTAGACAACTTGGGGCACTGTGCCGGCGTAAGAGACGAGAGATGGATAAATAGGCATGTTCAAAACAGCTCAAGTAGGCAAAGAATGCAAATATCATTAAAAGATATGTAGAGATATGTAGAAAATTAGCCAGAATCCATCTCATGAGGCCTATCGACAGTATACCGTTTAGCATTGAATCAATAGCGACAGACCCTATCGCCGCTGTCGAAACGAGTATTGTGTGAATAGCATACCACAGCAGCACTCCTTTCTTCTATTTTCCTAAGAGCACGTGGTGACATCTAGCGGCGCCACCACGAAGCCTGCGCCTGGCTTCTGAACTGCATGGCGCGTCGTTCACAATGAAGCCTGCGCATAGCTTCTGAACTGCATGACGCGCTCTTGCGTGCGAATGCTGGGAAACTCGTCATGCGGCCGCCGGGCTCATCTCGCGCTTGGTTCTAGACACGCAATGCTATGTAGGGGCACCGCCGACAAGTCTGCGCGTCGCCTGCGAGACGAGAACCGTGGCGTGCCGGTGCGTGGGAGGGCTGACAATTTTCCCCCTCGCATGCCGCACTTCCAGTAGCACATACATGGTTTCACAAGTTGCGGAAACTTCATTAAAGAGCGGCACATATCCAGTGCATTCATGGCGGAGCTCGCTAAAGCGTAGGCGTGAAATTTTTCAGTGAAAAGTCCGATATAACCCAGTGGATTTTTGGCATAGCCTGCCAAAACATCGAGTTGCTATCCTTGAGGAACCCGTATTACGTGGGCTCTATTCGCTTAGCGTCAGATAATTTTAAGCGATCTTTTTAGTCATTGTAGTGTGGCACACAACTACTGACGGACACCCTGTGACACAAAACTCAATCGGAGACACCTATTGCTCAAGTCGTTGTCAAATAGTTCCAATAGGCAGCATTACATACCCGTGCCGTATCTACATTGACCCATGTCAGAAGGAAAGAATTTCGTAGAAGAGTGCGACACATGCACACGTTGCCACATACTCAGCCACCAAGGTTCGTCCGACGGTTGGTTGGTTTGAACCCTGTTCCTTCAGCGCATCAGACGGATACTCTACCCATAAGACCACGTACTATCCAGTGCACCAATAAGACGGGAAAGCTGTTATAATGGACACATAGGTACGAAGATAACTCTCGAGAAGTGCTTGACGTACCTTAAGAATGCTCGAATGCTAATGGATTAACAAGGCTCTTCCGACAGCTCTCAAACTTCGCCACATGACGGTGAAATCTCACCTATCAACGCATATCAGCAACACACAGGACGCCAGTGAAACAGCAGATCACAACAGAAGTACGTAAAATAAAGCTGCGATTTTAACGTGAGGCAAGATGGAGAGATCACTGCTTCCGTGCACTGCCCGTCACGCTAGACACCGTTATTGGTGTTGATCGTATGAGGAGCAAAAAAGTATGACGTCTCCATCACCTCCAGGCTATATCGAAGGCTTTTTTCTGAAATAGCTACAGTACGAGGAGAAGTGAATAAAGCAAGCAGAAGACACGAAATTTATCTAAAGGTTCCTGTGCTATCGCATTGTAGAAAGCAGTAACAGTGACAGCCAGCTAGTAGCGCGTTCACTAAGACTCGCAGTATTTCTCAGAATACTAGCGGCAGAAAACATTCGAAGTTGTATGGCAAAATTCTGTGCATCACTGTGATTCGGAAGTTTGTAAATGGTTGGTCGGGCACAATGGCAGTTCGGGCTGGCCAGAGCATAATCCTTAAGAATTATACAGTAAAAATATTGGTGCTCATAACGGTGCTCGTTTGCCTAACAGAGATAAAGAAAGAGTTTATGGAAGTTGGATGTGTCGCACCTGCAATGTCCAGGGCTTGCTATTTCATATGAGGTGTGAGAGACTACATAACAAAAAATATAATGCAAAAGCGAAAACCAATAAATTCAGAAATCCGCCCAGGCGCCTAATAAAGCCTCAGAATATCTACAAAGCCCATCTGGCGTGGCTGTAAAGGTCTTTCATAGCTCATATTGTATCCCTACTTTTGTCCTAGGATGTCAGGAAATACCAAGTGAAGGTCTTACTCCTAACCAGGCATTGATAAAGAGGTTACATTAACACATTAAGTGCTGAATATAATAAGTTTGTTTGCACTCGTTCCACAGCGGTGAGCCAAGTTGCCAAATCTTGCACAATATCTCTGGTGCAGGCTCAGTTTCATTCAATGAATGACGCCCCCAACGTGTTTGCCCAGTCCTCAGGGAACTTTGTAATTACAAGGAGGGCCGATGCGATAGAAAGGGGCGTACTGATGATCCGGTTTGATCAAGAAAACAACGACGTTCGATGTGCGAGACACGCGCTCTAATTTCCTCAGGGGAAAATGGAATCTGTGTAGTGGATCACACAGACTGGACATCGTTGGCAAAGGCGCATTACTTGGCTTTTCTAATAATGCCACACTGTCCAAGTAACCATTGCATAGGGATTTCATGACCTTCATTCGCCGCTCCAACTTCTACAGCGCTTATTTCATACACTAGTTGCATTCCCTGATTTGAGCTACTTTTTATCATCGGAAGAGGTGAGTGCGAGATTGAAAATTATTCATTTTGCTCAGGCTTATCATAGACGTGTTGCCATTGCGTTTGGCGGGCTGCCAGCTCGCTTGTAGCAGACGACGTCCTATAGCCATAACGTGTGTTTCATTAGAAACCCAGCGTACCGTACCCATATGCCTATGCTTGACGATTCAAGGTTCACAGAGCCATCGGTATAAATCTGCTTGCGATTACTCTATTGCATTGTCATCTGTTCTAATGCACATAATAGTAGGGCAAGAGCAGATATTATTGACTTTTTGCTGATCCGTGCAACTGCTCTTGACACGTCTCATGATGAGAACTGGCATAGCGAAACTTCTGCTCTACACTGAAAGTTCGTAGGGATGTGAATCATGACGCGGGCCATAAAGATTTCTGCCGCAGGATGTTCGTAGCATAAGGTCACATGTCGAAAACTATTTCGAATGTCCTCCTGCGTTTGCAGAGTGGATACTAGCAGACATCGTGGTTCACAAAGAGTTCCCATTGTAGATGTGCATTTCTAGAGTCCAAGGCATACTCGGAGTGCCCTACAGCATGCATACTCGCAATGCGTTTCAGGTTTGAGACAGGGGTCGCAGTGCGGGAAGACTTTGCCGTAGGCGTTCATTGGAAGGAGGCTTATGAAGCTGTAAAAATAACGAGATGCAGCAGCCCTACGTATTGCCTGCCAGCATGCGCAGGATCGTCAGGACAGATAAAGACCTTCAAAAGCGCATATAAAGCCCATGAAATATAAGAACCACATGATATGTAACGGTTGAATATTCTGCCCAGGTACGTATGGTAGTGCACGTAGCACTTTCCGCAGCCCCGAATCTTTGTGAGATAATGGAAAACGTCACGCCTGGTAAATGCAAGAGTTCCGCATTCCTAAAGTCAAACGATGACAGCGCAGTTTTCTAGATTTCGCGTTACTGTTGAGATCGGCACGTAGGGTCTTGCACGAATTCCCATGAAACCTGCCTGATGCCCAGACGCGGATGTCATTGGCGTACAAAGAAATACCTCCACGGAAGACGCTGAAGTGTTCATTACTTAAAACACTGAGTTGTGGAACACCTATCGTAATCTAACTTCCAGTTGTGTCTCCACGAGTCTACAAATATCTCGCGTTGATGTAAGTGCATTTTTCTGCCGTACAGTCCTAGTGCTGCCATGTATCTACGTATAGCTTCATGGGTGGCCTTGTCAGAAGCAGCTTTTATCTAAAAAAGCAATAGTAATGTTTCTTATGCCTTTCTGCTTTGTAATATTTGTTGTCAAAACAATAACATTGTCAGGGCTGCGGATGTGAGGTTAAAGGGGCGCTTCGTGATTTGGCTTGCTTACTCATGGTCGGAAGTAAATTACCCAAATGCTGAAATCCACCCCAGCTTAGCGGTTTTGATGAGTAGGCATATGCCAAGTCAAAGTGCAATGTGTTCTTCCGTACTTCACCGACTGCAGACTACGGTGTACGTAAACAGGCCGCTGTTCCATCAAATTCAATTATTACCTAATACGCAGCGAATAGCATTCTTAGTACACTTATGGGACTTGATTTTGTTTGCCATTCTACAAGAAATAGGTGGGGGCCACCTTAAAGTGCCAACATCACAAATAAAATGATGGCATCGGTAAAGACAAAACGTTAGGACTATTTGATTTTTGAGCCAACATCCCAACAACAGCAACCATCGCATGTTGAGCCATTCCGTTTGACCGAAGGTAATAAGGACTGGAATAGACGTGGTGCATACAAATCTTACCGACAAGATCGCGGAAATGCTGGCTGCTGAATGGCGAGCAATTGTCGGTGCATGTTCGCTGTGGAAAGCCGCACTGTGTGTGGCGAGTATGTCCGCGCAAGCTGCAATCACCTTGTCGGCTATTGTCAGCACAAGCCTTAGTTCGAAAAAAAGAGAGTAAAATTCAACTACCACCAATTCTTTACGCAATTGTGATAGCAAATGTCAGCTTCCAAAACTACTCAAGGTGGTCTTCGAATTTTATGATTCACCATTGACAAACATCAATTTTGTGGCTCGTCTTTCTGGCAGGCCTCACAACGTCGCGCAATTTATATATCGCACTTTATAGAAGGCCAAGAGAGCACAGCTGGGGCACGTGCATTCATCTTGTCTGCTCCTGCATGCATGGCATGAAGGCTTGCGAGTACTTCCCTACGCATCTTGACAGGAATGATGTTTCTCTTGAAGACTAGACCGTCGTGCGTACGTAGCTTGTCACGGAGGCTCCAGTAGCAACGTATTTCGCCCCTGATATCAGCTTTGCTGTCCGGCCACTGCGTGCTAACATAGTGTTCAAGTTGTGCAATCGCTGAGTCCTCGTCGGTATCTTGGAGAACTTGGCTCAGCCGACTGTCTGAAACCTGAATAAGAGCAATGGTATTTACATGGCAATTCAGGCACTGTTCTTTCAGAAGCGCTTTGCTCGGAAACTGCTATAAAGCGTCATCGAGAAACAGCGGCTTTCCAGGTGTGTATTTGACCCCTATCAGGTACCGCTGTAAGCTGAGGCGCATGCTCTGAAGTTGTAAACGGATAGGGATAACGGCTTCTGAAATGTCTTTTCTAGTGGCTTATGATCCGATTCTACTACAACTTCAGGCTGTCCTAAAATATAGTCACGAAATCTTTTACAGCAGCGAACGATTGCCAGCATCTCTTTTTTCAATCCAAGGATGCCTTTGCTGTGCTTCTGTCAACGAACGTGATGAGTACGCTAGCGGATGCTCGTCCTATATAATTATTGAGCCGATTCCGTTCTAGCTGGCGCCTACCGATTGTGTGATTGGTTTGCCCTTTTGATGATAGATTAATAGAAGAGCCTTGGTAAGCGCTTGCTGTCCTTCTTCCTGTAGAGCCTTGACGCTTGCTCCTTGGCGGTCTTCCCAAATCGACGCGACATGCTTTACTAGTTCTCGAAGGGGTGCTGTTAGGTTTGACATATTCGGAATAAAGCGGGAGACACAATTTACCATGCCCAGGAGCGCCTGCAGCTCCTTCTGGTTTCTTGACGTCTGGAATTTCAAGATGTCTTCTGGCCATTGTGGATCCAAGCTCACCCCGTCGCATTTCAGAACCTGTCTTAAGTACCGGGCACATTGCTGCAAAAATGGCATTTCTTTCTGATAAATTTCAGTTTGTGCTCTTTTCATCGTCGCAGGATCTTTGAAAGGTTGATGTCATGCTCGCTTCTCGTTCTTCCCCACACTAGAATATCGTCCATGACAACCACTGCGCCTTTAAGGCCTTCTAGCACCCGGAGCATGGCACGCAGAAATATTTGAGTTGCCGAAGTGATTCCAGACGGCATGCGTAAAAACCAGTAACAGCAATAGGGAATGCTAAGTGTGCAGATTGTGGAGCTTTTTTTATCTTGCTTTATTTGCCAGAAACCAGAGGCTGCGTCAAAAGTGTTAAAATGTTGCGCGCGATTGATCGAAGGTGCTATGTGTTCGAATGTTGGCATTGGATAGTGCTCAGAAAGCAGTGATTTGTTCACATCAGAAGGGTCTAGATAAATTCGTAGACGACCATGTTGCTGGCCGACTCCGTCGGCTCTGTTACTTACGGGATCATTTTTAAGGCGTAAGCCTTTAGTGGCTCGTGAGTGTGCGGGTGCAGTCCGTGGTGGACGCAGGAAAACGGTGATCAATGGCGAGAGGAGCAAGGAGAGGAGACGCCATGCTAGTAACGCTGTGCGAGTGGGCGCGTGGGAGAGCGCGGACATACGCGTGGGGGTACGCGAACATCGGTGAAAAACGTTGCAGCCATATCGCTGTGATTGCATCCCACCCTCGGGGCCATGGCGGCGTCCGTTCGCAGAACAGTTCGCACAACAGCAACAGAGGCAGTCATAGATAGGCTTTCGCCTATCGCAGTTTAGCTCACCGAAGTGTTCATAGATTTTAGAGATCTGCGTGCGGTCCAGTTCGGCTTTCAACTTCCTTTCCAATGCTAGTGAAAACCGCTGTGCTTCCAGGCTTCAGCTTAAGGTGGTAAACCATACCCTCCAAATGACCTAGGCCCTCGAACACGTTTTCGTAAGGCTTCGCGGAATCGTAAAGTTCCAGTTGCTCGACAGATGAGACTTTTCAGGAAATGCGCCGCTCAACGTCAAGGTAACTTCGTCCTGCACAACAAAAAGCCCGTATAAATCTTGCGTTCTGTCGTTGCAACTTCGAGATGAATTTGTTTCATTGCTTTCTTCTGGAAGCCAAAGAGCGTGTTTAAACTACGCTACACTCACGTGGAATCTTGTTTGTTATTTCTTGCAGCTTGCTGCGCGTGATAACTGAGGAGGTTGCACCTGTGCCCAACTTGCAAAAAATTGGTTTTCCTTATATCTGAATAGCAGTCCAGCGATTGTCTTTCCCACAGGCATGCGATACTGTTTTTAACCAGAAATCGCCATGATTTTTGCCCTGAAGCGTTTCATCAAATGCTACATTTTGCTATCTAGAGTGAATTTTTTTTGGCATCTTGTTGTAGGTTATGGCGAAGTGATTCCTTCCTCCGCATTTTCTGCATGTGCATCCGTTTGTGGGGCAGACATGGTCGGTCTGATGAACCTTTGCACACTTTGTGCAAAGCCAACCGTTGGGTCAGATACCACGTTCATCTGGGCAGCGTAAAGGCTTTTGGTGCTTTCCTGTATTTCTTAGCAAGGTTTCTTGCCATGTTGTCGCGAGCGGCCCATTTCTACCGTCTTTGCAAATGAAGCGTTTTCTGGGAGTAGCTTTTCTTGCGGCTTTTTGTCTCTTATTCCGAGAATAATACGGCTTCTGAGCGTACACTCGTGGAGCTCGCAACTTTTTGCTACCACTCGTAGGTCTGTTAGCCAGTCGTTCAAGCATTCCCCCCATTTTGGTTGCGCTTTCCAAAACAAAACTCGTGATAGGCTAGGTTTAGTGTGGGCTTGTAAAATGCCTCAAGTTTCAGGACTTCTACGTCCGACTTCTCTTCATCCGCTGCAAAGCCAAAAGTGGTGTACGTATTGCGCGCGTACTCTCCGATAATCATGAGAAACGTGACTGTCTGTACTCCTTTGGGTTGCTGCTTTAGATACGTTGCCGTTGCGAAGAGCTCGAAATCCTTCTGCAACATCTTCCAACATTGCCATACGTCTCCTGTGGTGTCCCGTGCTCATGGCGGTGGCAGTAGCGTGGTGACTAGGACGCTGGTCTGCTAGCGTTGTTGCTGTTCATCCGTTGGGCATGCTCGTATTAGCTCGGACCTTCGAGCCGCCTTCGTTGGCCTGCTATCTGTCCACTTTTCTTTCACCGGCTGCGTACATCGGCCGCAGTCCAACCACTCCTGACACCATGTGGTTTGCACAAGGTCGGGTTCGTCGAAAGGACGCTTTATTAAACGAAACACACTCTTATATACATACTGTGAAAGCGGTCGTTACAGCCAACTGTGTGCGCGCGTGTATGAATGTGCATTGTGTCGCAGTTTTCTTTATTCTTTCTTTATATAATCGTTGAAATGCCTTGTATATTGAGAGAAATTTGATGGATAGACACCAGTGGCTTTGTCCGTGACGCGAAAACTATAGTGCCTTCTATCTGCACAAAAATAAATATTTTTTAAGTTAACACTTTTAAGTGCTGTAATATTGTAGATGTATGTGGTTGGTAGCTTTACAAAAGATAAACAACAATTAAACAAACCATCAAGGAGAATACCAATAAGAATACATAGGGCTCCATAGAAAAATACATGGGGAGGCTTATAGCAGGGGTGACACAAATCAAATTTAGGGGTGGGCTAACTCGAAATTGGGTGGTGGATCAACCTGATATTTGAGGATGGGCCAACTTGAAATTTGTGGGTGGTCTAACACAAATTTGGGGTAGGGACACCTTGAACTTTGGTGGTGAGCCTATTTGAAATTCGGGAGCGGGCTTACTTGAAATTTAGAGCCTACCCAACTGAAATTTAGGGGCGGGCCAACTCGATATTTGTACGTCAGCCAAGTTGAAATTTAAAAGTAGGCTAAGGGAAATTTGGGGGTAGGCCAATTTGAAAGTTGGGAGGACCAGATTGAAATGGAGGGGTTTGCTTACGCATACTTATACAACTCATTTCCTGCATACATTTTCTCTCAAAATCGCATAAAAGGGATTTTGCTCGTTTTGCTCGGCTGTCCTTAATGAAAATTCTGCAGAAAGATTACGTTTTATTTTCCGGATCAATACTGCAGTAATTTACACGGTCAATCACTTTTTTTCTATGAAAAGAAAGCCCTGAGGTTACCTTTGTGGGGAAAGCGAACCCCACCGAGACGACGCTAGGCTCAACATGTTTCGTAGCCTGACGGCCGCTGCAGAAAGCACTCGTTCTGCCAAAGCTGCCGCATGTTGTAGAGGAGTGGGAAGCATACGGCAACCGTCCTGGAACGGCTGCATTCGCATCTGATGTTAGCACTAGCATGCCAGCAACTTTATCCGCAATTTTCATGCTTAAATGCTAGGCAAGTAACAGTTACAACACGGAATATCAGATTCGACATTTCTGCAAAATTTCAATAAGCCGAGAGCAGCAATAACACGAAAATTATTTCTTCTATGATTGTAATAGAAAACAAGCATGCCACTGTATGAGAAGGTCACAGTCGCTTAACAGTACACGGCACTCAAGAGTAGCATGAAAACCTGTCAGTTTCTATCCGGCAGCAGCCGCTGCATAACGCGAGTTTCGTGACAGAACAGCAAGCATTGCATCACCCATGACGCTTACAGTTGCCGACCACAGTTAATTAGTTAACACCTGACATGCTGATCTGGCTCACGCTGCAAAGGCATCCATATCGTTGTACTCTGCATTTGAGAAATTTTGAGAAATGCATGCAGACGCGAACTAAATATATATATATATATATATATATATATATATATATATATATATATATATAATGCAACGTCAAAGACACCTAAATTCAGACGACTGTAAGCAATATGCCATAGGTCTCCTTCATTTCGAAAGTGTACTACTTTAAAGTTTGGTTCAATCTATTGGCACGCCTGGTATAAGAGCTGTACACCCATCTTGACGCCCTTCATAGAGGGTATTAAATCACGCAATATAAGAAAGAGAGTGTGGGTAGCATCCTTTTGTTGGGGTTTTCACAAGACCCTACACTTTCTTTGCCTGGACACCTTAGTAGCGAGTGTCAAAGTGGAACCCCCTACACCATTTATGATAGGTGCTTACTTACACCCTTAAGGTGTTGTCCCTGCAAAAAGCCTATTTACACCCTTTTGGGTATAAAAACATTGACTGCGTGCCGTGTAGCGGCCGAATAGCTCCGCTACATTGTATGCTCTCTAAACTCGTTTGTCTACGCAAAGCCATTGCTTAGATGCCCGCACTGTTGCGAATCTCGTTTCAGGCGACATTACAAAAGGTCGTGGTAGATTATAATTCTAAAGATGCTCGGATATGACAAATGAAAGATCCCTCGTCAATGATGCAAAGCTGCGCTACACTCCCGAGGTCAGACCCTTATGTGAAGGCATATCCTTAGAAGAAACGTTCCTGATTTAAACCTCACGCGCCGACAGGCGCTATTGCAAAAGTGAGAGTACACTGAAGAAGAACACAAGGTGAGGAACAAACATGGAGACATAAATCGACAGCCTTGGGATCCTAATCCTTTCAAGGTTACTGACACGAGGTTGTCTCATTGCTCCAAATCTCTGAAAAGAAATATTTAAAGAAATGTTGTTTTAGCCAATTGACAAATTTAAATACGAAGAACTTGAACGCACTGTATATGAACCAACCGCTAAACACTGCTAGCTGAACCTTTAAGAAAAACGCGACTATCAACAATCGAAGTATATAATAAGGACATTCCGTGTATGATCAGATGGCCACCAACATACAATACCCCCAGGAACAATATACAGGAATACATTTAAATAATCGAGGGAACGTATATTACAAACATAATTTTCTCACCGTTATTGTGAATTCTATGGGTTTGTATGTCTAACGGAAAAGCAACGCACAAATGACACCAATCGCAGCACGTGGACAGAAAACATGTCCTACCAGCTTCTATTCGGCTTTCTGTAAGTCATCTTTAGCGAGTGCTTACGCAGAAAAAGACGGACTTGCAAAAAGAAATAACCTTACGAAAAGCAAGAGGCATGCGAAACCAACAGCACGTGGCATCTCAGCGCCACGTGCCTATTCCTTCCTTTCAATCTCTATTGCTCCCAGCTCCTTCGACATGACAGTTCATTGGATGCCACCGAGCGTACAGTTGTTCGAAAACCAATAAAATTAACCAACCACGGAGATTGCAGCCATCGACCGCATCATTTCTAGACAAACGCACTAACCGTAATGTAACAAAGCAACGATTGGAGTGGGAGCAAAGAACGGTAGATCATTCGTAACGTCAACCCCTTAAACTACCCACAACACTGTTACCTTCTTTTTTTCATGTTAGGCACTATTGGTACTTCATTTTATTTTAGATTTTTGTCGGCTGTGGAAAACGGCATTGCCCTGGTTGCTTTCTGTTCTTCCCGAGGGAAGCTGTAGCTTATGTCACGTTCTCTTTCTCACGGCTGGGCGAATGTGTTTCTCAAATTTTTCGAGAACCGGTGAGGCCACTGATCGACTGATTGCGATGCGTTGATCTGAAAATACTTGCAAGAAAAACAGACAAGTAAGAGCAATAAGCTTACCTTGAGCCACTGGAAAACATCTCTGGTAGCACAGCACTCTCATCAGGGAACAGCTTATGCCCGTTCTCTTTTAGCGGACAGGCCTTTTTGGAGTTTCCCAACGGGATTCATTTCACAGCGTAATGCTTTTGAGATGGACTAACTATTTCACGAAAGCCACGCATTTCAAATTTAAATGAAAACTAGAGCTAATGTGAACTTCTGGTTAGCACTGAACGCACCAAAAAAAAAAAAACGCTACATCATCATAAAAAAGATGACAAAGAAGGAACGCAAAATTTTGGCAGAACCCATCTCCCGATAAATAATGACGGTAATTAGTTTAGCATTGTTCATTAGTGCAGACCTTGTTGATAAGCTGTGTGAGTGTGAAATTATTGACGGAATTTCAGATCGCAAGGCAGTGTTTATATCGCTACACTGCAGAATCTGTAAACCGCGTGCCGAAATTCAAACTTTTTTAAACTTTAATCGCTCTGCCGACACGTCTATTCTTGACGTCTTATCGGAACGTTTTGTATTGTTTTGCACACTCTGTAAAGATTGTGGCATGAATACATTAGTTCGTCAATTTCAAAACATTACAAAGCTGTGTATTCAACGCTTTGTTCCGTTAAAAAGTAAGAAAAGAAATTGTGCCATCCCTTCGAGGCGTGATATTTTGCAATTATCACGCTGCGTTAGAAGACTGAGACGCTCAAGACGCAGTAATGGCCCTGATGCAATTGCTAGATGCACCTCTGCCAAAGAACTCAATTTGAAAATGAATATGGCCAAAGATTTTTTCTTTCATGTCGAGCTGCCAGGATTGCTAAGAAATAATCCTCGGGAGTTCTGGCGCTCTGTCATGCCTACTACTGATTCTTCATCTTCATTGACTATCAATGATGAAACTGTAAACAATCCTGTACGCATGTCCAATGCATTCAATTAATATTACCATTCGGTGTACGCAAACGATTTTCATGTCTACCCTGCTTTTGATAATGATTCAGATTTTTCTATTGCCGACATTTAAGTTGATTTTAATGGCGTTCTGAATTTGATTTTAAATTTAGACACGAAAAAGCCTAGCGGCTCCGACGGTATTCCGAATTCGTTTTATTTCGTCTGTTCGCAATGAACATAACGCTATCTTGAAATTATATTCGATAAGTCTCTAGATACAGGAATCGTTCCTTCATCATGGAAACTTGCAAGAGTAATACCCTGGTATAAAACAGACAAGAAGACAGACGTAACAAATTACAGACCAATTTCTTTAACGTCCCACTCGTGCGAAATGCTGGAACATATTATTTACAAACACCTAGTCAATTTTCTTGAGTCGAACAGCATTCTAACTAATGTTAAGCGTGGCTTTAGACGTGGTTTCAGTACTATCACGCAGTTAACCGACTTCACCCATGACATTGCTTATCAACTGGGTCTCGGTAAACAGAATGACGCTATCTTCATTGATTTTTTTAAAGTTTTGGTTCATTACTTCCTTCTAACCTTTTGCAAAAATGAAATGCGATACTAAAAAATTCCCCTCTGGTCGATTGGATTGCTAGTTTCTTTTCTAACCGGTCCCAACACGCCGACTTTAGTTCTGCAAGGTGATCCATACTTGAAGTAGGCTCCGGGGTTCTTCAAGGATCCGTCCTGGGTCCTTTATTGTCTTTAATTTATGTCAATGATCTCCCAAAATATGTTTCGTCCAGCATTCCTCTTTATGATGACGATTGCGTCTTTTACGACGTGATTGACTCTGCGACGAGTTATAAGCGACTGAACGATTCCTTTGTCTCTTTCGGTGCTTGGTGTGAAAAATGGAAAATGAACATTAATTTTAAAAGACGGTTGTTTTGTCCTTCACGAAAAGAGCAGCACCCGTAATTGCGACATATTCCTTGAATGGGTCACCTTTAACCAGAGTTCGACAATACAAATAACCTCGCGAAACATTTACTCACAATCTCTTATGGACTACACACATTGACCAAACATGTTCAAAGCCCCTAAAACAACTTCGATACCTACGTCGTACTATGCAAAAGGCTCCGAAGGCAACTAAACACTTAATGTACAAAACTCTTGTTCGCCCTGTTATCGATTATGCCGCAACAGTCTGGCCACGCCATAACCAAAACAACATAATCAAACTAGAAGCAGTTCAGAAAAAAGCCGTCTGTTTCATTTTTCACCGGTATGACCGCTATTTTTCACCCTCGTCTGCCCTCCCTACGCTGAAACTAAAATTACTTTCAGTACGTCGTGATGTGGAATCATTAAAGGTTTTGCACAAAATAATTCACAAGTCCTATCATACTTCAAACACAGCTTGCATATCTCTCACCAAGACTTCTTTCACGCGTAACTTCCACGAGTTTAATCTTAACCCTTTCTATGCCCGTACAAATACTTTCAAGTACAGCTTCTTATCCCGCACAATAGAAGTATGGAACTCCTTGCCTGGCTGCCTTCGTTCACTCCCGATAAGCGAATTCGAAAGTGCTCTAAGTGAAAACCAGTATGTGTAACAACCTAAATTAGGTTTAGTTTATACTTTATGTGTGCATATCGCTGTGTCGTTGCTTTTAAGAATCGATGAAAACGATTTGTAAGATGTTGTAAACGATTGTAACGAGGTTGTAAGAGTCATTGTTTATTTCCCTTTATTTTTCCCCCCCTGTTTTTACCCACTCCCGCAATAGCCCTCCTATGGGGCTGGAGTATGTACAAATAAACGAATTAATTAAATCGAAATAGCCACGCAACTTATTCCCACCGTAGAAACTAGTTATCTATGAGCCGCGTCCTGCAGCGGGATTTCTCTTTTGCACTTCCCTAGCAACACTTGGCGCCATCTAGCGCCGCCACTGCGAAGCCGGCGCGTGGCCTCCGAAATGCATGGCGCGCTCGTACGTGCGAAGGCTGAGAAACGCATCATGCGCGATAAACGGGCTCACTCGCGCACTTCTTTCTGGACCCGGTACTTTACGTTGCCGAGAAGACCGCGCCGGGCCTCCCAGACGAAAAGCTTGGCGCGCCGGTGTCGCGAACGCTGAGACGTGTTCCCTCGCTTGCCGCATACTAAGCGGCGTATACTCGGTGATCCAAGCTGGCGAGAGCTTGATTGAAAAGCGGGAAATGCCCAGTGCATTTATCACGCAGCTCGCTAAAGCGCTGGCGTGGAAGGCGTTATTGAAAAGAAGGACGTACCGAGTGCACTTGTGGCACCGCCTGCTAAAATGCCGTATCATGATCCTTGAGGAACCCTTCTGAGGTGGATTAGATTCTCCATAACATTAGATAAATTAAGAGATCTTTAATTAAGGGACAATTAAGGAATTGGCGTCGGTCCTCTGGGCATTTTTTCTGCGTCCTCTTCTCAAAACGGGCCGTTATATCCATGTTCCATCAAGCCAGAAACCATCTAGCCCATCTAAGTCCTGTTAAGGGATCTTTTCACGAACTTTACGCTCTTTCGGATCTATCTATCTATCTATCTATCTATCTATCTATCTATCTATCTATCTATCTATCTATCTATCTATCTATCTATCTATCTATCTATCTATCTATCTATCTATCTATCTATCTATCTATCTATCTATCTATCTATCTAACCGTTTTCCTGAGTCACTGGGTAGTCCGTGGTACAATAGTTATACGGCTGCTGTGCTTAGGTAAGAGGGTTCTCAAGCAAGCATCGGACGAACTGTGGCCAGTGAGTATGTACCAATGTGAAAGTAAGCGCCGTTCTTCAACGAAGGTCTGTCACGCCGACACAGATCACTGTAGTTGCGGGACTGGGTAGGTAACGCTGTTCGAAGAAATTCTTTGACGCCGATTTGTAGCAATGTATTTCAGCTACTCGGTCTGTACTGTTCTTCAGTGAGCCTCTTGTGTCGATGACTATGTGTTAGTAGGTGTGCGCTCTTCAATGAATATGTTTGACGTCAACTTGGTTAAATAGGTACGTGCCGCTGGGAATGTGCCGCTTTACAATGATGAAAAAGAACCATTAAGTTTCTTCGATACTAAAAGGAATCAAGGTCACGTCACAAGGATTTCTTAACGACAGCAAGCCGAGGCTTTAGCAGGCTGCGCCAGAAATGCAATGGGTATGTGCCGCCCTTGAATGAACCCCTCACCAACATGGGTCGCTGAGTATGTGCCACTAAATGTGCGGCAAGAGAGTGAACAATTATCAGTTTACCCAGGCACCGGCGCGCCATGCTTCTCGTCTCGGAATCCATGCGCGGATTTCTGGGCAGTGCCACTAGATGGCGCAGTCTCCAGAAAGAAGCGCGAGAGGTGAGCCTGGTTAACTCATGAAGTGTTTCTCAGCATTCGCGCGCACGTGTGCACTATGTATTGCAGAGGCTACGCGTGGGCTTCGCGGCGGCATTACTAGATGACGTGGAATGTTCTTAGGGAAACGTGAAGGAGGAGTACCGCTGTAGCGCATGCCTCATACATAACTCGCTTTCACCGTGCCAATACGGTGTGTCGATATATTGATTCAATGTTGATACATTACCGTCGACAGTTCTCGTGATGCAGACGCCATGACGAGGATTGGGTAACGAAGCTGGAGTGACAATAATGCAACGCCCATGACGGTATGATGAAGGTCGTATGAAAAGAGATGCATCATAGTGACTGTAAGACTACGATGAAGTGGTGGTGATGGCATCACGAGAGTCGAACGGCAAAGTTGGACTAAGAATGCTGCAATGATCACGAATGCTTCACGAACGCGATCTCGTACCTAGTGGCTTAAGCTGCTTGAAAACTTCTAGCCACTAGGCCGGCCTAAAGGGCCTGACGACGACGGCATAGCGAGGGTCAGATCACGAAGCTAGAATGACGACGATAGAATCACCACGATGGCATCACTCCTGCGTGCACGTGTCAACGAGCCCAAACCGGTAGACAACTTGCGGCACTGGGTCGGCGTAAGAGACAAGATAAATAGATAAATTGGTATGCTGAAAACAGCTAAAGTAGGCGGAGAATGCAATTCTCGTTAAAAGATATGTAAAAGAATGCACCAGAATCCATCTCACGAGGGTTATCAACAGTATAGCGTTTAGAATTAAATAAATGGCGACCCACGGTATCGCCGCCGTCGAATAGCGTACTACAGGCGGCACTCCTCTGTTCTGCTTTCCTAAGAGCACGCGGTGACATCTAACGGCGCTACGACGAGGCCTGCGCATGGCTTCTGAACTGCATGGTGCGGCGTTCAACATGAAGCCTGCGCATGGCTTCTGAACTGTATGACGCGCCCTTGCGTGCGAATGCTAGGGAAACGCGTCATGCGGCAGCCGGGCTCATCTCGCGCTTGGTTCTAGACACGCGACGCTATGTAGTGGCACCGCCGACAAGTCTGCGCATCGCCTGCGAGACGAGAAGCGTGGCGTGCCGGTGCGTGGGAGGGCTGACAATTTTTCCTCTCCCATGCCGCACTTCAAGTGGCACATACATGGTTTAACAAGTTGCGGAAAGCTTCATTAAAGAGCGGCACATATCCAGTGCATTCATGGCGCAGCTCGCTAAAGCTTTTTCATTGAAAAGTGCGATATAACCCAGTGGATTTGTGGCATAGCCTGCCAAAACATCGAGTTGCTGCCCTTGAGGAACTCGTATTACGTGGGCTCTATTCCGGTCAGCGTCAGATAATTTTAGGCGATCTTTTTAGTCATTGCAGTGCGGCACACAACTACTGACGCACACCCTGTGACGCAAAACTCAATCGGAGACATCTAGTGCTCAAGTCGTTGTCAAAGAGTTCCAATAGGCAGCATTACATACCCGTGCCGTAAGTATAGCGTCCCATGTCAGAGGGAAACGAGTTCGTAGAAGAGTGCGACATATGCACGCATTGCCACATACTCAGCCACCGAGGTTCGTCCGACGGTTGGTTCGTTTGAACCCTGTTCCTTCAGCGCATCAGACGGATGCTCTACCCATTAGACCACGTACTATCCTGTGAACCAATAAGACGGGAAAGCTGTTATAATGGACACATAGATCAGTCAGTCAGTCAGTTTATTGAAGTCCTGAGGAGTTTCAAGCCGTTGGAGATCCCACGCGGGGAACTCCTCCGGCAGAAACCGTAGGCGACGCCTAAGTCGGGACGGGAACGTGGTGACGCTCCGCCAGTTCTTGGGCCCTCACATAGATACGAAGATAACTCTCGAGAAGTGCTTTAAGTACCTTAAGAATGCTCGAATGCTAATGGATTAACAAGGCTCTTCAGACAGCACTCAAACTTCGCCACATGACGGTGAAATCTCGCCCATCAACGCATATCAGCAACACACCGGACGCCAGTGAAACAGCAGATCACAACACAAGTACGTAACCTAAATCTGCAATTTTAATATTGGGCAAGATGGAGTGATCACTGCTTCCATGCACTACCAATCACGCTAGACGCCGTTATTTGTGCTGATTGTATGAGGAGCAAACATGTATGAAGTCTGCTTCACCTCCAGGCTATATCAAAGACTCCTTGCTGAAATAGCTACACTACGAGGACGAGTGAATAAAGCAAGGAGAGGACACGAAATTTAAGTAAAGGTTGCTGTACTATCCCAATGTGGAAAGCAGTAACAGCGACAGCCAGCCAGTAGGGCATGCACTAAGACTCGAATTATTTCTCAGAATACTAGAGGCAGGAAATGTTCGAAGTTGCATAGCAACATTCGGTCCATCACTGTGATTCGGAAGTTGATAGGTGCTTGGTCGGGCACAATGGCAGTTCGAGCTGGCCAGAGCATGAACCTTAATAATTATACAGTAAAAATTCTGGCGCTCTTAACGGTGATGGTTTGCCTAACAGAGAGAAAGGAAGAAAGAGTTCATGGAAGTTGGATGTGTCGCACCTGCAATGTTCAGGGCTTGATATTTCATGAGGTGCGAAAGACTACACGAAAAATAATATAGTGCAAAAGCAAAAACCAATAAATTCGGAAATTGGCCCAGACGACTAAGAAAGCCTCATAGAATATCTACAAAGGCTAACTGGCGTGAATACAAAGGTTTCTCATAGCTCATATTGCATCCCTACCTTTGTCCTAGGATCCTCGGAAATACCAAGTGAAATTTTTGCTCCTAACCATGCATTGTTAAAGAGGTGACAGTAACGCATCAAGTATTGAATATAATAGGGAAGTTTGCACTCGTTCCACAGCGGTGAACCAAGTCACCAAATCTTACACAACACTTCTAGTACAGGCTCAGTTTGCCGCCCCCAACGTGCTTGCCCAGTTCTCGAGGTACTTTGTAAGTGCAAGGAGGGCAGATGCGATAAAAAGGGGCGTACTGAGGATCCGGCTTGATAAAGAAAACAACGACGTTCGATGTGCGAGACACGCGCTCTAATTTCCTCAGGGGAAAATGGAATCTGTGTAGTGGATTACACAGAGTGGACATCGTTGGCAATGGCGCATTACTTGGCTTTTCTAATAATGCCACGCTGTACAAGTAACCATTGCATCGGGATTTCATGATCTTCACTTGTCGCTCTCACTTCTACAGCTCTTATTTCATACAATAGTTGTCTTCCCTGATTTTAGCTACTTTTTATGATCGCAATAGATGAGCGCAAGATTTAAAATTATTCATTTTTGCTCAGGCTTATCATAGACGTGTTGCCCTTGCGTTTGGGGGGCTGCCAGCTTGCTTGTAGCAGACGACGTCCTATGGCCATAACGTTTGTTTGATTAGAAACCCAACGTACCGCACCCATATGCCTATGGTTGACACTTCAAGGTTTACACAGCCGTCGGTATACATCTGCTTGCGATTACTCTATTGCATTGTCATGTGTTCTAATGCACATAATAATAGCGCAAGAGCAGATATTATTGAGTTTTTGCCGATCCGTGCAACTGTTCTTGACACGTCTCATGATGAGAACTGGCATAGCGAAACTTCTGCTCTGCACTAAATGTTCGTAGGGATGTGAATCATGACTCGGGCCATAAAGATTTCTGCCGCAGGATGTTCGTAGCATAAGGTCACATGTCGAAAACTATTTGGAATGTCTTCCTGCGTTTGAAGAGTGGATACTAGCAGACATCGTGCTTCACAAAGAGTTCCTATTGTTGATGTGCATTTCTGGAGTCCAAGGCATATTCGGAGTGCCCTACAGCATGCATACTCGCAATGCGTTTCAGGTTTGAGACAGTGTTCGCACTGGGGGAAGACTGTAGCGTAGCTGTCATTGGAAGGAGGCTTATGAAGCTGTAAAAATACCGAGATGCAGCAGCCCTACGTATTGCCTGCCAACATGCGCAGGATCGCCAGGAGAGATCAAGAGCTTCAAAAGCGCATATAAAGCCCATGAAATATATGAAGCCCATGATATGTAATGGTTGAATATTCCGCCCAGGAACGTATGGTAGTGCACGTAGCACTTTCCGCAGCTCTAAATCTTTGGGAGATAATGGAAAACGTCACGCTTGATGAATGCAAGAGTTCCGCATTCATAAAGTCAAAAGATGACAGTGCAGTTTTCCAGATTTCGCGTTGCTGTTGACATCGGCATGTTGGGTCTTGCATGAATTCCGATGAAACCTGCCTGATGCCTAGACGCGGATGTCATCAGCGTAGAAAGAAATACCTCCATGGGAGACGCTGAAGAGTTCATTACTTAAAACACGGCGTTGTGGAACACCTTTCGTAATCTCATTTCTAGTTGTGTCTCCGCGAGTCTACAAATCTCCCGCGTAGATGGAAGTGCATTTTTCTACCGTACAGTCCTATTGCTGCCATGTATCTCCGGATAGCCTCATAGGTGGCCTTGTCAGAAGCGGCTTTTATGTAAAAAAGCAATAGTAATGTTTCTGATACCTTTCTGCTTTGTAATATCTGTTGTCAAAGCAATAGCATTGTCTGGGCTGCGGATGTGAGGTTGAAGTGGCGCTTCCTGATTTGGCTTACTCATGGTCCGAAGTTAATCACCCAAATGCTGAAATCCACCCCAGCTTAGAGGTGTTGATGAGTAGGCATATGTCAAGTCAAAGTGCAATGTGTTCTTGCGTACTTCATCGACTACAGACTACGGTGTACGTAAACAGGCCGTTTTTCCATCAAATTCAGTTCTTGCCTAGTACGAAGCGAATAGGATTCTTAGTACCCTTATGTGACTTGATTTTGTTTGCCATTCTACAAGAAATAGATTGGGGCCACCTTAAAGTGCCAACATCACAAATAAAATGATGTCATCGGTATAGAGAAAACGTTAGGACTATTTGATTTCTGAGCCAACATCCCAACAACAGCAACCATCGCACCGTCAGCGACACGTGCGACTCACGTCGTTGAAGGTCTAATTAAAATATATTTAATCGAATTCAAGGTTTACTGTCCTAGTAAGTAAATTTGGAAAAAGCACCTGGTGAATTAATACTCGTAATGGGGACAACAAAGTCGAGACCACTGATTTTCAAAACATGAAGTCGGCTCTCGAATGAACATTTAGTAGGAGCGTCTTTGGGGAGAAACATAGATGTTCAGTAATGTTTGGACTGTCAGTATTTGAAATTAGGTTCGAAAAGAAGGCAGGCGATTTTCATAATAAAGAATATTCACTTCAACTTTTAGAAGGCCAAGAAATAGACGTAAGGACTAGCATTCTGAAACTACGAGAGGGCGTAATTTATAAGTGAGCTTCCCTACTTATAAATGACTCGACCAAACTCTATAATGGGACAGACATACGTGCGGTAACTCATCAGGAGAGTCTCCCTGCACATTCCAAAACGACTGCTATTGACTCTTCGTAATAAACCAACAGCACGTGCTCCTTTCAATGTGAAGTATTTAATGCGTGTCCACCAATTAAGCTTTCCTGCATAAATCATTCACCGACATATTAATAATTGTACCTGTAGAATTCTCTCCTCCATACGTCAGTGTTATTTGGATAGGAATAGTTAAATGAAAAACTATGGTTGCACATTTGGTGACAATTAGGGACATTTGCATTCCTTTAAGCCACAATTCAATCTGATTCAAATACGACTGCAATGATTCATATATGCTATGTATATTGTTTCACACCAAAAAAATAGGATATCATCATCATAACATGTACCTGCACATCGTGGTGTCTTGGAATATGACATAGCAAATTATTAAATAATACGGGGCAGATTGCTGCGCCTTCAGGAGCACCCCTTTTCTCTTCGTAAGTTTGAGAAGAAACACCATTTTGATAGCAATGAGATGAACGCCCGGCTTCAATATATTACGGAACATGCCATTTGAGAAAAAGCTTTATATATCCGGAACCTCACAACGCAGCCTTGTATTTGCATTTCGGCCCTCGACTAAAATATGCTAACAACATTTTCGTATGCAGTGTTACTGGCTACTGCTACAAGCTGCTCGGGAATTGAACGTTTTCTAAAAACCTGGGGCCCGTAAAGCTTTGTGGCCGGGTGTACGTCCACTTATGCAATATGAAACCATGCTCTGGTCAACATGGAAGCCAGCCAACACCAAGCAAAGCACATCGTCGTCACCAGATGAGGCAGTGGCGGCTTATGCGTACGTGTTACTAAATCCAAGGGTGGACATCAACTTCTAGTAGCACGTAGCAATACACATAGGGCGTCCCAGCTAACCTTAGCCAAGCTGTTCAACGAAAAATAAAGGATTTCAGAAAGACGGTGCAAGATACGCTTTTAAGACCTACGATGTTTGCTTGTCAAATGTTTGACCACCGAACACCGTAACGAAGTTTTATAGTTGTATGTGGCTTCGTGCTTTTTAAATTTTTTTTCCTGTGAACAGCTTGGCTAACGTTAACTGTGAATTTTATATATATATAACTTAGAAGAAACACCGCCTATCGATCTAGCACGCGCTTGACTACAAACCTGCTCTAATAGAAACCACGGTACACTAATCGAGCTTCACGCTTTGTCGGCACTACTCACTAGCAAATCCTAAATGCTCCTCAGAAGTTACCATTCAGATTCATTTATTCTTACTTATTTTCTTTAGGACTAACGAAGAATAGAGCACATCGGACTCCCTTATTCTTTACGCTCATTGATATGAGGTTACCGAAACTCGTTATTCCATTCAATCAGCTAGAGGAGGCCCAATAATGGTCGCCCCTGCTTAGCGTCTTGGCTAGAGCCGTCGATCAATGTTCGTGTCGGTGCCCTGCAGCACGAGTCCCAACGATGCGGGCGAGTAAGGGAAAAAAGTTGCCCGCCTGGTGGTCGTTGCCCAAACTCTTTCGTAAGCCACAGCCGTATGTGTACGGCGGCTGAATTTTAGACGAAAGCTGCTGCACCTTTGCGCATGCGAAAAACGTCGTTCCTGCTGAAAAGACAATGAGTGTTCTGGCGACGCAGTTGGAAGAGGTGTCCTCGTTGCACGAGGGAGGGTGTACATAAATTGGTGGAGAGAGCTACGCTCATGATGACCACCTATTACTATATTTCCCTTTATGCCTGTTTCTTGCGGCGTGAAGGAGAAAACCTTTTTCCTGTTGCCCTCAAACCTTCTCCGTTCCCTTGACATTCCGGCTCTTTGTTTACATTGAGATGCAGGTTGCCAGCACGAGTGTGTGTCTACGTGATAGCACACGCGTGCGCTTCTAAGTGTGCGGCCGTCTCTCGAAGTGTAACTGCAAACAAGAGTTTTGCTCACTCCTCTGGGCTCATCCTCATATTATCTGGTTCGTTTTCTTCCTTTCGTGCACACCTGTGTTTCCCATTTTGTTTGAAGAATTGACGCAAAAATGTGTCGGAGTTGGACACTTGGACCGACTGCTTAATGCCTTTATGAAATCGCCCTCTGAAGTGGGTTCAGAGAATACGTCGGACTGGCGCTTGACACTAAGAGGTCAGCAGCAATTGGTAGCGAGTGGATGAGAGGGGTAGAGATGATAGCGAGTAATTATGAGAAATGGAGACTGCTTGGTCTGCAGGCTATTGGTGGGCGCCTTCGAACAAATAGGGACTGGCAGCTTAAGTGCTTGGAAAAACGCCACGGGGGGGGCTCCACCAGAGCAGCCACTGATTCTGACAGTAGCTGAACCCCTAGCCTGACGGGTGCTTTCTCAAGAACACTTGAATTATACATGTGCTGGCATTAGCAAATGCTTGGAAGAGGGGCGGGTGGTTACAGCCAATGAAAACCTGGGAACACAGCAAGTAACAAAGCTTAAGTCAATTACGAGACACATATTATGGAAGAAATTGTAATTCACAGAGAAAAAAATAAGATACAGAGGGCACCGGTGCTTGTAATCCAGTAGATATGAGAGGTTTTCGAAAGCAATAATGATACCTTTCAACTAAAGCGCATGTGGGTTTGAGCAAGAAACTAGTAGTTGGACGCTGTGTCATTTGTGTCATCTCGATCCGGTTGAAATCGTTCACAAGGGATTTGTTGGGCAACTTGTTGCGAAGTCACATCAATTCTTCAGACGAGTAGATATTGGACGGTAGTTGAACGTTCTTTTACGTAACTCAGATGAAACATCACTAGATTCGTCTATTCGCATTTAGTGATCAAAAAATATCTTTCAGATAATATGCATCTAAATGTACCTTTGGTTCTTGTTTGCCTGACATGTGCGTCATTTTCTGTGTTCATTGGACTGTTCATAATACGGACCTCAATTTTCTGAAGTTGCACAATGGCTGCGTACCTTACAGTTCTTGGAAATACTTCACCATTGTTACATAACAGCTTGTTTTCAGCACTTCATGCTCACGTGTACCGAGGGACACTCCTGGCGGTGAAACTGGAGAACTTGGCAACTGGACAACGTGACACTAATCTCGTTGAGGTTGCACAGCCGCTGTCCAAATGTGAAAACTTTCTTTTGCTTTCGTGCCGGTCTTTTTAATCCTTTCTCTCCGCAATAGTTGATCCGTGATAAGTGTTTTAAGCCTCTACGCAATGTGAATCCATTTATGAGTTACCACGTACGACACAGGCGTTCTCGTTTGCGGTGGTTGATGCATTGGAAAAAAGCGACAATCACCTTAACTAATAACTGTATGTAATTAATCCTCATTACTATGTGTGTGTTGGCATTACAAGTCCTTCCCTTCATCCTCACATTCCTGTCAAAGGCTTACCTGTAATGAGTTACCGCAGCGTGTCTCCTGCAGATCAGTCAATGGGTAGGTCGAGTTTCTTTCCCGTAAGATCCGTAACTATCTAACGTAATTATCTATCTAACTATCTAACTAATGTAAGATCCTTTCTTTGTAGGAACAAAAAGGGACGCAAGAAATGTGCAACATGTTTTTGTTGGGGGAGCCTGTCATGCACGCATTGTCATTGTTTACTTGTCGCTAAAACCCTGCATAAAAAAGATTAGAAACGTTTGAACTCTATCTGTCATGTGGGTAAAAAAAAGCACCTCATTTGGGTCCCCTTCCTAGATCCTCCACCAAGCGGCTAGCCATGACCTTCGCTATCAATCCTGAGGTTCGAAAACACGTAATTACAGTGGTGGTTCAAGCAGTAACACATCTGGCAATGCGGAAATAATGTGTGTATGTAATCACTCACAAGAAGAAAAATTTCACCTCTTCTGAAATCGAGCCAGTGACTCTGACTTCACGTTCACGCTCCTCTTCGGGTGCGAAACAAATATGCTTCAGCGAGAGTAGCTATTTCGTTGATGTGGACAGACTTATGCATAAAGTTCCCCTAAATTACAGCGCCTGTGATACCTAAATGCTCACGTCAGAAAAAAATTATGAAGACACGCTATTTCAAGGAAGTTAAAGCGGTATTTAAGCCGTCTAGAGCCACAATCACTAAAATTCACTTCACGCAGCGCCATTCCTTTGCGAATACGTACAAAGAACCTTTATCTATTTTGTAGAATTGCTTCCTTCTTCTTTTAATTATTCTCTTCTGCACGAAACAGCAATCTACTGGTATCATTGTAAAAACTAAAGGAAGGTGCACTGTAATATGGTTATGAGTATGAACTAAGCATTAGTATTTGACAGAATATATTCTTGTAGTTGTTTCTTCAATTGGTAAATTCTAAGTGGTGTTATATCTAATAGTAATGCGTTCCAGAGAGCGAGGGATGAAAAATGGACAATCTGCATACCATAATTACGATTTATTTTGGGTAAAATGAAGTTCCTATTTATTGCAAACTTGGTACCATTGGTGTTTGTTAGAAAAGATAGGGGTATCAAGCTATCGCATCGTGCGTAATTGATTTGTCGGAGCAAAAAGGTACCGAGGTTATATGTAACAAGTTTTGCGACTCAAACATTGTGATTAGGTTGTGAAAGATATGCGGCGTTGTCCTTCTATGGGTTCAATGTAGTTATTCTATTAGCCTGATTCTGTAGGATTTGCAATGAGTTTAAATGCCTTATATAACTGCTTCTCCAACAAGTAGCGGAGTGAAAAGTGAATAAACGCAAAGCAGAAGGATGGTAATATTTGAGCGTCCCATTTGCTTCGCGTTTTTGAAAGCACTCAAATCACGTAGGTAATCTTTTGTTTTACTTTACATATTCTTCAATGAATTTAATATATCTTTCAAGTTCTACACCAAGATAAATACAGGAAGGAAAACATGCAGGGATAGGACTGGCGCCAAGAAAAATAGGAGGAATTGCATGAAGTGTTCGTTGGTGGGAAGTAAATAGAACAAATTTTGTTTTGGAAGGGTTTGTCTGCAGCTCGTTAATAGGGTTCAACTCCTGCAGGCTCTATAAATCGCCATTGAGGTTAGATATTAGAGCTCTGAGACATTTTTTCAGAATTAATGACAGTATTAATGTCTCCATCAAGCATAAATTTCGGAGAAGAAAGGCAGCTAGGTAGATCATTGACACATGTTAAAAATGAAAGTGGACCCAGTATGGAACCCTGGGGCACACTAGTATTAGTGAACATTGTTTTAGAATAAACGCATGAAATAGTTACTATACCTGCACTCTGCTAAGTATTTTTTGTAGTAATAGTAGTGCTGGGGCCGGTAATTCCTAATGATTGAAGCTTATGAAATAAGATACGATTATTTGTTTTCTCAAACGCTTTCATTAAGTCCACAAATACAGAAGCTGAATAATTACGCTTATCGATAAGGAGTTTTAGTTGATCGAGTAGCGCAACATGAACAAGCTCAGTCGAGTAACCTGGGCGAAAACCGTATTGGAATGGTGAGAGAACGTTAGATTTTGTAAGCTAATTAGTTAAGCATTTTTCAATAACCGTCTTCATTACTTTGCTGAAATGGTAGTACGCAGACGGGGCGATAATTGGAACTTAAAGAGCGGCCTCCTTTCTGAAGAATTAGAGTGATCCTGCCTTGTTTCCTTTCCCGTGGCAAACTGGCCGATTCAGACGTGATGTTAATTGTGTCCGCAAGGACATCAATTATTAAGGGTGTAATTAACTTTATATGAGGAGGATGTAAGTTAACAATGCCGGCGCCGGTTAACTTCAGGTTTTTATAACGTTTAGGACTCCCTGTATGTGGTTGCAAATAAAAGGAGAGACTGCGACATGCGATGGGGCACGGGATTATCATGCGCAGGTGTTTGTAGTTCACTGCTGAAATGGCAAACAGCGAACGCACCACCTATTTCTTTGGCGGTTTTGAACACCATGCCACGATGACCAATTTCTGTTATTCTTTCTCGATCAGTGGTTCTACATAAGGAGCAGTTCAAAATTTCCCATTCCTTTCTTACGATTACACCCCATTTCAAAAAGATTTTTGTACCTTATTTTCCTTTTTTTTTGTTAATGTAGAGGAAAGGAGGTTAGAAAACTTCTTGTATCGAATGGCCAAATTTTCATTGAATGTTCGTCGTTTCATTTTCAAGTAAAGATTGTCCTTTTTGAGCACCAAAGCCATTACTTTATCTGTTATCCATGGATTCTGAGGCAACGCAAATTTCTTTTTGCGTTTCGCTTGATGGGAATGACGACCAAAGCAATATTTAAGCACAGAGATAAGGAGTGAAAATGCTCTTCATGGACCCTTTGTAGATAATATGGAGGACCTGTGAATATTAGTCTGGACTAATCTTGTTAATCTTATTAATCTTGTCTAGACGAATCTTGATTAGTGAAGATTAGACTAGTCCAGATTAGACACGGCTTCAAGGAATTATTATTTGTCTAGTATAAATTTCGAGTGCGTCATTTTTTCAATAGCCATGAGTATCGTGATAATTAAAAATATAGGATAATGATCAGTTATGTCGGCCATTACAGAACACCTGCATCTGCTGGATATGTCAAATTGAATAGTGCATGGTCAATTAATGTACCTATCTTAAGTTAAATATTCATCAGCAAAGCCATTAAAACAACCCGAATAATGTAAAGAGAAGGCGTACACTGCAGCAAGGGTGATGTTGATGTCACCTATGCTTGTTACATTCTTCTATTCAGTTGCTTCGACTCCCATAACATTATGGAGAGCAGCACAGAAATCCATTGCTGATGAAGAAGGTGAACGACTTGTGCAACCAATTATTAGGTTTTTGTTGTCGATCTTAAGGGAGTCATTTTTAGAACAGTCCTAACACCTTCACAATTAATTACGCTAAGCACAAGATCGCTTCTTTTGTGTGTCTCACCTAACCTGTGCCAAGGATTTAAAAAAACAAAGTGATTAGCCGCAGCTGAATGAACCCAACGGCATATGGTTTCGCGTCACGTGGCACTCCTTAGAGTATATTTATATTCCACTTAATTGGTTAATTAACTAAGATCAATAATCAAAAGTTTCTGATATTCCCTTTGGGGCCAAGCGCATGCGTTTCTATGTGTCGTAGCGGGGGTCCAACGACTGGTCCAATTTTCTGTGGCAACGTACCTGCTGCGTGGCGGTCTTTTTCGGCGTTTAATGAGAGCCCGCGAGATATTTAATAGAACCAGGTTACTGCGCTCGTCCGCTATGGTATTGCAGCGCTCTCTACCGTGCGTCTATAGTCTATCGCTTATCAGGGACGCCGGCGCTTCCTTTCCGTGCGCCACCGCCAAAGATGCTGACGCACTGTGAAGCCGACTCGTAGAGCCGTGGCCACTAGCTTCGCCACGGTCCGCGCGCACGGTTCTTTCGCACGAACCGCGATTGAAGAGCGCTGCAATGCGATAACGAACCAGCGCAGTCACGTGGTTTCATTTCATATTTCGCGGGCTTTCTTGAAACGCCAAAAAACATCGCCCAGAGGCATGTACGTTGCCACAAAAAATTGGAGCGGTCGTTGGACACCCCTCTACGACACGTATAAACGCATACATCTGGCCCCAAAGTGAATAATAAACATTCTGCATAATTGATCTTAGTTAATTAACTAATAAAGCGGAATATAAATATACTCTCAGGAGAAGCACATGACGGCAAGCCATATGCCGTTGGGTTCATTAAGCTGCGGCTAACGACTTTTTTTACATCCTTGGCGCCAGTTACGTGAAACACCCTGTATAGTGCTGCGCCTCCATGGCTGCTGGAGGGACTATTGGAGTATTCAGCAACAAAATTAGAAAAGCAGGAAAGCTGTTTATCGTGGTTACTCAAGCAAGTTTCAGATACTCTAATGACTCAAAATGGGAAGGTGAATGTAGAGAAGAGATTACAAATTTTGTCGAACTGTTTGCAGAGATTGCGTGCATAGAGATGGAGAGCAGATCATTGATGATTTGAAAAAAAAAAGGTTGCTGGTTAGCTGTGAGATGTAAGATTTGCCGAGAGGTGAGGCCCGGCGCAAGGGTGGGTTATAGTTTTCACTGAAAGGTCGGATTGACTTATGATGCCAAAGAAGCGACTCTCGGTTGTTTTCCAGTTGACAGTTGTCTGTCCGCAGAAATCTCAAGTTTTTCTTTTCCTTAACTTTCACATAACCTACCATTCTTCAAATTTAGGAAGCTAATGAAAAATGACACTGCCACGGAACACCAATACAGACGCAAGCGTACCGCACAGTGGGGCGAGTAGAATCTGTTTCTTCGGAATTCTAGTTCTTTAGCTGAAATATTAGCTATATGGCAATACAGGTGAAGTTAAGCGCCTTTTGCACGCTCGCACAGCCGCCAGAGGTGCGAGTTGTTTATGTTGGAAATATCTTACGACCATTTAGGGTAATCAGAGTTTATATACTGGTTAAAGTGGCGTTCTATCACAACTGAATCACCTTGCAAGTGCGACTGCTTTACCTGGCGACGTAAGCTTTCCCGTCACTTATTATTAGTTATTAGTGATTCGTTATTATTAGTTGCTGAGTATGTTTCGTATAGCTAGCTGTCCTCTAATTTGCCATCGCAATCGATACTTCGCCTTTCGGGTTACACTGTGATCTTTAATTTTTTTTGGTTGCGTAATGACTCGGCTCAGAAAAGAAACTTTAATGAGATCTCCACCAGTGTAAAATCCTTTGTAGAGTAGCGCGGCCTTCCGAGGATAAAATGTCATATCCCGACCAAGGAATCCAGCGCTTGCATTACATAAGCACCATCTAAAGCCGCTCGAGATTAAAATTGAAAAAGATATGCGCTAAAGTAACGTCCCATAAAAGAGCGACAAGTGTAAGAACTTGGCGGACACCAGATGCGGAATATATAGAACTTTTTTACCTCCCCGTCTGCTCTGCTTTTCCTTCGAGGATCACACACTCATCGTTTCGGAACGGCAGGATTCGGGAAGCTCTACCCACTCGCGGGATGTGCGGAGAAAGTAAGGGCGAGACGGTGGGAAGGGCGAAATCCAGAGCAGTGAGAAAGGGAGCCTAGCTCGCGCGCACCGCGTCCAATCTCCGAATAGGAAACTGCTCCGGTGCCGGTGACGATTTACGCGCCGGCGCCCGGTAGCGCGGCCTGAAGTGCGTGCGGTCGCTCGCGATCCCTCTCCCCCGAAGCGCGCGCACGCTCTCTCCACTTCGCTCCGCCGTGCCGCGGGGCCGCCAACTGGTCGCGCATTCGTCGCTCGTGCTCCGAACCGGCCGGTTGTACGCGCCTGACGCTCACTCGGTGACGTTCGGCCTCGGGACTCGGCACCCCAAAGTGTGGGGGGCTCTGGTACATAATGTGTGCTCGCTTCACTCCTTGAATCTTCGTCTCGTTGGAAGCACTTGCCACGTTGTCTGCGCAAATTTTTGTTCTGTGCCCTTCCGCCTCCCAACCCCCCCAAAAAAGTTTCGCACCGATTTATCCGTGACGCAGCGACGCGCACCCGTTGTTCCGACTCCGCGATTGCGGCCTTCCAAGTTCGGGCGCGCACGCACGGACGGCGCAAAGGCACAGATGCACGGGTTCGTCTCTGAGTCGTGTCCCGGATAACAGACTTGTTGGTGGCCGACTCATTTGTCCCGGCCGACGCTGACGACTCTTGACACCGATGCATCTGCGTCAGATACTTGCTCCCGGAGCACCAACATCTGTTGTGAATACTTGCCGTGCTTGTGGGATCCTTTGTGCCACTTAACCTGCCTGGGAAGAACACAAGCTACCGGATTCCCGGATCGTCCCCCAGGGAAACGGAAGAGCAGGAAGCGGCCCGACTCTCGTCTTGCGTTCACTTAGAGCGTCGATACGGAACAGTGCTCGCGGAACTTGCCAACCTCCGCCGCCTCTGGAGTCAGTCTACATCGCTCGTCATTCCTTCGTCGGGAACTTCTAAGGTGAGTGAAAAAGCTGGGGAAGCTTTCCTTTTTCTTTTTTTCACATATCCGTCCCAAGACACTCTTCTCTGATCACCAGCTTGCATTTTTGCTTTCGTCATGAACTACGAAATCATAAATATGATTTTTTTTTATGGCATCAGTAGCTGGGATTAAGCCTGGAGAGATAAAAATTGATTTAGGAATGCACACCATAGTGACATCGTTTGAACACCATCCTATCAAGGTATCCGTAAGGGTTCTTTTTTTTTTTATGGCTGGGATTGTCACTGACGGCTAGGTTCCTATCGACCGATGGTACGGGTGATACGGTCAAGTGATAAGTTATGGTGCGGAGAGCGTTACTCGGTAATCTCGAGTATAGTCGGTAAACAAGTGGAAGACCTTGGCTGAAAATATTCCTTTCATTTTTCATGGTAATGTGCCGGCCACTGGTTCCGTGAGAAATTATGAAAATCGATGATAAATCGTCTACTTTGAAGTTGAAGTTGAAAGTTTAATCATATGAAAAAACATAGGTACATAGGTACAGACGAGGGTCCCAAAGTAATGATACTGAAAACGGGACCCTCGGTTAGTAACTACAACAGAATTGTGACATAGTTGGCAGCATAATAGTGGATAGCATAATAATATATTGGTTGCAAGAAAATCAAATGATAACGAAAAGAAAAAAGCCAGAACAATCTGCGCAAAATCTGCGCCGACGGAGGTTTTGCAAACACTCTGAAGCTTGAGTTATAGTGCACTTCCTTGCAACTAGCCGAAACTCTACAACTTGTGCATTTCAATCGAGTGCTCCAAACGCCTGCGTCTCCACGGTGTCCCATTTACCGCTGAATGGGGCCACACGTACTTCTTCGATAAAATCGGCGTGTATTCACTTTCGCCTTCATTTGATTTTAGTTTCGGTTGCTTGTTTGTCGTTTATCATTAAAGTTTCCTTTCACATTTTTTTTTTTTTTGTGCGCGCATGTTTCTGAAGCGGCGTAGCGCTCTGAAAACAGCTCAGACCCATGTTTTCGAGCAAGACGCCTCGTGTTGCAGACCTTCACCGGGTGCGTTCCCGCGCGACCAGCAGAGTTGCCTGCTACAAGGACGGCCAAAGCGTGTGCAGTGTGTGATAGGTGATTCCACCGCGGCCTTGCGTCTAGTTTATATCTTTAATTCTTTCTGATAAGCTAACAATCGCCGACGCTTCTTGGGTGTCGCGCGCGCCGGCATGGCCGCAGCACACATTCGAGGATCACGCTGACACAATTTTTTTTTTTCTAGTGCAAAAAAGTTATCACGCGCGCGTAAGACGATGACGCTTAGCAAGTGGGAATGTTGGTTATGCGTCGCGTTTTTCAATTCCATGATGGAGTTGTCTCGAAATGACGTACCTGGCGTCATCGACCGTACCGAGTACCGAGAGGCCGGGACGCAGAGTGGAATTTGCTAACATCGGGGGACCGTACGTTGAGGCATCGCTGTGCTGCTTAATAAAAAAAATAACGCTTTTGGTCACGCATGTGTGTGGCAACCACGCCAATGACACGAGTGGAGTGGGGCAGTTTATCGTGACGTCATGATGCGTTTACCTCGTGGGTAGGTACCAAACGACTTTGTAGACACAATTGAGTTAATCATTTGTAAGGCGATCTGACGCTTGCTCGTATCTTTTTATAAGGCCCAGAAGATATTTCCCGAAAGGTGACAATGCAATAATGTCATGTCAATATTTCCTTAACGATGTCAGCTTCCTCACTAAAGTTACAATTTCTGCTACAGGAGGATTTCCGGAGATTCGGCATGGCCTTCTTAATAAATGGAAAAAAAATGTGAACATTAAAATAGGCTTAAAATGCAGAGGTAGTGTCACGCAGAAAGCGCGAAAAAGAAATATGCTGTATCTGTTGAATCCAGCTTGACAGAAAATTGGAGCATTTCCTTGGAAATATGTGGGGCTGTATATTTATTGGAGTATGTGCTAAAGCTTTCTCTGCGTGAACACGGTGCCATGCAGCAAACCTGCGGCTGAGAGTAACCACACTGCCTTACATGTCGTTCATTTGTACTTGTAGAGAGAGCTGTGCTGTTTGATGATGAGAGATTGTATTTTCAGTGAACGCAAAATTATAGGAGAAAACAAACGTGAAAGTGTTTAGAAGGGAAGCACAGAAACTACTAGTGAGGAATCTTCAGCACTGCTCGTCAGAAAGGAAGCGCAAGTGTATGAATGGTACACAGACTCGCACCTGTCATCCCTACTTTGTGTAACCTTTTTACATTTCTGCCAGCAGTGTTTTGTCGAACACCAAATGTAGAAAAACGAAAAAACCCGTCGTCGTTGCTTAGTGGCTATGATGTTGGGCTGCTAAGCACGAGGTCGTGGGGTAGAATCCCGGCCACGGCGGCCGCATTTCGATGGGGGCAAAATGCGAGAACACCCATGTACTTAGATTTAGGTGCATGTTAAAGAACCCCAGGTGGTCCAAATTTCCGAAGGCTCACACTACGGCGTGCCTCATAATCAGAAAGTGCTTTGAGCACGTAAAACCCCATAATTTAATTTTAATGAAGAAAAAACTAAGCTTTGATAGCATGAGACGTAGGGCTGTCCTCATATCGAACTTGCACTTGAAACTGTGCCAACAAATACATCAACGTACCGCAAAAATATCTCAATAACTGTTCTATTTGACATATGCTCTTGAGACTGATCGTACACCATAGTGGCCATTCGATTGAATACCTTTCAAAAGAGAAAGATAGTTAATACGGAAACAACTACACAAAATATTCATGCAAATAAAAGTCAGAGGACTGAGGGTCGATACGGAAATGGTATAGTGACATTCGTGCTGCCAGCATTCGACTAAATTGGCACTAATTTTGTTGTGTTGTTGACTAATTTACACTGATTTGTGTTAAGAACTCTACGAAATGACTTGAAAACCTAGGATGCAGCGTCAACATGGCAACTTGCCACACGATATGACATCTTCGTGTCCCCGCTTATGCAACCAAGATCACTATTTCGGATATCAAACATAAAGAGATGGTAGCATTGTCGACCTGCACCGACGATCTGCTTCTGAAATCTAACCGTAATATTGAAGCAAAAAGATTTTTTTTCACGTCCTTAGCGGTACCTTCAGCAATTGATGCCGACTTGCAAAACTATTACGGCATTCGTCTGCCAACGTGTCTCAGTATAATAGTTCAGCCGGCACTGCATGTATAACATATATTCGTATACCTTGCGCCTTCCTTGTGCAATCCCGTTTCTTAGAGCGAATTTGTGCCAGCCGTATACATTAGCCTGTCCATGCCTAGCGGTTCCCTTTGCTCAATCTTGTCTCTTCTTATCGCACCTCACTCAAAACTAATCGAGCCTGCAGTGATAGCATATAGGTGGAGCGCCGTTTGAGCCACCGACGAAACGCGGAATGGAAAGCAATGGAAATGTAATCGTTACATTGACTCAGGCCTGCTCACTGCATGACCTCTCGGTGACGTTTACTGAAATATAATAAAAGGGGGTGAGAGCGAGTTTGCAGCGTCTGTTGCTCTACACCTGTCTTTCCTCAGCCAACATTTATTTACCTTTACGTTCTGTGGACACAAGCTGCTTAGTGCAGCGATTCCCGTCGTTGGATTTTATACGTGTTTTATGTTCCCCAGCTCGCGACCACCCGATATTTGTGGCAGCGTTGGCAGAGCGTATGTTGCACCGAAGTAGAAGCGCAAGGAAAAACTCGACTGGGATAATGTAACGATTCAGTGCCGATAACGTTCCTTTTCGCGCTCTGTCAGTGCTCCGAGCGGTGTTCCCACCTCAGTATCACCGGGTTCGGCAGCCCCGTAAACGGTGGTTGATAAGAAATTAATTTAACCGAACGAAAGCAATCCTCACATTATACGTGCCCAGAACTCGAAGAGAATTCCTTACATTCTCCCGGCCCTCATTCCTTAATAAGTGTGCGTATGCAACATGGCTTAAGATGACTTGAAATCCCGCATTCAGGTGCATGCAAGGGACGGGCCCAAGCCTCGGTACCTGAATTGAAATATATAACTGCTTCTTACTAGCATGCACCGAGCAATCACTAAAAAAAAAAAAAAAAAGAGGAAGCGCGACTCAAGCCGCAGATTGATCGTTAACTGCATCGGACCTGCCAGATACAGTCACTTCGTTAAAATGGGACTGATGAAAACTTTACTAACGCAAACTACTTCTTGGCCAGTTCTTCGCCGATAACACATAAAGAGCGCATTAATGAATTAAGCAGGAGGCGGAAAGTAATCAAAGTGCAGAGCACAATTACCGAGAAAACGTGCCAGATATTCTTCGGGCGGAAATGAAGTTGTGATGACTTGTTTTCTGTGAAAAATATCTATATATTAATAACCACACTTAAGATAATCCTGTGTGAGCACCGGGCACTCGAACAATCGTGGCCAGAGTCCATAAAACAAATGATATAAATGGGAAGGCCTTTGCTTTTCAGCTAGTCAGTTGCTACCTGTAGCTACTAAGGTGCCTCTTATAACATAGCTTCTGTTGGCTTTGAGCATGCCAAATTGCTTGCCATATGTTTTACGTCCTCCTTCTCCCGTCATCATCACCCATCATGCGCCTCTTTCTTCCCTCTTTCTTTCCCTCATCTCCCTCCCCCAGCGCCGAGTAGCTGGCTAGAGGAATATACCTCATGCCGACCTCTCTGCATTTCCTATCATTAAACTTCTCTCTCTCTCTTTCTCTAAATTCCGAATCAAGGTTTTATGTAAAATCGACTATATAATTTGTAAATAAAGAAGAAATAGAACAATACATATCCCGTTTCAACCTCTTTTTACTCTCCCTGTTATATCAAGCTCACTTTCCCCTCGTTTTTCTTTCTTAGTGTGCAACCTAGCAGATGACAGAATTCAAAATGGCGTGTAAGACATAGTGACTAGCACAAAATACAGTTAATTTTTCAATTGCGCAAGCCGCATCTAGCCGTTATACTAACAGTGCATACAAAAATAAATTGCAGTGCTGCTAAAAACCATACACCCCAGTTAAAACTTCTGTTTGCAAACAATTTTCAAAAAGGAGAAAGGCAGGGCGCGCTTGTCATTAAAAAAGAAACATAAAAATAAAGCATATAGACAGTGGCAGCCTGTGAAGGCAGGTACAAGAAGAAAAGAAAAACAGAGAAAGTGCCCAGTTCACAAAAAAAGAAATGCTGATCTGCATAGAAAAGTTTGTAATATACTGGAAAACGCAGCGAAAAGGACGTCGCTTCTCTAAACACTATTTCTCACTTATGGATCTGAGTGTCCGTGATACTGTACTTCAATTACTGATTTTTGGAATTAGGATACATTTACAGGAAACCCAAGCAGTAAAAGGTTACGTTTTAAAACTAAATATTCAAAATTACACAAGGACCAGTACATTTCGATATGTTGTTTTCCATTTTTTGAATCAGGCGGCACATTTTCATGACATGGGTCTACGTCAAATTGCAACCAAACGGGCACGAGTTACTCGCTCACTGCACTGATTTAGCATTAATTATTCACCTTTATCTAACGCGCTACATCTTCTAATATCTCATTCACTTTCTAGTTCAATCCTGTTATGTTAAGTAACCATGCCAGAAGCTGTGAACCTCGAGTAACATTAGCAAAACTTGATTAATGAATGCAGAGCTAACCATCTGGCTTGCTAATAAAAACATGAAGAGCCTTAGTTATTTCTGGTAGTCCCCCCTCCTCCCTTCCTAAAAAAAGTATGGTTCGGACGTCGAAGTGCTTTGCCAACTCCCGCACGACTTTGCAATAATCACCATGGACGTACAAGCGTTAGATACTGCCGAGCTTTATGGCATGTGGTTGCTCTCTGAGTTCTCATTAATACTACATTATTGCTGCCGTAGAAGACTGTTAACATTGTTGAAATGCTCCTAACTGCTGTATATTTCCCATAGAGAGAAAGAGAGAAAATAAAGAAGAAAATGCATAGATGTTAACAAGATGCACGTCTGGCTTTCTACACTACGCATGGGGGAAAGGGATAATGTGATGTATGGAACGGAAGGAGAGAAAGCACTGAGGGTGTTACTTCGCTCGGAGGCGCACATCAAAATTGAGGTCGCTCGCTGGGGTATGTACGCTTAAAAAACTGCAACATTAAACGTATCAGTTTCTGTGCCTGTGGGGCTTTCCTGCATATTACAAATTTTTCTATGCAGATCAGCATTTCCTTATTTGTCAACTGGGCACTTTCTCTGTTTTTCTTTTCTTCTTGTACCTGCCTTCACAGGTTGCCGCTGTCTATCTGCTTTATTTTTCTGTTTCTTTCTTTTTTAATGACCAGTGCGCCCTGCCTTTCTCCTTTTTTAAATTTCTTTGCAAATAGAGGTTTCTAACTGGGGTGTATGGTTTTTAGCAGCACTGCAATTTATTTTTGTTTGCACTGTTAGTATAACGTCTAGAGCGGCTTGCGCAATTCAAAAATCAACTTTATTTTGTGCTAGTCACTATGTCCTACACGCTATTTTCATTTCTGTTATCTGGTACTTTGCACACTAAGAAAAAATAAACGAGGGGAAAGTGAGCTCGATATAACGGGGAGAGTAAAAACAAGTTGAAACGGGATATGTATTGTTCTGTTTCTTCTTTATTTACAAAATATATAGTCTATTTTACATAAGAACTTGGTTCGCAATTTAGAGAGAGAGAGAGAAGTTTAATGATACGAAATGCAGAGAGGTCGGCCTGAGGTATATTCCTCTAGCCAGCTACTCGGCGCAGGGGGAGGGAGAAGAGGGAAAGACAGAGGGAAGAAACAGGCGCATGATGGGTGACGATGACGAGAGAAGGAGGATGTAAAACATATGGCAAGCAATTTTTCATGCTCAAAGCCTACAGAAGCTATGTTATAAGAGGCATCCTAGTAGCTACAAGTCGCAACTTAGTAGCTGAAACGCAAAGGCCTTCCCATTTATGTCATTTGTTTTATGGACTCTGGCCACGATTGTTCGAGTGCCCCAGTGCTCACACAGGATTATCTTAAGTGTGGTTATTAATACACAGATATTTTCAACAGAAAGCAAAACATCACAACTTCATTTCCGCCAGAAGAATAATTGGCGCGTTTTCTCAGTAATTGTGCTCTGCACTTCAGTTACTTTCTGCCTCTTGCTTAATCTCGGCTGTGGTTTGGATTCTTTTGTCACCGAGAATAATCTCAAATCCAGGTGATCTAAGGTGATGCAGAATGGAAGGCGTTGTTCTTCACCGGTGAAACAGAGATGATCGAGAAACTCCTCATACCCGCACAAAGACACAAAAAAGCAGCAGTGTTAATCGGGACGCAGCCATCTTGGCTACTTGCACTGGGCAAGATGTACAGGAGAGAAAAGATGGAAAAGTGCATTCAGAACGCATTCTTGCAGCGCTGAACTGTGTCCTAGAAGTGGGATGTTCTGAAACGAACTGGAATGATCAGTATCGTCTTACACTTGTTCCCTCCAACTAACTTCAAAAACCGTATCAGGGGCATTTCTGCTTTTTGCTGCTATTGCTATGTGCGAGACTGGTTTCAAGAACTTGCTCTCTGGAAACGTGTCTCAAATAGCCGGCTAAGAATCGTTTGGGGAATTCGAGTGGTGCGTAAGCATTTGATCTTCGGAGGAAATACAGCCGCAAATACGGTGTTGTATCATTTTTTTTCTTGGCCGTAGTTATTGCAGTCACTGCTGTCGGCAATTCAATCAAGGATGAGAACGTAATGGCGAATGCAATGCCCAAGTGCGAGCGGCGGAGTCAGTTGCTTGGCAACGGGGAAGTCTAGGTACAACGTGCCCCACACAGAGGAGTGGAATGGGAATGCAAACGATGACGTGTGAGATCAGGTGAATGTTGTTGGGGCGAAGTCATATCGAGGGCAATCTTGCTAAGCTGTGATGATGCATGCTTTCTGGACAAAAGGTGGAAACGCAGTAGGCTCCTTCATATGGCGCTCAAGCAGCCTTGTCGGCTCAATCGCTGCCACATATAACGAAATGGTGCACTAGCCACTGGAGCACGCTTCCTGCACCTGTGACAAAAGGTATGAGTGGCGCCCGCGACGAATAGGTGATAAAATACACAGTAGAGCTGCGTGTATGCGAAAAGGCATAGCCCAGCGATTATTAACTTGCTGTGGACTAACGGAATTTTAATTGCGACGTTAGCTATGTTGGGCCAGAAATGTTGAACATTTTGGCGATTGATGTTTGAGGGGTAATCACTGCTTCGGAGTAGATCTATGTAGGAGGAGACCCGTAGTCGCATAAGTGAAATCGGTGAAAGTAGGTGGCATGCAAGTGATACAGAGTTGATCACTTTACGACGAATGTTGACTGGGGGATAAGCTGGATTTTTGTGTGCAGCACCACAGTCGCTCAATACGGCTGATTTCGAAAACTGCGTTTACGGACGCTCCTGCGACGGAAAGTCCGACTTCGGATCACTCCAAGAACTATGAAGCTAACTATTGTCATGCTCAAGAAGTGAAACAGGATAGAAGACAGCCATGGTGAACCTTCAACGCTGAAGAACGACACCCGGAGTCTTTGTTCTGGAAGAGATGACAGATGGTATCATTGCATCAGCGAAATGTGCAGAATATGGCGTGTCCGTGGCAATGTATACAATGGAACCATGGAACGATAATTATAGGAGCTGTAGAAGCACATCGCGGTAGGCTGAGGCAACTTATCTGTACCTGTACCTAGATGCTCTGAAATGCTGTGAGGTTTGACTGGTGTACGTTAACAGCAATATAAGCTATTGTTATAAGAGCCCTCTGTACAAATGTTGCTTGGAATTTACCCATGATCGCCATTTTCACTAGCCACAAATGTAAAAAAAAATATGCGTAACACGAAACTTATTTCATAGCTGAAAACGTGATAACTGCAGAAAAAGTTACCATCAACAATGGCACATAAAAAGAAAATGCTTTCCTGTAATAAATGGGTTGTTGATTTATGCGTCATTTATACGCACCTCAGTTTTCGCTTAAAGGTGACGCCCACCTCATTTTCTGTCAAGATGCTGAGGCCTAGCGTACGGAGATAGCCAAATGTCACCGTTGTTGCCTTCTGTAGGCTTGCGCGACCCTGCGGAAAGACAGGGACAGAAGAATGGGGAAGACAAGGAAGCTGAAGCAGAAGGAAAAGTATGGGTAGTTACTCTGAGAAATGGAGGAGGAGTGGGTTTAAAGTAACTCGGTCACAATCTCCGCCGTCTATCGCAGGGTATGATCACGTGTAGCGCGTCTAACCCCTGCGGGCAAATCGCACCTGAAAGGTGGCAGAAATTTCGAGGCTTTTAATGAGTGGCTGTTTGTGATTATTGATCAGGCTATCCCGAAAAGCTCCAAGTTGTAAGGAACTGCACCTAAAACACTACTTTGTCACATGCGGCATTACGGAATATTATAGAAGGCCGTCTTCTATGAGAACAAATAAGTACCCTTACGTGAAGTGACTTTGGGCCAGCCTAAAAGCAAGCCCTACCAATTCAGATGTCAGAAGTACATCTATAATAAGCTCACCGGAAATTATGTTATCCGCTGTCGCCATTTCTTTAAAGTTTCTTGGATGCTGTGCTTAACTGCGCATAATAAATAGTTATATTCTTTTATTTATTCCTTCAGCTTGTGTGTCTTTATCAGCGCCGTCATTTTGCCATAGCTCTATTATTATCTGTGTGTAGTAAACTGTCTCACTTCTGGTGTGAACCACTTATCCTGAGATTATTCTAATTCATGGCCTCTACGTTCGTCCCAGAATATTACACTAATATATTTCTGACTTTTAGTCGGCTATTTAGGAATTTATTACATCATGTAATTATTTCTTTCGAATCGCTTGACTGTTAAAAGTTGACTCGCTGTGCTTACATAAACGCTCAATACTCACGTTCGCTTTTATCGCAGTCTTTTGTACGTGACGTGATGCTTTAGGCAATCAAGTTTTCATTTTAGTCTCAGCTTTATCACACCTACGGGTTCATACATGGTGTCCCAGCTCATACTAAGCCAACAATTCAAAGAAGAAATTTAAAGAAAAACACTGTGCAAGCTATGCTTTTAGGTCCTACAGTGCTCAGTCCTCTGACGACCGAACCCAGCAGGTCTTATAACTCTATCTTGTGCTGGGTTCCTTGAATATTTTCTTTTCTTTTGAATAGTTTGGCTAACGTTAGCTGGGACACATTGTATGGATGTGATAACCACACAAGTTTCACGCACAAAGCCTTGAGGGCTCCAGTCCACGCACGATGCTCAACAATTGAAACGCTATGCTCGGGCGCCGGCGGTGAGTGTTGGGGGATCGCTAGGGGCTGCGGGGTGTCAATGACTGTCAAAAATGCATCGAAAAGACTCTCGCGTTCATGGTATGCCAGCATGCATCAGATTGGTGTTCCTCCTGCATACCTGGCGCGCAAACTGCTCCCGGCATCTCCTTTGAATCGCTGAGCACTGCACACTCACCCGCAAAATTTACGGGGCACAGGTTTCACGACAAATGCAGATTTCTGCTCTATTAAGGCGTACCGCTTCTAATTTAATTGATCACAGTGTAGTTCGCAAGAACTGCTACGCATAAAAGCTTTTAATTAGAGGCTAAGTGGACAGGCTTCGCGGAAATTTGGCTTTTTCGCGAATCCCACGTCTCATAAACTTTTGCGGCAACATGGATTACCGCGGCAAGTATATGCACTTCACTGCGGTATCTAGAAGGACTCTATACGTTGCTTATCTGGATTAGGCTGGCTTCTCAACATTTGTTCGCTCACAGTCACGCGTATGATACCATTGTCCGATTATCAAAATAGCTTTAGTGTAGCGAGATTAGCGAGCAGCTACATTTTACCACTCGGTTTCTATATAAATGTGTGTTGTTTCGTCATAAGCGTTTATGACATAGTCCACTGCTTATCTGCCCATCTGTGCGAGACCCACAATAAGCTCCTCTTGGAATGAGATGAAGCGCGTTCTCGACCATCTACGTGATTTTTTAACTGTTTACTAAAACTGTCTAGGAAACTCTTTGTTCAAGCTCGAACAGGACTACAGTAATTTATATTATTTATTTATTTATCATTGTTTCAGATGCACTGAAAGTCTTGGATGTCAAGGCTAAAAGGCAGAACATTGTCTTCCTGACTGAGGCCCTATTCTCTATACGTTGCTCAACAGTGAGGTAGCATAGCATACCGCATATCATACATAAATATATCATACATATATATCCATAGCATAGATTACACTTACATAGCATATATTATAAGCATACGCGCATTAAATACATGTGCCATTAAGCCATTTTCTAAGCAGAATTACCGCTTATATCCAACGGAGCATGGCCTGTCTAAGAAAAGATTTCATAAATATATACAAGCACAATATGAAACTTACTTAACAAGAGATAATTACAGATAAAGCACACAAAAGACTAATTGGCACAGATCAATCAGAAAAGGAAAGCAAATGTATTTTCATAGCATTTTTAAAGCAGTTCAGTGATCTTAAGTTTTGCGCAATAGTGATCGTGTTAGGTTAGGTGAGGTTAGCTTAAGCTGGGTTAGGTTAGGTTTGGTTAGGTAGGTTAGGTTAGGTAAAGGTGTATTTATGAAGGATGAGACTTAGAGCGCTAGTTTTGTACCGTAATTGATCGTTGTAAATGGAACACTGAAATGGTCGTGCCTGAAATCATATTGGGTGTTACTTGAGAGGTACTCCTGATAAAAAATGAGTGTTTTTCTCGAGTTAACCTCGTATGTGTATCACGAGCTTAAAATCATATAGTTGATTATTTTTAAAAGGCCATGTTTAAAAAATAAGTGCCGCGTTATCACGCACTCTGATGTTTTCAGTACAGCGAACTGCTTGTTTTTGGGGACATATCAGTCGATCCAAATTTGATTCGCATGTAAGTACCCCATACCAACAGCACCAAGTACGATGGGACTGAATTAACGAATAATACAGACGGTGTTTCATCCAAATAGGAACAAAATACCTAATCCTAAACAATATGCCTATTTATCTACAAAGACTAGTATGAGGTTTCGTTACATGAGGTTTTCATCAAAAAGTACACCTAAAAACTTAAAAGCTGAAGTCCGCTAGATCACACAACTACTGAACTTGAAACGAAAAGCACAGTCATCAGGCTTATCTTTAGGCTTAAAAACCACATATTTAGTTTTATTGAAATTTAACTGTAGCTGGTTGGCTGCTAATCAAACTAAAAGTTGATCTAACCAATTATTGGCTGCAATTTCTAGCACACGTAGGCTGTTACCTGAGAAAAACAAACCTGTGTCATCAGCACACAATACTATATCTGGTGTAGGCGATATGTTTACAATATCGGTTACGTATAGAATAAAGAATAGTGAATTAAGATTGACCCTTGAGGGACTCCAAGTCCGATTTCTTCCTTTTGTGAATAAAACCCATTATAACATGTGTATTGTAGTCTGTCAGTGAAGTAATTCTGAATCAGGTTTAGGGCCATTCCGCAAATCCCATAGTATAACAGTTTATTAAATAGAATGGTATGTTCAAAAGAGTCAAAAGCTTTCCTAATAGCCAGGAACCATACATTATTTGATATAATTTGATTTCTAAATTACGGAGGATTTTTTCTTTGATGTTAACAAGTGCCATTTCTGTAGATCTATGTTCACGGAAGCCAAACTGTTGGTCCACAAGGGCATGCTTTTCTTTTAAGAATTTAGTTAGTCTGCACTTTAGGAGTCGTTCCAGCACTTTTTAGAAAAGCAGAAGTGTGGATATCGGTCGGTAATTTTTTAAGTCAGAGACGGAGCCTCCTTTATGCAATACAATCACTTGGGCGATTTTCATAGAATCGGGAAAGACGCCATTCGCTAAAACACTTTTACAGATATATGGCATAATGGAGCCAAGACAGTATCAGCAACAGCTACGATTGGTTCTTCTTTTATGTCATCTGTCCCTGTTGCAGTATCCTTGTTGGAGGCCTTAAGAACGGAAAATACTTCCATTTCAGTACAAGGTGACAGAAAATGAAATTGGAGCTCCCGTAGTTTACACATTTTTCAGATTCCAATAACGAACTACCAGAGCGGGATGTCCCTAACAACAAGTAAAAAATGATCATTGAACTTCTAGGCCAAGGAAGTTTCACAGTATTCGGTGCTCTCAAACATTATAGTATTTGGGTTTGTGTTTTGCGGATTTCCTTTAAAACTGGGAACTGCGTTCCAAAATTTCTTTGGATCGTTTGATACCCTGCAAAACATATGTTCATAATACCTGTTTCTAACTTTCTTGAAATCTGAAGTCAAGATGTTTCTTATTTTCTTGTATTCACCTAATGTACCAGGATCCCTGTAGCGAATAAATTATCAAATAATTGGTCACATTTCTGCATTCTTTCATACATCTCTCGAGTTAGCCACAGCTTCGTAGCTTTCTTGTACCTTCTCATTTGTTGTAATGGGAAAGAATCATCATAACACGATTTTCTTTTATCAATAAACGTCTCATACAAAATATTGGGATAATTTTCACTATGTACATCAGACCAGTCTGTGTTCTCTATCATTGAGGGAAAAGTACTCATATTCTCTTGGTTAAAATGGCGACAGAAAGAGGGCTGACATCGAAAACGCCTTCCCTTGTTTTCAAGTTGTGGTAAAAAATGAAATACTGGCAAATGATCGCTTAAATCAGAGGTGAGAACTCCCGAAAAGACATCATTTGTATCGTGGTTCGTTATGCATACACAAAATAAAGATTCAAAATCTGGCGTTGTTCTAGTTGACGAACATACTGCATTAGTGCAAGTGTATGAATGTAACATGTAAATAAATCGTTGAGTCTGAGCAGTAGGAAATATTAGGTTAGTGTTCATATCGCCAACCAATGCAATAGGGAGACTCGGATAAGATGCATAATCCAATATTTTGGTGATGAATGGAATGAATTCCTCAAGGTCACTTGAAGGGGGCTGGTACACTGATGCAATTAGACATTCACAATATTTTACAGCAACACATTCAGAATGAGCAGTAGCAGCAGCAGCAGCTTATTTTATGTCCATTGCAGGACGAAGGCCTCTCCCTGCATTCTCCAATTACCCCTGTCCGAGATAACAAGTTGATAGAAATCAGTAATTCGCGAGAATTCAGGCAGTAGCTCGTAAGATATATAATTTTTCATATAAAGTGAAGTGCTTCCCCCACTGCGATGTTTACGATAAACGCGTTCACATTTATTACCATCAAGATGATTAATATCACATGCACTTGAGAACCACGTCTCAGTAAAAGCAACAACTTCAAATGTATGTTCTACAGTTTCCAAATAAATTTCGGTTTCCATATACTTATATTTCAGGCTCTAGCATTCAAATAGAAGATATATAGCTTGTTATCTCTTAGGAAAGAAGAAGCGCGTATGGCAGAGGTGAATGAAGAACTGCCATAGTAAGGCGATACGCATGTGCCCGCCATGAGAAATGAAAGTAATCTATAGCGCCCAAAAGGCGCGGTTAAGTCGGCGTATCAGTCGGCGTATCAGTCGGCGTATTAAATCAACTTCACACGCAATACGAATTGCGCGCTCGTCCTGAGCTCTGCGCATGAACAATTTGCCGACCTTGTGCCAGCCGAATTAAGAATGTTTTTCCTGGCATCGTAGCTTCATTTCCCACAGCGCAGCGTCTTGTGTTCTGGCGTCAGATTATCAAGGAAATAAACATTCGATTCGCTTGCTTTCGAATCGCTCCTTTTTGTCATCCGTTTGTCCCACGTGACACACGATACAAAACAGGCTGGCCAACGGGCCACCCAAGGAAACTCCGCCGCTTCCGTGGCAGAGGTGATTGGCGCCATCCATCAGGAGGGCGGGAAAGCAACTTCGCTTCCCTTGCATGGCGGCCTAGATCGACGCGCGCCCGCGCTCGCCTATCCATGGTGCCGTATTCTTTCGCCCATACTATCAACTCCTCTCCCGTTGCCCTTCCTCCCAACTCCATCACTTTCGACTGTCTCCGCGCGCGCCTGCCAGCCCGGCGCCAGCTTAGCGCACTGTATGAAGTTCGTTATCTGCGCAGTGGTCGTTATCTGCTGTTATCGGGAAGCGTGCGCTGCTGTGCGTTGACCGGTGTGGGCCAGTTTCGTCAGTTTCATGGTCCTCGATAGCTGTGCACTCGTGCTTCGCGATGTTTCACCCGTTTAACGACTCGCACTGCTCGTGCATCGTGCAGTGATGCACGAATACCTCAAAAACAAGCCCTTCAAGGTTCTTCCGGGCGCCTAAAGACAATAGATGAGCGCACAGACCCAAAGACATAAGACCGTGTACAGGAAAACGGCCCTGTGCATGTGTGTGCTCCACGAGTCTCCAGACGTCGTTGCGCCTTGATTGTGCTACACTTCCTTCTCATCGGTAGAGAAAGCTGACAAATAGATAGATCCTCCTCCTCATTGTCACGTGATGTATGACTTGTTCTTCTGTGCCAAGTCCCATTCTGCAACTTCAGCAACTCGTCCAGCTTTCCATACCGCCCTCAGTGCATTTTCTGCGTGTCACTGTTCTACAAACCTACTTACAGCTGCAAAACTACTGTAAGTGTTTATGTATTATCTAGTAATTGCCGATGGGAAAACCACGTGAACAGCCTTCATGTGTAGTCATGATACGCTTCTTTTCTTTTCTGGAAAGCATGATCATTGCAAGTGTCCTATATGTTCAGATTTTTTCAGTTCGTGTATATTACACAAAGAAGTGCCCAGTAGGTATGACTTAGTGCCTTAAGTACCGTAATTTTATTGCTAAGCATTGCATTCGTGGTGAAAGAAAAGGCGTGTTGTATGGCTTATTCCACCTGGTCTTTGTATGAAGATAGGCTTTTCTGCGAATGTTTTCTATGTGCTGCTGCAAAAGCTGGCTACCTTCTGCTCCCCTTTGCTGCCGTTGCTCAAGTTGTGGCCAAGTGTAAAATAATGTGATAATGTATATTTACATTTTTAGTACAATGATATTTTTGGTCTGCCGTGTCTTTTTCATTTTGTTCAATAGTAAGGAAGATGTCACGCATTTCATATCCTTTGCGCACGTTTATAAGTTCTTTTTCTTGGTATGGCCGTCAATAAAATAATCTTAGTACTTTATTCTATATTTTAGGCATTTTGCGTGTCATTGTTCTTCCCATTGCTAGTGAATTTTCCCTTTCTTCAGCTGTTGTGACTACGCCATGCACGTCGTCCAGTTTTGATCAATATCCCAGTGAGTATATCAGAAGCTCTCAGTGCGCATATCAGAAGCTCTTCTACACTTTGGTTTTTAGGCATTATATAAAAATCTTGTATGTGTGTACATAAAACGACCTTCGCGTTTTCTTGAGTTTCATTTTGTTATTTCACTCTGAACTTTGTTGTTGTTTAGTAGTCATACATGTCATACATTTTTCACTTTCGTTCATTTTCTGAGCGTGTATTATACCAAATTATACGAAAATATTTGTTTTCGGAAACGGAAATCAATAACACGAGGCCAAAGCTCTGTGTTGGAAGTGGAATTTATATATCTACTGGCATATGGCCTACTCAAAGTTTGGACAACGCTGCGTGTGTGCTAACGCATAAAGAACTCACGGCGCACCACACCGCAAGTTGCAGTTGCTCCAGTTCGCAAACAATGCCTGGGGTAGCGCGCCCATCCGATCAAAAAAAAATAAAAAATACGCGCCGCGGACAGGCAAAGAGAAAGCAAAAGTGAAGGTGCGCGGGGCATGGGGAAGGATGGAGAGGGAGCAGAGCGGGTTGTCATAATAATAAAAAAAAATTATGGGGTATTACGTGCCAGAACCATTTTATGATTATGAGGCACGCCGTAGGGGGGAACTCGGGAAATTTTGACCACCTGGGGTTCTTTAACGTGCACCTAAAGCAAGTACACGGGTGTTTTCGCATTTCGCCCCCATCAAAATGCGATCGCCGTGACCGGGATTCGATCCCGCGACCTTATGCTCAGCAACCCAACACCATAGCAGCTCAGCAACCGGTGGGTGTCATAATAAAAAATTAGAGCGTTAGTGTGAGGAGGCGCCGCACGGCTGATGTTCCTGTTGCAATGTCAGCGTAAACAATCGCATGCGCCACCATTCTGAAAAAGTATCGCCCTCCTTCTAGGGCCGTAAAGGGAGGGGACCTTGGCGCTAGCGTCGAAAGAGCGTCTGCTTAAAAACAACCAATGGCAGCCATGTGGAAATTCACCCCTCGGCTACGGGTTCTTTGCCAGGTTTAGGTGAAAGCCTCTCTATACGTTAGACTTCTGCTCGAGACAGCTCGGCAAGTTGCAGAGCTTTCGTCACCATCATAAATACAGAAACCCTTCAAAAAATTGGAGGACGCTTATGCTTCGCCTTTAAGAGTGGAACGCGATAAGATTCAAAGATCCCTGAGTGCTTCTCACGCTTCCCGGCAACTACAGCTTATGTAACAGTAATGTTTACCGGTAAACGCTGGCGGCGAACGCTATGCACGAAGGCAAGCTTTCTGGTAGAAACGCGGCCTCTTGCGTGGGCCGCGATGCGGCGAAGGCGAGCGCCATCTGAAGGTGTTACAAGGAACCGGTCACGCGGCTCCGTGGCTGGTCTATGTATGGTAGAAACGCTGGAAAAGGGATTTGTGTTTGAGTTTGCACGTAACTAAATAATTTTCTCGTATATTCAAATTACAATCAGAGGCTATCATGTCTGTACGTTGTGCGGAAGTCGTACTTTACGATTTTCCTGACGTATTTTACTTTGAGAAATTCAATTAGTTAAGTAACTTCTTCGCGCTACACGGAGGGCCTACGTGGTTCGGAATGATCTTGAACGCTGGAAAAGGGATTTGTGTTTGAGTTTGCACGTAACTAAATAATTTTCTCGTATATTCAAATTACAATCAGAGGCTATCATGTCTGTACGTTGTGCGGAAGTCGTACTTTACGATTTTTCTGACGTATTTTACTTTGAGAAATTCAATTAGTTAAGTAACTTCTTTGCGCTACACGGAGGGCCTACGTGGTTCGGAATGATCTTTGCCGGAACGGCGGTCGACGCTGGACGTGGGACGCCGACGGCAGATTTTTGGCGAAACGGGACCTTTAACGCTATCAGGTTAATATAGGTGTTGTCTGTGCTATTGTTTCATCGCTAGGTTTCAGAGCTTAAAGTTTCACCCGAGCCGAATCGGCCGACTTTAGTTAAAATATATGGGGCAGATGTATCTGGTGAGAGGACGCTGTGTTGTTCCAATTTGTCACCTGAGCGTTTCCGGCACGAGCTTCTAGGGATGCGCTAAAGAAATACGAGAGGAGATTAAAAACATGAGATCACGCTTTCATTAAACTTGCTGGACCTTCGAAAAGTAGCAAAAGCCTTTTATCTCGGCTCCATGCTTACGCGACTGGATAACTTCAACGCGATCCCTCTTGGGGGCAAGGAGCAGCTAGCAGGCCGCGCACGAAATCATTCTTCGTTCGCAACCAATCACAAAACGTGCATTGCTATAGCTTCCATATTTGCAAAGATAAATTGATCGGAACGTGGCGACCATCTCATTCTTAGTTGCCGGGCTCTCTTCCAGTTTTTCAAGTAAATGGAAAGTTGGGAGCGAGCGGATTTCAAAGGGACGCCGAATTTGCGGTTTTTCCACCTAATGACAGACAGCCGCCTAATGTAACGCAGCGTATGAGGCTCTCACCATTTAAATATATTTCTCTTGGAACAAACCACACGAAAGTTGTCACTATACGTTTTGAAAATCCAAGCGCTCTAGCTCTCAGCATTCGTCTGAATGTCACGTGCCATGCATTGCCGAGCTGAAGCTCGGAAATATTCGCGCTTCTATAATCTCGATCATCAGCATACCGAGCATGCGCACTAAAATATTCTCACATCTCGGACACTCTTTCCTCGTGATAAGCAATCAGAGGTATCACGGAGTCTCTCCTACTTTGTGGCCACCGATCGCTGTACGGTGTATGTTGAAGCTGTTGTCAAACAGATAAAGCTTGAGCGCAAGGTAACTTTCTCTTTTACTCACTAATTACGATAAATGATCGATAATTCTGTGAAAGTTGCCTGATCGAATTTCCCGGATTGGACACTGCATTGGAAGCGAGCCAATGTTACTGGATGAAACTTGGTGCATTTTCTCGAGAAGCCATCCTAACTACAGAGTGATTAAATATTTCTTTGATTTCCACTCAGTCGTACTGCATCTCATCATAAAAAAATTTTATCCCCGTCTCAAAGTGCAGGGAAATGTTACTATAGTGAACTATAGCGATACACTGCCGGTTTTGCGTAAGATTTAGCCACATTATATAAGCAGGGTTTTATATTTTCGCACTGTTACATGTTACCCGTCATTTCCTTGCAACCACTGCATAGAGGTGGCAAGTACAAATCATGTAGTACACTGTGAGTGAAGGGGCTGTAGGGCGTTTATCGTGTTCTGTCTTTATTCACATTTTTGTACAAACGTTCTTGAAGGCAATAGCTTGCGTCCCTTCATTACCACGCTGTTACGTACCGCTGGAGCATCATGATATATTTAAAGAAAGGCGTAAGAGCTTTCAGAGCTTTCCTGTTCGGAATTTTATGGCCATTTAGTTTTGTACGATGGCTTGTTCAAAACGGTTCTCTGAAATGGCGACTCTTTAGGGAAGCACTTATGAGTTCTCATTTCACCGCATGCAGGACAAGAAAAAGCCTTCTTGCCTTCCTGAGATCCAGATTATGAAGCCGTGTTCTTTTTTTTTATAAGAGAATCTTTCTTTTTCAAACTTCCACATATATACTTTCAGTTGATCCATGCTTTCGTTTTGTGTTCGCAAGATATGCATTGCGATACGCAGGCGTAAGCGGTCAGTATTATCGAATGCATGAAAGTCTTAACGAGTTTGCTTTTAATACGTCCTAGTGTTGACGTCGTGTGCTTTACAGGAAAGGAAGAGCGAGCATGGAGACATGGAAACGCTGACGAAAGCCGGCATTCATTTTTTATCGCCGTCTTCCTTCGCTCGGCTCAAGCTAATAAGTGTTCTGTACAATTTAAGCCAACCCCACAGAGACGCCTCTTATGAACTGCGTTCCACAACATTAACTTGCGAAAATGACAAGAACTTTCAGATTAATGTGCTTTTCATGTACGGATACTTATCCACGTCCTTGCACTAGTTGAGCTGGTATGTTTGGAAATATTTCTTTCCTTGTTTCACTTCCGCACTCGTGCGATGTGACGTCGCCGAATTGGTTTCTCTTTCGTTGCACATAGCTGTGCGCTGTTAGCGCCATCAGTGCATTTTGTTTGTTTGGCGTGATTGTGCCGCAAACAGCGTTGTTCTTTGTTCGAGAGATTGTAAACATGTAAAAAAAATATTCTATCAGACCTTGAACAAACGAGCAAAGACTTTCTTTTTGCCTTCTCTTTCCATGGTCCATGTTACATAGATTTAGAAGCAGTTACCTGTCGGACACTGACTAACTTTACCGAAGATGTAGAGAGAAGCGCAGCGGCGGTGAAATTTAACGAGCAAATATTTTTCTAGCGCGAACGGGACTACATGTCTCGTGCTATCTTCGAGTCTTTTTTATTCTTTCTGTTCGTTTTCCTTTCTTTTTTTAGAGAGAGAGTTGCACCATTTAAAAGCGTGTTGCGGTTCTTTTTTTTTTCGATGGTCACTGCGTTGAGAGACTAAGAAGTGATTTCGACTGCATTCTACTTTCACGCTCGTATCAAACAAAGTAAAACGTGAGATGGCTGTAACTTGCTATTGTTTGTAGTTGAAATGCAGGCAAAGAAAACGTAATTCGATCCTGCGCTATTACTTGGAGCTCTCCTATGTCGTGTATTATTTTCCGAGGAAGGAGCCTTGTATAACCTGGCACATTTGGCAAGATTGAGCACAAAATCACGTTATCTCTAACCTATTATTGAGACAATGTAACTTTAAATAGGCATTTTTTTACACAACGAAGTAGCGCAAGCTCCAGAAATACTTGTCAGGAGTTTGTGTTCGTTTCATCTGTTGGCGGTACGGTACTGCAGGATTTTGCAGCGAAAGTATTGAGTGGAAATACGTAAAGATAGCTCGTTTCTATGTGACCTTTAATGTTACAGCAGTGTCTAATCTGGCTTGTGCCATCTAGAATTACCCAGTATGTTGAGGCTAGTGGAAAACAGCGCCGAAAACGTTGACAGCGTCACTGCCAACAAACGACGTTGCAACAATAACACCACACCTATTGGTAATAATAGTTCACAAAGTTGACAGCTGCCCAGCACCTCAAATAGCAGCATTGCAAATGCGGAGAAGAAGAAAAAAACCGAAGAAGAAACAAATAAGCCTTTCGCTCAAATTTGGTTGGTGGCAATGCATCGTTTCGATCGTGGCATCTGCTGTGGAAGAAATTTGGGCCTTATTATTGCTTGATGACTGCAGTCGGGACTTTCGAAAAGAATCAGCAAGCTTGAAAAGCAAGAATCCTGTAACACATCAACTACGTCATCAGCGGCTTGTTAAATATTGACTTAAGCAAAAACTGAATTACAAAAATGTTCTAAGGAAACTATATCTAAATCTTATCTGAGATGCAACGCTGTCGACAAGTCAGGCAGGTGGGTGTTTGGACGTTGTCCCACTGCTTGATAGAAGCAGAAAATACCTCTATATTACACTACGCCAAGAAAAATTTTACACTTAGCACTATGCAACGTTACCATGATAACACACAAATGAAGTGACAATAAACCTAATGTACTGCGAATGTCGTAGTATTTTTTTTTCTTTTCAAACAGTAAAATGTTCATCCACCTCAAAAAACAAAGAGAGAAGAACAACAAGAGGAACAAGCACTAGCCCTTGGCCAAACTGCCGCAAGCATAAAGTTCCATAAAGCTATATATATATTTGCTCTATGCTCGGCCTACTTATACGCGGTGAGTCTGGGAGTGCTAAAGTAAATCCAAATATTTCAAATGGCACAAAATCGATTGCTATGCCATGCAGAAGGGAGTTGTACAAAACACAAAGAAGGTAAAGTACCAGTTGACTTATCTAATCAAGACTTTTCTTTATCTCATATCACACCACTTGTAATTGTCATTTTAATCACATAATACATATTGAATTTTCAAATCTTAATTCGTTTATTTTATTATTATGCGACGAGATCTTTCCCATAAACCATCCAAGAGCCCTGTAACCGCTGGCGTTTTGCTCATTCCCCGTAGCGGTTACGCGTAATAACTCGAGGAAAACACAGGCAAGCAAGAATAAATGGCCGGTGGTATTTATTGAGGAAGATTGGCGCTGTTGCAGTAAATGAGTTGGGTGCCAGCGGAGTTGCTGAAATCTGCTGTCTTTTCATATCTTCTCTCCTTCTATCGTATTTCATTCCTTTCCCCCCCTTAACCCAGCATTGGGTAGCCAGCCGGTATTTACGCTGGCTAACCCCTCTGTCTTTCCACCTCTACCAAGTATATAACAATGGCTTGTGTTCAAGTGAAGACACATCTAATCTAGTGCCTATGCTCGCGGCATCACACTGCCCGACAATTCAATTCGGGATTTTCTAGCCACGCTTGCAGCTGTGCTCCAATGTGTGGGCGGATGTCCTGAGCATATGAATACGCAGATGGAACAGCATCATAACTACAGCAAACGCCACGCATAGACAAAAACGCCTGTCGCCCCACCGGTTTATGCACGACAATGGAAATTTGTGAAGTATTCGTTTCCCGACCAGATGGTTCGCAGGTAAAAAAAAAAAGCTCTCCAAGAAGGAGCCATTTTGCTGTTCACCCACAAATGCTTTTCCCATACCTCTCCACATCGTTATTAGCTCGGTCTGGCCAGACAGCCTACGGTAAAAGGCAAATCGGCATAAGAGGCCAACTCCAGCGGGCGACGCTTTTGGCCTCGATGCCGCATAGCGCCACTGCACCTTCAATAGGGACCGAGGTTAAGTCCACTACAACAGTAAGTGAGTCGGTGAGCGAAATACATGTGAACCGTTCAGACGGATAGCAGGAGCAGAAGGAGCTTTCTTTTATCCTCCTTACCTTTTTCTTCTAGTTTCGCGGCTCGCAGCACGAGGTGCGAGGCGCACGCACTGCAGCGCGCCATGTATAAAAGGCGGCCGAGGAACATGACAATGGCTGCTAGACGAGAAAGGCAATGGAGGAGCGGTGCCCAATTAAGAGACAGGTTTTGATGCCGGGAGACCGGGCAGATCCGTTGTTTGAGCGATTGTGAAACATTTGAAAGCGGATAATGATGGCGAGCTCTTTAGGTAGGCTGGTTTGACCCTGTCTATCGCAATGACCGCGTCGCGTCCTTTGACGTCAATGGCAAGTTTTTCCAGTCCGCTTGAGTATCTTGAAAGGGCCGTCGTAAGGAACCGTAAGCGAGGGTGGGATCCCTTCGCAACATATTGTTACGGAGAGAAAATATATGAATTTACAATATGTACAGTTACAAGGTCATAGCTCAGTAGTAGCACACACACACGCGCGCGCACACACGCACGCACGCACGTGTAAGCACGTACTTACTTACACAGACGTACTTAAACACGCGCACACACACACACACACACACACACACGCACGCACACGCGCACGCACACACACACGCGCACGCACACACTCGCACGCACGCACACACACACACACACACGCACACACACACACGCGCGCGCGCACACTCGCACACACACTCACACCACACACTTGCACACACACACTCGCACACATACACTTGCACGCACACTCACACACGCACTCACGCACACGCACGCTCTTAGACACGCACACACATGGACGCACGCACACATGCGCACACACGCAGACACGCACGCACGCACACATGTACACACACACGTACACACACACGCCTAAAAAAATCCCCGCAGCACACAACACTCACTGCACAATGTCTGGAGAAGGCCGCTGTTACAGTGTAGGTACTGATGCGAACGAAAGGGAACGATATTGCAAGAATACGGATGTTGAGCTACGTAGTTGCTCGTCCAACGAATCGAATGTAAACATTAAAAATATAAAAATATTTTTTTGCTGGTGGTATGTATCACAGTTCCTTTCAGCAGCTTAGTGGTCTAGCACGACCGCTCGATTTATGTTAAAACGACGCATGCCCGATGGTTTAACGCAGATTATTTATAAAAGTCAGACAGGAGAAATGAAATAGCGCTGTATGTCGATGCGTCTCCATTTTGAGAGAGAGAGAGTGAACTTTAATGAGCACCAGCAGTTCAGTCGGCTGGGCCTAGGCCTCCCACGATGGTACGTCGAGGTCTTGCCTCTTCGCCGCTTCGTAGGCCTGCTGGGTCACCCAGAGTTGGTCGTCGAGATGGGAGCTGCGCAGGGCGGCGTGCCACCTCGACGAGAGGGTCACGGGATTAAGGTCTGCGTATTGATCTTTGCACTCCCATAGCATTTGGTGGAGTGTTGCTGATTCAGTTTTACAGACCTTGCACTTCTGGCTCAGGTAGATGTCGGGGTATATAGTGGGATAGCGTGTGAGGGAGGGGTATGTATTCGTCTGTAACAGGCGAAGGGTGGTTGCCTGTGCTCTGTTTAACTTGCGGTGAGGAGTGGGGAAGGCTTCTATTGCGAGGTAACATGACTTCACAAGGTCGTTGTATCTTGTAAGGCGGTCGCGTCCTGCGGGTGCACCTGCACCGTCTCCGGCATGGTTGACTAGTCCTCGTGCTACGGAGTGTGTAACCTCGTTGAGGTTGGTGAGGTGCGGGTGGACAACGCCGGCGTGTGCTGGGATCCAGACGAGGGTGATTTGATTTTCAGACGAATGCGGGGCATGTTGTAAGATACGGAGTGATTGCTGAGAAATACGACCCTTAATGTAGTTGTTGATTGCTGCGCGAGAATCACTCAGTATGGTGTGACAGGCTGGGTCAAGAGTGGCCAGGGTGATGGCCACTCCCTCGGCCGTCTCGGCATTTTTGGTAACGATGCTGGCAGCATATCGGAGCAAGCCGCCTGCTGTGGTAACCGCCGCAAAGCGCCGTCCATCTTGGTACTCAGCTGCATCGACGAAGGTGACGCCCGAGGTGTTGGCATAAGCTTTGATGAGGGAGGTAGCTCGTGCCTTCCTGCGTTCTTTATTGTAGGTCTGGGTGCATGTTTTTCGGAATAGTGTCGGCGTGTATCTATTGCTTAATGTCGTGTGGCATTGGGTGTTTGTCTCCATGTTGACGGTGGTAGGTGATGTTAAGCTTGTTTAGAATGCTTCGGCCCGTTTCCGTGAAGGTAAGCCGCTCTAGTTGAGATCGACGTTGGGCTTCGATTAACTCGTCTGGCGTGTTGTGGATACCTAATTGTAGTAGCAGTTCCGTGCTGGTGTGGTTGCGTAGTCCTAAGGCCTCCTTAATGGCTCCTCTGATGATGATGTCCTGTTTAGTCTTTTCAGCTTTGTACCAGTTGAGAAAGGGCGCAACGTAACTAATGTGACAGACGATAAAAGATTGGACAAGGCGGATGAGGCTTTCTTCCTTCAAACCCCCTCGTCGGTTGGTCACTCGTTTCAGCAGTCTGGATGTATTAGCGGTCTGTGGAAGGATCTTGGAGATAGCCGTAGCGTTAGCTCCGTTGGCTTCTATGGTCATACCAAGAACGCGGATGCTAGGGACCATGGGTATACGTCTGCCATCCCTCAGGTTGAGCTCTATTTCCTCGTATTGGCGTTTATTCGTGGCGCCCCGCGGGGGGCGTCCACAGAGTGTGGGACGGTATAGGAGAAGCTCCGACTTTTCAGGGGAACAGCGGAGTCCCGTGCCTTCAAGATAATTTTCTACGACGTCAATGACGTCTTGTAGGGCAGTTTCGATTTGGCCGTCACTGCCCTTTGCAGCCCAGATTGTAATGTCGTCGGCGTATATGGTGTGTTCAATGCCGTCGAGTTTTTCTAGTTCTTGTGCTACTCCGAGCATAACCAGATTAAACAGTATAGGGGAAATGACAGAGCCTTGCGATGTGCCCGTGCTGCCGAGGGAGAGTTCCTCCGATCGAACGTATCCGACGGACAGGAAGGCCTTCCGATTGGATAGAAAGTCTCTTACGTAGTTGTAAGTGCGTTCTCCAAGGTTGAGCAAGGAGATGCGTTCGAGGATGGTGGAGTGCCTTATGTTATCGAAGGCGCGCTCGAGGTCGAGCCCCAAGATCCCCTTCGTGTGACGGGATTTGCCATCTAGGATTTGATGCTGAAGTTGGAGCATAGCGTCTTGGGTGGAAAGGTGCTGTCTAAAGCCAATTATCGATTGGGGGTAAGCACATGTGTTTTCGAGGTGAGTGTTTACACGGGTTAGGAGTGCGTGCTCCATGACCTTGCCTACACATGAAGTTAGCGATATGGGCCGGAGATTGGCGAGGCTAGATGGCTTACCGGGTTTGGGAATGAGAATTACTTTGGCCGTTTTCCATGTCGGGGGAATGGATCCCTGGCGCCAGCAGTTGTTGACGTATTCGGTGAGTTGTTGCACCGAGGGGTCATATAGATTTCTTAGTGTTTTATTCGTAACACCATCTGGGCCTGGCGCCGAACGGTTGTTCAACTTATGCAGGGCAGCATGAATCTCTGCCACGCTGAAATATTCATCAAGGGCAGGGTTGGAGGTCCCTGTGTATGGCCCGTGAGGTTGAGCGGGCCCAGATGGGATGTACTTTTGACATAAGCTATTCTTAACGTGGTCCTGGCCATGCGTCTTGCTTTCTGGGAATAAAAGCTTGGTAAGACAATCTTGTTGATATGAGCGGGTGGGGGTGCTATCAATCAAATGGTTGAGGATTTTCCACGAGCGGGGGTGGCGGAGTTGCCCGTCTAGAGAGTGACGGAGCTCTGTTCATGGCTGTTGGCTTAGAACGCGGCAGTGTGCTTCAATTTCCTTGTTGAGAAGTGCGAACTTCCGTCTGAGTCTTCTATTGAGCCGTTGTGCCTACCATCTAGAGGGGATGGATGATTTGGCCTCGATAAGGTGGGCGAGTCTACTGTCCATGCGCTCAGCCGGGCCATCTGTTGTGATAATGTGGGTGGCTGATTTAGTATCAGACAGTAGATCGCATCACCATGATTCTATGTCGGTAATGGAAGTGTCCGTCGTTGCTGTTACACGGCGCTTACGGAACGCATCCCAGTCCGTCCAAGTAAAGTCCCTTGTGTACTGGATCGCAATATCATGCCTGGAAGTCAACCAGTGCGCATGTGCAACACGCCCCCTACTTATCGCAGCGCTTCTTATATACCCGGCTGCGTTTCGGAATAAAGTGCTTTTTGTTACCTGCTACTCGTCTGGCTTACATGGTGTCAGAAGTGGGCACGGCAGTTAGTTCCTGCCCGTGCGGCAAGTTTTGCCATAGGATCCCAGCTTAACAGCAGTATTAATTCCCATGAACGAGACAAGGGCTCATCCGGAACGAGAACCACAAGCCACAACGACGACTTCGACTCTGCTACCACCGCCCAAGCCGCTCGACGTTACTGGCGACATTTTCCACAACTGGAACATCTGGAAAAGTGAGTTCGAACTTTTTGCAACAGCGACAAGGCTGAGCCTACAGCCCCAAGATGTTCAGACCGCTACATTTTTAATGACTATCGGTGAAGATGCAAGGCGTGTTTTCCGCACCTTCAAGTTTGAAAACGAGGAGCAGAAGAATGATCGGAAAGTATTAATGCAGAAGTTCGAAGAACATTACAGACCAGTTACAAATCTCACCTACAACGAGTTTCGGTTTGGCTCCAGGAACCAGCGCGAGGGCGAGTCATTTAACGAATGGCTCACAGAACTGAAGACTCTAGCTGCGCACTGTGAATTTGGCGAGATTGAAGATAGACTTCTACGCAGTAGAATAATCCTTGGAATAAGAGACAAAGAACTGCAGCAGAGACTTATTTCTGAAAATCCGAACTACGCAAGAACGGTTGAGATCTGCCGTGCTAAAGAACAGAGCAAAGAACAGGTAGCTGAAATCCGAGGCAGCCAGGGCAGCAGCACTTCTTTTGAATCGGAAATCAACATTGACGCTATAAAAGTAAAGACTGCCACCTGCCCGAAATGTGGCTTACAACATCAAAAAGCGGCAAGATGCCCAGCAATAGGGAGGTATTGCAAAAATTGCAATGGCCGAAACCATTTTGCTAGTGTATGCCGCACACGAAGCTCGAAAACACGGCCAGAAAGACGGCACGTGCGACAGGTGGAAATGATTGGTGACGAAGATGGGGCTGGCGACGAGACATACTTCCTTCAAGCGTTGGAAGTTCAAGCGGTCACGAGTGACGAGCACTGGGTGTCAGTGTTAAATGTGGCTGGTATCATGACCAAATGTAAGATAGACACAGGGGCGAACTGTTGTGTTATGCCAGAAACGGTCTTTCGAAAGTTGTCCGCGGCGCCTGCGCAGAACTGTTACGCAACATTGCGTACGTTTTTCGGCCACACAGAACGAGCAATCGGAAAGATAAACCTGCTCGTGTCTAATAAGACTCGAAGCACCGAGGTTACGTTTTTTGTTGTTGTCCAAGATGTACCAGTTACATTAAACGGACACGTCGCTGAGAAACTGGGCCTGATAAAACGCATAGATGCCGTCAACGAAGTGTCCGAGATCCTCATATCTGGCTTTGAAGACGTCTTCCAGGGTCTAGGACAACTTGAGGGCATCGCCTATCGCCTGCAGCTGAAGCCCGATGTACGACCAACCATAAAACCAGCGAGGAGAATTCCCGTCGCCCTCCAAGAGCCCGTGAAAGCGAAGCTCGACGAGATGGAACGCGATGGCGTCATTGCAAAGATGACAGAGCCCTGCTCGTGGTCTAGCTATATGGTCGTAGTACTGAAAAAGGATAAGATACGCATATGCTTGGATCCTTCCGACTTAAACAAGGCGATTTTGCGGGAGCATTACCATATGCCTACATTGGAAGACGTACTGCCGCGGCTGCAAGGAGCCAAGTATTTTTCTACCCTCGATGCCGCGTCAGGGTTCTGGCAAATAACCCTCGACGAAGAAAGTTCGCGCGTTTGCACCATGAGCACGCCGTTCGGAAGGTACAGATTTCTGCGCATGCCATTCGGCATCACATCAGCACCAGAGGTTTTTCAACGCGCCATGCACGAGGTCGTTGGAAGCTTGGCTGGCGTAGCTGTCGTAATGGACGATATATTGGTCTGGGGAAAGACAAGGCAGGAGCACGACACGAACCTCACCGCCTTGCTTGAACGCTGTAGGGAACGTAATCTAAAGCTCAATAAAAAGAAGTGCCAATTCTTGCAGGCCAGTGTACGTTACATGGGCCACCTCCTCACCGCTGAAGGACTGTCACTGGACCCAGACAGAGTTCACGACATCATGCAAGTTCCACCGCCGAAGAACCGTAAGGAGCTTCAAGTGTTCCTTGGAATGATAAACTTTGTGTCTCGGTTCATCCCAAACCTGTCAGTCGCATCTGCACCTATTCGGGAGCTACTTAAGAAGGACGTCGCTTGGACGTGGACAGAAGTGCAGGAAAACAGTTTCCAAAAGTTACGAGCTAGTCTTGCCACAGCACCAGTCCTAGCATACTTTGACCAGTCTAAGCCAGTGAAACTGTCCGTGGACGCGAGCCAGTACGGTGTCGGAGCAGTCATCGTGCAAGATGACCACCCCATTGCATATTCGTCCCGCTCCTTAACTGCCACACAACAGCGGTACGCACAAATTGAAAAGGAAACCCTAGCCATAGTTCATGGCTGCATGAAATTCAAGGACTACATACTCGGTCAACCACTAGTCACGGTAGAATCGGACCACCGACCACTGGAATCGATTTTCAAGAAACCACTTTGCGATTGCCCTCTTCGCCTTCAACGCATGCGCCTCACGCTTCAAAGATTCCCTATCAGCGTGATATACAAACCAGGAAAGGAACTGTCTTTGGCCGACGCACTTTCACGCTTTCCTTGCAAAACAGAGCTGGTGGATGAAACAGAGCACTTTCAAGTCAATGTTGTTTCTTCGTTACCTGTTTCAGATCAACAGCTGCTCAGTATCAGAACGGAGACTGCTAAGGACACCCTCATGACCGAACTCTGCCGTTACGCGAGTACAGAGTGGCCCAAAAGCAAGCAGCAGCTCCCGGATGCCTTAAAGCCATACTGGAGCTACCGTGATGAGCTACACGTCGAGGATGGGCTGCTTCTCAGAAGCAACAAGCTTGTAATTCCTCCATCAAAACGCAAGGAAGTTCTCGGCCTGCTCCACGCTGCACACTGCGGCGAAGACAAAATGAAGGCGAGAGCAAGACAGGTAATGTACTGGCCAAACATGAACGCCAACATTTCTGATGTAGCGAAGTCATGCGCTGTTTGCGACAAGTACAAAAAAAGAAATGCAAGGCTGCCCATGCTGAGCCACGAACTACCGAGTTTGCCATGGCAGGTTGTTGGGGTCGATCTTTTTCACCACGAAGGCAATGATTACCTCATAGTGGTAGATTCCTACTCGTTTTTCTTCGAGGTTCGCAAGCTTAGTCGGACTACCGCTGCTGTTGTGATCAACGCAAGTGCAGAAATCTTCGCGACACATGGCATTCCCGCCAAACTGTGCACTGACAACGGCCCTCCTTTCAACAGTGCAACATTTCAAGCATTCACAGGTCAATTTAATATCAGCCACACCACTTCTAGCCCGTACCATCCGCGCGCCAACGGCTTGGCAGAGCGTGCCGTTCAGGAAGCTAAACATCTGCTAAAGAAATGCCCGTTTTCTACCCTTGAATTTTACAGTGCGTTGTTGGAGTGGCGGAATACTCCGAGGGACGAACAGTCGCCAGCTCAAAGGCTCATGGGACGTCACACCAGAAGCCAACTCCCGGTTCTCGACTGTCACCTGGAGCCCAAGACGATACCCACGGAAGCAGTCCGTCAGCGACTACAAGAAATACGACATAAACAGCGTTCCTACTACAACAGAACGACACGAGCTTTGCCAGACCTTCGTAGCGGAAACAGAGTGTCCGTATACGACACCCAAAGCAGAACGTGGGCCCCGGCCATGGTAATTGGTCCTGCAGGGCCACCGCGATCCTACTTAGTGGCTACAGACAGTGGACAGCAGTTACGCCGTACGAGAGAGCATCTCAGGGCCACAGATGCTGCTCAGCCTGCTGAATCACAAGCAGAAACCCGAAGACAGGCTGTGCCAAGTACGCAAGCAGACGCAATTCAAGCCCCACTTCGAAGAACTGAACGGGTACGCCAAGAGCCGCAACGTTATCCACTTCCTGAACGTAAATAGCAAAGCGATCCTTGTTTGGAAATGAAAATGTTCTTAATGTTCCTTCGTTGTTCTTACTTTTTTTTTTTTCTCCCAAAGAAGGGAAGATGTACTGGATCGCAATATCATGCCTGGAAGTCAACCAGTGCGCATGTGCAACACGCCCCCTACTTATCGCAGCGCTTCTTATATACCCGGCTGCGTTTCGGAATAAAGTGCTTTTTGTTACCTGCTACTCGTCTGGCTTACACCTTGTTCTTCTCATAACGGCTGTTAGGTGTGAGAGAGTAATTTCGATGATAGAGTGATCACTCCCGAGGTCGTGTTGGGTATTGCGCCAATGGGCGTTGTCTGCGTTTTTGGTGAAAGTGAGGTTTGGTGTCGTGTCTCGTTCAGTAGAAGTGCCGAGGCGAGTGGGGAAAGCTGGGTCAGTAATGAGTGTAAGCCCGAGATCATGTAGAGAGAGAGAGAGAGAAGGGAAGACGGAAAGGCAGGGAGGTTAACCAGACTGAGCCCAGTTTGCTACCCTACAAGTGGGGAGGGGAATAGGGAGTGAAAGAGAGAGAGAGAGAACTTAGGTGCAGGATGTCTATAGTCGGGGACTCAAGTCCGTTGCCCTCAGGTAGCGAAAAAACGCTCGAACTACTTTCTGGGCTATTGAACTGTGAGGCCAGGCTCCCAAGATCTTCGCTTCCGTAAATGGCATGTCGTCCAGTCTATTTAATGCACACTGGAGAATCTCACGTTGATTATCGAAGCGAGAACAGTGGCACAGAAGGTGAATGATGGTCTCTTCACACTTGCACTTAGCGCACATTGGTGAATCCGCCATTCCAATACGATAGCTGTAGAAGTTGGTGAATGCTACCCCTACCCACAGCCGAAACAGCAGTGTTTCGTCACGTTGTGGAAGGTTCGCTGGTAATTTAAGTTTCAGTGATGGGTCGAGGCTGTATAAACGACACTTAGAGTTCTGTGGTGTATGCCAGTAACCTAACGTGATGGTACGAGCGAGACTGCGAAGCTCTCTTGCAGCGTCGACTCTGGATAAAGGTATAAGGAGTGTCGGTGAGCCAGCCTCGGCACGTCGGGCATGGGAGTCTTGCCATAAGTTACGACCTGCAGCAGAGCTGTGTCTGTAACCCCATCCTCTGTGCAGGAGATTGAAGCCACCTCCGATGATAAGGGGGCTGCTGCCTGCGATGTTAAGGGCCTTTTTGAAGAGGGTTAGAAATCGGCTATGGCGTTCAGATGGAGTATTGTAGATATAGAAGATAAATATTCCTTTTTTTCGTTTTCTGTGCGGGATGAGCTCAATGAAGAGGTGTTCGATGCGCCGATCGTTCAGATCGTGTTCGATTGCGGTAATCCTTTTTCGAACGAGTGTGGAGACTCCGTATGGAGCGTTGTTCGCGGTGAAAGGTTGATATCCTGGAAGGTCGACCGGACTATCGTGCGTTTCCTGGAGTAAGATTACGTCGGGTTGACATGAAGTAGTACGGAGGTGTTGACGGAGAACGGGTTGTTTATGGAGGTAGCCTCGGCAGTTCCACTGCCACAATGTTGTGTCAGTGTTAGTGTAGGCCATGATGAAGGATAGGGGATGCCACAGGTGGCAGGGTGGCGGCGACGGTTCCTGTGGTGTCCATGGCTACGGCTTGAGCGGTGGAAGTGGTTTGTGTAAAAAGAGTTTGAATATTAGCTTCCATGGCAGTGACTCTGTGCATAAGGGCGATTAGAGAATTCTGTAAAGTTTCCACCGTGCTTTGGAGTGTTGCGGACATATCCTTGACTTCGGAGCGTACTTGGCCCTGAGCTCCTTCTTGGAGGGCTCACTTTTTGGGGCTGGTCTTGAGAGCTCTTCGGGTTGGTTGTTGGTAGCGGGTTCTGGGGTGTTGGGTGTGGGTTGGGTTTTGGGTTGTTTGAGGCTGTGAACCTCCTGGGTAAGCTTTTGGATTAAATCACGCATAACTGGGTTTTCTTTCTTAAGGTGTTCAATATCTGTGTTGGGTTTAGGCAGGGGGGGGATTTTACGTGACCCTCTCACGAGACGCCCGTCAGGGCCTCTGCGAAGCTCACCTTTTCTGAGGTATATCTGGCTCCAGGAGTCGACGTGGATCTTGATCTGGAACGACCTCGGTCCGACCTCGGTCTGGAGAGGGAGCGGGACCGGGACCGGTGCTTGGTCTCCATGGACGGGAAATCTTCTGATTGAAGGGCTGAATGCTGTGCTACTCGGCGTTCTCTTCTTATAACGTACGGCGTTTTGTACCTGGCAGTACAAGCTTTGTCCGCTGTGGGGTGGAGTCCACCACACAACCTGCACTTGGGTGTACACTGATGATCTTGATCTGGGTTGCGAGCTCCGCAGCCCCGGCAGATCTTGTTATTAGGGAACGGGCAAACGTCCATGCGGTGCCCGAGACGGCCGCAGTGGTAACAGATATCGATCTGCTTGCGGTTCAGGGAGCATGAGATCATGTATCGTACCGAACCATGTATAGTACGTCAGGTCCGTCGAAGGCAATGGCGATGGTCGTGGTGGAACCGATTTGCTTTGCGGCCAGGGCTTGAGGATTACGATCATTTATGATGTTAGCGTCGACTTGTCTGGCGTTATCGGTGAGAGGGATGCCTCTGATGACTCCTTTGGTAGTATTATCTGGGGCGGCTTCGTACGCGATGACCTCGTGGGTTACCCCGTTAACTTGGATGGACTTGATTCTTACGTACCGGTCCGCATTTTGCGGGCTAGGCGTGCTGATCACCATGATGTTTTGCTGGTTGTTCGAGCAAATTGTGTCGTTTTGACTGTGTTCTGAGCTAAGTAGTGTTGCTTGAGAATAGCTGCAGTCACTGTAGGGCTGCCGACCTTGGAAATATTAAGTGCTCCGTTGGGTCTGACGATGATCTTGATCTCATTTGCTGGTAGCGGGAGCATGCGCCCGGCCTTGAGAACCTGAGTTCTAAGTCGTTGCCCGGGTCTATAGCGAGAGCGAGAGTCTTGCGTCCTAGGTTCTTGTTCTTGGGATAGTTTCCGGCCCCATTTGAGAAAGTTTTGTTAACGAATCTGCACATACATGCTTCATTGTCTTGAAAGAAAAAAAGAATGCCTAAATTTCGAGAATAAAGTGAAGCTCCCTTTGCAGATCCTATTACACGTGGTGTGAAAAAGTCTGCAAAATATCGCCGACGTCATTAATGTCAGCCTTTATGTCCACCCAGACAGGCCTCGCTGATGTACTGCTTTGGTTGGAAGCCGCATAACACCGAAAAGTATAAACTATAAGTTCATTAGGAAGCGCTGCATAAAAGGGACCCCCGGTATTTGGTACAAATCGCTTTCTGCACTGGTGAGCTTTCTGTCTTTCTTTGCTTTTTTTTTCCTTTTACTTGACTGAAAGCACTTACCGTACTGTCACGCCACAACATTTTGTCGCAGGTGTATGTGCAGATTACAATTATAGCGGCGTGAATCGACGTGTACCAATATGAAATGAACATTCTATAATAATAACAACAAGAACAACAACAACAATAATAACAATTATGCTAATAATAATAATAATAGTAGTAGCAGTAGTAGTAGTAGTAGTAGTAGTAGTAGTAGTAGTAGTAGTAGTAGTAGTAGTAGTAGTAGTAGTAGTAGTAGTATAGAATGGGTCCAAGAGAAAGGAAGCGCAGTCGAGGATGGCAGAATACTAGGTGAGGTGATGAAATGAGGAGACGTATATTATTATTATTATTATTATTATTATTATTATTACTATTATTATTATTATTATTATTATTATTATTATTATTGTTATTATTATTATTATTATTATTATTATTATTATTATTATTATTATTGTTGTTGTTGTTGTTGTTGTTGTAGGATGATGACGAAGTGATCGTTGCGTTGTCTGCGAAGGCTCCAAAACAAATGAAACAAACTGAACAAATGGGGACGCATCTCAGCAAATCAACTTATTTGAAGCCCACAAGGTGGCGACAGTTTTATAAAATAGAAAGATTCTCATTCATCCAAGAGTGGCCACTAAGCTACAAAACAGACCTGAGAGGGCTTCCTCCTCGTTCTGTTATCTCGTTCAAGAAGCTAAGCGATAAGCGGCTCTCCGGAATGTTAATTAGCGTGTTTCCACTCAAACACGAAGCTGACTGCCATTCATAACGACCTTTTCTATCTCATCGTTCGTTCATAAATTCCCGCCATGCGGCTTCCACATCCATCACAAAACGAATGCGGGCAATATAGATTTAAAGCAGTGACGTTGCCGAAAGCAAAGCAAAGAGCATGCTGTTTGCGCGCGGCGCTGCAACGCTTTCCCGAGCCAAAAATAGCGCGTCCCTTGTTTTCATTGAATGTCCTTCGTGTCTCCCGAATGGCGTTCTGCAATTTATCTTTTACTAAAAGATTTAATATGCATGAGGTCATTCCGCTTCTTTTCTAACTGCTCGTCGGAGCGTTTTTTCTTTTCAGTTTCTGTTTTTATTGTTATTATTGAATGTGGCTCCTTTAAACGGATGCTGAAGTTAAACAATGAGTCACTTTAGGGGGTATATGGCTGTCTACGAACAATTGCTTAAATTTTAACGTCGAAAAGCAGCTGACAGGTTACGAAAGCTGACAAAATTATTTATACCAAAGTTAAAGGCCTGGCATTCTTTAATGCACATTCGAAGCTCAGTGAGCACGGATACGTTTTTTGTGACGACGACAAGCGAAATTTCGTAACCAGGCTTACACACACCGCTAACGTGCCCTAACCAAGATGGCCACGTGCCTGCTACTAGCACCTTTAGCCCCCGAGACACGCGTTTCCTAAAGCTTGAGTGGTGCGCTGGAGGGAAGGCAGCAGGAACTGGGTCGGCAGCTCCGCGTGTCAACAGCCTAATTACAATTCTCATCCGAAGTCCGCCATCGTGGTTAGGTTAAATCAAGTGTGTGGACAACTGCACCCGCTAAATTGCGATTATCCTCTATTGCGCTCCAACCGAAATGCGATCTTCTCGGCCGGAAGCTGAAACCGCCACCTTGTGACGAGCAGCAGTACGGCGCAGCCGCTCGTACTGCTGTACGCAGCTCTTCATCGTCGCAGCAGGCTGCTAAAGTGGCGACTGAATTGAAGAGGCAGAGAAGTCATTTCACGCATCAATCTCCCTGCGTTTTTCTTGGTTTGTTTCCTAACCTGCTGCTTTATTTATTTTTCTTACTTCGTATGCTTTACTTGTTGAGTCCTGTTGCAACGCCGTGTCACAAACAGCGTGAAAAACGTGAAGATGGAGTTGAAGGCAGCGTTCCCGATCGCTTAGTACCTTAGTTTCAGCGATACATACTTTTCGGGTCTATTGTTTTCGGGTCCATTGGGTGGATTGAAGAGCCGCATGTTTCCGAGAAAAAAGAGTCGGCTCATTTTAAGGCGAACCTTTATTAGGCAAATTTCCCTGCTTTGGCGAGGCTGCCTGGCTGTTGGGTTGTTTGCTATTTGACCGGATATGTTTGTGAATACCAATAGAATGGTTATGTGAAACTACCCGCGAAGCGGCTTATGCCCTTGTATGTCCTGTTCTGCTTAGCAAAAATAACTTCCTTTGGAGGAATAGTAATAACTCTATTAAAATGCCGGCTACCGACGGTTTAACGCGTCGTGACGTCGGCCAAGTGTCGACCCGGGGTTATACATTACTCTGCACTACCCCAGTTCGGCCCCTTTGTGGTGGGTCGTGAGACTTGTGCTTTTCAAGCGCACCCCGGGCCTGCTGGACGGCCCATAGTTGAGTGTCCTTGTATGCAGACTGCACTGCACTAATGCATTTATGTTCTAGAGGTAGCTTCGGTCGGGAACCTGGCACGGTCCCACATGATGTGTCATAGGTCCGTCGGACCCACTGTACAAACACCGCACGGATAGAGTTCTGCGTGAAGCATGTGCCGGGGCGAGAAGTGACCCGGTCTGTATCTGCCTTAGGATGACGGCCTCCTCCCGAGTGAGCGCCGGGTGGGGAGGCAGCATTGTCCATCGAGCTAAGCGGTAACACTTGGTAACTTCGTCATAACTGGTCACTCGGTCCTTGGTTTTGAACCACCACACGGAACGGTCGCTCTCGGGGGCGCGGAGGGTAAGCGCTCTCACCGCCAAGTGGGCCGTCTCATTGTGATTCAGTGAGGATGCACACTCGCCGGCGTGCGCCGGGAACCACTTAATACGGATGGTGCAGCCGCGGTCTTGGAGCTTCCTTTATATAACGAGCAAATTAACGCCGGCTCATAGACGCCTTTAAAGCACACGGATGCGTTAATGGAGATGTGAACTATATTAAACGGATTCTATAATTTATTTTCGTTGACTTAGCCACTCAGTATGTGCCGCTGGGTGTGTGTTCGTTCGTCGCCAAACCTCCAGAATGGACATGTCCCACTGCAATTCCTACGCAAAACACATCAAAACAAACTAAACCAAACCATGGCAGCCCATTTATAGCATGAAATAGGCATGCCCAATCATCAAAGCTTCGTTTCACATAGATTCCAACGTCTGCGTTGGATCTGCGTACAAATTTCTTTTTATTATTAATAAGAATTTTTTAAACCTAAGGTGTGCTCCGTGTTAATGTTTTTCTGCGTTTAAGGCTATTCGATGTGCCTGTGTTTGCTAACAAATCATTCATCACCAGGAACACTGAGGGGCTTCCAGTGTTACAAAATTTCAAACGGCTCAACGGAATGAAAACGTGAGCGACAGACAGCAGAATAATTAGGCGTTTTGTGCAAATGCATTCAATGATACGCGAAGAAGATGCGAACGAGACACGTCGCAGGAACAAAATGTTCCCGTGAAAGACGGGTTAGATGCACAACCGCCGAGTGAGTCTGCAGGGGCTGAGGAGGGAGGTATCTTGAACGCTCGTTCTCTGTTGCATTTGGTTATTTTGCTCGCTTTTACTTTGGTTTTTATTCACAGAACGTATACATGGTCTTCAAACTTAAACTAAGAGTAGCTTTAATAAAAAAAAATACAGAGGTGGACAAATATCAAAGTCTTTGAATACAAATCGAATGTGAATAGTAGGTACTGAATATGGAATCGAATATCGAATAGTCAAACGCACACTCACATAATTACACAATGGACATTTCTACCAGTATAATTTGGTTTTACACCTGTGCGGCCTTGTGAAAAGAAAAGCATTTAACTATATTATGTACAGGGTATCCATTTTAAACATGAAATCACTTATTCGTCAATAAATATCTCTACAAATATCCTCTCGAGCATGTTCAGAGCGTGGTTGCATACAAGCTCTATATATATGACCCTACAGGTGTAATACAGTAAGCGCATTTTAACTACGTTTCAGCGCTTTGGCTAAGTGGTTATGGTGGTTCGATTCACAGCGACAGTGACTGCAGTCCGTAGTGGGTGGGAATTCCAAGTACGCTCTTGTATATAGATTTGTATGCAAGTAAAAAGCCATTCATAATTCAAAAGCCAGGCATAATTATTCACTTCAAGGTACATTACTATTATTCTATATGAAAACACACATATGCGATGGACCGAGAGGTCAAAGATGACGGAGCACGCTCGTAACTGCCATCGAGAGGGGCACAACGCCTGCCTACTCTTTAGGAAGATGTGAATATAAAAAAACCAGGAGCCATTTCACTCTGTAAAGCTGGCTGACGAGCGAAGCTGTAGCACATCACACACGGTTAGACAAGGGTATGTATATGAATTTTCATCGTTTGGTAATTGTACTGACGTGTGATTATTGTCATATACGTTCATTAGCTAGGTTACAACCCTAGACAGATTTTTGGCCAACGTTAAATCTGTACAACACCATTGATGAGTAGTTGAGCGAATGGCTTGGTGTGGCACTTCAAATCAAACTCTTCTAGCACAAACTGAGCGAACCATTTCTTGTCTGGTTTTGAAGTGTCCACATTGAAGTCTCTAATGATGATCGCAGTGGTAGTGTCATCGTGGCTAAGCCATACAAAGTGCATGGTTATGAACTTCTCGATATAATACTTGGGTGGCCGGGCTTGGAGAATATACACAAAGGATATCACAATTTCGTTTCTCGTTTGTGCGGCACAGATATCTCCACATTTGAAGTAGTAGCTTAGCGTGAATAAAACTACGGACACAGGGAATACAGACAAGGACAAGTGTGTCCGTGGTTTTATTCGCGCTAAGCTACTACTTCAAATATGGACGACCAACTAGCCCAACAGTCAACTCTTCTAGATATCTCCACTGTCGGTAGCATTGTACTCTTGCGAGTCAAAGGTGTATGGCGGTGCATACATTTTGTGATTTGCGCATTGGCAACGCCTGCTGCTCGTGAGTTCATTTGCTCTTCACAAACGATTCCAATATACCCATCGACTTGAAACACTACGTCCTGATTTACTTATTTCAGTTATTATTATTATTATTATTATTATTATTATTATTGTTATTATTATTATTATTATTAGGGGAAGAGTGCTTGAGCCCTGCTTCAGCTCCGCCGCGGGTCGGCCAGGTATCGCACATTCTCCAGGATGGGCCCATGCTCTCTTTACTATATTTAACACGCAAACACAAAAACTACATGGAACCCTAGCTAAATACAGCTTCGCTGTAATATATGTTGAAGATCGGGAGAAGGGGAGTAAAGTGGAAACAAACAGCAAGATTGCAGGCCATGAAGACTAAAGCAAAGCGAGTGTTGGCCAAAAAGCAGGTGCTTTAGGAGTTGAAAGTTTAATAGAGTGGAAGAAACATTTACTGCCTCTGAAGTCGTTAAATGTGGTGAGGACCGCAATCGTTAAATGTGGAAAGGACCGTAACATTTTACGTCTCCGCAACGTTCCTGGGCTCAACTCCTGAAAGGGAAACTTTGTCAAAGTGAGGTTCCCCCTTTTTTACTGCATTCAGTGAAGGCGAATGCAAGAGTGCGGCTTCTGAAATGGAACACGACATGCGCGAAGCTGACGTTCAGTCTGCTTATTCCAATGTTACATTAAGACTGTTGCTTGCAGGCTCGTTCGAGCGGCCTCCGTTGAGAGAGAATATTTCGCTTCCATATACCAAGGACATTTAAGACCCTTCTTTGTTTTCAGTACTTTTTTTTTCCTCATGTTTCCTTGTCTTTAACGTTACCTATTCCTTGCGCGTACGAACACATAAGCTGATGTCGTGGTTTACAGTGTGCTCACAACGACAAAAAGGTCCGCAGCATGTTACACTCCTGTAACACGTGAAGGCGAAAGCCTGCCGCATACGTGGTGATGCATTAAGTTATACGACCAGAGGGGTCAGACTTCTCGCAAGACATAACGAGCCGCAGTGTGAAGTAAACGTATGGCGCAGTAGGGCGACCTCCTCAACGACAGATGAGAGTACCCATTGCTCTACCTGAAGATTATTTCGTTCTTTTTTTTTCTTTCCGTCGTTCTTTCTTCATTTCTTTCATTCTTTTCGTACTGAGTAACAACCAGGAAGAAACGCACTTATCCAAACACCATTTTTGATTGAAGTCAGCTTTCGGCCAATGACAACACCGTATGGGAGCCTGCCCACTGACGTCAAGAGGCAGCCGCCGACCGCTCCTAAACAGCCAGTGAGGAGAAGGCCTTTGAAGTGTTAGAGAAAGAGTCGCAGTTTCGCCCAAAAGGCGAAGCATCGATTGCGGCAGCAAATTAGTAGACGGCTATGCGAAGTAATGATGGTAGTTTTATCGTGCGTATAAACTCGCAAACATTCGCTTATTAACTAAACTAACAAGCATGGTGTCAGCGGCAACACAGGCAAACGTGAACACATCAAACATCGATGGCCGCCGGCATTCCCTGTCAAAACGCTGGCCTGAGGAAGCGCGGCAGCAGCAGCAAGCGAAGTGTCCTTCATGCTGTCTTCGCGCGTGGCCGCGCACTACACAGTTGCTACCAGGATACATCGCTGCCTTCCCCCATCCCTTTGCTCCCCCCGATGCCTCGCGCGCGACGGAAGACTGCGCGCTCCCGGCGTGCTTCCTCCCCAACTTTTTCCCTGGCGCGCACGAGATTGAGCCGCGATCGTCAAGCTCCCCTCGCGCACTTTTACTCGCACATACAGCATAAGGCGCAGGCGACGGTATTAACGCCTTTGGAATTTTTTGTGGAACATCACGCCGACGGCGCCAACGACGACGACGAAGGCGGCAAAAAAGGCGCCTGGAGTGTCCATATAATTTCTAACGAAATAAAAGCTAACTACACGCTCTTCTTGCGAACCCCACACACCGTACACGAATGCAAAACTTGGCGGAGATACTCTCAGCCGCATATGCTATTAGCAGAAGGTGTTTTTTCACCAAGCCCGAGGTTGGTTGAGGGCCCCTTTAGGGAAATATTACGCTTTCGCATCAGTGCAGTTTAATCTTCCTAATCACCGATCTCTCAAAAAGCATTACAGCCCTGCTTTGCAAGGCTTCTTCTTTTCATTATTCGTTTTGTTTTCTTTTCTTTTTCTTTTCTTTTAAAAAGCCGCCGCTTGAGTTCGAGCTTGAAAGCTGTAGTCGCACAACACGTACGCAAAGGTGTCTGCGAAACTCGCACGTGGAATTTGTCAATTCCAATGCCACTGTACCACGGCGACACATATAATCAACGAGACAGCTGAAGGAATATGTTAACATTTCTTGCGCAAGTGTCCCCCTGGATAACAGCTTCGTTCTCAGTATGCACTGAGGGGAAAGTGTGCCTAACATGTAGTGCACGTACAGCCGAAAGACACGCAGCTTTTGCAAACCTTAGTTGCGCCAAGTGCACTTGGCATCTGCGCGAAGCAATGTCATTCTTTTACGATTGTTTTTTTGACCTGGCGCATGTCACGGTGCGAATGATGTCGTGCGCGTACTGCACCGACATATTGCGTAAGAACGCTTAAACTTTCTTTTTTTCTTGTCCAGTCCATAGCTTCGAGAAACCATCTCGACAGTCACGCTGTCGCACGCTAGAGCTTGAGCGACTCGCGAGCGAATGTCGCTCAGACGCTTCCCCCCCCCCCCCCCCCCAAGCAAGAACGAAAGGTGGTGGCCGCTGCGTTCCAAATTACGCAAGAAGCGCGCGCCAGATGAGCACCCCGCGCCGCTTTTGCGAGTGCTGGCCTTTGCGCCATCCGCCATGTATCGGAACACTCGGCGCGCTTGTCTCTTGCTTCGGCTTTCTGCACAACTGCCACTCCTGTTTCGTTCATGACCTGTCAGCTCGAGGGAATGTATCGACAGCTTCGGAGGTTGTTGACTGCCTAACTAAGCGAGCGCCGTTCCCACAAGGATGGCGCGTGTTCGGTATTTTTTTACACTTTTTCGTTTTTATTTTTTCGTTAGTTACTTGAGTTATTTTTTGCGTCTTACGATTTTGTGGCAGTCTCTTTGGTCTACAGGCTCGACAAGCAACGCGCAAATTTTAGGTGCGCGGCTTCTTGCCACTTTATGAAAAAAAAGAAAGAAAAAAGAAGAAATGGCAAAGATATTTTGCGCTCGAAGCTGCGAAGATGGTTTGGTGATATAGGCCGCAGTTGAAGGCAACTTTGGTCACTAGCCGATATTTAAGCCGACGAAGACCGTTTGACACTAGGAAAATTTCGAACAAGTTTGATTACCTTTATTTCTAGCCGTGGCTATGGCCTTGCATCGCTGAGCCCGAGGTCCCGGGTTCGCTCCCGACCGTCGCGCGCGCGTTACGATGAGGGGGGAATACACAAACCTCCGTGTACTATGCATTGGGTGTTCGATAACGAACCTCAGCTGGTGAAAATCAATCCAGGAGGCCCACGTTATACATCACACCTAATCACAGTCAGATGGCGGAAATTTTTATTGTTGAACATGTTGAGTAGATTTGTACCAGGCTTCAACACGTTACATAAAAAAGTAACCGCTTACAATTACAATTACTAAATTCAATATTGAAATTATTTACAGGTACCAAATATTTCCCCGCCCTCGCCAACAGAAAAAAAGACAAAGGAAAATAAAGATAACCGAGCACTCGCTGAAAAGCAATTGATTAATATCACGTTACTTCCCTCTCAACCTATTACATTGCACAAATAGAATAAATTGAATGAAGTGGTCTGGCTGTTTAAATGTGTCGCTGTAGCCCTTCACACGAGATTTATCCTCATTTATTCGCATTATTCAGACGTTCGCTAGAAAACAATTAGATTAGTAAAAAAAAAAGACATTCTGCTGCAAATCATGCATGCTTCGCAGTACGAAGACGTCAGCTACAGTTGAGTATGCCAAAAAAATTTTATTTGCTCAGATCGGCTTAATCCTGAAAACACAGACTCACAGCGAGAACGCATGGGCCGTTCATTGCGATGTCAGAAGACAAAAGCAATCATTTTGGAGAAGAAGCGCCTGCTCTATTGCTGCCTCGCTTACTGAAAATACGTTTCGTAAAGTGTACCCGCGCCGTACCATGCATGCGTCACCGCGAAAACTCCTTTTTGGTCGAGGGTCCTGAAGTCTAAAGTGAGGGGTTTACTTCAAAGGACTTTCGTTCGCCCACGTGCAAGAGGTACAGAGGTTGAGATTCCCAGGTGTCCAGAAGAACCCAGTTCAAACATCAAGCATTTAGGAAAATGTGCTTTCGTCGTCATGTTACTTTCTCATTTCTGATAACATGACCTGCATATACGTTGGTCCGTGCGCCCACATTTTCTTTTCTCTTACGCGCGTCTTTTACAACAAAACCCATACTAGCCAAATATCCGTGTCAAAAAACGAAGCAGATGTTTGCCTAAATACGCTAAGTTCGTCTGCGCCGCGACTGCAAGTCAAGCTACACTCGTCAACCACGAAAGAGTACGACACGCTCAATACTCTTCGCCGAGTGGGCAACTGACCGCAACTGTGAAGCTTGTAAAGTGGTGCGCGGGGCCAGAGAGAAGTCTCGTGAGAGGGCACAAGCCGGTAGTGCGCCCGAACGCCCTCCTTAGCAAATTTCCTTCATCTGTCTGTCGCCGTCAGAATAATACGCGTGCGCGTTGGTAATTCGATCTGCATGTTCATCTGCCCAGTGCTCTTAAGAGCCCTTCATGGCCTCTCGGAATCTGAAGAGACGTCCAGTGAAAGGCGCGTCACACGTCGTACCCCGTTGAGCGCGACTCCGCGCTGTGCATTGGATTTGTCTAGATGGGCGGCGAGCTTATTAGGAGCGCGCAGCAGCGCGGTCCGTGCCTCCCACACGCGACTGCGCGAGTTCTTGCTCAGAAGGGCGCTATTCGTTACGGCTGCGCTGAGTAGTAATTACAATATGTAATGTTCATGATTGCTACAGTTACTTAGCTGCTAGAAGCGAACGCTGTATCTTTCGGCGCGACTAGTTCCTTACTGAGTGCATTGATTAAGGTTCTCTCACACTCTCATTGCGTGCTGCAGTACCTTGCGAATTAAGTCAGCGCTCATCACTAACATTCGTGTTCAGTGAATGTGAATGATACTGTCGCTACTAACTGCAGTTGCTTAAAGAGTTATAGGACGCGAAAGGGCAATGTAGCATTATTGTGCACTAAGGCGTTTTGTTTCCGAAAGCAGCATATTGGAGATCAGGCGCTCTGCAACCGCCTCATATACAGTATATCGTCTTCTTCTTCATCTTCTTTTACGTCCGCTGGCGGTCGAAGACATCTCCCGTTGATCTCTAATTTCCGATGTCTTGCGCCCCCTGACACCATCCAATGCTTCCAAATTTCCTAATTTCATCACGCCTTGTTCTCTACCGCACTCGACCGCACTTGGCTTCCTTTGGCACCCCTTTTCTAACTTTAAAGGGACCCTGAACCACTTTTTATCGAAGTGGAGAAAGGCATTTCGGGTGGATTTAGGTTCTTTCAGAAATACTTTGGCGCAAAAAGTACTTGAGTGCGGTCAGCAGAAGCGGAGTCATTAGCAATCAAACACGGCCTTCCCTGTGCTCCCGTTCCTTCTTCAATGCCTTGCACTGCGAAGGCTACGGCGGAGTGGGGCGTGCCGACAACGCTCCGCCTCTGAAATGTCACCGTGGTGCGCAGTTCAAATTTCATCTTGGATGCCAACATGGACGCCGAAACTTCCACCATTGGTTCCTCAGACGCGCTAAGCCTAAGCCAAACGCGGTTGTGCTCAGCAAGCCGCAGTGCGCTTAGCCCGTGCACTCGAGGCGACACTCCGCGACAGCGGCGGTACCTACGCCACGTCACCGACCGCAGCTTCATGTCAGCTATCGGCCCATAGCAGCCGTCTAAGGGAATCACGAAACAGTGCGTCTAGAAGAGAGCGAGGACAGCGCCTTCTGTTGTAAAGAGAGCGTTTGAGAGAAAGGTTGCGTCGCGATCCGCTTGCGAGCTCCACGCACCGCGTAGGACAGCAAAACTTCGCTGAGATGTTCACGGCAGCGTATGCTACCCGCGGGCTATGGTATTTCACCAAGCCCGAGGGGTGGTTCAGGGCCGCTATAATAGACCAACGGTTATCTGTCATAAGCACTACATAGCCGGCCCAACTCCATTTTAATCTCAGCTGAAATGTATAGGACTCCTATATGCTGTGTAATGCACACTGATGTCCAAGTATCTCTTAACGTTACTCCTATCGTTTTTAGTCCCATAGCTCGATGTGTGCTCCTTACTTATTCTCAAGCGTTTTTCTTCGATTCTAAGTTAAATTTATGTCCCAAATTGAAGCACATACCTAGTTAAAGAGAGCAATCAGAACTGCTCCGAACATTTTCATATAATTGTCTCATTGTCCTAAAGGGGCAACCAGATCAAGCGTATTTCCGCGTGCTTCTACTGCAAACATCAGCTGCGTGCAAATCAATTCGCCGACGATGTTCCTTCGTTTGTCACGCATTATTTGACGCCTGGAACGACGTCAGGTAAGAAAAAGAAACGCTTTTCGACAAGGTATACAAATGGTTAAATGATCGTGAGTTTTTCCAACTCCCAGCATATGCGTTTGAAAACCCGACTTTAAGACCCAATGGGTATTCCCGTGTGCAGTGACATAATCAATTTTCCATGTGCTTAAGCAAGCACGTGCATATTTTTAGTTTTACTCTATTCTCTCATATTTCATGTTAATACGTGTCTTAATGCACTGCTACAAAATTTTCTTTATTTTTATTTCTTAATTTTATACGTCATTCTAGGGCATGTCTTGCCAGTATATTTAATTTCGCTGCACTTTCTTTTCGATGTTTTTCTTAGCTAAGATTTCGAGATGGCTGGCTATTTCTGAGGTCAAAGCGCCACTGCTTCGCAGCTAATAAAGGTGAGGAAGGAGAAGCATTCCAACCACTCTGACACCGCCGCTTTAGCCAAGGAAGCGGAAAATACCCGCCCTGCATGGGCGCTGATAAACACCGAAGGTGCTCCGCTGCGCTTCATCATTTGCGCCATACCATGCACAACGCTAATCAAGAAACGGTTCCTTCAACGTCTATGTACGTGCACTCCGGCGCTTGCGGTACCGACAATCGCACAGAGCTGCGTATGTCTGCAGGATCCTCAGGTATACTGCTGTAGATGCGAAAACAAGAAAAAAAATTTCAGTGCAAGAGACGCTGAATAAGGGACCCCTCATGGACGGTGCGCCGATCGGGCTATTTGTTTTATGTAGCCGTTTCGTGTCGACATAAGGGGCTGCAGGCAGCGTGCACTTAATACGCGCCCCTAATACTTGTGTCTGCTTCACCATACAAGCTGCATGCTTTTCCGGAGTATGCTACGTTATTTTAATTTCGAAATTCAATTGGCACATTATTTCGAACTTTTTTATCAATTGTGCAAATTAATGAACAGCCCGCGTACATGCACGCGCATGTAAGCACAGCTGCACAATAGAAAGCGACGTACGAGCGTAATACTAAGGCTGTAGCTAAATAAAATGAGAAAATTAACAGTTATAACAGTGCGAGAATAAACGTATCGAGCAAATTATGTAGTTTACAAACACAAAGTGTTGAACAAAACACTATATTTGAGTAATAGGCAACGGCCATAGAGAGAGAGAGATAGTAATATAGGAAGCCAGGGATGTTAACCGGTCAATAGTCTGGTTGGCTACCCTACGCTGGGGGAATGGAGACGGGGAAGCGAGAGAAGGGAGAGAGAAGGTGTAGATACGTGTACGGACAGCACTTGAGTTAAAGACACTCGCGCAAACCAGAAGTTCTAATAAAGCATAAAGGTGCCTTCACTGCCTTCTGAGCCGATGATCGGTCGGGACGGTGTTCTAGTAACGTCTATTCACTCAGAGGACGATCATCTAATTTCCTCAATGTGTTGGACAAAGATTGTCTTTGTGCTTGAGATTTAGGACAATGGCACAATAAGTGTTCAATGTCCTCCTCGAATCTGCAAACATCACATGCAGGACTATCAGCCATTCCAATTAGTGCTGTGTAGGCGTTCCTGAAAGCAACTCCAAGCCATAACCGACACAGAAGAGACACTTCACGTCGGTGTAGACCGGCTGGAGGTCTGAGTTGAAGTTACGGGTTTGGTCTGTACAGTCTTGTGCGCCTTGTATGTGCGGTGTTCCACTCTGCTAAGGAGATCGTGCGTGCTAAAATGCCAAGTTGCCTCGCGGCGTCGGTCCTTGAGAGAGGAATGGGGACGCAGCGGTCTTCTTGGTTTGATGTCCGAGCTGCCTTATCGGCGTCATCATTTCCTATGATACCGCAATGACCTGGTATCCACTGGAAAGAGATACCATGGCCTTTTTCTCTTAAGTGATGGACAAGTTCCGCGATTTCGCACGTGAGCTGATCGTGAGCTGCATGTCGGAGAAATGACTGCATACATTGCAAGGCCGGCCTCGAATCGCAGAACACTGCCCATTTTCTAGGATTTTCAGCCTTTATCACATGAAGCGCGTCGCGGAGAGCCGCGAGCCCTGCAGCTGTAGACGTAGTGACATGGGAAGCCTTGAACCGCTGGGTTATTCTCATTGTTGGTATAACTACAGCGCCACCGGAACTGGTTGAGGTAGTTGATCCATCAGTGTAGACGTGTGTGCAGTCGCTGTATTTCTCGTACAAGAGAAGTAAAGTAAGTTGCTTGAGCGCTTATGATGGCAAGTCCGACTTTTCTGAAATCCTGGGAGTGTAAGGTTTACTTGAGTACGGCGCATACACCATGAAGGAATAGAAGGCCTTGCCGCAGGTGTGTAACCTGGCCTGAGAGAGGCATGGTGCGCGAAGACAGTCGCACTGAATGTCGTGTGGGGCCTATCTACTGGGAGACTTGCGAGGTGGTGGGTAGGGGTCCGGGCGAAGTGTATTATGTGCACACGCATTGTTTCAATGCTAATGTGCGTAATAATAGTGGAATCTTGAGCGACTGCAATAACTTCAGTCGCTGACGCACTCCGCGGTAGACCAAGGCATATCTTGAGGGCTTGGGCTTAGATGCTTTGGATTATAATCAGGTTAGTTCTGCAGGTGTTGGACATGACCGGCAAGCTGTACCGCAGGAATCCAATAAAGAGAACCCTGTACAGTTGCAGCATGGATTGTATTGGCACTCCCCAGGTCTTTCCTGCAAGGAATTTGAACATATGGCAAATTCCTGTCAGCCGTTTTCTCACATAATTCACATGAGGGGTCCAGGAGAGATCTTTGTCAATGACCATCCCCAAAAATCTGTGACTCGTGCTGTACGAGATCAGTTGTCTGTCGACGGATATCACGTATGGAGACATTAATTTCCGGGTAAACGCCACCACTGCACACTTTTCGTATGATATATGAAGTCCTTGTTCTCGAAGGTAGGATGATGTTAAAGTGGCGGCCTTCTGAAGCCGCGCGCGAAGTTGCAGTCGCGTCCCACCCGACGTCCAAATGCAAATGTCGTCGGCATAGATGGAGAGCCTAATAGTGCATGGCAGGATGTCAGCAAGGCCAATGAGTGTTAGACTGAAGAGCGTTGGGCTCAGTACTCCGCCCTGAGGCACCCCACGGTTACTGTAATGTGGGGAGGTCGGGCCATCCTCGGTAAGTATGAAAAAGGATCTCTTATGTAGATAGCTACTTATCCGGAAATAGACTTTGCCGCCAAGTCCTACTGCCTCTAAGGCGTTGAAAATCGCTTCGTGCGTTACGTTGTCGTACGCTCCTTTAACATCCAGAAACAGGGCAGCAGATAATCTTTTACAGGACTTCTGGTGCTCGACGTACATCACCAAGTCGATAACGTTGTCTATGGAAGAACGGCCACGCCTGAAACTGGCCACTGCATCTGGATATACCTGGTATTGTTCGAGGTACCATTCTAGCCGTGCTAGAACCATCCTCTCCATTAGTTTTCCGATGCAACTGGCAAGCGCAATTGGTCGGTACGACGCAATATCTACAGGTGACTTGCCAGGTTTGAGCAGTGGAATTAAGCGACTGGTCTTCCATTCCTGGCGAACCGTACCTGTCTACCAGGAGCTGTTGAACAAGAGCAGGAGCACTTTCCGAGCCCCTTCGCCAAGATTACATAAGGCACGGTAGGTTATACCGTCGGATCCTGGTGAAGATGACCGCTAGCACAAGGCCAGTGCAGCGTCGAGTTCCTCCATGGAGAAAGGACGGTCCACGCGTGGGTCGCGTGAAATCGTTGAGTGGTGGAGCGTCGATCTTCCAGCGGAACTAGTTTCGCCAGCAATCCTCCTGCAGAAAGCTTCCGCGACGTCAATCTCGCTGCATTGTTGGTGCAGGGCCAAGGACTTAAAGGGGTGGCGCTGCTGAGGGGTTCCACGGAGACCACGAACAGTTCTTCATATGTGAGACACAGGTTTTCGTGGATCCAAAGACTCGCAGATTGACTTCCATCATTGCGATGCGAGTTTGTCCATGCGACGCTGAATTTTCTTTTGGGTTCTTCTGGCCAACCTCAAGTCATGTACCGACTTCGTGCGCCTGTATCTCCGCGCTGCACGGCGACGAATTACACGAAGCTTCTCTAGCTCAATGTCGTAATCGGTGCGTGTATACGTTCTCGGAAGCGAATGATTGGCAGCCTCCAGGGCACTCTTTATGATGTTCACTAGGCTGGAGGAGAAGTCATTGCGCCAGCTGTCTTCGACAATTGATTTGAACATCGGCCAGTCGATACATTGTGTGGCGCCAGCTAACTTGGAGACCGTCAACCCTTCAATCCTAAGATAAGTGGGTAGGTGGTCACTTCCCCGCGTTTCAATATCCGGAAACCAGCTGACCTTTCTAATGAAGGAGCGTGAAACAAAGGTGAGGTCCAGGAAGCTACAGTAGGTAGTTCCACGCAGAAAGGTGGGGCTTCCATCATTTCACAAGCACAGTTCTTGTTCAGAGGCAAATGACACTAATTCTGCCTCTCGAGTTTATCTTAAAACTTCCCCGGAGATGGTGGTGGGCATTAAAATATCCAGTAATCACCAAAGGCTGTGGAATCGCTGTCGTGATTCGCCGTAACCGCTCGCAGTCCAGCCGACTTGAGGGTGCTATGTAGGCTACAACTAATGTGAAAGTGAGCTTGCCTTTTTTCACTGTCAGACATACGTACTGGTTTTCCTGGTCAGGTGACACTGGATGATGGACATACGTAGGATCACTTCGTATGAATACGATGATCTTGCTGCATTCTCCGTGGGTGCGGACTTGAAACATCTATACCCGGACAGTCTGATGTTATCTGATAGGAGCTCGCAGAAGACGATGACTGGGAACTTATTTGTGAACACAAACTGTCGAAATCCTTCATACGTGGCTTAAGTCCTCTGGCGTTCCACTGAAATATTGCACTGAAAACGGCCATATTTCCAAGACTGGTCTGTAGGCATCGAAGGGGCTGACTGGATGTCCAGGAGCTTTTAGGTGTTTTCTAAGGCGTCCTTGGAGCTTTCTCAAAGTTTACCATTAATGTCCAGTGATTTCTTTCGGGGATAACGTGAGTGTGTCTCAAAGTATACCGAGGTGTAGGGAGCCGAGGACTGCTGTTCGCAATAATCAACCTATATAAATCCAGAAGTAGGAGCTACCGGTGATTGGGAACTTCCGTGCAGAGGCATTGGCGTGCTGTAGTCATGCCGCAATGCGAACAACGCTGTGCTCATTGGCGCAAAAGGTACTCACATTTATACAGTTTTGTTCAAAAATCCTTAGAGGGGTCTACGGGAAGGAGCTTGCTCACTTATACTAGGGGAATGTTATTTAGTACATGAAGTTGCACAATTTTTTGTGCTCTAGGCTTCACATCTTCGTGTCGCATTATTCATACGGTTTTATCTTTCTATATATGCAATCAATCAGCGTGTTCTAAACACAGTAAATTATTAGGCGTCTCTGAACGTGAATAGTTATTGAGAGTTGTCTCGTTTATAACCCAATAATTTGTTGAAAATGATCAATTCCCAAATTCACGAAGCCGCTTGAAGGCAGAAGGGTGATGTTTAGCTACATCCTTGTGTTACAAATTATGCCACTATGTAACTTTTTAACGCGCGAACAAGGACGAGACAGAATGGAAAGGGCATGGTGAAGCGCTATGATACGACTAAAGGTTTATTTCTCATACATTACAACTTACACATGAAAAGCCATTCGTGCCATGTGTAAGCCATGTTTGAATTCTATTTTGTCACAAACAAACCTTTTGCTGGAAGTTAGCGCTTGCGTATGTCGTTGCCGTTCTGTCTCGTCCTTGGTTTGGGCGTTAAAAAATTACGTAATCGAATAGGCAAACAGCCCCCCCCCCCCCCCCCCCTTCCAACACTCGTCATTCCTTCGCGGCCACATTTTCCTTTAGTAACTTTTGTCGCAAACGCTATGCTGTGGCGTATTTGCGTCGATAGATAACCACATAAATTACGTGCTATCCGGGATACCGAATAACGGTCATCACACACATTGCAATACGGACCCGGCAGCGTCCGCCATCTGCACTTTCAAATGCGTCGTAGTAAGTAAGTGCGCAACCGTGTAGCCACCGCTTAACGCTGTTCCTGCCGCTTCTCGCGCGCGTTGCGCGCAGACAGCTCGTTAAGCGACTGCTTGTGTGTGTAAGTCAGACACACACAGGGAGAGAGAGAGAGTGGTGCCGCATTCACGGCTTGTCTCTTCATTGTGCATACAAGCAATTACCCCGCAAAGGGGAAGCGATTGTCGGCGCGAAGGGCGTGATTCGGGCTAACAGCCGCCTTCCCTTCCCGCGTGGCGCGTCGTCACGCATTGTCCTGGTTCGGCGCCGGCAGGCGAGGTGCGCTTCGCGTGTAGGCCGGCTAAGTGCTTGCGCACTTTTATGAGTTAAGCAAGCGCTCTCGCGTTTGTTTATTTTACGAAGCCTCGGAAGCCGTGGGCTTTAGTCGCAAGGTGTTTGGACTTGTTCACCGCAACCGTATTCCGTCCCGTCTCTTTACTGGCCTAAACAACAACGACGACGACGACGGCGACCAAAAAGGTTGCGTAATTTTGAAATTATTTTCAATTCTACGCACAGTTGAACCGCCCAATCGATGGCCTATCCACAGTTGCGGGCACGGGCCATATATTTGAAGGCAAATCATCATCATCATCATCATCATCATCATCATCATCATCATCATCATCATCATCAAATGAATCCAAATGCATTTTGAGAATTTTGATTTATTTATTTACGTATTTATTTACATATGATTGCTATCACATACTGCGTACTCCATGTGTGTGAATCCTGTACGTGCAACGATATTACGTGAAACTAACTGCGTTCGTAGCATTGTCTGAACCTATTGCAGTTTTTGTGATGGATTCATTTTATTTTACAAGGAGCATCCTGTTGCATTCAGAACTGCTGTCATCCTTACCCATTAAATTAGTCTAGGCAGTGCTGAATCACTAGCCATTAACGCCAGAAATTAGAAACCAAAACCTAGACATTTAGACGTGTTTTGTATACAATGAATTTCAAACAAAATAAGGATACTTTGTCACCTTATAATACTGACAGTCGCTCCTTTACACGTGTTGTGACATTAATAAAACTTAATAATACAAGACTGGAAGTTCAGAAGATGAAGCGCATTAGTTCGAAGTACTAGCAGAGCGTAAGAGCGCCCTGTTCATTAACGTTGCTTCTTGGTGAGGCGCTATCACTGGCGTTAATGTGCGAAACGTGCCTTAAGCTGTACCCGAGCAAGTGCAGCTCTCATAATAAACTCCAACGCGTACGCTAACTAATGGGGCGCCATATTGAGGTAAAACTGTAACGCGCAAGCGATCGAAAGCTGCGCTTGGAATTGATATTCTAGAGCGTATATCTATATTAATTCAGTATTGTTGCCTGCGATTCATCTTTGAACAACAGTGACACTTAGTGCTTAGAGATAATCGACTGTGTTTGAGCGCGCCGTCGTTACTATTCATAGCGAAGGCGTATTCAGTGTGCTTCGGTGAAACAGTGAAATAAACAAGAAACTGCATTATCGAAACATTTTTCATGCGTAAACTCGTGACCTGCGTAAGAAAAAAAAAGTCCGTAATTTGGGGCATCGTGACGTGTGGGAAGATCCGCGTGAACTGTTATTGGTTCCCCATTTGCGCCGCATGTGCCATTTCGGAGAATCTCGAATGGCCCATTCGGCGTACTTGTAAATTTGCAAGCGCAAAGTCGAAAGCAAAATCTCACTTTGGGGGGGGGGGGGGGGGGATGAAACAACCTTTAAGCATCTCACGTGGTGAGATCTTGTTTTCTATTTCCAGCTTACGACGTCGCAGGGGCAGCAGATGTAGAGCCGCCCCAGGTGATCTTTCGACACTCGAGGGTGCCTGCACCTTCTCATCCGAATTGCATGCGCGGGGTGAACGAGGATCCAATCACAATTAACGCGGATCCTAAGACACGTCACCGTGTCCTGCTTGTTAATTTTTTAAAAAGGGCAATGACTTCAAGGGTGGCAGATGGGGGCGGGAGAGGGGGTTGACTAAATAGTATTTCATTAGGTTGAAAGGATGTATATCGATAGAGCGAAGTATTACCAAAAGGATGACATCACTGGAGCTTTTCCCTGCCTGATGATGCCCTGCGGTTACCGTATCTACTCGCATCCTCAAGATGGCCACCAAAAATCCATATTTTTTTTTCTCTACTAAAAATCGCACCCTCACAAATAGCTGCAGCAACAGTCGTCGGCTTGTCCCCGATTTATAGCCACACTTTAGATTTTTTTTCCCGACGTTCTGTCAGAAATGTTCCGACGCGTAATAATCGTAGATCCCTGTTTCACACCAGGTTTCCACAAAAACAAGTGCAAGCATTGTGCGAGTAAATATAGCACCACACTTCGCGCTATACTGGAACGGGAAGGTGAACGATTCAAAGTGAACATGCGTGGAAATCTTTGCTACAAGAAAAAAAAAACAAAGAAGAAAGACGCAGTGCCAAATCACTCCCAAGGAAACATCCATTAAAAAGGGACGTGTAGACAACGCAGTCTGTTTCTGGTGACGGTGCCAAACAATCCTGGCTCTAGCAGAGAAAAATGAAGCGCATTTTGCAGCCCTGAATTCGTTTACACGTAGCGTGTAATTTGCAAGATTACAGATGAATGTTCTACAAAAAGAGGCAATAAAGAGCTTTATTCTTGGTTAGCGTAATAACAGTGATGCAATAACGGATAAACATGTCCATAGAGAAAGCGAGCAAGACAAACTGTCTCTTTGTTGCGTAACTATACATATATATATATATGTATATATATATATCACGCTCTCCACGGTCCAAATTGAAAAAGAATGAGTCACTTTAGCATCGGCCAATGAGGGTGACGGCGAAAGCCTGCGCGCTCAAGAAACATTCATAAATGTATTTGACATTCTCATTCGAATGCATTGTTTACTTCTTATTACTTGCTTTCTCCTGCAAAAGGTCGGGGGTTTGTGTGCCTTAATTAACTGTATATTAATTAATTGTTCCTTAATTAACTTCGCTTTAGCACTACTCGTGGATTCGACTTCCACCTAAGGTGGGTCCTAGTGCCTGAATTAACTCTATATTAATTTGCATATTTTTTTGGCATGATCAACATCGGAACCAGCTGTGGAAGGAGACGACGGCGAACGCGCGAGCAGTGGTACGAGCGCGTGTCTGTGCGAGGCGAGCTCACATAACTTTCCGTACCGCACGCCGAGTTTTCAAGGCCACCGTCTGATGAGGTAATAGCTTCCAGCTGTTCGTACAGTATTGTTCATATGGAGGATTTAATAGTACACTAAACAAGCGCAGGCATTAAGTAACCGGCTACACTTTAATACCAGCTTGTCAGGTCGAGTCCTGTCATTGCAGTTAGGGAGATATAAGTTCCGCTAGCCTGGATTCCACTGTGACGATATATTTACACAGTGGTAACGCGTTCAATGCCACACATCAAACAGTGATTTAAGAACAAAGAAATTAGAGCTATCGAATGTAACGGTGGTTCACCTTGCTGCATGCCGCGGGACAAGCTGTTGTGCCGTCAGCCACACCATTGTGGGCGACGAGTTCCTGAAACAAAGGATGGGCTCATTCGAAGCTACCGGAGCAGCCGCAAGACTATAATCTAGCTGGCATCGAACCAACTTTGTACGTAGAACGCTGAAAATATCAGGAACATAGCCGCAGCAGTCTTCTGGCATTATCGCAAGTGCGTGACGAACTTGCATTTCAACGCGATAGCGTTAGAGAGAGAGAATAACTTTATTGAACTGGGGAAATGGGGATAGGGGATTAGGAGCTTGATGGGTGGTGCCCCAAGTCCAGGGCTCCACTGGCTTCTGACGCTAGCCGAACGTGACCAAGAAGAGCCTTCTGCACCTTCGGGTCTGAGCTGGCGAGTTGTGCCTCCCATTGCTCCAGTGTGTTGGTTAGATTATACCTAACTAAGTAGGCATTTAAATTCGGTGGTCTATTTTGGCATCCCCATGAGATGTGGTACAAAGACGGTGGTGAGTCGCTACACCACGGACAGGCACGCCCGTACATCGTTGGGAAAATTTTGCTTAATCTTAACAAATTTGGGTAGACCCCCGTTTGAATCCTGCGGAGATCTATTGCGTCTTCCCCTTGCAAAGATGTGTGGGGGGCGCCGTATTTTTGCCGCATGCCGCGCTGGTGAGCAAGAATATCGCGTGGTGCCATACGTGCCAGATCGTTATTCTCCTCCTCGCGACGGCTTCCCTGTGAAGCGGCGGGTTGTGAATGGGAGTGCGATGGTTGCTCCGCTCGGTTCGTGAGCTCTCGAGCTAGAGCGTCAGCCCTCTCATTCCCCTCCAGGCCTGCGTGTCCTGGACACCAGACCAGCCTGTATGTATTCTTGAGTTCCTTTCCCAGGAGGTGGCTAACATTGAAAGGGAGACGGCCGTTCATAAAGAAGCGGCACGCCTCCTGAGAGTACGAAATGATGGTGTTGTAGGACGGCCCCGTCCGTTCCCGGTCCTTGATTGCCAAGGTGATGGCGAAGCATTCTGCCTTGGAAATAGAGGACGTGATCAGGGAGGCGCTTGAGATTAGGCTAGTCTTGTCATTGCCTATGACAGTAACTACTGCACGCTTCCAGTTGTACTGAGAGGCGTCAACATAAACGGTGTTCTCATTATTTCTGACTAGTTTGCCTAGCCATTTCACTCTCTCTTCTCTTCGCTTTTTGTTTCTGTCTTTGTGCATATTTCTCGGGACAGGAGCGACCGAGATCCTGCTTCGGACGCGACCGGGAATATCCACCAGTACCTCGTCCAAGTTTTGGGGGTGTGGTGGAATACCCACCCGAACCAGGATCTCTCTGCCCGATCTCGTCTGGCTAAGTCGGCTTCTTTGTGAAATTAAAGTTGCCGCCTTGAGTTCGGAGTATGTGTTGTATACCCCAAGGCCAAGGAGCTTGTCTGTCGGGGTGCCTACCGGTAAGCGCAAGGCCACCTTGTAGGCGCCTCTGATAATAGTGTCAACCAGCTCCTCCTCACTCTTGTTGAGTGTGTGAAAAGGGAGGCTGTATGTTAGTTTGCTGATAACGAGCGCCTGTACTAAACGGACAGTGTCGCTTTCCCTCATGCCTTGTTTGTGGAAGGTGATTCTTTGAATCATCCTTGCCACTTGTTTTGTTGCCGACTTTAGTAAATTGATGGTGTGGCTGGCCCTGCCGTTGCTCTGAACCCAGAATCCCAAGATCCTAGCAACAGTGACCTCTTTGATTTGCTGATTTTCGATTTCAATTTCTATGTTCCCATTACTTTTATATCGTTTCCCGTGGATGCGTATTAACTCCGATTTTTCGGGAGCACAGCTGAGACCGCTGGCCCTGGCAAAGTTTTCAACTGCAGTGGCCGCCTCTTGGAGGGTCTGCTCCTTCTCTGCTAGAGACCCGCGCGTAGCCCAAAGAGTGATGTCGTCCGCGTAAATAGTATAACCCAGTAGCGGGACACCGTCTAGGGTCCGCGCAAGTCTACACATGGCGATGTTAAAAAGTAGAGGAGACATGATCGCTCCTTGAGGCGTACCTTTGTTGGGCATTTGAAATGGATCGGATTTCACAAGCGATATTCCTATCGTAGCCTTCCTCCCCGTGAGGAATGCTCTAATGTAACTAAACACATTTTCTCCGCAGCCAATTATATTAAGCTCGGAAAGTATTGATTCATGTGATATATTGTCAAAGGCGCCCTTCAGGTCAAGAGCTAACAATAGGTGCTCCCCACCCTTGGGTACGCCTTTAAGTACCTCTTCCTGTAACAAGAGAAACGCGTCTTGTGTCGAGAGGCCGTTGCGGAAGCCCAACATGGTGGCCGGGAACAAACCCCTGTCTTCAATGAAATTTTGAAGCCTAGTGTGTATGACCCGTTCGAAGAGCTTTCCCATGCAAGACGTCAGTGAAATGGATCTGAGCGCCTGCAGGGATGGCTTCTTTCCGGGTTTTGGTATTGTAATAATTGTTGCAGTTTTCCACTCTTCGGGGATCTCCCCCTTAAGCCAATAGTGTTCATTAAATTGCCTAGTGATAGCTTCTATGACTTTATCGTTAAGGTTTCTAATCATAGCGTTGGTAATCTGATCGGCGCCAGGGGCTGTATTCCTTTTGGCCGCCTGGGCTGCCGCAAAAACCTCTTCCGTGGATATTGGGGCGTCTAGCTTTGCATTTTCGATGCCCGTATAGTTAATTTGGCCCGTTGATTGTATCGCGCTCCCTCCGACATATCTTTCCTTGAGAGCGTCTATTAATGCCTCATTCGTGCCTGGAAATTCCTCCGCGATCCTTTGCAATGTTCTGCTCGTCGCGGATTTGGACTTTTCAGGGTCTAGGATATTCCTCAGTATGGCCCAGGTTTTTGCAGTGCTCAGTGTGTCTTGTAGCGAACTGCAAAACTGGATCCAGCCCTCAGTTGCCAATTTACTGGCATATTGATTTGCTTCCTCTGCCAGAGCTGCGATCCTGCGCAGAAGGTTTCTGTTCAAGCGTTGTGTTCGCCACCTTTTTAGCAGCTTACGCCTGCTTTCCCACAAGCTTAGGAGGTGGCTGTCTACCGCCGGTATATCCACCGTCCGTGTAATCTTTTTAGATGCCCTCCCGTGTGCTGCTTTAATGAAATGGGACCATTCCCCCATGGAGTCCGGTTCAGCATTGGGTGGAGGTTTGTGTAGTCGGAATTTTGTCCAGTTTGTCAGAGTCGTTTCCCCCGCCACCCGGCGTACGGTATATGGGGGCTATATTGCCACAACATTCTATCACTAAAGTTGCTCATAATTTGTCTTAAATTCTTAACAAAGCTATTAATGGGAATTTTGAGAATGATAGCCCACAAAGAAATACCGTGAAGCAAAACACCGACAGCGCGTGCTTTTTATGTTAACTCTTCTCGAACCGAAATATTAAAGCGTGAAACAATAAAAAACATGAAAATGATTCGGCTTTCTGGCGCGGTGACGCGCTACCTCTGTGATGGACCCACGCAAGAGGCCGCGTTTCTACCAGAAAGCTCACCTTCGTGCATAGCATTCGCCGCCAGCGTTTCCCGGTGTAAACATTACGGTTACATAAGCTGCAGTTGCCGGAAAGCGTGAGAAGGCATAAGGAATCTCTGAATGCTATCGCGTTCCGCTTTTAAAGACGAAGCGTCCCCCACATTTTTTCTGGGCAAGCAGCTATTAGGTTCTCTCGCGTCCTCACGAAACGGGGCCACCAGGAAATTAAGCCATGGAGCGCACACGCCATTCTCAGTTTTCCTGGCTGTTTTATGAGCCATCTGTTGCACCTAGTGCGTCTGTTCGTATTTATTTAAATTTTATCTAGTCCGCCAAAACAACAAACGTTTTTTGGACAAATGTTAAGTTGTATATATGTATAAATCGTGTGAAGCAATGCGACATTTTATCATCTGATATTCACGGTTGCCAAGACACTTGCTTTTCCACATTTACGGCATTCTATTATTTGAGCACGAAATCACGAAAGCGGTCGCTGCTGCGACCGATTTACGGCTGAGCCGGAATGAAAAAAAAGAAATATGGTGCATACCACATGTTTAATAAAATTTAAAGAACGCCGTGCGTTGAAAATTGATGTCAAGCCCCCAGAGCTCTATGTAGTCCTTGCTATATTCCGGCAGTTGCTTTGAAAAATTAAACTTTCACGTTTAACATCACGAAGCTTCATAGCACGGGGATATCTAAGGCAAAGTAGACAAACGTTCTTTGTTACTATTCCCTAGTGCGGCCGCCACGGCAGGTAACCGAACTCGCGATCATGCGTGTTCGGTAGTACATATCGAAAGCCACTGATACTACACGGCGGATCTGTCAGTTTGCGACGGTAATTCTAGAATTTATTTCAGTTAAATACACAGTACTTCCGAGGTGACATGCAGCGATAAAGGAAGGGCGCGTGCTTAATTTTGCAGCAATACAAGAAAAGTGAGGGAAACGTAAATTTTGTTTTTAGAGTGTGCCTTTACAGCCTTGTATATTGTTTCAGTGGTAAGCTCCTAAGAATGCATTAGATGATTAACTGGAAAAAACTTGCTGATTAGAACTTTAATCAAGAGTAATGCAACCGCATGAACGTCGTCTTATCAACGCCGATGAAAAATGAGGATGTCATAAGTACGTGAACGTTCGCACGTAGTCACCGAGTTTGTCACTGCTGCGTGTCACCCTACATCTGTACTTGAATTCATTGTTGCGTCCAAGACGCACTTCATATGCGATGGATTAAGAAAAAAATGCGTAACAAACGAATCAGGTCTTCGCATATTTATGGGCAATTAAGCAAGCGCAAATGTACCGCACGTGCATATATGTACACATACGGCGTATACAAAACGAAGTAGGCATAGTGCTGTCGGAGAGCGCAGTCATTCCTTTCCTCGCCGTTTTTAATTGCTGCCCCAACTGCGCTTGATTACGTCGAAATTAAGCCTAATTATTGCAACCCGTGCTGGTCGCCTTTTTCTTTTCGTAAATTTATGTCGCTGTGGCGGGAAGATGAGCGAGTAAAAAAAAACGGATAAATGAAAGCAAGGCATATGTTCAGGCCAAAAGGGAGAAAAACTAAGAAAAAAAAAAAGGTGTCGTCGGAAGCGGAGAAACGTTGTCAAGCGCTCGACCTTCGTCACGTCGGCACGACGCCTAGCGCCAACGGGCTGGTGAATCGGCGCTGAGAACGGCGTTGCCAAGTGGCGCGGTCCGATGACGTCAAGGAATCCACAATGAATTCAGTGTTATGAGAGCGCGCAACACAGGCGGGCGCGCGCTTCGCAACATGCCACGTCGCGCGTTCCATTGTGCGCTCGTCGGGGCGCCCGACGAACCCGCCATGTTCATAAACATGAGTTGGGACATTCCCGGCACAACGCCTATTTCTTTCTTTTCTTTGCTTGCCTTTTTTGTGTTGTTTTTATTTTGCTTTATTATCTGTTATATGCTTCTGCTCCGTGACACCGAAGCCAACGAGCGGGGGTGCTCTGGAAGGGCGCGCTTGCGGTGGATGTTCGCATGCATCGCCCTTTGCCGCAGGGACGCAAAGAATGGCGAGGTCGTGGGTGCAACTGGCTGGCTGGCTGGTCGCACGCAATTAAATCGAGATGTGACAAACATCACTCAGACCGCGCGGGACGCTGAGAATGATAGTCGCGTTGCGAAGGACGCGAGATTGGGCGAAATTAAGTACGTTGACAATTGCCCGATGCTTGGGGTGTTGTTTTCTTTTCTCTGTTTGTTTGCACCCGTTTGCTTCGGTGTGGGCGACTCACAGGTAGAGTATGCAACGAGTAAGTCATTATTTTTCGGCTGTGAAAACCAGTGCAGAATATTTGAACGAGTTGTTTTGTACAGTCTAGTGGAGATGGAGAGCGAGATGAGATGGTGAAAGACATTTAGGGCCAGCCGACGTCTCTGCAGGTCTCCGCATGCGTGTTAATGGGAGGCGCGTTGCAAGGTCACACAACGCTCACCTGCAATGCGGCATTGACTGAGCGTGCTGTTCGTTCAATGTACTCGTTTTCGCCAATGTGTACACGTCACTCGTCCGATGGTAACAATGCGGGGGCAGCTGACATTCTCAATTCACTGCTGTACTAGAAAGTAACTGTATATAAAGGCTGCAATGCATACGGCGGCCGCAATATTGTAGTGCGGCTTACTCGCTGTTTTGTATAGTTCCCGCCAACTTCGTAGCAGTGCAATTGGCCTTGTAGCATTCCAAGCAAGGTAGGATTAGTCTACAAGCTGATGGGAAATATTGACGAGTTATTGTCAAGGAGGCGTTGATCGCAGCCAATTTTGAATAAGAGGACCAACTGTATTGTTGTTCGCCCCTACTACGTACCATCGTATAAGGGGTCGCAAGGGCGTTAATTTTGCGAGTTGGCCACGTCCGCAAACCTGAATCGACTACACTTACAGTATATGCATTTCACAGGCGCACAATACAGTATTGCGGTCTTTAATTGAAAGAGTTCTACAATCCTTAGGTAAATCGGTTTAGGGAATAACTAACCACTGCATTTCTATGCTTCATTCGTATTCCGAGCGATCGCAGGCATTCGGTTCATTTTAGTATTTTGTCAGTTATTCGCGCATACCATTACCGTACATTGGGCGTGGCAATTGACTGGAGAACGGCTGTCTTTCTAGCTAGTAGTGGTGGCGCTCCAAGGCTTCCGTAAACTATTCTATGCAGTGTTTCGTAAGATGGACTTAGCTGAGCTTTTCCGTCAGAGATGCTGCCCAGCTCAGGGAGGTAAGGGTGCAGCCGTGTCTTCTCACATCGACAAAACTGTACAGCAGCAAAGCAGTACCAAAGATAGCTTTACACGCGGAGAACGAAACTGTCCTGCCCTGTGTCATGACTTATATTAAGGTGGGTTTGTCATTCCCAAATGCTGAAAGCGCGGTATTGGTATTCTAATGCGAGTTTCGCAGCATATTGTTGTGAACAGAACAAGCGCGACCTCATCACGTGCACACGATAAGGAAAGCGGCGGTAGAGTAAAGTGGTCGCACCAAACAACTGTGATCGATGGACGCGCGATCGCTTTATTCGTTACACTGTGCAACGAAATATCCAGATTTTCCAGCCTCTTCGGGTATACCAGCCTCAGAACTTACGGCTTCAAGAGCCCCCCGTCATGCCTTGTGTTGCGTTTTTCAAAATGTTTTTAATGCATATAATCATAACACCGCCGCAGCTTCACTTGGTGAGGAGCAAGGTTAAGACTGTCACACGTACTTCACAAACGAATTACGGTTAGGAAAATCAGCTGCCGGTGTACACGCTCATAGAAAGGACGGGCACCGCGAGTGCTACTAGCAAACTTTATGTAGCAATGATTCACCCACAAGCCCAGCAAAATCTTTTCAACATTATTACTAATTGTACTTTTGCCATGCTCCTGACGAATGAGAGTACTACATCAACTGGAAAATTCATCAAAGGGAAAGCCGTTCTATTTGTTTTGTAGCTTGCTACTAGTGTCATTTCAATGACAATTTTTCCCTTTCATGAATCTTCCTCAATTTTGTGGATTTCCGCGAAGCTTATTTGCCAATCGCCGATTAGTTTGGCCTTGCTCAGCGATCTGCTAGCCAGTTGGTTGGCTTATATTGGCAAGGACAAATGAACCACGTAATTGCATTTCAGTGGATACCTCGGCACTGCAATATTCCTGGTAATATTGCAGCGGACGCAGCTGCGAATCGAGCGCACAATAACGCAGAGACAACCAATCTTCCCCTATTGCGTAGTGAAGTCCGTCTGATCCTGAGACAGATTTCTTGTCGCCTCAGCGAAACTACCTGGTTTGACCAGCAAACTAAAAACTCGGAGTTATACTCAATAGACCCTTGTATAAACTTATCAATGCCGGAAACTCTAAGAGACAATAGAAAATTTGAAACTTTGGTACACCGGCTGCGTCTTGGTACTGCATTTACGAAACACTTCTTGTACAGAATAAAACGTGTCTCTAGTCCGCAGTGTTCTTGTGGCCATCCAGACGAAGATGTGCATCATCTTCTTTTCGAATGCACGAAATACGATACACAAAGAACGGTACTGCAAGCTAATTTGTTTATATTAGACAGAAGACCATTCACTCTTAAAAAGATACTTGGCCCATGGCCAACTGCGGGCCTTCAAAAGAGAGCACTTCTTGCTCTGAAAAAGTTTTTAGAGGACACCAACATTTTGGGAAAATATTAAGTATCAGATGATCAGAATACGCTAAATAAGTTACATAAACGTTGTTCGTGGTTCATAATTGGTTTATGGGGTGATCGCATCTTTTACGCAATATGTATAATTCTGTTCTGTACTCGCAGTGTATTACATGTGTTGTGTGTTTTGCTGTTCAAAACATCTGACTTTATATATGCGTACGTGGACTGAACTAGTGCACAGAACTTTGCGACTCATGTACTGCTGGACTGTATATTTTTATTCATCCGGTGTTCTACTGAGTGTTATATTTTGTGTCGCTATTCTTCCTTTGTACGCAAATTTGTTTTGTTTGCCAAGTGACAAGGAGTAGCCGGTGCCACCATAAAGGCACCAACCTCTCCTAACATTCACTTCAATAAAAAAAAAATGTTTCCACATCTCCGAAGATTTCGTCTGAGAAACACGTATGGATTTTCTTTGTAGTTTTGCGCTAAAGTCGGGTGGACGACACTTTTCTCTTCACCGCCTTATGTCGAGAAAGAGCAAAAGAGAGAAATAAGGGAAAGGCAAGGAGGTTAAACGCCAACCGCAAACAAATATCACTTTGGCTAAATTTGTTATCAATGAGTAGTATGATACCGCTGAAATATTCCTGCTAAAGCCGCACAGCTGCCAATAGTAGAGGGTTTTTGTTAGTAGCCTTTAAACACCACCTAAGTTGACGACGCGCGCACCTGGCAGAACCACTTTCACGTAATTCCCGGCAAGCCGCGTCCAAGATTTTTTAGTGAGCCACGGGCAGCCGAAGGTACCGGGTTCTAGGGTTCGCTGACGTACCCGCGCCTGGAGGACCACAGAAAACAATCAGAGCAGCGGTGCCCTAAGCGTTTTATACGTGGACAGCGCTCGTCACGGCACCCCACGGTTGATGCTGAACATACGTCATGCAGTAGCGTGGCTTCTAAAATTGCGGGTGTCGTGCCGAGAAGCCATGCCTTAATGCGTTACGTCCAGCAAGTGATGCTTTCAGATACAGTATCAAAAACGACAACTTTTGGAGCTTTTCGTGACGCTCCCGCTCCTATTTGAAACGTCGAATTTGGCACGGAGGCGCTCCTCTGTGCCAACATTATATTAAACTGGGCTTTTCACGTGGTGTGTGGAGTTTTGTTGTAGCTGGCCTCTAACAAGATGCAAGTTTCCGGGTTGCTGCTCTGGACGTGGGTGGGGGAAAATGTGGTTAGATGATAGCGATGAGGCAAGAGAAATGGATAGAAATCAGGAAGTGACGGTAGGATTTGTCGCGAAAACCACAATAATGCATTCATAACCATCTTACGGGGCAACCAGTCGGATCTGCAGTGTTGAATGATGGCCAGAAGCCAGTTTTCCAACTTGTTGGCCACAGCAGTGAGGTAGCACCTGTCTATCTGCGCATTGCCGTGGGCACTAACGCAGGATGTTACTCATAGTTTCCCACTGACCGCCGCTGCGCCTGGCGGTGATGTCAGCCTTTCTTACATGCGGAAGGCGGCTTCCTTCCCTGTACCATGTTTAGAGCCTTCGGTTACCATCAGGACTGTGCCAAACAGACATGACAATTCTGCGCACACTATGGTTCGTCGTGTAGTCTTGGGATACCTTATATTGTGAACCGGTCAATCCACAGGTGTTGTGGCTAAATGTGCACCGAGTTTTCGCGCTTTGTCGCCGCGGTTGTGCTCCCTAGAGTCTTTATATCAATAAAACAAGTTCCCAGTGAAAAAAATAATAATAAACGGTAGAGCTATAAACGATCAAGGCAAAATGGTCGGTCAACAGTTCTTTTTTTGCGTATTGTTTTCTGTGTCACGCCATGACATAGTCGGGGCGTGTTCAACACGACATCTCTGTTGACTGCGCGATAGGATCATATGTTTCTCGCGTTCGATGCACGCTGTTTGCGACCACGCCTATACATAACACGTATACGCTTCCGAAAAAAAAAAAGAAAAACGAAGGTTGCTGTCACACGCTATTCCACATATGTCTCACAAAGTTCGTTCCTGGTGCGATACTTCGGGGCGTAACGCCAATCGGCCTTACGATATGCTTGCTTATGTACTAGACCACATAGAGCACAATATGCAGCAGTACGCAGACACTTAGGGTATCGATTGGGCACCGTGTGCATCAAGTCGGGTATTTAATGGTGGCCTGGGGCTCGCTCGCTGTCAGGAGTGTACGCCCGCCCCACGAGGCCTGCTTAGCGCATGGTGAAAGCAACATCCAGGCAAATCCTATGCGTTCAACTTGTGTGGGTTTGCCTGACCTTGCAAGGTTGGCGTCATTTTTTCGCCTGAATTAAATAAGTGCGAATGCCTGACTACGTGGTAAGCATGGGCCGCTGATTTCATCGTAAGAATACCAATGCATTCAGCTATATACCAATGGCACCGGATCTGTGAGTTCAGCAAAGCAAGCCGAGCTGATGTTATGAGAACTTTGCAGCCAGCGATGCTGCAGTAAAAGATAGACGTAATCTTATTTCATGGGGTGATTGGAATACAGCATATCTAGGAGGATATTGGCGGCGAGGAGTTACGGAGTCGCCATCTATCGGAAGCGCCTCGCTGGCGTAGTATGAGGGATCGCGCGGCGCGCTCCTCATAGGTTTTGCTGTCAGCGATCACTGAAAACGCCATGCGCGAGCTCTCCCGGACATTTTTGTAAGTACTTTCGAAACGAGATAAGTTTTTTACTGTCTAAATTATAATCTTGGGCAAAGTGAAAGCACAGAATCGTTTACAGACGCTATCTCTTTACCGAATACGTACAGTGAACGCCGCTGCGCGCGGTCGCCGCGATGGAGTCTCCCGAACCGGCTTCTTGCGTGAAAGGTAAGTCAACGACGAGAGCTAACTATGTGAAATATGTTCTTTTAGTGTTTGCATAACTAAATGGAGCGTAATAGAATGAAGCCTCAATGCAGCGATCGCACAGATTCGCAGCGACCGACTGCGCGTCTGCATGCTTGTCTGCGCACTATGTTTTGCTTTCGCTGCGTGTGCGTTTTCGAAACCGTGCCATGAGCTTTAGGCCTCAGAATATGAGCATTCGACAGTATACAAGCAATCATTGTTGCGTGGGCGCAATCAGAGCTGTTCAAAAATAATTTCATCGTAGAGACCTCGACGCCTACGGGGACTGTGATGTGCCTTCGCGACGATTCAATCTTCTTTTTTTTTTCTTCTAAATTCTTGGACGTTTCAATATTATTTCTCGAGTTGCGTCGCACTGTGTGTTTATCGGTGTTCGCAGCGTGCGATTCCCCGCTGCCTCTTTTTTGTAATCCATTGCATTAATTCATAACACAAACTTGACCATATGCCATGCTTTTTTTTAATGTGCTTCTTACCGCTCCCTTTCCACTCCAGTGAACTTGCCAGTATCTATAGCATCGACAAGTCCATAGACCAAACCGTCATGACATTAGTCGGGCAGCGGACTCGGGCGAGCGTCTCAGTGCGCGTTTTCCGAACATCGCAGACCCGGCGCCGTAGCAGAAATCTTCCTCGCGTCTGTGCTTGCTTCATACCCGAGTTGTAGCCGATGGCTGTCTGCCGGTTCTAAGTTTCGCGAGCCAAGCTTCACCGCTGTCCTGCGGCTACGTGTGAATAAGGCTGACACCGGGCTCCGTTGCGTACGTCCGGCACTGCGGCACCGAGCAGTAGCCTAGCATGTTGCGCGCCTTCAAAGGCAGCCACTACCTATTGTAATACTTTCAATCGTTGTAAAGGAGACACTCGAAGCGGGAAAATCTCGCCACTAAATGAGGAACACAGCGCACGAGGGAATTTATACTCACGTTTTCAGCTCGCTTCGGCGCTCCCAAAGCAGCTGACGCGGCCGCTATGTCCACGTGATCCCTAATAGCACGTCACGCCGACGGTGGCGCCAGCTTTTCCAGTGGTGGAGCTCGAGGCCAATAGCGGCTGCCGATATTGTGCTTCAGAATAACCAGGAACCAAGTTTGGCGCTTAGAACGACAGGAAGCTGAGCTAGTTGGTAAGTTTGGCGCATTATGTAATACACGAAAGAAATATCCCGTGGTCTCTTATGGCAACGTGATGGATGCCATGATATGATTTGTGCAGTCATGACGAAGGAGGTTTATATCGAATGATGGGATAAGAAAATTTTTCGACGTGAGATGGATCAAGCTAACGATGCACATGTGTACACAGGCGGGCGGGTCCGGGCGTGAATGTTTCAGTAAGTCCAAGTTGAAAAACACGAGAATCGGAACGGAGATTCGAAATTCGAGACAGTTAAACATCAGCAAAAGTGATGTCGCAGACATAGGACAATTATCCTATACCTTTAGCGCTATAGTGTACAAATTCTTCTGCAATTGTTTGTAAAGAACATTCTAGAAAATCAGCCTATCAGGAAAAGGTATAAGCGTACCGGTTAACCTACGTAATTTTAGGCTGTAGTACATAATGACACCTTTGAAGAAAAGGCACCGCACAGCCCAGTAGCACTTGCAGCACTATGAACATCTGTGCTCTTTTCTTTCTTTATCCCTACTTTGTTATCACTTTACCTCCCCTTCCCCTCTTTGCCCAGCTTAGGTTGCAAACCAGCTCTTCCCCTCTGCTTAACCTCCCTGCCTTTCCCCTTTCCTCTATCTCTCTCTCTTGAAGAAAAGGTCAAGTACAAATTTCCAAAGGGAAAACGCCACGATGAAAGCCCTAATTCAGGTTCAAGTGTTATAGACATGCGATTCAAGGAGGTGACACGCACATACCAGTAAAATGTATAACAACTGCACATTTTTTTAAATACATAATTTCCCCGAGAGTGAGAAGAACTTCGGGGTGTGCTAACAGGTACGCTATCCCAGTAAGTGCAATAATGTACACACAGGAACACAAAGAACTTAAGAGAATAAAGTGCTCTTTAAGTTCACTTAAGGACGGAGGCATCTTCAAATGATTTTCATTTGCTGTCGAACTTCGCCAGCCGGCTCCATCCTAGGGCTGTAAAATTCCTCACCTTATAAGTTTATGGAAATTTCCTGCCGTCGTGACTCCGTTTCTCTTTCCTTGGCATCTATTCAGTTGCTATAAGGGACCATGAGTTATTTGACATATGTATTGCACCTTGTGTCGACCTAATTTTTTTTTTAGTCTAAACTAGGATGTCGGTAGCCGCATTTGCTCTCTAATAGCTCTGTTCTTGTCCTCCTTTCAGTCTACCTACACCTATATTTTTGCCGCTGCGTCGTTTGTCGCGCAGTCCTTAGCTTAAACTGAACCTTTCTTCGTGAACTCCATGTTACGGTTCAATTGGTATATGAAAAGACACGTTGATTTTCTTTGACTTTTCTCACCATGCGCACCCCACGCTAAGACACCGGCATGTCTGTGATCTCAGCGGGGAATCCCGTCTATATAGCCTCGAAGGTCACGAAAAGTCAAACGTCTTTATCGCACAGGTCGTTGCTTTCCCCCTGCGCTGAGCTCGTCTCATCGCTCGGGCCCTTAATCCTGACTATGTGTACTTCCAGGCGTCGCGAACTGCTTGAGATCATCTTGTAGAGACCCGTCGTGGTCGATGAATTGCTATGGCATGTGCCGCTACAGAGTGTGAAGTTCTTGGTTTGATTCCTGGACGTAGGGCCTTCCAGTGAAATCAGATTGCAAGAACCCTCGTATGACATCGTGTGATGGGATCTGGGCGCGGACTCCCGGGTGGACAAAGTTATTGCTACAAATTAAACAACATATATGCTTACCCAGCGCACTCGCTGAAGCAGCGGCAGCCAAGCGCTATTTGAGGACACAGTTGTTGGTTTGTAGCTTCATATTGAAATAATTCTCTTGTTTTTGGTATTTCATGTTCTTGGATCTAGCTACTCCTTGGCTCTTGGACGTGTGGTACAGATATAAAGTTTTGTGTACCTTTGCATAATTGTATTTTTACAGAAGAAATTGCAGAAGATCAGTCTATGCACGACGTTATCATATAGCAGTCACCGCCACAATATTACAAAGAAACTCTAAAAGCAACCATGCGAAAACATAATAACAGCATTACCAAGAAACAATGAAAGCAACAACGTAAGCTATACCATAAAGGGGGAAGTTATACGTAATTTTGAGAAAATTGCCTCTTCCAAATAACATAATTCAATCCTTGAGCTAGATTATTCATAGGCACACATTACTTGCACGAGAACTCGAAAGACCTATTCATCTAATTAACAGAAATTCACTAGTTATTTTCTGAATTAATTACTTTACGCCATATATTGCAATTTACCAATTGTAGCCGGTGTTACGTCTGACCGGCGGGGGCTGGCGATCTTCGGGGAAGCGACCGACGGAAAGACGCCACCATGTCTGCTGCGACGACTCGCTTTGAAAGCACAATACGTCACTCCTCAGCTCATCGGCGCCACCATGGCTGTGGCGGCGACTCGCTTTGTAAGGAGGACAATACGCCGCGTCCCCAACGGAATGGCGCCCGCCAGTCTAGACGCAGTCGGCGGAGCAAGTATTGTTAGTATGTACGCCGACACCGTCACGGTTTGTTTAGAGCAGGGAAACTCCTGGGAGATATTTTGTGGTGCCGTCTCACGCAGCTTAGAAGTCGTCAGTCAGTGTACAGACGCGGTGGCCATTGTCTGCGGAGTCGACTCTGGGATAAAGAGACGCCTGCTCGGGGCAGCACCGTGTCTCCGAGAACCCACTCACCTTGGTGTGGTCAGTGCAACCTGTGCGGAAGTGAGTGCGTAAGCCCTCCCCCTCAAAGGAGGGTCGGTTACGATCTCTTTGGAAGCTCCGTTTGGTCGGACGGCCGTTTTCGCTCAACCTAGGGATCTAGGGAGGACAGAGTGTACTTAAGAAGCCGCTGGCCTCTCCTCAGTGTGCATTCCTCTTTCAGTCATGTTAGACTGATGAACTGTAACGTTTCCCCCTCCTCCATGTATATACCGTAAATAAATCCCATATAGTCCTTGTTCTCGATGAGAACAGGTCTCTCCCTTCAACAACGTCCTCAGCGTGGATAAGTTGGACGACGGCATGCGCCAGCTACCATCTATTTCATGTCCGACCCCAACCATCACATCGGTGACTTTGCAAGGCGTATCCACTTGGAAATAATTTCCAGAATTACACCAGTTTGGAGATATTCGTCATCAAACTCACCATAAAGATGCACTGTTGTTCCACTTACTTTTTTAACAAAACATTCGGTTACGCATTCAAGCGCAAGAATAACTGGAACGCCCATGTATTTCGTCCCACACTTTGGGAAATAATATATCGAGTTTCGTGTCATAATGGAAATTCAATTCTAGTGGATACGCCCCGCAAGCTCAACGGCTACAATTTGTAAATTGCAATACTGTCCATAAATTAATTGAGAAATTGATCAGTGAAATTTTGTTAATTAGTTGAAAGTGTATTTCAATTTCTCGTGCTAGTAATATCCACCTCTTCAAATAATCTAGCTCAAGCACAAAAATTATGCTGTCACAGGCGATTTTAAAAACTATATAAAACTTATAAAATGATCCCTCCAGAATGTCAGATTTCATACACCGTGACACTACAAATAATTGATGTCCTTGTAGATGAAATGTTTTTTATAACAGGCGATAATAATGCCCAACAATGCCACTATATTCAAGAATTTTTGAAAGGTATTAAGCTCAATTTTGAATGGCTTCTTGGTCACGGGTCCGATAATTTCTGTAAACTGAGCTATCTACAGTGTAATGACATTAAAGACGACTTAGCTTCATGGCATTCATGAGGATCTAGGTTTATTCCCATTAAAAACAATGTCTGTTCAACGCTAAAGAAGCGACGAGCAAATATTCTAGTTTATAGACGTAAAGTGTGAAAGATCACCTGCCCTATGCATTACGCGGAATGTAAACACCAGGGCTGCTAGTGAATCTTGCTATTAACTAGCAAAGATCTCCGGAAATGTCGTGTTCCAACTTTCACTTGTCGTAAGGTACTGGGTCTGGCATTCAGAAGTCAGACATTCGTGTTCTGGTAGTACCATGGCAGCTGGATCAAGTGCTTGTAGTGGTAAGTCTCGCAAGTGTTTTTTATTCGTTGTTTTGGCGTGATGTATTTTTATTCAGTATGAAAAGTTAGGTATGCAAATTTCATGTGCCTTATTGTATAAAAAGCATATGTATAACAAACGAACTCATCAGCAAACAAAAAGAAATTCTCATCTGTGCAAATTAGGAACACGTTACAAACACAAAAGAAACTTGCACATCATTGCACTAAACATAAATGTGGGGGTCCATTCTATTTTGAAGCAATAAGGCACTCAGAAGAAAATGTACCAATGATTACAAGAAACTTCTGATGACTAATATGAAAGGGCACTAAGAGGTCATCAGACGTACATGACAAATTCTAATAAAGGTATTGGTGTATCAGGAGCCGAGCACTCTAGAAGGACGTGATATGTCTCCTCGTCGACAAAGGCACAAATGCAAGTTGTACAGTAAGAGCGGCATTGAATTTTTAGGCTTACAACGGGACGGAAGGAATGGCTTTTAAGCCATGTTCCCGTTTTGGTCCTGCTCATCTCAACGCATCTCTTCTTCTGCACTAAAGAGCACGCGTATAGCACGTCATATAGCGCACTTCTCTGACTTTCCAGTAAAAGAAAAAAAATTCAGTTTTGATTTATTGAATATTTTTACTGCAAGTACATCAGCGGAGTTGGCTTTTCCTCATATTGGAGTGCTCCACGTGCGCTTCAACCTGCGGTGTAAAGAAGTTAGGTACAGCAATTTCCTGCCCATATTTCTGCCTCAATTTTGCGGGCAAATCCATTGAATGGCACTCATCCTAGCTATTCAGTCCCTTTGATTGCAAGGGGAAACAAACAAGAATCCTTTGCGGCCTTTTATGCCCATGTCTTGTGTCTAGTCGGGAATCGACACAAAGCACAGCAGTTTCTATACCCCAATAAGAAAAAGAAAGAAAAACAACACCTTCTTCGCAAGTGGGCGTTAAAGGCACTACGTTTCAAAGTGACCTTTCAAGCTGGCCGTGCGCGCATCTTAACAAAATTTCCTGGAACATTCGCGTAGGTACTTCTAAATGCAGGTTCCTCAATATGCCCCGGGTCCTCAATATGCCCCTCAAGTGCCCCGGGTTTTTTACCTTTTAACCAATATGACTACAGTGATTAATTCTGAAACTTCGCGAAAGGGTGGATGAATAAATGTGTTGCTTTTACGGTCCTGTTTCTCTCCCACAAGAGCAATGTTTGCATAAACACAGCCGCTGTCTCATCAATGGTGCGTCGTTCAATAACAAAGGGAACAGGAGGGTAGGTGGCACTCGCGCGGGGGGCAGTGGGGGGGGGGGGGGGGGGGCGATGTAGGAAGGCAGCGTAAACTCCCAGTCGTCACTTGGATCGAAAATATTTCGAAATAGCATTCTGCGCCATGGCAACCATATATAGTGGCACTGTTTAGAAAGTCAAATTAGGGCCGTACTCTTGGCAAAAGTGGGACTTCCTAGGTCGTTAGCGGCATCGCTGGGTGGGAGTTTAGCCTGTAATGACCGTGTAATATACGAGCACGTTAGTCATTTGGTGGTAGCCATTAGCACGGCGAAAAAGCATATCTTTGGGTTCTTTGGCTGTAAAAGTATACATAAATAATTGTGAGGGAAACGTGCCCCAGCAAAAGTATTGCGGGCTTCAATCCGATCAAGCCTAAATGGTCCGGGTTTCAAGATTACCCAAAGCACTGAAGGTAATAAAGTCGGTTAAGCGAAACGACAGTTAGTGAAATTGACGCGAAAGCTCGCAGTTTATATGGAGAATCTTCGTCTTTATCACAGGGTTTCTGATACATCGCTTTCTGCATAGCATAAGCAAAGGGTTTAGTTACTTAAACAGTGTCGTCAAGTGTTGTCAACTAGAATTGTGTTAATCGGGATTTGTCGTGGCTTGCCCTTGTATCAGATATTTGTTCCAAAGTAATCTAATTTACAGGCGGTGTTCCAGGTCAGGTGATCGATTATGGCTCTATTCGTTGCTTTTTTATGGTTCAGGACCATGCTGTGCTCTTCTGCGGAAACTTAACGTAATTAGAGCGGGTAGTTTCGGGTTGTGTAAGGCTTTATCATCAGCATATTTACGTCCGCAGTAGGACGAATGCCTATGCCAGTTATTCTCCTCTTACTTGTATCTTGGGCCTGCTCACTCCTTCTCATTCCTGCAAATTTTGTAATTTCATCCCGCAACTTAATTCACGGTCGTCCTCGATTGTGCTGCCCATCTCTTGGCACAATTTCTGTAACTCAAATAGACACCAGTTATCAGCGTTACAAATTACGTGGCCCGCCCAACTCTATTTCTTCCTAAAAATAATAATCGTGAACCATTCCAGTTTGTGAAGGTGGTTGACCAGCGAAGCTGTTTAGCGCACGACGTGGAGGTGACCCCTAATATTGAACAAAGGTACGAACCGAATTAGTGACTTGATCGGTGCCTATTTTTTCACTCGCATCTGCAATCGCATTCTTTGATAATGTCAAATCGATGCACGTACGCCGCTGGGTGGTCGGTTGGGCCGGATCGGTGTGGCATTGCAAGGGACCTGTCTGCAACACGGAACGCGTAAACTACTCCCTCTTAGCTACCGACACATCCACATTGAAATCACCGACAACGACAACAGGGGTAGTGTCACTGCAGCTAATTCACGCGAAGTGTGTAGCCATGAATCTTACGGGACTATGAGTCATTGCGAGAGAGAGAGACAGGGAGAGATAAATTTATTTACAGAAAGGCAGAGAGGTCTGCCTGAGCTATAAGTTGGTCCGGCCTGCTACTTTACACTGGGGAAAGGGGACGGTGAGGGAAAGAGCTGATAAACGATGTTGATGGTATAAGGAAGAGCGGCGTATATAATGAGTCATTGCATTTTTTGCTTGCTTACAGGGGTATGAGCCATTGCTCACGGGGGTATGAGCCACCCATGAGGATAGTTTTCGAGATGCTGTTCTGTATGTTGTATGCGTGATTAGAAAGAATTTATAGCACTGTTCGCTTCACTTTGCATCTTCGCTTCAGTGCACTGTTCGCTTCAGTGCTTGTAGCATCTGCCTTACGGGGATACGCGCCATTGCATTTTTTGCTCGTTTACGGGAGCATGAATGCTTACGGAGGAGGAGGAGGAGGAGGAGGAGGAGGAGGAGGAGGAGGAGGAGGAGGAGGAACTTTATTATTGCAGAAACTGTTGCGCGGTTTAATCCTGGGTGATTCCCTCTGACAGGGCTCCACTGGCGATGGCGGCTCACCGGGCCTGGTCGAGGGTCGCCAGTTGGCTTCCAGGCATACGGAGGATGAGACATTGGTGGTGTTAGTTTTTGTTCACGTAGAACAAAAATGCACGGAAGCCTACCCACATACAGCTTCGCTGTATAATAACTCATCTTTATTACACGCATTCACATCACAGTTGTACAAGCAACATTACTTGCGCGCGAGGCTGTCAATTAGAATATTGGCAACCTCCGTTTGCTCTGTAAAACACACCTTTGTCTTCCTGTCTCTTAACGTCACGCCTAACATTTTTCTTTCCATCTCTTGTTGCCTGCTCCATAACTTCTTTTCAAGCTTTTTTGTTAACCTTCAACTTTCTGCCTCATATGTTAGCACAGGTAGAATGCAGTAATTGTACGCTTTTCTTTTCAAAAATAACAGTAAGTTACTGGGTATTGGTTGTCGCTACCTTTAACAACTGCATTAAGCTTTTGCAACACGTGATCGCACAAATTTGTTTACAAAGTATTAGGGGGACAAAGTTTACCTTACGGTTGGCCTGACGTCAAAGAGGACATGATGACTTGACTGCCCTATACTGTGGCCAAGGGAACAAACGCGAGAACGAGAGGCAGGCTGGAGAGACGGGACATTAGGTCAGCACAGGCAATTTATGTATATATATATATATATATATATATATATATATATATATATATATAGTGTCTCCTAAAGGTCCGAAGAGTACAACCTTTTAACATACAACGCACATTATATTGGACATCACCTTCAATATTTTTGACATTAACTCTGAAGCGATTACTAAAAATTTTCATCCATCATGTCAAGCCTGCTGCATGTGTAACTGTATGGACGTGGTTTACGCACATTCTTGCCATCCATTTTCGAGAAATTTGACTCTAAATGGATCAACGACCTCTGTGTTGTAACAGACGGCGGAAAGCAGTCTTCAGGTGTGTTTCGAATTTCTTGAGATGACGTGAAAAATCTAGCACGCAGCAGCAGCCTGCCAATGTACTACACGTAGTTCCTTGTTCATCTCTGTGTTGAAGCAGTGAAATGCAGTTTCTACCAAAGCAGACAAAAGGGGATGGTTACACTGTCTACGGCCATTAAGACGCAGCTTTTGGCATCTAACCGTGACACTAAAAAAAAAAGTGCATCTCGCGTACGCAGCACACCAGTAGACGATAAAAACGGGCTTGCAAGGCCACTATGTCCCATAGCTGTATCCGGATCGCAGGATGGCTTGTTGTTAGGTACCCTAATTTGTTGAAGTGCAGGCACATTAGCACGAATACTGCAAACACATTAGATAACGCAAGGTGCTGTGCGTTGTCTAGTGTACCTGTTGTGTCCGTGTCGTTGAGACTGCGCCACAAAAAATTGGGTGGTGCCTCGGCAAGCACAGAGCCCTCTCACGAAGGCGGACGCTGAGAAAATGAATACAAACTTTGAATGAGAAAACAGCGAGGAAATATATCAAAATATTTTCTTTGCGTGTGAGCCTGTAAAGTTCTGTGTGATTGCTTTTGGCCATCGTGCGTGCTCTAACGGTCACTTCATATTCATTTACGGAGGGAAAACACCGTTCCCTGCTCACCTCGCCATGTCACGAGACACAGGTGATTTGGATGACACTACACAACCATTAGCTAAGGCGAATTAACTGCTCACATCGCATTCTGCACAACAACAGCGCTTGTGAGATAGAGAATGCCATCGACCAGTTGTGCCGACAACATGCTTAACTGTGTATTACATTTAAAAGTGTCGTTTCGCTTTCGAGAACTTGGCTGGGCTAAAAGACACTCTGGGCTAAATAATACAAAGACATTTGGACAAGAAACCACGAAAGAAGTTAGCGATTATTGTCGAAATATTTTAACACTTTGGAGAGCTCCAATTACAGGAACATCGGTTTGATAAACAAAATAATACTTTCTCACAGCTAAGACAGCACTTGTCCTCTGCTTACCGCCAATGCCGGCGTGTAATGGCTGTCGCACTCACCTACCAGTCTTTTCAGCTTACTTCCTGTGAACTACATCCTCACTGCAAATTGAAAAATTCTGATAAAGAATATTCCACGGCGTTTTCTGCGTTACCACTTTGTGATTAGACACTCTGATCGGTTAGCTTTTCATTCCAATAAAAAAAAAAATGGACCATGAGAATTAGTTGGTAATCCCTATAAACCCATACAGCGCGAAGCCTAGAGGGCAGATAAGTTTAGAAGGAGGCTAGGACCATGGAACTAACGATAGTATAGTAAATGTTTCAGTAACAGTAAGAGACACGAAAAAGCATGATAGATTAGAGAGCGGCGAGCAGACCGCACACAATTTCTTCTCACTCGAGAGTGCATAATGAGCGTTGAAACAGTGCCTTCTCTGTCAATACTAAATAAGATTAACGTTGGTGAGTCACCTGATCCGCGGCGTTAATTATGCCAAGTCTACTTTGAGGAGATAGAAGCCGAGACGGCCGTGCCAGGTTACCACTGGACATGGCAAAACTTGAGGACCCGCTGTGAAAGTTTAGTATTCTGATGCAATTCAGTACGTTGCGCAAAATAGACGACGTCTAAATTTGTCCACGAGGAGAAATCAAGGAGACGCGGACGGAACATAGCCAACGCCCTGTAGGTATTTTCCGTGCATTTCCCAACGTGACATAAAACCATGCCTATCAGAAATTAGTGCGCTAACTTTGAAATGTGACACTAGGTGACATTAGCTAGCTGGACAGAAAAAATCGCATTCATGTATGCGGGGGCGTATATGTATTTGTGATATGGTAAATTAATACTACACGCTTCTACCAAATGCGGCCTATGAAAGCATGGTCTTCAGTACGAGCTGGCTGATTTCCAAAATTATCGAAAAATCTCTTCGCTGCACATATATGGTTCAAGGAACTACACCCGTATATAGCGTTTTAATGCGGGCATTCCAACTTGTGCATATATTTTTTTTTTCACGATAATTTATTCTGTAGACTGATGTTTGCGAATAACTACATTCCCTGAATAGCAAGCGTGGCTGGCCTTTTCATTACAGGCTTCAAAATTACTTTATCACTTATTTACGCGTGGCCCTTAGGAACTGTAGGCCACACTGAATGCGAGCCATAGTGCTTTTAGCGTGCGCTCTCGTATACGCCCTTGCATATTTTCGCCCTTGCACTTGGGGTAGCAAGACGAGCCTGTACGTAGGATCTCTATTAGAGTTTGAACATGAAAGTTTTTCTTTGCTTCGGTGTCTATTGCCCCCCTCTCTTTCTCTAGTGCCCAAAAGCATTGAACGGTTATTAAAAAATCATCCTTATAAAGGAGCAGAATATGGAAAAGCTGGTTGTGGCGCATCCGCCTACAGAAATATACAACGGGCAAATCCTTTTTTTAATATATTTCTTGGTATCCGTTGAACTATCACTGAAGTGACATTTTCTGGCGATCATATTGTTTTGAGTCATTACTACGCACATCTCACTGAAGAGGAGCAAGAAGCAGAACAGACGAAATGCCGGCAGCAGCTCTTTCTTTTCGGCATTTTTCTTGAGTTCCGAGAGGAGAAGGCGAAGCACGACGCGATATCCGAGTTAAGCATCAAACGAGAAGATCGAAATCGTCGCAGGGATGAAGTCAACATCGAGCGTGGCGACCTTGAATCGCTCGAGCCCCGCAGATCCGCAGATCGACGATGTTGCCTTGAACCCTTCGCTGTTACCACGTATATACCCTGTAATCGTCGAAAACATTCGTGTTGTCGAAGAACGGGGCGGGGGCAATAATTTTTGCCCCACCAAAGTATTGCGCGTTGCGCCGAATCCGATGCTGCTCACATGTGGGTTCGCTCGTTCTTCGCGACACGCCGGCCTACGCGTGCTATTTTCGACAGGATTGACATTAACAGGGGGACGAAATCGGCCTAATTGTGATGGAAGAAAGCGTCGTCGTGCAACGAACTTCGCCCTCGCTCCCGAAGAAGGTCGAATCGCGATGCGCTCACGCAGTGCAGCCATTCGCAAGGAATGATTCGCTGCGTCTATTGCGCGCCTCCTACACGTAATCTGTATTCTCCGCTAAACCTTGCCAGTGCTCGTGATTGCAAGCTCTTCGAACTTCCTGAAGTCTCCCCACGTTTGCGCCAAGAAGGAACTATGAATAATTGCGTGCTTGAATAAATACACTACGGTATCCATCATGGAGGAATGGCGCTTGTACTCCTCTCGGCAATTACTGACAAATGAGCTGAGTTGAAGGAAATCGCCAGTTGCCGTCGACGGTAAAGAACGTCGAGGACGAAACATTGGGAAGGGCCCCCCACTTTGTTGCTTCCACGATGAAGGCTGGCTTAATGCAGTACACGTGCTACACCGCGCTTTTTGGTGCGCATAAACGTTCACTGCGCTAAGAAACAGCCCGATTGTGCTTATTCGTTCACCACGCTTTAATGACCATTGTGAAAGCTCTTCTCACGCATTATTTACCGATGAACAGAAAGTAGGATTTGAGAGGATGTTTTCCAGTCATAAAAATGCCTTGCTTTTGATATATGGACCCCTATGCGCAGATCTCAGTTAATTGATGAAGTAGCAAAATAATTATATTAGTCAAATTACGGCTACAGCGAGGTTTCCAATTTTTCTCTGAAGCAACAACGGCAGAAAGAAGGTGGGGTGGGGAAGGGGATTTCAAACTTTTGAGGGATGCAGTGGATACATGTCAGGTAATATTTAAGTAATTACAATTATGTGTGGCAAGTAAGAGTGTCATGAGGAATCGCCATAATAGAAGCAAGTGGACTGCGACTGTATATTGATGCAGAGATGAAAACAACAGTCGTATTAAAAATAAAATTATAAGAATCATTGAGCAGATGTAAACTTGCACTGATGTTGTATACATATGAATGTATCCACAGACTGTTGTTATTTCTCGTTCCACCATTATGTAATCCCCTGTAAGGGCCCCTTAAGTGCAAGCTAAATAATTAAAATGATGATGATGAAGACCTACGGTGAAATATCAAGATTTAAGTGCACCACCGATTTAATTTCACGTCTCGTAATAAAGCTGCAATAATTTAGGAATCGGTGTTAGTAGAGCAGCAAATACAATGATCTGGAAATCTGTAGGTACAATTCATTGTCTAACGTAGGAGTGAGATGCAGGTTCTTATTACACTTTGCAGGAGGTCACCTAGGCAGAACCTCAGAGTGCTCAATCAAGGCCAAAGCAGTTCGTACCAGGAAAACACGACATTTATTGCACACAGGACGGAAAATATGCAATAAGTACTTAATGAATTATTGAAGAACAAAAGAAAATTACAGCTGAAATTTAAAAAAAAATGTGTCTAGCACACTAGGTAGAGTTGTGCCATAACGCGAGGGAAAGAACGCGGCGCAATCAACGCAACAACAGTTCACATCCGATTGATGGCGGGCGATACGACGCGGCAAGACTCACCATTCTTTCTACTGTCACTTTAATACCATTAAGACCCCG